>NC_091706.1:43135625-43738750 GCF_041296265.1 Equus caballus | reverse complement strand
GGAAGATATATATTACACAATTTTTTAAAAATAACTTTTTATAATTGTTAGACCTACATACTAGGCCTACACACATCCTATGGTAATTCACATGGAATCTATGCCTTTCACAGATTCAAAGGTTAGTAAAGAAGGTAAACTAAGACTACTAGGGAAGTGCTAGAAAAAAGAAACAAGGAACGTGCAATAAGCATTTAGTCTATTTATCAACGACCTTAATTCCTCCTTTTGACAAAGCAATTCTACATCTAGTGATTTAATATAAGAAAAGTATTATGAATGTCTGAAAAGATTTAAACTAAAGGATGTTTCTCATAGTCTGTTTTAATAGTAGTGATAATTATAAACAGCCCAAACATTTAATTGTATAGAATGTATAAAATATATTTTTTTTTCAAATAGTGAAATTCTATAGAACTATTAAATATCTTATAACAGTCCTTATAACATGGAAAGGGAGCAGATATATTCTTTAAAAAAGAAGATTAAAAACATCTTTCTATGATAACATTTGTGTGTTTATGGAGAAAAAATATATAGAAGGACCTGTTATATGATAAAATGATCTTTATTTTAACTTTTTTTTGGTCTTTTAACAATGGATATTTTTTCTACAATCAGAAAAAAACCTTAATTTTGAAAATTAGATCATTGAAATTTTTGTGTAAGAAAAAAACAGTATTATAGAAGAATAAGGTCACAAAAAATAGTCACCGTATTTTCCATAGGTATTAAAAAAAATTTTATATAGGGATTAAAAATCAGTTACAAAACACAATCGCAATAAAGTCCCACATTTGTATAAAATTATAAAAATGCATATCTATAAAGGTTATTAGCTTACCATAAGAAAAAAAATAAAACTAAGTAAATGGGAGTTTAAGAGAATAAAAATAATAATATTTCCTATTTAGTGAATGTGTGAAGTCCCTAAAGAAGGGATGAAATTTGAGTAGAGTCTTAAAGGTTTAATATACAGAAATGTGCTTTCATTGGTATTGATGATAATTAAATTTGACCTGTTCAAATTGATAAATGTACATATTATGCTCACTTATATTCCACTTCTCATTTTGTAGAAAATTATACATGATATACATTACATAAATTTGAGTATTAACATTTCAAGCTTAGAATAATCAATTTGATATACTAAGTGCTATCTTTTATCATACACTTAAACTTTGTAAATGTTACTGCATTTTTAACAATTACATCATGGTGTAAGTAATCACAAAAGAGTATATTCATCAAATCTTTGAAAGTTATGTATGTTTCATTACCATGTTTTTGTGCAATTCTTTAATTTAGCAGACTTTAGTGATGCATGAATTAGTTGTACATTTATTTATATAGAAATAAACAGAATAATTTCTTATGTGAATATCTCATTTTAAAAATAAACTTTGTTAAGAATTTTGGTAGTGTTCTCTTCACAGACGTCTCTGTACCTACCTTCCCCATAGACTATGGTTTCCAAGTGCATGCTTTGCCCTTTTAATTCTTCCTGTGTATTCTGCTAGGACAATCACAATGGCACCCATAGTTTCAGTATTCCTAAATTTATAACTTTAGCTAAACCTATACTCGAACTGTCCAGCAGATCAATGTATCTAACGAACCACAGCTGTCCTTCTCACCTAGGCCATATTTGCTGCCTTTTTCCTTCAAATTCCTCTTTAGTGGGGTCTCCTCTTTCCACCCTCCCCAATATCACATCTGAAAAAGTGAAATCCTGCTGGATAGGGAGGGGTGTATGTGAGGGGCTGGACAGGAGAGGGACAAGTTTGTTAACTTAATTAACATAATAATTTATTAAAAGCTTTCTCCCTTTTTATATTATCAGTGAATTTACTCTTGGTAGTTCTTCCTCATTCTCTTTTCTGTGCTGCTTCCCACCAACATGAACTTTATAAATGTGTAAGCTAACATTAAGTGGAAACTAGAAGAATGTCAGAAAAAATGTATACAGTGGTACTTTAAAGTTGTGAACATACCAACAGAAGTGCATGGGGCAGATCTGGTGTTGGCTGACTTGGGCTCCGATATCTAGCCTGCTGTGAATGAGTTATGCGGTCCACAGCATACCATTCTCTTCAGACCTCTGAGGCTTAAATTACTAGTTTGTTTAAAATTGACCCCATTCTGTAAGTTGACTAAAAATGTTTGTGGAAGCCTTTTATAAATGTTTAAGCCCTTTGCAGGTGTGAGCATTGATTGCTTTTGCCAACCATAAAGAACAACTACAACTTACCAAAACACACACGTGTGTCTATGTATATGTATGCATAGAGAGAGAAGACTTCCACGGAATTAGATATGAAATGAACTCTTCTCTTTACTTCCTTCACTTGACACAAGGTCAACTATCACTAGTCAAGCCTGCAGATAAAAAATACAGATCAGTTAATATCAGTTCCAGTGATGCTAGTAGACAAATTTGTCCAAGTTACTCTTTATTTCGCTTTACAGAATCGTGTTTTTGTTGTTGTTCCTATAGTAAATAGTTTTTGCTTTTGAGTATAATATCTTCAAGTTTGTATTTGCAGAGAAAATTCTCTCCTTTTTGCTTTCATTGATGTGATGTGCCCATCAAATCAGCATCGTTCAATAGTTCAGGAGGTGTTCTCTCTGCCCTTTGATCACAAAGCAATTCAGCTCTGGACAAAATCCTGAGATAATGAGCTTGGCAACACAAAGCAACTTCCTTTTATAAAATCTATTCAAAAAATAAATGTGGTAGAAAAATTAAAGACACAGAATATTAAGATAACATTGATTCATTGATCTGGAAATTATTTCCAACCATATAATATTAATAACACTCCATGACTTGAAATTTAAGCTGCAGCTGACATCACACAACAAAAATTACTTAATATTACCAACAATGTAGTAATGTTGAATTTTAACAGTTGAAATTGTGTTTGCTGAAGTACTATAATGAAGATATTTTGCAGACTACAATAAAATATTGGAAATTACCAGAATATGAGAATTTGTTCATACAAATCAGTATTCAGTAATTATTCAAGCATATATGCCCAGAATAAATAAAAATATATTTCATGTTGGTCACATTGAAACCACCTAGAGTTCCAAATAACAAGTAAAATCTGGGAGAGTTAAATCACAACAAACCAAACTCTCACCTGCATATTTTCATGTCCTTTATTCACATATCAGGAAAATGCAAGTGACATGAAAGTAGACCGAAGATTAAAACAAAATAATAAGACTGATTCTCAAAATGATGTTTTTCAATAACTAAAAGTTGAAATCATTCAAAAAACATTAAGCATCTCCCATGTATATCTCTGTAAACCTGTAGGGAATATAGATATTAAGTGTTTCTTCCTTCAAATAATTATCATCCACCAGAGGAGATAATCTATACATATAGATACTACTAAAGAGTATGTTACTTTGCAGATACTTATATCATATACATCCAGATAACTATTTATTAGTGTTAGATGCCAAAAGATAGGGAGAGATCAAGTTCCAATTGTTTTCCAGAAGACTGAAAAATTTTGACTTGTGCTGAAGCAACTGAGAAGGCTTTTTGAAGTTGAACTTGATATCAATCAAACAGGGATGATGTGTAGATGGTGGGAACACGATGTATACAAATGATGAACTCAGAGGTAGAGGACATACAGAAAAGGAGCGCTAGCCATCTTTTTGTAATAAAGGGAGATAGTACTGAAAAGCATGGAGATGGATTTTGGTGGTCTGGAATGTTTTCCCAGGGTGTTTATTCTGTATTTTATGATCCTCCTTCACTGATCTGTGGACTTTACGTTGTGTTGGACCCCAATAACATCACAAATACAAATGGTTTTAAATATTTTTTCTAACTTGGTACAGAAATATTCTATCTTAAACTGGTGGAGTATATAATGGTTATTAGCAACTGTGAAGTTCATAGCAGTGCTTAAATATCACAGTTAATAAGCAAAATTAACCTCCTACGGGATATAAAATATAAAACTTAAATGAATAGTTTCTCCTACAACATTCAAACACATTTAATTTTCACAATCAACATTATTAGTCTCAACATTAACAATCAACGGTACTTGCAACAATTAAAGCTAATCTTTGTGTATTACCTTCTTTTGGAAACTTTTTTTCCCATTTGTAGTAAACAAATAGAAACTCAAATTTATGATGAAAATGCTGAAACAGTATAGATTACAATGCAAATTTTATGGTAACATATAAATATTCAGTAATCTTATCTTTCCAAATAAAGGCTGGTGGGTAAACCATAGCTTTGTTTTCTTAAAGCACTCATCTCAAAGTTTGTCTTGAAATTTTTAGATTAACACTTGTTAGAAATTTTGGCCTCAGGTTCAAACTATCATTTTAGTCAAGAAAGAGTCAGATGTATTTGAAACATAATTTTTTTTCTTTTTATTAAGATTATGATAGTTTACAACTTTGTGAAATTTCATTTGTACATTATTGTTACTCATGTTGTAGGTGCACCCCTTCACCCTTTGTGCCCTTCCCCCATACCCCCTTTCCCCTGGTAAGCACCAATCAGTTCTCTTTGTCTAAATGTTAACTTCCACCTATGAGTGGAGTCATACAGAGTTTGTCTTTCTCTATCTGGCATATTTCACTTAACATAATACCCTCAAGCTCCATCCATGTTTTTGTGAATGGGACGGTTTTATCATTTTTCATGGCTGAGTAGTATTCCATTGTATATATATACCATATCTTCTTTATCCAGTCATCAGTTGATGGGCACTTAGGTTGCTTCCACGTCTTGGCTATTGTAAATAATGCTGTGATGAACATAGGGGTGCATGGGACTTTTGGAATTGCTGATTTCAAGTTCTTTGGGTAGATACTCAGTGGTGGGATGGCTAGGTCATAAGGGATTTCTATTTTTAATTTTTTGAGAAATATCCATACTGTTTTCCATAGTGGCTGCACCAGTTTGCATTCCCACCAACAATGCATGAGGGTTCCTTTTTCTCCACAACCTCTCCAACATTTGTCACTTTTTGTTTTGAATATTTTTGCCATTCTAACAGGTACAAGGTGATATCTTAGTGTAGTTTTGATTTGCATTTCCCTGATGACTAGTGATGATGAGCATCTTTTCATGTGTCTATTGGCCATCTGTATATCCTCTTTGGAGAAATGTCTGTTCATGTCCCCTGCCCATTTTTTGATCAGGTTATTTGATTTTTTTTGTTGTTGAGCTGTGAGAGTTCTTTATGTATTATGGAGACATAATTTTTATTTCTACCATTTCTCAGTTCTCTTAGTGATACAATTATCTTTATGTTTGCCAAAAATTTAAATCATGGGGTTTTTGGGTCCTCCCCCCTCATTCCTCTGTTGCATTTATTCAACGTGTATTTGTTGAAGGGAGGGAGCCTTCTTATTACATCTTCCCCTTACGCAGTCTCCTGCATATCTTCCTTTTTCCTCTACATTTTTTCCTACCTACTCCGTTTTGTAAACTCAATTATTTTTGGCTTAGTCAATTTGTTTCCTTATTGATTATCCCAGGGCTGTCTTCATAACTACTATTTCTCTTCTTTATTTTACCATACTGTTGCCATAGTAATTCTTCCAAGATATTAGCACTATCATATAGTTATCATTCCCCATCAAAAATAGTATTTCTCTTTTTCATATTGAGTTTTTGAGGGCTTGACACCATGGCAGAACTTTATGCAGAACTGTGACACGGGGGTTACAAGCATGAAACTGAAAGTTCGAGAAGTTGGAGCTTCATATATAGATTTGAGATTCCATCCCACAGTAATTATTTTACATTAGAATGCAATAGATAAAGACAAAAGCAAGAAAAACGGTGCTAGAACAAAACTGTTTTGCGACATGGGCATTAAAAGACAAAAATATAAAGATGAGTGAGAGAAGGAATAATCTCAGGTTATAAAGAAAACTAAGGAAAGCTTAGAAGAAAGTAAAAAAAGATATGGACAGGATGTTGGAAAAAATGAGAACTGATCAAAGACCAGTAAACTCAATATTTCTGTTTAATAATAAAAATGGAAATGATGTTTTTTCCCAAAAAATTACTAATGTGAGGTGGAACAGATAATTTTCTGGTTATCCAAAAAGTAAACCAATCTCCCTCAAAGTTCCTTTATAATAGTGTAGAACCTTCTTCAGTACTTTATATAGAATATAAGGCCTCAATACAAAAACATCAGCAGTGCCCTCCTTTGCCCTAGATCCATGGCAGATGCTGGAGATGACGGATTATACAGAAAACTCACACCTTGACAAAAGTAGATGTTAAATGTACATAATTTTTTTTCTTGTATAGGGAAACATACAAATTCCTATTAAGGCAATGTTGTTTTTTTTCACCTTACTAAATGAGAAGAATTTCCTCACATTTTTAGTATACCTTGAGTAATCACTCTTTTTTTGTAATAGAATAAGAGATAATTGCCACTAAAATCTGTGACCATATCTTAGATGTATGATAAACTTCAATTCTTTTTGTTGCAATCAGCTTTAATAGGTAAATGACACCACCTGTAATACAGACAAGTATATACCAGTTGCTAAAGTCAAAGATATTGCTACTCAATATGAGTAACTTGGAAATTACAGTAAACATATTAGACTTATGGAAATTCAAAAAATCTACTACCAATAGTAGAAGATAATTAGCATCTACTCTGGGTAGGAGCTGAAAGCAGGGACAGAATGCACTACATTTTCAAATGTATTTTTAACATGGGAAGCAATTTATTTTACAAAATTTAGAGAGATTTGTGATATCCCTATCCTTGTACTGAAAGTCACAAATTTAGGAGAATGAATCCTAATTTTTTTAAACAATTGCTTTTAGACCTACAAAGGCAACAAGAACATCATCTGGGCTATGTGTGAAATTCCTTTTGATAGGAGATGGTTTTCCTATCATAAGTACGTTATGTGTAATACTGGACAGTGTTTCTTTTCAAAAGGTTCCACACACAAAACTGAAGCAGGGGACCACTCTGTATAATCATCAGTGTAGTGTGTCATTGAAGCAGTTGAAGCAGTTTTGGAGCACCAAGAATTGTTCTTCTTAAAACTGTGTTTATTCTTATAAATAAGATAGAAACTCATGATCTAGTAATCAAATAGTATTAGGAGACTCATAACAACAGCAACAGAATCAAAACAGCTTGCTCCACATCTGTCTATGCTATAGTCACATTCAATAGAACAAGTTTCAACTCTTAGGCGTTTCTGTTGGTAATTACCTTAGTTTTAATTTAATATGCTTATAGTTATCTTGACTTAATCAATTTTGAACATTAACTTTCTATTGTGATACCTGTACAGGATTTAGGACAGACACACCCATCATGGGGCTTCTTTTCCACTATCCTCTCAATGTGTTGAATCAAATTGCTTTGGTGAACTCAGTATTCAGTGTTTACATTATTATGATCATGTAAATATTGCTTTCTGGGTTCACAATTTTTTAGCATAAGATCTTTGTTTTTCCTGAAGCTTGTAAGATTATTAATGATTGTTTCAAATTTCAAATGCACAAAATGATTAAAATATTTGTGAATTCCATTATTATGTTGAGCTCACATTTCTTCAGCCTTCCATTCTTCTGCTCCCACCTAGCTGGTTGCTCTCTAAGCCTCCTTGTCTCTCCATTGGATTTCTTGTTCCTGGATTGTGCTTCTTCCTGCTTGATTTAATCCTTCTTTTTTTTGCAGAAACGCTTCTAGTAGCCTCCTAAGAAATATGATGCATGAGAAGTATAAATTTTGGATCCACACTTGTCTTCAAAGAGCTTACTTCCACTCTTCCATCTGACTGATTTTTGAGTATATACTTTAGTATATAGGATGAAAATGATTCTCTTCATGATTATGAAAGCATCTCTCCCACAGCCAGCTTGATCTCTTCTCATTTGTGGGTGACTTCTGTTTTACTTTTCTGTTTTTCTTTTTCTTTATTTGCAGGAACCCTCTTAGGACTTTTGAAATTCATGATGATGTGTCTTGGTGTGGGACTAATTTGTTTCTGAAGACTGATTTTTTTGTGATAGAATTTTTTCATACATAACTTCTTTGATAGTTCCATCTTATCAGCGGTGACAGGTTTCTCTTTTTATTATTGGACCTTCTGGATTACTCTTCTTTTGCTGTCTTCTAAAATTTTTTCATCTCTTTCTTCTAATCTTTGGGAGAGTTACTTGACTTTATCGTCTATCTTTGTATTAATTTTTAAGAATTGTTTGGGAAAAAATTAAACATAGAAAAGCTGTGGAAAACAGTACAAGGAACACCTCAGTAACTCGAACCATATTGCCTATGGTTAACATTTGCCTCATTTGTTATCTTTTTCTCTTCTCTCTCTTGCACTCACACACACACACACACACACACACACACACACACACACACACACAATCTCTATCTAGTCATGCTTTTTTTCTCCTTAGTCCTTTGAGAGTACAGGGTACATATCATTGCCCTTTACCTCTAAATATGTTTCCAAAGAACAAGGATATTCTCTTACATAGTTACAGTAGGGTAATCAGCTTCAGTAAATGTAACATTGATAAAATACTTTGATGTAATCTGCCAGTGTTCCAAAGTTACCAGTTGAGCTAATCCTTTATAGTATTTCTTTTCCTCCAGTGTGGAATCCAGTCTAGAATCATGTATTGCATTAGTTGTGTTAAAAGATAAATTAAGGTATGTTAAAATTTTAAGAGCTTGAGTAAATATCTATTCAAATTGGGCAGTGCCAAACCAGAAGTGGTTAGGAGGGCTCTATAGACAGGAGGTCAGGGAGAGACTTTTATAGAGAAAAGGCAGAAGCAACGTAAGGAAATTATTGATTGGCTATAGCTTAAAGCCTAGTTGGCTGTTTGTGATTGATTGTCCTTAGGTTTCCATTTCTTTACCTGGAGGCATTTACAGGCTGACATTTTGGTTTGCTTACTTGGGCCACCATGGCATCAGCGGCACCTTAGTCTAATGGCCTCCTTGCATCATTTAACAGCTGCCATGTCTCTGCAGTCCCCTCCACCTGGAACACTTCCCTAGCCTTTGTTGTCTTTCATGGCAATGCCATTTTTTAAGAATAGTCTTTTTAAAAATGGGATTTTCTCATTTTTGATTCATTGAGTGGTCCGTTGGTTTTTAAATTTTATTTATCATACTTCTAATTTCAGTGACCTTTGTTTGCTTATCATAGCATTCTGTTTTTGTTTTATCATAGTGCGCATTCTTTTCTCACTCCGGTATTGATCACAGTAATTTGTTTCTTTAACGTTCTCTGTTGCTCTGTGTGATCTCAGTCCTTTTTGGTTGTCATTGTAGGTCTCGGCTATGGGTCTCAGTCATGTTGCAGTTTTGCTCAAATAACTGATGTTTTGTTCCCCATTTGTAGTATATTAGAGTGGGGTTGTTGAGTAGGAGCTGGGATGATGTAATTTGGCTTCTGGTGTTCTGGAAGCCAAGCAGGGGAAGGGAGTTACAGGTGTTAAGTATGTCAACTTCAAATCATAGCTCTGTTCGAAGTCTAAAGGGTGGACTGGGTTTATTTTCTCTAGAGAAAAAGCTTAGAATACAAGGTTTTGGGGGGCAGGGGCGTGATGGAGAATGGAGAGGTAATTGCCACCTGTAGGGCGAGAGAGCAACCACTTCAGAATTTTACGAGATTTTCCCTTTCCAGAACTGTACCTCACCCCTGCCTTTCGGAGCAGTCAGTTCTCCCTAGTCCTGGGCTGCTGGGGGCTTCTCTGGGGGATGAGCTGACTTCTTGTGTGTACGCCACACTGTGGGCACATAGGTAGGACGTTCTTAGCTCATTATTTCTCAACCTGCTTCCTTCCCTCCACATTTTATTGAAATACAGCATAGTGATTAAAAGTATGACTCTGAAACCAGACTGCCTGGGTTTGAATCCCAGCTCTGGTGCTTACTGAATATGTGATGATGAGCAAGTCACTTAGTGTTTCTGTGCTTCCATTCTCTCATCTGTGAAATGGAGACAGTGATAGGGAGGTTACGGACACTAAATGAGTTAGAACAGTGCCTGACACCTAGTGTCAGCTGCTGTCAACCTTGCTGTTATTGTCATCTCTCTTCCACTAGTACCTCCATTTTAATTCTAAGCCTCTGTAAGTTTTTAAAATTATTTTGCTGCCATTTGCCTGAGGTTTGCAGAAGGAAAAGAGATTAATGCCCATGGCCAAATCATCAGGTTTTTAAAAAATATTAAGGTTCTTAATTTTATTCTCATTCCCTGCCAATTTTTTCCTGACCAATAAAATTTTCACATCATTAGTAAGTTCTTTTTTAGTGTACTCCTTCATTTCATCTAAGAACAGGAAGAATAACTTCTAAAACATCCAGGTTCACTTCAAGATTTTGTTTATCTATGTGAAAAATGCTCATTCTGTTTTCTAAGATACTCTATTTTAGAATTATATGCGTAAAGTGTCAAATTCTTACATAAGACATTGATTATTGTGAGAGATGATTATTTGTGTGAGGACTTACATGGAGGATAATTAAAAGACACATTCCCAGTTAATAATATAAAACTTTACAAAAAAGGGAATTTTATTTTACTAGATGTAACCTACTAAACAGGCAATAGAATCCCTATCTTCTGTGCACAGATATTTATGTTATAGAAATTCAGTTATTTAAATATTTATAAAATGAGAATTGAGAGCAGCACTTTTGAAAAGCAGTTAATAATGAGCGCACATCAAGGGAGCTATCATTATAGCAGCAAAGTGCTTTGCAACTCGAATAACTTCAGTGCTGCAGAAGCAGGCCATCAAATTTAATTAAAAGCAGTCAAAAATAAACTGAGAAATTGAACTGTAAAAGGCTGTCCTTTGCCAGGAGCTGAAGGCAAAAAGAAAGCAAAGGAGAGCCTTGAAAGTAGTAATGAATTGATAAGCCTTACTGCCCGCAACTTGTAATGCGCTCTGTCAGATTTTAGTATCAGTTAAACTAGATTAATAGGGCAATCACTGATTTTTCTATCTTAAATCCTTCTCCGACGTTCTCCCATTATAGGCTCCCATGATGGATGGAATCCTGAGTGAGTCAAAATTTCAATTCATTTCTCTGCTCAGTCACTTTTTAAATAATGCTGGCATCTACTTTTGCTGGACACCAACATTCTCCATGATGTTTTAAAAGCAGAAGTCAATTTAGTTACTGAGAGGCTGCAGTCCTTCTCTTCAGCGGGGGAAGAAATCCCCTGGAATGTGAGCAATCGACATCTCCTTCTACCACTAGGGGCTACCATGGTGAAGTGAATGATAAAGAGAAGATTACAAATTTATTGTTGCTTTAAATGCTCAGATTATTGTCAATCTGCAGAAACAGTACCACAAGAACAAAAACAATTTGCCCTCTATCATCTTATTTTTATAATAATGTTCTTTAATGAAGCCAAAACCTCCCTGCTGTGACCTTATTATGTTTTTCAACATCAGTGAGAAATAGATTCCTCTGAATTGTAAGAGAGCTCGTGAAACAGCAGGGATATTGAAATAGAGGATCAATTACTTTTTTCCAGTAATTTTGAACTTGAAATGGCTATAGCACAGCCTATGTAGACAAGAAGACAAACTAGCTTATTGAAAAGCTGTGTACAAATTATACAGATCACAGAAAGCTGAGGTAAACAAACTGTGTTGTTTTCGACTATCTTTCAACATGATTACACAGCTTCCCTTCAAAGAGCAAGTGCTCAAGATTCTGTTGTAGAAGAAGCAAGCAAAAACTGAAAACGGAATTTGTCACCAATTTAAATGTAAAATTTTAAAATATATTTAAGAATCCTTTTGAAAATTGCTCACATCACCGCTTATGGGTTAAATCTTACTCATTTTAACCAGAAGAAAGGATCTTTGATTATGATGGTAACTCATCCTCACATGAGGATGGAGACAGAAAAGAAATATAGATGTTACAAATGGAATAGATTATTATTGCATTTATGAAATACCCTAATTTGTGAAGTGCTTTCAGACCTATTATGTCATTGAATCCCGGCAGCAATTCTAATAAGACATGAGCTCAAACAGTCTTTGATATCTTACAAATGCTACAATAAAGAAGACCGAGACTCAGACAGGTTAAATGATAGGCACCAGGTCATGCAACTACCTTACTTGCAGCTGGCACCTGGACCTAAGTAATGGCCCACTACTCTTTCTTTCCCTTTAGTTTTGCCAAGAACTCCCAACTTTCAAAATGCAAATCATTTAGCTGTAATAAAGTGAGTATTAGCAGAGTATATAATTTCCATTTCCATCTGCCTCATTCAGGCAGGATCTTCTCATTTGTGCTGATATGGTTGTCACATGGATCAATGGGCCTTTAGAGAATGGAAGCTCATAAGTGCACTTTATTTGAATGATTATCCTGCAGCATATGCAGGACTTCACAGCAGTCTAAAGGGTAGGAAACAGAGATAGCTGGTAAGGGGGCTGTCTGAGACACTTCTTCAGTAAAGGGCACCTGAGTGGAAAGCCACATTCTTTCCTGGGCAGAGACTTTCCTATCTGAAGGGAGATTAGGTAGGGCTTGGGCAAGACCATCAATCACCCTGGTCAATGAGATTGACTTAAAGAGAGAGATTGCTGAGGGTCAAGGTGATAGAGTCCTGAAACCACTTAGAAGGAAGAGAAATGAACTTTCAAGACTGGGATAACAAGAGAATGGACTAGGTGGAATAGAGGAGAGGAGAGGAGTAACAAAAAGATGCTAAGGGATCAGTGTGAGGAAGAAAAGATAGCTAAAATTCAAATGATGAGAAGCTTGCTCATATTTATATAATTCAAATATTGTCATTGATTTGGATATTTTAGCTTTTTTTAAAGCTATTCTCAACTGTTTCACGTGAGTCAACAAAAGACTGCCAGATACTATTCTACCTTCTCCAACATCAAGGTTGCTAGCAATAATTATAATGATAATGACAAAATATTAATGGCATTTATTGGGTTGTACCTATGTGCCGGACACTTTTCTCAGAACTCTAAATGTATTAACTATTATACATAATATAAATATATTACTACTCCTATTTTAAATATCAAGACAGTAGTATACAGCAAGGTTAAGTAGCTTGCCCAAGATAAACGATGAAACTACCAAGTTGCTAAATCAGGGGCATTTAGCTCTACAGCCTTCACCCTTACCACTCTTCAGACCATTCCCTAAAATAAAATAATAAATCTGCTTCCTCATTAGAACAGTTTTGTTATCTATTTGTGTTTAAAAAATAACATTTTGGAAAAGATAAGAACTTAATGTGAATTTCAAACTAAAGAGAGAGTGCTTGAATATTCCCAGAATATTTTGAGTTGGGACAAAGCCTATTGTGCTTTATGAGACAATGAGAAGAAAACAATTTTTATTTTTTTGTAGTGTGATTAAGTCATTATGAAATACTAAAATCTATCTAATAGCACTCTATGACCTTATATAAGAATGATTGTTGGGCTATGTGCAGATGTACAAGAAAGCCCCCTGTGTCATTACATCTTTCAGTGTGGACGGGAGCTATAACCGCCTACTACAACATGGTTTTCAGCATAATAGAATCAGTTATAAACTATCCTCTTACTGAAAATTTTATATAAATAGATCAACTGTGTGTGTGTGTGTGTGTGTGAATACACAGTTGATCTTCATTCCAAATTAGTGAATTTGCCTACTGGCTAAAATGTATGGGTGACCCCAAGATCAATGCTTATGGAACTTTCCTGGTCATTCACAGACATACACAAGGTAGTGAAAATTTGCATCGCCCTGCACGTGCTTTCCCAACTAAGGCTGAACAGATGATGCTTTCTTCTTGTTTGACTTTCATATGCATACGTGTCCTTTTTTTTTTCCTCCGTATTTTATTTTTTTGTGTGAGGAAGACTGGCCCTGAGCTAACATCCGTTGCCAATCTTCCTCTTTTTGCTTGAAGAAGATTGTCACTGAGCTATCATCTGTGCTAATCTGCCTCTGTTTTATGTGGTATGCTGCCATAGTGTGGCTTGATGAGAGGTGCTAGGTCCATGCCTGGGATCCAAACTCGTGAACCCTGGGCTACTGAAGTGGAGTGTACAAACTTAACCACTATGCCACCAGGCCAGCCCTTAAACAAGTATCCTTTCCACAGTCTGCTTCATGCTAATTTTAGCACTAAGTAGTGCTACACCCACAATTTTGTGGATTTTTATGGTATTTTCGCTCATTAAAATAGCCCTCAAGTATAGTGTTGAAGTTCAGTCAGTGCTCCTAAGTGCAAGATAACTGAGATTTCTTTGTGGAGAAAATATGTGTGAGATAGGCTTCATTCAGAATGAATTTAGTGCTGTTGACTATATATTCAATGTTAGTGAATTAATAATACATATTGAATAAGGTATTTTTAAGCTTATGTATTGATTGATTGAAAATATTGTGACCAAACCTGGTAGGAACCTAGCCCTATATTCCCCTAGGAACGATGCTTCAGTGTCAAGTATTCCCAGTTACTTTATAGAAGCTAACTACTGCGAACAGTGACTGTGTGTCTTATCCCTATCCTGGCCAAGCAGAGCACCTTGCTCCAGTCCATTCCAACTCTTGCACCTTTCCAAGGTTCTCCCAAATCATCTCCATCACCCACTCAGATACTGACTTGACTTACTCTCTAGAATATCTTATAAATTTCTTTTCTGGAAGAATGTGTATTATCTATCATTTAAGACGATGATGTTATCTTCAAAATATTTCCACTTGAAATGCATAATAACCCCAATATCAGTGCGAAAAGAATTGTGAATATTTGCCAAATGAGAGGCACGTCTCACAAAATGAACTTCTTGATGTATGACCAAGATTTTAAAGTTGAAAAGGAAGGAGAGAGAGGAGGAGAAAGTAATTGTTAGATAAGGACCCAGAAGGAATGATAGTGAATGAAATTCAAGGGGTATGCCTAGAAGTTAGTCCCTGAAAGGAGGATAAGGCATTTCTCTGAGATAGAAAAGACAGAAAGGGCGAGATGAAAACGAAGGAAGGGACAGGAAATGAGACAGAAAACAATCAAACAAAACCTTGAGAGTAGAAAACTTAGAGGTAGTTAGATATGTTGATTTTAATTTTCCAATTAAAAGGTGGTCAAAGTCCTGTGCAGGTGTGGTATTTATTGAACACCCTACTACGCATAGTCTCGCTTGGAACTAAAAACACAACAAAGATGAATTAAACACAGTGTGTACCCTCATGAGTTGACAATCTCATGCAAGATAAAAGTTACCATGCAAACCATTGTACGGCACTACACGTCATAGACCATATGCCACAAGAAAACGTAACTAAAGAGCTACAAGGACTTCTCTGAAAATAAAAGGACATTTTGTATTTTCATTATCGTAGTTCAGAAGCTCGTGAGTGAAAACAGTTCTCCTTACAACGTGTATAAACAAAAGTGTGTGTTCAGAAAGCTAACTCTTGTGGCTGGCCCGGTGGTACAGCGGTTAAGTTCGCAGGTTTGCTTCTTGGCGGCCCGGGGTTTGCTGGTTCAGATCCCGGGTGCGGACATCCCACCATTTGCCAAAAGCCATGCTGTGGCAGGTGTCCCACATATAAAGTAGAGGAAGATGGGCACGGATGTTAGCTCACGGCCAGTCTTCCTCAGCAAAAAGAGGAGGACTGGAAGTAGTTAGCTCAGGGCTAATCTTCCTCAAACTAAATAAATAAATAAATAAACAAATAAGAAAACAGAAAGCTAAGCTCTTCGTGATGGCTTATTATATGGTACCTGAAAATTTGAGGATAGGGACATGCTTGTGCATCTTTTGTTTCACCTGTGACTGTACCTATAATTACAAAAGGCTGATGAACTTTGGGGATTTAATGAGATGGGAGGAAAGGAGCACTGAGCTTTATGAAAATTACTAAAGGAGGCATGTTTGCTGCAAAGGTTGTTTTTCCCCTGGTAGAGTCTATTCTTTGCAACTCACTGTAATGTATTTTAACTTAAAATTTGTGCTTATAAATCAAACTTACCGTCGTTCTTTCAAAATTTTCTTTAAGGATGCATATTTTATTACATACTTTAATACTCTTCTTAAATATATGTTATTTTGGAAAAATAGGCAGTAAAAATAATAATAAATATAAAAACACTTCTAATATCAGTACTTAGGTAACTATGGATAATAGTGATAGTTTACATCTGGACGTTTTCTATATGTGTATATATATGTAAATGTGTGTGTGTGCTTTATCATCATCATTACTAGCATTTAATAATTTAAGGAAGCTTACTCAGCATTACTTCAATTGTTTAATTATCCCCATTTTATAGGTGATAAAATGAGGCTTAGAAAGGCTAGATGATTTGTTCAAGGTCCTGTGACAGTCAACGAGTGGGAGAGCCAAGATATAAATACAAATCCCAGGGGCTGGCCCAGTAGTGTAGTGGTTAAGTTCACACACTCCACTTTGGCGGCCCAGAGTTCACAGGTTCAGATCCAGGGTGCAGTCCTATACACCACTCAGGAAGCCATGCTGTGGTGGCATCCCACATACAAAATAGAGGAAGATCGGCATGGATGTTAGTTCAGGGCCAATCTTCCTCACCACCACCAACAAAAAAACGAAACATAAACCCCACGTTACCTGAAACCCCTCATGTTAACACAACATCAGCTGTCATACTGTTCAGTAAACTGCTCTTTTCAATAACAGCATATCACAAACGTATTGCTTTGTCTACTATAGTATATAAAATCCATTGTTCTCGATGGTTTCATAAAAATCCACTGCATGGATTCACTGAAACTTTTTAACTAGTCCCCATTGTTAAGTATTTTGGTTGTTTCTAATTTTTCTTTATTAGAAACAGTTCTAATAAACTTATATAAATACCTTTGTTAATTCGTCCACTGATTTGCTCAGGATAAATTCCAGGAAGTAGAAGTGGAATTGTTAAATCGAAGTCTATGTACCTCTTACCCTGTCAACTTGCCCTTTAGGCAACCATGCTAGTTTATATTCCCTCTAAAATTCCATGAAAGTGCCCCTGTCCCCACATCCTTGCCAGTTCAGGGCATAGCTTTCTTTTCAAACTCCGTCAATTATATACAATTCTATTTTTAAAAATTTAAAAAAAAAAACTGTTTTAACCTGTGTTTACTCTAAAATTTCAAGAGCTTTCAGAGAAATTATACAAGCCGAGGGAAGAATTCCTGGAAATAATATTTCAGAATGACACTTGCCATTTTTTAGAGTGATTTTCACCAACACTGCAATAAATTCAGGCATTTAGAGTAAATCATTTTTATTTCCACCAGTTAGTAGTTCACACTAACAAAGCTGCATCCCTCTCTGGCTTATTAAATAAATGTCCAATCTCTTAATTTAAAGTTAACAAAGTTAGATTGGCGGATTCAATTCAGACATTGATCATTGCTTATGACTTATCATTCCATAAGGTTTTTCTTTTAGTTTTCACTTAAGTGATGTCTTTTCAATGCCAGATTTAGAAGGGAATATTGAAAACATTTAGAAATCACTTAGATTCTAAAATGAATTGAACTGTTCTAGTAACATTCCGCATCTGCAAAACAGTGAAAGCAAAGAAGAGAATTACGAACTGGTTAGCATTGCTGAGTCCAGCAGGCATGAATCAACCTTGGCCGCCAATGACCATGTATTTCCGAAAGAGGGAATCTAACATAAATTGATTCTCACGTTTGCATAATCCTGGCAGTCTTAATGTTGCTGCCCGCCATGACTGCTTTAGTCCGTTCCCTTCCATCTAATTTGTAAGGTTAGTCAAATGTTGCTTTTATTACTCAGATTAGACTATTGATATGCAGGCCATGCAAAACTCATAATTATCTTTAACTCCATTCCCTTTCAGGCAGAGGGATATACAGACTATAGACCGACAACAGTTGGAGCCAAGACGCAGGCTGTCAGAAATATGTAGTAATTGAATACCTTACCAAACCCTTCTCAAAAATTCTGTTGTGAAGGAAAAAATGACGGAAGAAATGCTGTAAGAAATTGTCCCATCAATTCCCCTAGATACTCTACATGTTCTGTTTAAATGAAGCCTGAACTATACTTGGAATCATGACATATATAACATTATAATAAGCTGCTCTATTGAAATCCTTACCACATATTGCTATAAAAGTGTGCTTGAATATTTTCTACATAATACAAAATGTGCTTTTTGTGAGGGCCAATGGGATTAATTTCTCCCAAGTCTAAATGCCAGATGGCATTCTGTTCCCTGTGAGAAACAGATGTTTTTATATTATGGACACCATATATCACATAATTGATGTTTCTCTCTTTGAGTAAGCTACCAGGGTGCCCAAAACCAAATTTAACCATGGTTCAGCAAAATATCCAAGACCTTATGATATGGGTGGAAAGTACTAACCTCAAATAGTGACTTTCTCTCCTACTCTTTTTGATATATTGCTTTGCTTACTTTTTTCTCTGGTACTCATGTTTCTTTCTAAGCAGCTTCAAGTCCCATTGAAAATTAGTGGGGTATGAGTAGTTTTACAATAAACAAAGGTATTGTCTTATTTAAATGTTGACCACATGAAGCCAAAATTTTCTCAACTTTGAATGGTTTTCTAGCTAGATGAAAGGTGAGGATATAAATTCAGAAGTATAAATTTAAAAACAGTAACCAAGTAAACAGAAGATGGCATGGAAATTAAAAACAAAAGTAGCTGTAAAATCTGATTTGCAGTTTGAGGCATATATACGTGATCCCCAAAAAAAGAAGAGAGTGAGGAAGAAGCAGAAAACTGGGTTGTTATTTAAAAATAGGAAGGAAGAGTCACGATTGAAAGGAAGAGACCAGGGAATTCTAGTGCCCAGCCTCAAAGAAGACCCAGTGGCGGGAGAATGTCACTTGACTGAATTATTCCACATCTTATTTCCTGAAGCCACGCTCGTGATTGTCAACACTTCACCTAAAAGCCACCAGGCGTGATGCTTCCATTTGGACCATAGGGATGGGTGATACACAAAGCAAGGTGGGCAACAGAATTAAAGTTGTAATTAGTGGGCTGACTGAATTGTATTAAGCACTTAAAATGCCTGTTCGAAGACAGATACGACAGGGTGGTGGAGTGGAAAGTCTCTCTACCAAACGCCCCCGTGGTAATGAGAATGACTGTCTCTGACTCTTTCCTTCTCCCACCCAGAGCTACTCCTCTCCCATCTTGGAATGGGAGCCTTCGTAGAGATGAGAGAGATGTAGACTCCAGGCTCCATCCCTGTAAAATGACGTGCAACCAACTGGGTACCCCTTCAACCATGGGAGTTTTAAAACAGAGTTGGAGATAGAACAAGGGAATTATCCAAGGTTAATCGTCTATGCTTAACAATGGAAGCAGTGTGGTCTAGTGGAAAAAAACCAATTTTTTAGTCTGCTAAGAGTTGTAGTTTTCTCTTTTTTTGCCAAAGCAGATTTGCTCTGAGCTAACATCTGTTGCCAATCTTCCCCTATTTTTTGTTTGTGGGTCACCACCATAGCATGGCTGATGAGTGGTATAGGTTTGCACCTGGCATCCAAAGCTGTGAACCATGGCTGCCAAAGCAGAGGATGCAGAACTTGACCACTACACCACTGGGCTGGCCCCCTGATAAGAGTTTTTATGGTGATTCTGTCACTCCTTTTTGAATGTCCTTGGTCACTTAACCTCTTTTGACTTCACTTCCACATCCTTAGAGAAGGATAAATGAAATGTGGAAAGCATCAAGCATACTATCTAGCAGAGAATATGTCCATAAGAAAGAAACAGATCTTTCACTCTTTCTAACTCTAATCCATAATTTTCCAGCTTACCAGATTTCCTGATTGGCTTTTATTTAATAAAGTACAGCATTTAGAGAGATAAGCCTACAATACCATAGTTCTAGTACTCTTCAAATGGAATTACATGGTAAATACAATTATTTAGAAATTTGGGGGAAGGTATTCATTATTCTTGTTATTTATTTTTAAGGCAAGTTCTGAAGGCTACCCAGGTAGGTAGACTACTTTATAAAGTTCCCTGGGTATTGCCTGAGAATGGCTTTTAGAAGCACTTTCTAGGAGTAAACAGGACAATTTAATAAAATGCACACACACATGCCATCTTTCTTGCACTTTAACAACATAACCTACCGGAAGTCACTCTCTCTCTCCCCCCCCACCCTTCCCCTCTATCTCTCCCTTCCTCTCTCCCTCTCTCCCTCTCACACACACACACACTCGCGCGTGCACACTATCTTTTTGGGCTACTCTACGAAAGTTGAAAATTGACCAAGCCCTGCTTCTGTCACTGGCTTTCCTTCTCCCTTTTAACATTTCTTCCTTCATCTCCCTCACTCACCCTCCCCCTTCATCCTCGCCAAGTTTCTGTCCTGTCCTCTCACTCAACTATTTTATCCACCTTCCTGTCTTCGACTCTGGTCTCAAGGCAGATGTATTTCTTCTTTTCCAGCTTTTCTCCTAAAATCCAATCTTCATCTCTGACTCCTTGTTTCACAGTTTCCTTCACGTCCCACTATCTCTTCAGATTTTGTAGTGAAAAGCTGAACTCTCGCATTGTGATCGCCTCAAGGAGCTTCTCCCTGGCAATAGCAAAGCAAGAGTCTAAAACTGTTGACTGGGGCAGAACTTGAAGCAAAGTAGGAAAAGGTTTTCTCCAAGAGTTGCTTAATGCAAATCCACACCAGCGTGGTTTGGTTGCTGGGCCTGACAGCTGAGCACATTTCTAGGGGAGAATGTATTTAGCTCTATAAATTGATGAAAATTGCAGGGCAGTCTTTAAGAAAAAATCATTTTATAATTAAAAAAATACTATCCTATTCATTTTTTACTTTAAGGAATTTTTAAGGTAACTTAGTACATAGTTTGAAAAAATCCCAAGAGGAAAGGAGGAAATAGAAGGAAAAGTAAGTTTTCCTACTACATTGTCCGTCGTTGTCTCAATTCTACCCTCTGAGGTAAAGATGTTTTTTAGGTCCTTACACATCCTTTTAGAGAATATCTATGCATATAAAGCACATGGGTATAAAGGCACATTTTTAAAGCTGTAATTGTTGCATTTTGTGCACATTGCTTTGCATCTGTATTTTGCATCTCTCAGAGAAAAAAGTGGAGGTTGGCCCTATATGTGATTAAAAATAATAGAAAGGTCACAGGTAAATTCAATAATTGTTTGTGACTTTGTGTCAGGCACTGTCTAAGCCCTATATATTATTACTTAATTTAATTCTCATAAATTTCTTAAAATATTATCTCCGTTCTATAATTGAGGAGACAGAGGCGTGAATAAGTCAATCAAGCTGTCAAAGCTCACCTAACTAGTCAGTGACAAAGCCAGGCTTGAACCCAGCAGTTGGATTCCAGAGTCCACTCTCTTGTCCATGTCCTACCTTTACAGGAATCCTGGACTGAAGCAGGTTAGAAAAAGAAATAATGTGGAGAACTGTTGAATTAGCCAAACATAACCTTTAGTAATAACAGTATAAACTGGCTTATAACAAATGGGGAGCTTTAAAAGAAGGAAAATGTATAAATGAATAATTGGAATTTTCTTACTGCAAAAAAGACTTTTAGAGACTTCCATACAGATCTGGAATACAATCTCCATTTTTTTTTATTGTTTTGTATTTCAGCTTTTTTCCCTTGATATCATAACTGAAATGAGCTGGAACAACGGGAAGCTGAGACAGTGACAGGAGAGAGAACACATTCTCACTCACCGAAGAGGGTGGATATGGGGTGGAAAGATATAAAAAGGACTGGAAAGTTCATTAGGATTCTGAGGAAGCTAATTATCTTGTCCCAATGGTGAACAGCTTTTGTAGAGTGGGTTCCATGGAGGGAGCAGGCCCTCGTGATGTTCAGTTGCAAGGTCTTGGGTTTTAGAAAGCAGAGAATCAATACAGGAAAGAGAAAATAGAGCAGAATGCATATAAGGTTAGCAAGTGATTACAGATTGGCAAAGTAGGGAAAATCAAGTGTTCAGCTTTATATTCTCCCTCCAAAATTGTTAATCACATACCATGGCAGTAGGAATTAGAAAAAGTAAACTATGCTATATTAAAAGGACATTTTATAGAAAGTACGCAAAGTAGGTTTATCTGTTCTCTCTCCAGAGCCACAACTGAAGATTTCTAACCTTTTGACCTAAGTAGTCAGTCCCATGGCGCCATCTTGTGGCGTCTATTGTAATTCCAGGCGCAGAGCCTCCAAAAATACTCAGTCTCTCTAAAAGGATGTGATACTCAAACCAAACCTCAAAGTGAAGAAAAATGACAGAGAGGCCGGAATAGGTTGGGCAGTGGAGGTGGGTCTCAGCTGTGGCAGAGTTTGCCAGCATTCCAGTTGTGGCTGATGGCAACCTTGGCCTATTTGAATTAACTCTAGCTTTTGAGAGGAATGAGTTGCTCTGGATACTTTTCTTAAAAGCCAAAACATTTTCATAAGCATAAAGAGTTCAGGGTAAAATGAGAGTCAGAGTTAGCAAAGCCAGGTTGTGTATTAAATTGCCAGTGCCAAGGCAGTATAAATAATGTCGTTTTGGTTTCATTTCTAATTTCCAACTGTGATGTATCTAACACACGTTTGAGAGTGAAATAAAAGTAATTGAAATATCTAGGAACATATCTACACACAGAACTATCTAGACCCTGCCCTGTACCTTATAAACAGGAGACCTGGCCAAAGGTGAAGGAGTGATCTGTTCAAGTTTAGGGATGTTCTAAAGCAAGACAGGCAGAAAAAGGAGTGAGGGAATCCAGAATCCTGGAAAATACATCTTTGGTAGGATTGGACGTGGAGCTCAGACTGGGCGGAGAAACAAGTGAAACCAAAATGGACTGATGGACTTGAACACGGAAAGACTGCTGTCACTCTGAAGTTGAGGGCTCACAGGCCTGAGACAGGCAGCAGGGTTAAGAGATCCTTGCAAAAGAGAGTTGGAGAGATTCAGCATCTTAGAGGGAAACGTGTTAGCAATGAGGCCCAAGGCATGGCCACATTGTAAGAAGCTTATGAGAGAGATAAAAGAAAACACTTGTATTTAATCACTAACATTGTTCTAGACACTTTGATGTATCTTCTTCTTTAATCTTCCTAGAAATCTGCTGATATGTGTGGTGATATCCCTGTTTTATAGATGGAAACACTTAGGCTCAGAGAGGTATATAGACTTATCTAAGATTAGGTAAGAATTAAATGAAAACACACCGTTCCCAAGACACTCATATTTCTACCCAAGTTCATGGTGAAACTAGAGGTAAAGTGAATGCTTGAGTTTACCTAGCAATATTAGCACAGCGTAGGGGCTCAAATGATACTGATGAAGGAATATTAATGCAGACAAATACAGCTGCTTTCACCTTAAAGGGGCAGCTTGACATTAGAAATGAGAGAATACACAGTAAGTTGAGCAATATTTGAAAATATGTCTTGAATGTAGGAACAAAGCTGCTGCTTTTCCTGTATAACTTGTCCTTCAATACGTATGAGTCTATAATAAGATAAATAAGATATGCCAGTATTGAATTCTAAACCTCAAATTTTGGAAACAGTTTATTCTATGAAAGAAAAATAGTAACAGTATTTCTCAAAATCTGTGCCTCAGAACATAAGCTTTGGGGAATGTTAATAATTGTTCTGTAGTAAGATGGCTGAATAGTTGGTGACTTGATTTGAGTTTTCTGGATACCCTCTGCCCCTTTTAGACATTCACAGTGCACATTACCTTGGTAAAGGCTCTGAGAGGTCTCCTGGTAACAAATCTGCTGGAATCGTTTAACCTGTCCAACCCTCATATGACATTTATCAGTATTCTTTTACTTTGGGAAATACAATGCTGAAGGAGATTCATTATCACTCTTGACTAAAGTCAAGACTCATTCTGGAAGATTCTTTAAGGAAACTTGTATTCAGTTTTTCTCTATAGCCAACCACATAAACAATCAAATACTATGCATAACAAACTTTTTTAATAAAAAGTTGAGTTTGTGGGCCAGCTCCAGTGGCCTAGTGGTTAAGTCTGGCATGCTCTGCTTTGGTCACCCATGTTCCATTCCAGGCGAGGACCTGCACCACTTGTCTGTCAGTGGCCATGCTGTGGTGGCAGCTCACAAACAAACAGAGGAAGATTGGCAGCAGATGTTAGCTCAGGGCGAATCTTTCTCAGCAAAAAATAAAGATGAGTTTGTGTCCGATCATAGCTTAATTTGGAATTATTTTTCATTGGGGCTAGATTGTCACCCCTTCTGTTGATGATCTAGAAAATTTTTAATTGATCACATATTTGTGTGATCTTGCAAAAGGAGGCGAGAAGCATGCTAAAAAAAAACCCCTTACCTTCGCGTTTTTAATTTTCACAGGAAGCCTGAATATCATCCAATGTGTTCATCTTGATTTACATTCATAAAGGAAGGAAGGAAAGGAGGGAGGAAGGAAAGGCGGAAGGAAGCAAAGATGTAAAGAATGAGTCAATATTTAAGAAATTATAAAGTGCGTTAGTTTTACCCTATTTTTATACTCTCTACCATGAGGATTTAAAAATTCTCGCCATGTTTTGAGTGTTGTTGAATTACATTAGTTTACAAAAAGAAAAAATCTTTAAGTCAGGAAAGTCTATGGGAACGTGATTTTATTCTTAACCTGGTGTTATTGGCTTCTTGCCTCATTTTATTAGTCCATTCATCTGAATTATAATACCGACTGCCTCCTTGTTTCTCTTTGCCTCCAGAGGGAGGTGAAAATTCACGTGGGGCCGCAGCATTGACTGCCAGTGACAACATTTAGTATTATTCAGCTTTCTCTCAGGGAGCTTCATTATCAAATTATTTCTAGACTCTGATAAAGCAAAGCGTGTTGCTACTGGGGAGTATTGTGATCCGAAGCTTAAATTCATGTGACAAGAAGAACATTATTTTACACAGTAGAATCCATGAGAACCCCAGAGAAATAGTAGAATTTACGGCATAATCAAAGCTGATGTTTGACAAAGGAGACCTCTGCTTCCTAATAAATGAGTCTACTCTCTCAATTTTGGACAATGTCTTATTTGAATGCCATTGTTTGCATATTTTAACTTGGCGCACAACCACAAGTGCCTCATGTTTTCAGTTTAAGTGGCAGGCTTTCCAGAGGGGTTGATCTGCTCAAATTTAAATTAAAATAAAAGAATTTTTTTATCTTTTATCTTTTTTTATCAGCTTTCACTTTTACTTGTAAATATGCTGGATGGGAATTTACCGAATTTGAGGGTGGTATATTTTTTTGTTGAGGAAGATTAGCCCTGAGCTAACATCCACCACCAATCTTCCTCTCTTTGCTGAGCAAGAGTGTCCCTGAGCCCATCTTCCTCTATTTTATATGTGGGATGTCTGCCACATCGTGCTTGATAAGCAGTGCATGGATCCACAACGGGGATCCAAACCGGCGAACCCCAGGCTACCTAAGTGGAGCGCATGAACTTAACCCCTCTGCCACTAGGCTGGCCCCAGAAAGTGGTATTTTTAGTTGTTTCCTCCACCTATAATGTGTATTACAAATATATTGGCAAGATTGCAGATTGTGGACATCATTTTTCTGATTCCTTTTCCTGACATTCTTAAATTCATAAAAGAACATTAAGAGCTTTCACTTTTAAGTCTAGCAAATTATGGCAGTGTGTGCTGGCTCCAAAACAATTGATTAAAAGATGCTCTCTTGTATGTCAAGTAAAATGACCTAGTCATTTTTGAAGATTAAACTTTCTAAATGTGCTTTCATTGAACAATAATGCCATAGGAAAATTTCAAAAATGGGTTAGTTTATTAATGTTACTGTCTTATTATCCTAGACATTTTACTTGAAAGTAGAAATATAAAGTTGAGCCATTTTTGTTTCCTGTTTCTCACTGTTATTCAGCCCAGTTACTTGGCATTTTGAATAATACTAAACAGAAATATAGAAGCAATACTTCTTGAAGTCTGGTGAAATGTAAATTATTATGAAAACAAATTATAGTATTCTTTCCAGAATATTAATTTCGTTAAAATTATCATAAACTTTACACTGCATTTTGTTTTAGCAGTGTAACTATTTGTATAGTAATTTGCTTGGGGTTTGTTATGACGTGGGAGTGAACTCTGATGAGGTGTGTGTGTGTGTGTGTGCCTGCAAGTGTGTGTTTTTAAATGTCATCTTTTACTGTGTGGCTAATGTTCATTTTCATATACATTTGCATCCAAGCAAGTTTGGAAATACTCTTTTTAGTTAGGTGTGATCAAATGTAGAGGCTGTGTTTCAAGGAGTAAGAGATCTTGAATTCAACTATAAGAAATATCTTAATGCAGTATTTGATCAGACCAGCGGTTTACCCAGCCTTGGAATTCTTTTCCTGACCAAGAGAACAATAGTTGTCATAGCTATCTAACTACCTTCCGAAAGAAACAAAGCCAAGATTGTGGGAGCCTGGTGAGAGGAGAGCCCGGGGATGATCTATGGGATCCACGCAATGGAGCAAAGACAGGATTAAGCGTCAAGCAAACAGGAAATGGGAGAACAAAATGTCAACAGAAAGGAGTTAGCCAACAGGCAAATCTAGATATGAAGCAATGAAATAGAGATCAATGAAATGAACCAGAAATGGAAATAAAATGGAAAACACCAAACCAAAGCAAATAGGTTCCAAAGAAAATGATTCCTCCAGGAATTAGGATTACCCAATTTAAATCCATGTGTAGTCTTTGTTGCATTGAAATCACTACTGGAACCATTAAACTTATTAGACATTTTTAGCTTTGCAAGTTTTATTCAGACTAAGAGCCTCAGGGCTATACAGTAGAACTTGGAAAATAGTTATCTGTTTTATCACTTTAACCAATATTTTAAGAAAATATATCCTATAAAATGATCTCATGGAAATCAGCCAGAGAAAGATAAACACATCTAAATAAGATGGACAACAGGCAATTAAAATAAATCATAAACATATAAAATGATGCCTAATTGCACAGGTAACTAAAGAACTGAAGCAACACGTTAATTTATTAGAATAGAAAAAGGAGAGAGTGGAAATATTTTGTATGGGCAAAGGTGGAGGGAAACGGTCAGATTCCTGCACTGCTAGGAGGAGGATGCATGTTTGAAAACATCCTTCAGAAATAAATATCTTGGGCCAGCCCCAGTGGCCTAGTGGTTAAGTTTGGTGCACTCTGCTTCGGCAACCCAGGTTTGGTTCCCTGGTGTGGACCTATGCCACTCCTCTGTCAGTGGCCATGCTGTGGTGGCAGCTCACACACAAAAGAGGAAGATCGGCAGCTGATGTTAGCTCAGAGCGAATCTTCCTCAGCAAACGCCCCCCCCCAAACAAAAAACATATCTTTCAACTTAGTATGTTTACTTCTAAGAATTTATTCTAAAGGAATCACTTGAACAGATGTGCAAACTTGCATGTATACATTGTTGACTGAAAATTACTATGCAGACATTTTAGAAAGATTACACACACATAAATACATTTATATAATGAGAGGGAGAATGCCAACACATTACATTAAGTGAAAAAAATGTTCATATAGTATGTTGATTTTTGTAAAAATGTGCAGGTTTGTAGAAAACTATAACATACTTCTCATCAGCATTGTGCTTATTCTGTACCTGGAACTCTACGTATTTTATACTATACCTGACAACTCATTTAATCCTGATCGCTCTATGAGAAAGATACGATCATCTGCATTTACAGAGGTGAAAACAGACTATCACCTGCGAAGATGTTAAGATAGCACTCGGCCACAGAGCCAGGATTTGAACCCAGGTGCTGTGACTCTAGGGATCATATCCCTCTGGCTCTTAGATGATTTTGTCATTTTTATGCATATCTTCCATCCTCTCTAAATATATTATATGTGTGTATCACTTTTCTATTAAGAAGCACATTATGAAGCTAACTGCATGTTAGAGGAAAAAATAATTGTGCTTTCAGGGTAAGACAGATGTTAAATCAGGTCTAGGGAATAGTGAATGCCCCTGACCAACAACGAGGAATTGACAAACAATAATGTCCTAAAGGCTTACATTTCTGTATGGTCAACTCAACTTAATCAATTTCTTAATTAGTTCATTAAAGTATAACTGGTCTATAAAGACAAGGAAGCCTGACAGTATCAAATTGAGAAATCATAAAAGTAATTTTACGTTTGAACATGTTTATACCAAAATTAAACTGCTTTACATTTTATATAACATTTTACAATGGTGTCTAAGAAAGTGCCTATTGTTAAGTGCATATGCTTTAGATTAAACCATAACGTATTTGGGGTGGAGAGGTTGTGACCTATATTTTTTAACTCAATACTACACTGCTTTTTCCAGTTGTGGTCATTCTTAATAAACTGGCATTTATTCAGATATGTAAGCATTTTAAAAGCCCCTCCAGTACTTCCTCCCAGCCTGCAGCAATTTTGGTAGTTAAATTAGTAGGAAAACTGTTAAAAATACTTTAAATTAAAAACTCAACCTAAAATCCCATTCATCAGCATGTTATTCATCCATAGCAACATTATATGAGGGGGGAAAAGTACACACTAAGCAAAGAATGGACAAATATGCCATTTCAGGTGGAAAAGTGCTGCTTCATTTATTTTTTGATGAACAACATATATGTATCGGCAATGAAAAGAATCATTACACCTACCCCCTTGTTCAAAGTAAAAAGGAAACCTTGAACTCGACAGTTTAGATTTGCTTTTTAATCCTAGGAAATATGTGAAAAAAAATCCTTTATTCACCTTAGTGATATTGATAGAATGTAATGTTAAGATATTGTTATGTCAATTTTAAAACAACTTATCTGATATTTTTAGTTAAATTGAGGGGTGCATCTTGTATCTTCTCTATATGATAATATTTTGTTTAGCTGCCCATAAAACTCCAAAGACATGCT
Source organism: Equus caballus (assembly GCF_041296265.1). NCBI lineage: Eukaryota > Metazoa > Chordata > Mammalia > Perissodactyla > Equidae > Equus > Equus caballus. Next base: position 43,709,784 of record NC_091706.1, on the reverse strand, counting down.
ATTTTTACCTTGACACCAGCGATTCTATCAAGAGAATTCTAATCTCTTGGACTCAACGTTAATATTAGTGCACATTTACATAAATTTCCCAAAGATAAGTTTCATAGGTTAATGTGAGTTGGCATCTTTTCTTTGTCCATTACTTCTAGATATAGCTGATGCATCAGTGAAGAACTCAACACACAGAAATGTAAGCAATATCATTAACAGAAAACACATATGACATAGCAAATGGATGCAAAGTATACAGTTTTAGAAACTGGCTGGGCAACTAAACCTTTAAAACCCATTTTCCTCCCCCACAGCTGTGACATCTCATTTCCTCTGTGGACTGCCATCGGAGAAATAACATGGACTTAACGTCCCTGTGGATGGCACAGGCTCCCGGCACAGAGGATTCCTACAACTATAATTCTAGTCCCTTCCAGCCCACAGTGGAAATGCAGTCAACAAGGTGTGGGTCCACTACTTTTCCAGGACTAGTCCTCAGGCTGAGAGAGACTTCTCCCCACTTTCTATCAGTTGAAATAGCCTCTATTTCCTTGCCTGGCACTTTCTCTTATGTCAGCTGTTAATGTACTGTCTTCATTTTGGAATTCTCAGGTCATATGGCAATCACTGCCAGGCTGGCCTGCTCTGGGGCTATAAAGCACATATGCTGTATGTGACAAATTCCAGAGAAGTACTGAACTTAATTTCTTCCCCCAGCATTGTCCATCTTGTTTCTTTCACCCTCCATTGACTTTTCCTTTGCCTAACTGGATACCACTGATTTTTCTTTTCTTTTTGCTGAAGAAGATTAGCTCTGGGCTAACATCTGTGCAGTCTTCCTCTATTTTATATGTGGGTCACTGCCACAGCATAGCTTAAGAGTGGTGTAGGTCCATGCCCAGGATCCAAACCCGTGAACCTGGCTCCCTGAAGCAGAATGTGCTGAACTTAACATCTATGCCATAGGATAAGCCCCATTTTTCAGTTTTTTAAATTTGTATGCACTGTACTCTCTGAGATTCTCTCCTACCATGTTGTTCTTACCCTAACCTCTGTGTATATAGTCTTATGTTATAATCCTGTTGCATGTTATACAGTCCTCAAAAAAATATGAGATGTAATAGGTTAGTACATGATACATTAATAAATTAAACTCGAATTACAATTGGAAAAGTTACAGGGGTTGTTACAACTATTGCCCATTAATCTTTATAATAGTAGTTTAAAATTTTGTGATACCTATCATGTTACCGGTGTGGGTGAAGACAATGAGTACAACTATTGAATGACTGATTTCTGATTTTCATTACAAAATCATGAGGGTTTTGATTTCAAAGAGTACTTATGGTTAATGGGATTTAATGGTTATTTGTACAAGTAGTAGCTATATTAGCAGGAATGACAGTATTTTCTGAAGTTGAATTGAATTCTGAAGTGAATTATTGTTATACACTGAATTTTGTCCCCCTACAATTTATATGTTGAGGCCCTATGCCCCACTGTAACTGTATTTGGAGATAAGGCCTTTAGGAGGTAATTAAGTTTCAATGAGGTCATAAAGGTGGGGCCCTAATATAATCTGACTGGTTTTCTAATAAGAAGAGGAAGAGACACCAGCCTCTAGAACTGCGAGAAAATTAATTTCTGTTAAAACCACCCAGTTTGTGGTATTTTGTTATCACAGCCCTAGAAGACTAATATAATCTTTATAGGATATTTCTGCAATGATGATTGTATGAGAACACGTAAAGAGAAATATCAGACTCCAAAACCTCCCGGTAATCATCACCTGTGGATGATTGCATGTGACCTAATTAGGCTGCACGTGCCACTGCCAAAAAAAGGCAGCCCCAAAACTTGGGGAATAGACAAGGTAGAATACAGAACTCTTGCCTGGCAAGTGCCACCTGAAACCCTTCCCTCACTGCAAGTTTGTGCACACGTGTGTGTGATGGGATGGGAGATATAAAATAGAAAAATATCAAATGTTGTATGAAAATTCATCATTCTGAATTCAAATTTAGGTAATTTTTCCTAAATGTCTTCTATGTCATTGTACTCTTGACAATGGTGCTTTTTCGCTTGAGTCAGCATGGCTGAAATCTCGGAGAGCCACAAATACAGGGTACGGAAAGTAAGTTCTGTGAGCCAGATCTCATATTAACCTGTCAAGCAAATTGTCAATCCAAAAAGAATTTCTCTTATAAAATATGAGATTACCTTCTACAGACTTGAAAGACAAGAATTTTGATGAAACCATTTTGAACTGAAAACTGGTAGTGATATGTAACAAAGAAAATTCATGCACATATTCTTTTGAAAAATAGGTTCTAGTTCAATTAAAAATACTTGTTTTCCCCTACCTGTGAATAATCTAGATAAGAGCCCTTCTAGACCTGACTACATGATATGTGAGTTGAAACATCATAAAATGATGCTCTGTAGAATTATTTAGTGTAACATTTGACCTAAATGTGTCACAGAAATGTCTATCTGTGACTTATTTCCTTTATTAAACTTTAACAGGAACACTGTAACCACCGTTATTATATACCAGAAAATAAGACAAATGAAAAGCTTCAACCGTTATCATACTGATTGCATATGCAACACATTCATGTTCATCTGTAAAAGATAAAAGCAATGATTATATGTGTAGCATAATCTATATATAAAAAATGATAAATGAGTATAGAGTGAGGCTGGAACTTTTGGAGGAATCTAGAGCTGTATTTCACAATTCTCATCATCTCCATAACTAAACATCTTGGATGAAGTCTTTCATCTCCTGCTTTCATATTTTATAAGATATTATATGTCTGTCATGAGATTAGTTGTACTTTGAAAAGTTTTCATATCTATCTTTTCCTTTCCCTTCCTACTTGAGCCCAACACTCTCTTCCTCCCCATGATTGGATTACTTTAAAATTTCTTTGCCTCCACTAAACTCCAGGAGTTGGCCTCTTGCCCATCCTGCATTTTTCTATTTTCTGTCTTCCTAAAGCTTTATATCACGTTTCTTGCCTGTACTTAAAGCTTTGAGGACTTATATTGCCTACAACATCTGGTTTAACATTTTTCTCTCTGACAATCAAACTTATCCAAATCTGGTCTTACCTTATCTTTATAGTTCATTAATTCTCAAAGTACGCTCTTCTTCTAAGACAGGTTCCTCAAGAATTTGCACTCATACCCCAGACCTGTGTGCTCTGTTTAGTTGTCACATTTGTCCTTGTTTATATCCTTTTCCTTGACTATAGTAATGTCCATGCTCTTCTTTATCTGCTTCTTTATCCATTCGTCTAGTTTGGGTTCACTTCTACGCCTTAAAATCTTGAATTCTAGTCTATATTGGGTCCCTATTTATATATAGTAAGAATTATGCAGTTGAAAATGTGATTGCAACTTATCTCATGTTTTGCCCTAATTATTATGGTATGTCATTTGTCAGATCTCTGACAAGAGGGTTCCATCTTTTATGAACATACATATATATACCTATAGTTATTCAATGGCATCTTTTGCCTTATTGAACAAATGTTTTTCAATAAATATATGACTGATAATAACCAGCATATAAATACATGGTGCCAAATTTATACATGTAACTACAAATTTTGTATATGATTATGACGTATATGACAATATAGTATATAATGACATATATGACAATATAGCTATCTGAAAACTTTGAATACATTCCTGATAATGCAGTGTTCATGTGCTAGTCATTAATAAAAATTGAGCTGATTCTTTACGACTCTACCTGAAATGTAATTCTGGTTAAAAAACAAAAAGACATAACTTTAAATAATAAACTGAATTTAGAGTGGCTATATGTGTGCAAAGTAGATGAGAAGATATTGAAGAAATATAGCTATAAACACAGATGCACAATAGTGTAGAAAGCGCTTTTTTAAAAATATATATATGCTGTTCAAGTACAACTAAATTTGCTAAGTTCAGGCACAAGACGGTGAGTTATTCAGATGATATGCTCTCATTAGGAAGAAAAACCACTGAGTAGATCACAATGAATATTAAAGAGAACATTGATAATGTATGCCTCACTGATTTGAATCTTTAGGATGGTGATTTAAACACACTAAAAGTCCATGTTTATGCATGTTGTTCTTTAATGAACTGAATAAAAATATGTGGCAGATTAAAGGCACTTTCAGCACAAGAACTTAAAGCCCCACTTTATTTCAGCAAAGTATATCATTTACCACCTATCATTCCTCTGAGTTTGATCTTGGCTGGGCAAAACTTTTGTGAACTTCTATTTCATCATCTGTTTTCCGAAGAAATTTGGATGAATCTTTAAATTTTCTTAATTAAAAAAAATGGTTCAGCTTTATTCTTTGTCTTTTGCCACCTGTATCATATGTTGTATTTATCTAGCAGTTTGCCTTTTTCAAAGCATTTATAGATGCATTATTGGGGCCAGCCCGGTGGTACAGCATTTAAGTTCCCACATTCCACTTCGGTGGCCCGGGGTTCCCTGGTTCAGATCCCAGGTGCGGACCTGGCACTGCTTGACAAACCATGCTGTGGCAGGCATCCCACATATAAAGCAGAGGAAGCTGGGCATGGATGTTAGCTCAGGGCCAGTCTTCCTCAGCGAAAAGAGGAGGATTGGCAGCAGTTAGCTCAGGGCTAATCTTCCTCAAATAAATAAATAAATAATAAAAAAATAAAATAGATGCATTATTATATTTAATCCCTTTGAGATAATTAAGGAAAGAGATAATTATATTCATTTTGTAAGTGTAGAAGCTGAGGCTCGGAAAACTTCAATTAATTATGGACGTAAACAGTGGTGCGGATGAGAGCACGATGCATAGATGGTGGTTGTTCCCTTTGAGGAGATTACAATCCTACTGAGGATTCAGAATAGTAAATAAACAGCAAATTAACTTTAATTTATAAAAACAATAGTACGAATATTTCAATTCTAGAAAAATATCTTTTTTGTCCCAGTCTTCCAATTCTAAGTGTTTTTTCCCCTTCTCAAAATAATCACGGTCATGTTTAAGTAGCCAGTGAATGATAACCTTAGAAGCAACCTGTCTCATCTCGGTGAGCGTCTTAGTTTCAAGAGGAGACCTCATCTCCTGCGGCTCATCACAGGTTTAGGTCTAAAACATAGTCAAGATTTAGAAAGGAAACAAGTTTCAAGCTTTAGACCCAGACACATTGTCTCACCTGTCTTTGTCTGACAGAGAGTGGTTCTTAGTGAGCAGGGAAAGAAGTGAGATGATGAAAAAGAACAGACTGTGCTTCAGGAAAGCGTCGTTCACTGTAATCACCACACTCGGAGGACTGAACTCTGCCGGGAGTGGCCTGCCATCCATTTGTTGGTGATCCCAAAAGTGGAAGCTGGGGCTTTGACCCAAGATAAGGCTGGTGTTTCTTGTAATGTCTGTAGGTTGTGAGTCAAGGACACTATTAGTTGATTAATGAATTTTGAAAACTGAGTTTATTGTTGTGATCAAATAATACAGAACACAATTGTTTGGACACATTTAATGAGCCTCATGGTCATAGCAATGCTTCATGGTAATTAAATGGAAAGGGTTACAGAGGTGGAAAGACCTAATGAAAAGCTTTAAGTACTTCGAAATTTCCTGGCATCCCTGATGGTAGGCTGAGATGGGGAGGAGGAGGAAAGAATATTTTATAAAATCTGGACTTCCACAGAGATCAACCGTGTTGATCTGTTAATTATTCCTTATACTTCTTTTATTCTTTAATTGTATTCAGTTTGAATACATTCTTTTAAAAAATTGAGCTCCTTTTCTGTCTCAGGCACTGTTTTTAAGCTGGACTTATAAAGTAAATGAGACAAACTTTATCTCTATGTCATAGGAAAAACACTATTTATTGGGGGCCTGATCTGTGCCCAGTGGAGTTCTAAGTGCTTATGAATATTTTCTCACGAACTCATGGAGCTGCCTCTATGATTATCTCAATTTTACTGATGTGGCAACAGAGGCACAGAGAGCTGAGGTGGAATTTAAATCCAGACATTAATTATCTTTGTGGTGGAAGAGTCTAGCAAATTGCCTGGCATGTTATGGGTATTAAATAACAACAAAATAATAATGCTCAATTTAAAATGTTTAAATTGGCAAAGTAAGGTGCTGAATTGAGGGCCTCTGTTTTTGAAGTTCCTACTAGCATAGTGCATAGACAGACTTTGGAGTCCAAGTGTCTTCATTCTACTTCTAGACTAGAGCAAGTTACAGAAACTCCCCCAAACTCAATTTTCTTCTGTTAATAATGAAGGTATAATGCATACCTTGAGTGTTGTTGGGAGAAATGATAAAGGATGATATGGACAATGTTGTTGGACAGACTAACTCCTCAAAAAATAGTGGCTATTATTTTTATTAAGTTCATAATAAACTTTTGCTAAATTTGAAGGAGCGTGGACTCAAACCCCAGATTGGGTGCACTCTTCTCTCTATTTTGCTCATTTCCTTATTGATGTGCTTCCTCTTCTTTTTACTTAAATGGAGCCATTAGGATTGTGTGGTTAATAGTTTACATATTAAATTTTCTATCCCCCAGATTATATCATATGATCTCTTTGAAATCAGCTTCCCTAAAATTTAGCTTACGAGTCTGGCAAACGTCTATTGACTCCTTCTTCTACTGTTACGAACTGGTTCTTTTCTCCTAAGGTTCATTTTTATCCTATAGTATGTATTTTGTATCAGCCGCATTCTTGGTTCTATTTTATAACCCTAAGCTTGTGTGTGTTAACCCTCTCTTTCTCATTTAATTTTAATTTATCGTTACCTTATTGTATTCTAACTTATCTTGGTAAGCTTCTTATCAGTTTTGGAACAAAGTGGGGTATAACAAAGAAAATGAAAAATTTTGGTTTCTTTTACAATAAATAGAGTTGTTTTTATTTCCTGTTGCCTATGTTTGAGTTTTGACTCAATAATCATGGATCAATCACTTACTAAAATGAAGGAATCATGCATATAAAGTCATGTTGCTTAGAAAACACAGTATAGAAATTTGATCTGAAGGAAACCACAGTATTTAAGTCATTCATTTATACTTAAAATTAGCATATTTGTAAAGATACTATTCAACTTTGGTCACCTGACTAGCATCATCTTTCTGCTTGTTTGCATGCTTGCTTGTGAAGTTATTCTTGATAATATATTCAAAATAGATAACGATGAATTTGGATATGGATCCATAAGTAGGTAGGACGATAGAGAACTCAGGTGTAGTTGGAAATGTAAAGATCGGTTACAGCTATTTTCTTTTACAGACTTCTTCCCAAGCACACTGCAATAAGTATGAAATACATTTGGACATCTTACAGATTTCTCAACACACTCGGCAACATTTTCTAAATCCATTAGCATGTGTAGAAATCTAAAGTTTGACTTTGGCTGCTACTGAAAATAAAACCATAGCTCACTCTAATTCTGTCAAGATATCCTATTTTTTTTTTTTTCCAGAAGTAGGACAGTGTCTTATGCTGGTCTTCTTCCTTAAGGGAAATCTATCGTTACCTCAATTTGCCAAATAAACACCATGGTTTAAGGGTGTTTTGCCAGAGTAAAGAGCATATAAATTTCCAGTAAAAATCAAGATTTTTACATATGTGCATATGTATTTGAGCAAAGGATGTATACACTTATTTAGCTTTTTTGACATAAAGTAAGTCATCAAATGAGGAAGAAGCAACTAATTTGTCAAATCATTTTCTTCCAATGATTACATATCTTACATAGTACAAAGATTGCATGCATATGAATGAATGCATGTGACTCACTCTATGCTCCTTTTCAATTTAAATCTACATGTTTTTCTAATAGTTTATTCCTGTCTAATATTTTTTATTTTCTCATACGTTATGTGGTGATAAACTTGACTATTTTTAAGTTCTTACTTTAGATGTTATGGTAAGACATTAGTACTCTGACAAAAATTGCTGTTGTATTTGTTTAATAGACATTGTTAGCCTGCATTTCTAAGCTCTAAATTGTCCCAAATTGGTGTAAAGCTGGCTGGTATTGAATAATGTTTGAAAATAGTAATGGTAAAAATATGTTTATTAAATCCAATTAATGTGCTTTAACATTAAACCATTGTTAAGACTTTATATTCTTTAAAACAAGTTCTCATATCTTGTTTTCAGTTCAACCATCTTGAGTTAGTTAACAAAGATATGCAGGAAAACATTCTAGGCTCAGCAAGTCTAAATCTGATTAGGATGGTTGCTGGCCTGGAATACTTACAGCACTACACGTGTGAATCCTTCATAAACTTACCGCTAGAGTATCGGAGAAAGGAAGAAGTCGGATTTCTTTTGTCTGTTTTATTACAAATTCATTTGAGTAGTGTGAGGAACTTTAAATTGTTACCAATATCAAAAAAACACAATGGTTAATTCTCAAATGTTTAACATACTTCATGTATTGTTAATTCTCAAATATTTAATAATTTCATTTATCATAATCATTATCCTACTCATTGTACCATCATCTTCTTATAAAACCATAATGGAAGAATCATCTTTGCAATACGTTTAAGATTTGACCTTATCTATAGTTGTGACGATTTCGTCTATGAATTAGCCTCTAGGCTTTAAGAACTACTCTCGGAGGATGAATGTTGAAAGTCCAATAGCTTTATAGAGAATATTAATAAAGGACTGAAAATGGTTTTATAATAATGGTATATCTACACTTTAACAATATCATAAGTTTCACTAAAACAGTCACCTCCAAAGGATAGTCAGAGAAATGTGGTTGGGATGATTATGTTAGAAAATCAAGCATATATATCCATGCATATAGAAACTTATGATGACTGTCTACAGAGATTTTAATCTAGTGGTCTTGGGATGGGGACTGACATGTCTGTTTAAAAAGCTTACTAAGGGGCCGGCCTGGTGGTGCAACAGTTAAGTCCGCACGTTCAGATCCCAGGTGTGGACATGGCACTGCTTATCAAGCCATGCTGTGGCAGGTGTCCCACATATAAAGTAGAGGCAGATGGGCACAGATGTTAGCTCAGGGCCAGTCTTCCTCAGAAAAGAAGGGGAGGATTGGTGGCAGATGTTAGCTCAGGGCTAAGCTTCCTCAAAAAAATAAAAAGCTTACTAAGTGATTATAATAAAGGGGGTCTGAGGACCACACTTGGAGAAAACTGTTCTAGCGGAATACCTTACAGTACACGGTTTCCTAAATTAAGTTTAAGAATTTAGGTTTATGTATATCTATGCCTAATGTCTCAATCCTTAGTATATGACACTGTGAAAACACCACAACTTCAGTGTGGTAACCACACACAAGAACCTTAAGGTGATTTCCTTTCCTTGAGATCCAGGACTTTCTCAAATTGAAATGGCACTCAAATCTAGGGGATCATCCAGAGATTCATATGCAGTCACATGAAGTAGTCCTCGGCATGGTGTCTTTCCCTGTTAAGTAAAACACCAATATAATACCTTCAAGAGTCTGAAAAATTTTTATAGGGTAGGGGGTAGTATGAGTCCTGCTTTTATTGGTATTTAAAGTCTATAGTATTAAGACATCACCATATATCTAAACAGTTAATGAAAATATATTCCCTTCGTTAACTATGCTATAATACATCAAATAAATAATTTACTAACTTCAGCCCCAAAATGAAATGATGATTTTTTTAAAATGTCAGATTGACAAACACCTCTTTATTTGTGTTACATTCCCTATTAATGTGACTTAATCTTTAAAACACATTTAAGACTGTAGAAGTTTAACACATTTTCATGAAAAAATGCAAAACAATAGAAAAGATGTATTTTTTTTCTTTTTTAGGTATGCTTTTTGGTGAGGAAGACTAGCCCTGAGCTAACATCTGTTGCCAATCTTCTCTTTTTTTTTTTTTTTTCTCCCCAAAGCCCCAGTACATAGCTGTATATCCTAAAATCCTAATTGTAGGTCCTTCTAGTTCTTCTCTGTGGGATACTGCCTCAGCATGGCTTGAGGAGCAGTGTTAGGTCTGTGCCCAGGATCCAAACCAGCAAACCCTGGGCCACCAAAGCGAAGTGGAGCATGTGAATTCAACCACTATATCACCAGGGCAGCCCCGAAAAGATGCATTCTTGACATAGCTTATCTACATTATTGAAGACATTCTTATTATTTCATGATTTACTCCATAGTTTGACAAAGTATGCCTATGTATCATATTGTAAATAAAATTTTATTGAGACACAGCCATGCTCATTTGTTTATCTATTTTCTATGGCTACTTAGATACTTCCTTGGCAGAGTTGAGTAGTCGCAACAGAGACCATATGACCTGCAAAGCGTAAAATGTATATTATTAGACTCTTTAGAGAAAGTTTGATAACGCTTAGTTTAGACAGCTAAGAGTACAGTAGTTAAATAATGTTGTCTATATTATAAAACAGATTTTAAAAAATATCAAGTATTTGTTTTAATATGCTTATTTATAACAATATATATTATATATAATGTTCTAATAGTCTGATTTTCAGGTTAACAAAATGCTGATACAGAGGTAAATCAGTACCTATAATTTAAATTGTGCTTATTTCTATTACAAATACTGTCTATGTTCTCAACATGATCAGAAAGCACCATTTTTATATTTTAAAATAAGGTACAGATAGAATCCCTTTGAAAGAACATGCAAATATAAAATTACTACATTGCAAACAGATTTTTTTGGTTTTCTTAAAAATTCACTCTAGATTTCAACTTTCCCTCAAATATCTTTTCTACTTTTAAAAATATACTGTCTTATTTCTCTTTAAAAAATCCTTGGTGGAAGGGGGCAGGTCCCGTGGCCAAGTGGTTAAGTTCACGCGCTCTGCTGCAGGCGGCCCAGTGTTTCGTTGGTTAGAATCCTAGGCATGGACATGGCACCGCTCATTAAGCCACACTGAGGCGGCGTCCCACATACCACAACTAGAAGGACCCACAACTAAGATTATATACCTATGTACCAGGGGGCTTTGGGGAGAAAAAGGAAAAAAAGAAAATCTATAAAAAGAAATCCTTGGTGGAAGTGTCTAGGTTCATAATACTGAGTTTTAATCCATATGTTCTCTTTGGTTTAAATAGAGTACATTTGACATAGCAGCTCAGTATTTTGGGGATGACTGCGGACTGTTTGCTTAGAAGCTCATTCCTTACGCCTCTATTAGCAACAATTCTGAAGGAATTGGGCATTACCATCACCAACCCCCAGGGACATTTGAAAGTATGTGTGTGTATGCGTGTGAAGAGAGTTTTGCTGTTTTAATAACTGGGAAAAGTTCACTGCCTGGAAAGGAAAAATGTCAAAAGTTCTGAAATATGTAGCCATTCCCAAAGAGGGAAGAGTTGTTCTTCCCAAAGTACCATTAATGTCCCCATTGAGAAACACTGTAAGTCTAGAGATTATTTATGAGAAATTACAGAAAGCTTTGAGACTGAAAATATAAATCCAGTCACGTTCACTCATCAATTTTTATTATTGTCACTTAGTAAATGGATCTCCAGTTAATGATTTTTCTAATGTGTTATTAAAAGTGTTTCCCATTATAATCCAAATAAATAGCAGCTGATGTCAGATTTGCATTATATTTATATTTGAAAATGTACTCAATTATGATAATTGCTAATATTTCAGTTGACGCCCAAAGCAACTACATTTTCTGATATGTCATTTAAAATATTCTTTTGTAATCCATAAGTCAGTTAATTCCTTAAGCTCTTAAATGAATCCTCTTTAAAATGAATCCCTTAGATCTAATCCTTTAGTGCATTTTCTTTTATGAAAGAAATATAAAAGTTCTGATGATTTTTATGCTGTTCTGTTGCCAATCATTGTAGATATTCCCATTACTTTTTGAAAAAGTGTTTAGCAAGCCCAATGCAGTAGACTTATTTCCCCGTAGCAGTGATAATGCAATTCGAAGCACTATCTAAGAATAAACGAGAGAGCTCTTCCAGTTGCCATTGCTTAAAACACTGCACCTGTGAAGACTTCTTCACCTGAAAATATTGTTTTATGATAATAATTTCAAAAGGTTTTACATTCTATCTGAATCTTCATCTTTTTCCGTAGCTCTGTTTTTTCCTTGTCTTTAAAACTTCCCCAAGTCTTCCTTTTTCTTCAATAAAATATATGAGACCAGGAGACCATGAAATGTTGCAAATTCTCTGCATGTGTGTTTAAGAAAGACTCACATTCTCACATTCTGTGTGTTGTGTGTGTATGGATGTGTGTGTTTTACAGAGGACTTCAGCCCCCTTCATTATGAAAAAAATAATCTGTCTCTGTAAATAAATGGATGGACCCTAAGCTTTGTAGCCATCTCGTTTGCAGCAGATGAACTGTGACAAACGGACCCTTTAGCTACCCATCATTCAAGTTATGAGTAAGTTTCAGATTCTACCTATGTGCCATATAACCTCAAGAAAGACAAGCTTTCCATTATAAATGAAAAATGACCTTATTCAGCACCATTGTGATAGACTCACTTTTTTAGTTATTTATCATAACTATAAAAAAAGGATAGCAAGTATATAAATCAATGAGATTTTAAGGAACTACATGTCATGAGTACTAAATTGAAATTTAGCTGCTACAGGTCCTTCACTTTAATTTGCAAAAATGAAAAATGCCATTCATTCAACTGAAATATTCAAATATATATAAGGTCTTGGGCCTGGGTATGTCTGTGTTGCCTGCATCTTATCCCTTCCATTTTAGGAGTCCTGGTAGAATTCTTTCCCCTTCTCACTGGCTGCTACTGAGGATTTCTTTTTCTATTCCTTCTTCCTCTTCCACACATTGTAATATCCAGCATCCCAGATGTTTACTGGTACCCATTTTTTCCCTTGAGTTTTGGGCCAAATGTATCTTTTGGAACAGGAGCAAATACTCAACTTGCTTCCTAGGCTGTATCCTTCATCTGGATGAATTTTAATATATACTCAGTTTTTCAACCCATTGTGTATCTGAAGACTAACTTTGCTTTTCCTTAGCAGGGTTTTAAAGAAAAGAATAAAACGTGGATTCGAGATCAAGAGAAAAATGGAAGCATCTTTTGGCACTTTTTGCTTTTTTTTTCCCCTTCGAGTTAATAAAACACAGAAACATCTCAAAAAGAAATGGAAAAGTAAGAGGAAAATATAGAGACAGCTTAATTGAACAAGTATTTATTACCATATATATATATATTTATCTGGCGCTGGGTTAAGTGTAGACTGAGCAAAAATTGTCTCAGAACCCAAGAACGTATAGCCTAATAGAAAAGATAAATATTCTTTAATTCATCCCATATGTATGTATGGAATGATAACTGCTGAGGCTTTTCTTAGGAAGAAAGCCATGCAGTATGCTTTGGGAGCACAGAGGGGGATTAATGGACTCAGTGAAAGATCTTGTGGAAAAAAATGGTGCTGGGCTGCAATGTAAAGGAGTCCAAGTTGATTAAACTAAAAGGGGAACAGGGAAAGTATAATGGGAAAAGGGAAACTCTGTGGGAAGAGGCAACACGTTGAGTTTAAGTAAAAGAAAGTGAAAATAAAAAGTTAGTCTGATGAAAACTCAAACTGCTAAGGGCATTCTGGGAGATAAGGCTGGAGAGAGGTAGAGAGATCACACAGGGCCTTGAGGAGCCTTTAAAGAATGTGGGTCTAAATGTGCTTATGGAAAAGGAACCGTGGAAGGGTATTATGTGTGAGGAGTTAACATGATCTGAATTGTTCTCTCCAAAGATGTATTTTGGGGCAAAGTGGAGAACAGATTAGAGGGGAATCATCACAGAGGCAGAGAGACCAGCCAGGAGGCTGTTGCAGGAGTTCAGGGAAGAGATGATAGATGTTAGCTTGGAGATGGAGAGATGTGGAGGGTTTTGTTAAAGATTGCAAAGGAAAGGGAATGGACTAAAGAACGACAGGATGGTAGCTGGAGGAGGAAGCTCTATTGCCTAACTGAGCTTGTCTGGTTGTTTTTAACTTGAGAGAATTGAACATGCTTAAGTCATCGAGAAAGATTCAATTAAGAGAGAAAGAGGAGTTTAAAATATCAGAAAACAATAGCGTGAGATTCTTGAGAAAGCAGCAAGGGTAGAGGTGAATTCTGGGGGGAGGATGGCGTTCAAGGACACTGTTCACTCCCCCAGTTCTGTCATCATGTTGCTGGGCCCCCACCCCAAGATTTAGGAGCCACAAGGGAGAGAAGCTACTGAAACAGTAGATGTGGTGGCAAGATAGAGGAGGACTCGAATCCTAGAGTCAAGGCTGTGTATTTTAGGGGGAAAGTACCAAATACATTGCCCGATGGAAAACATTGTTTTGTGTAGCAAATTACACTTGTGGTATGCTATTATACTTCAAGAATGTTCTGGGTTAAGTACTCTATGTTAGCCTCACATTGGAAACCAGGGAACTGTATTATCCACTTTTCTCTCTTGAATTCAGAGAGACAAATTCACAAAGAACTATTGGTTTTACCCAACACCAAGTATACTTAGCTTTCATACAGGATATAGGGCACAAAACAAAACACAGTAACAGCATAGCACAAATTTTGCACCTTCCACCAGCGGCTTCCAATGTCCCAGCCATTTTGCACTTATGATGTATACTGTCACAAGGGCTAAACAGAATGTGTGCAAATAACTTCAATTCAGAGAAGATCTCAAGTGTATGTGACCAGCTAGTCAGGCAGCCCCCTCAGCATCCTGACTGCCCTCCTCTGGGGCTGCAGCATCTCATCAACACTGTTAATTCATGACTCGATTACAGCTGCTTGGTCCAGTGTGTCTTGCTTGGCCGGATTCTAACTTACCTGGGATCTCATAAAGGTAATCCCATATCCATTGCTTGAGATAACGTTGCAGAGGATTCACCAATTTTCACATTCTCAGGCATCCCTGAAGCTAGAAGAAAAGCCTCAGAACCCTGTTATTCCCCTTCCACTGCCATTTTTATTATTAACTTATTGCCAAATCCTCTGCTAAAACAACTCACGGTGGTTGGTTACTTTTGATTAGTTTTTGCATTGTTTATCGGTAATCATTGAAAGTTCTCTACAATGTAAGATGGTTATATATTTTTTACCTGTCTTGAATAATTATATAACAGCATACATTATAAATCATTATAAAATATTCTTTGATTAATTCTATTTCAGAATTGGGGAAAAATTTTTCCTTATGTGTACTGTGTCAGTTAGGAGTATGCTGCTGTTAGTAATAAGCCAAACTAAGAGTGATCAAAAATGTCCAAAAGGTTTTATTTTTCCCATCTAGTAACAAGGCTGGAGAGAGGTGGTCCTGGGCTGATATAGCAGTTTCATAACACTCGCAGGGATTGGGTTCTTTCTGGACTGTTCTTCAGCTGTCCTTAGCCTGTGCCTTTTGTCATCATGCTTCTTGCCTCATGGTTGCAAAATGGATGCCTCTCCTCCAGTTTACGTCTCCATTCCACAGAGGAAGAAGGGAATGAACAAAAAGTAAAATGTTCAAAGGCGTGTGTTAGCTATGTTTTCTACCTTTAATAAGTCTTAGAGGAATCCCCACTCAGCAGTTTCTGTTTACATCTCATTGACTACAACTATGTCACGTGGCTACATCTGCTGCAAAGGAGTGTGAGAATCTGAACATATTCAGATGGGTACACTAATATCCTTAACAAAATTGGGGATTGGTAAGGATATTGGATAGGCAACTCCAATTGATAACCATGTGCTTCCTATTACCTTATTTCATTGGGTCACTTTCTAAATCAACAGTATTTAAGAAATTATTTTTGTGTTAAAGAAATAAACTTAATTTCTTATTTTATGGGTCTAGACCAAATCTTATACTACCGTAATAACTTAGAAAGTGCAGAAAATTATAGCTTAGATTAAGATTCTTTTTATGAAGTTTTATGAAAGCTTATTATTTTAAATTTTCTTTAATTGTGACTTGCAAGTCTTAGTTATTTTACAACTTTTCTCATTTATTCAGCTTTCCTTTAGAAGGTTTGGCACTCCGGAACTTTGACTAAGAGCACATTAAGAAGGCGAGACATAATATTAATATGCACTAATCTACTCCAGTTTGGGAAAGTTATTTATGATGGTTATGATTTTCTTTTTCTTCATTGAAATGCGGAAGAATAAAAACGACTAGACGTGATCATTTAAAACAAGTTTATATTTAAAATCACACTTATAACCAGAGATTCATTACCACTCAATACTTTCATAATATTTCCATTTATTTCTATAAAATTAAATTTTTAAAAGCTTATGATCAATTTTTTATATGACTTTCTATTACCAAGATTTTTTTGTTGCATGCACCAGGAATTGTGAGAGTCTTGAAAGCTTGTAGACTTATAGCAGTAATAAAATTTAAGGTAGCAAGTGATTTCATAAGTGCATTTATTAAGAGAGCATACATCTACATTTAGGGTTTTATATACAACAAACACACGTAATTTGTAAATAGAAACGAATCTTTCTGTTGCCACCAATGCTTAATAATATGTACAAGCTCTAGGAAAGAAATGATAATGTGTAATCCAATGAGTTTAGGTCTGTTTTAAATTGTTATTCACTATTAATTTCCTAAAATGCTGCCTATGCATCGAGATCTATATCTAGATTACTGATAGCTTCCCACAGTGAAGCAATAGGTAATTATTTCGAATTATCCCTAAACAAGGATACTAAGGTTTGGAGGAAATTAGAGATAGTGTGCTAACATTTCCTAAAATTGGAGGCAAGTTTGGTGAGTTGGACTAACAAAAGGTGGGGAAATCACCAATGGCTGGTTAGTGATTTTTAGACCTAGATACTAGTGACCTTTCTACAGCCAGGTGGGAGAAAACATTGAATGCTTTCAGAGCGAGGAATGCAGTGTGTCTACACTACATGGAAGAACAGGTTTTAATTTTAGGTACACCTTAGATTGAATGGCTCATCTTCCATTTACTAGCTGTGTGACTGTGGAAATTTATTTAATCTCTCTCAGCCTCAGTTTCATTGCAAAATTGGTGTGAGGATAAAATGTGGAAGGACCTAGAAGAAAGACTGACACATAATAGGTGCAATCAACACTATGTACAGTTACTCATCTAGTCTCATAGCTATAAGCAGAGTCTATATGCTGATATTTCCCAAATGTATGTCTCTACCCTGAAGCTCTCCCCTGAACTTCACACTCTTACCTCCAACTGGCAACTCAACATGTCTGCTCGGAGGTCTGATGACCCCTTCAAGGTTCTCACGTCCAAAACCAAATTTCTAATCTAATACCTTTATCCAGTTTTCCCCAACATAAGCAATGGTGAATCTATCCTTCTATTTGCTTTGACTAAAAAGTTTGGAGTGATTCATCCTGGACTCCTTTTCTCTCTCATATCCAAAAACCAATACCTCATTAAATCTTATTAACATGACCTTCAAATTATATCTAATATCGTACCACTTCTCAACCCCACTGCTGCTATTTCCATGGACAGGCCACCATCATCTCTAACCTAGTTATGATAACAGCCTCCTAACTAATGTACCTCCTCTCCAGATCTTGCCCACCTCCACTCTCCATCAAAGTCCGTTTGACCAGCAGATGGTGATGGAATCATGTCATAACTTTGCTCTGCTCACAATGCTTCAATGCCTTTACATCTCACTCAGAGTAAAAGCGGACGTCATTACAAGTGCCCACAATGTTCTGGATGATTTGTCTTTCGTGTTGGATCTTTGACTTCCTCTACTACTTTTCCTCTGGCAGACTGTGCTCCAGACTTACTTGCCGTTCCTTGAGCAGAGCAAGTGTCCACACACCCTCAGGGCTTTTACATTTGCTGGCCACCAATGCCCTCTCCCTAGCAGGCAGGGAGTGCTCTTCTTCTAGATGCCAGCATGGTCTGTTCTTTCACTTCTTTAGGTCAAAGTCCGTCTCAGTGAGGCCTTCCATGACTATTGAAATATCCATCCCCTCACCCCCCTCCCTTACTCCATGTCCCTTTTGCTGATTCATTTTTCTTCATAGAACTTATCATGTGATCTAAAATAGGTTTTATTTATTTGCTTGTTTATTTACAGGGCCTGGCACATGACAGTCACTCAGTAAATGCTCATTACGTGAATAAATGTATAAATGGAAGTATTTAAAAGTAAATTTCAATTTAGTCTCCTCTCAGCCTATTTCGTCTGATAAAATAGAGATAAAAGGGTCATTTCTGTTTTCCATGTTCAGCTTTAGAAGATGGCAATAATAAAACTATGAGGTAAATCCTTTCAGTTTTAAACTAAATTTACAAGTTCATTAAATCCTATTTAGTGAAAAAGAGCTAGAATTATGTACAAAATACATTGATGGAAATTTAAATATTTTGATATAAAAGCTCTGAACTCTTCTAGTCACATGTAGTTAGTATTTGGTCTTTTATATAAGTTTTGTGTGCGTATGTACATAAAGTCCAGAAATATTCTTAAAATCTAATTTCTTCTTGGCTTATAAATATGAAATACAGTACATTTGACCAGTGACCTGTATTTAGAAGTCTCAAAAGAAAATTCTCTTTCTCTAAGTGGCCATCAAAATCTACCTGGCTAAATAGAATAGATCTGTATGAGCCTTCAAAAATAATTAGGTAAATCTGAATGTATTGTCAAGAAAATAAGTTCATATACATCGTTAAGAGTGAAAACATGCAGAACAAATACATAGCATTTATGTGAAAGAAGCAATAATAACCTATTAGTTTTAGTATTTAGTATTTAGTATTAGTAATGGCTTTCTCTGCTAAAAGTTCTAAAAGTCAAATTGCTCACAATCCTCACAGGATAATGTGCCTGTGCTTAAAAAGTTAAATGTTTCCCTGATGTCAATTATTACTTCGAATCTAAGTGTTATTCTTAAGATCCAAAAGTCGAACATTCCGGGGAGTTTATGACCCATTTCATACAAACCTCATCTCATTCCTATCCCCAGGCTCCTGGGAAAGCTCAGTCAGAGTTGTTTTGGAGAAGAAAGCAGGACATGTATTCAACAGGAGGACACACACTGTTGGTTGACTGACTCTACTCCCTTTTACCCTTTCCTTTGTCCTAGCCATTTTCCAATAGTTGTACAAGAACTGGCCATTTGTCCCAGCTCTAGTCAATGAGATATAATCAAAGTCACTGGCTTCCATGGAAGTTTCTGGGAAGGGACAAAATCAACCGGCATTTCCATTTTTCCTTTCTACTTCTTACTGCCTGGAATATAGATGTGAGGCATCTATCCCAAATCCCATGTAATTTAAATTCAGCTACTCTGATACTCTCATGCAAAACTCAAATGTGGAATTAAGTGGGACAGGAAGGAAGAGAATCAGCAGTGTTTGAGGAGTATGGTATTTTTTTCCTGGCTTTTTTTCTCCCCCAAATCCTCCCATGTATAAAATATACATAGTTGTATATTTTAGTTGTGGGGCCTTCGAGTTGCAGCATGTGGGACAACACCTCCATGGCCTGATGAGCGGTGCCATGTCCGCGCCCAGGATCCGAACCCAGGAAACCCTGGGCTGCCAAAGCATGCAAACTTAACCATCTGCCACAGGGCCGGCCCCAGGGATATGGTATTTTGTGTGGCAGCCTGAAAGATACAGTGCCTTTTGGGAGTCATCACCTACTTCTTCCTTGGACTGAGGCTAAGCAGAAACATTCCTGGAAAATGCATCACTAGTTTCCTGATTTCTACCATTATTTTTGGCAGAGAGGCAACTCCTCTATGGACTGGTTCACAGCACTGTTCTGGGAGTCTCTCCTTGAGTCCCATCATAAAGCCTGCTCTTCTACTCCTTTTGAGGATATTGTGAATAATTTCTGACATATTGCATAAGTCAGGGCTCCATCAGGAGACAGGAACCACATAGTAACATGAACAGGAAAAATGTAATAGAAAGAATTAATTGTAACGGGATTGTAGTAATGGTGATTACCCAGCAAGAAGTAAACAGATCTCTAAAGAATTCAAGAATAGCATATATAAGGAGTAGTCCCTACCCTTAGGGCTTAGATAAAACACCCAAGAAAGGAAACAATCTAAAAGAAGAACTCCTTTCCTTGGACTGGGATCCAGGCCTCATTGAGAAGGTGTGGTCACAGTTCACTGGACAGAGAAGTTTATTAAACTACCACACTATCCAGATCTACTGATAAATTTACCCTCTGGAGTTTTCTTAGGAAACTGCCCACAGAGAGTGCCATGTGCTGCTGGCCACTGTCACTGCAGAAGCTGCACACATTTCAGGAACCTGGCCCTGCAGAGGCCCCATACAATGCGTGAACTCACTGAGGAGAGCACACTGAAACCAGGAAGAGAAGCTCTGCATCCTGCCATGTGCCTCCAGCACCCTCTACCGGCAAAGCCAAATTAGCATCATGCCAGTTGGCAAAACAGGGATATTTAGAGTCCAGCTTGGTTATCACAGAATAGGCAGTGAAATGTGCATTTGGGGATGGGAGGTAAGAAATCAATCAGTAGCAAAGATAGGCAACTGAATTCTGGCTAAATCACCATCTCAGAGCCTTGGCACATGCAGTTCTCTGGGCTCATAATATTCTTTACCCAAATCTGTGTTACAAATCTGCTTCTGTACTCCTCATCTCTCAGTCCAGGAGATACCTCCTCAGTGATAACTTCTGTATTTATTAGTTTTATGAGTCGAACTGTGTCTCGTCAAAATGCTTATGTTGAAGTCCTAATCCCAAGTACCTCTAAATGTGACTTTTGGAGATAGGATCTTTTCAGAGGTTGTCAAGTTAAAATGAGGTCACTGGGAGTGGCTGTTCATCCAACATGACTGATGTTCTTAGGAAAAGGGAAGATTTAACACAGAGACACACACAGAAGGAAGAAGATGTGAGAGACAGAGAAAATGGCCATCTATAACCCAAAGAAAGAGGTCTGAAATGGATCTTTCTCTCACAGCCCTCAAAAGGAACCACCCTTTAGGACCCCTTGATTTCAGGCTTGTGGTCTCCACAACAGACAACTTTCTGTTGTTTAAGCAGCCCAGTTTGTGATAATTTGTTCTGGCAGCCCTAGCAAACGAATAGATTAGCATGCGTTAGGTTACAAGTATCATCGATGTGGCTTAAACAATTAGCATTTGTTTTTCTCATACAACAGAAGTGCCTAAGTAGTTGATCCAAGGTTTGATTCTGGGTCAGTGAAATCAAGACGTTCTTGATCTTCTCTGCAATATCCGTTACTTTCCCCATCACATCACAAGGTGACTGCAGTTGCTCTGCATATCTTGTCCTCACAGGGCAGTGTTCAAAGCAGGACATGAAGAAGAGACTGTCCTCATGAGACGCTCTTCATCAGAGAGGAGGATCTTTCTTAGAAGCACCGATTCTCCACCTCTACTACCCCAAAAGATTTCTTCATAATATCTGAGAATTATGTTCCATCTTCTCTACCTGTTCCTGGGTTGGGGGATGGGAAACTAACTAGCAAGAGTTGGGCTCTTCCAAGAGGACTGACAGGAGGGGAGTGGCTGTTGGAGAAGCAAATAACGATGCTTGATCCACCTTCCCTAGCCGTCCTGGCTCATGTACCAATTTCTACCAGCCATCGTCTCTCTCTTTGCCAGATGTCATTTTATTTTTCAACACTTAGTTGTCTGAATTTATCCTCTTTTGTTAGTTTCTTGCGAGTTTATTGTCTCTCTCCATTAAAATTAAACTCCATGAACCCTGGGACATACCTGTCTTATTTGCCCTTGTATCCACCCTTCCTCAGACAATAGAGTAGATGTTCCATACAATATTGACTGAATAATTGTACTTGGGGGCATTTCAAAAGTATTATCCCCTCTCTATTCCCCTACTAATAAAACTTTCTACTTGACAAAGACCATTTACCCTTCTTTAATTTTCCCATCTCCAAAAATAAAAATATTTTTAAGGAGGTGGAAGTTAAGAGTCTCTCCAGAAACTGTTTTAGTATTACCCCACATCCCACCAGCTGGGTCTCCAGGTTTGGCCAAGTATACCTGTATACTTAGTAATCAGTGGTGTTCTTACTCAAGGGTCCTAAATTGGTCCCACAGGAAGGTAAACATATAACCGTGTTCTGACCCTTGACCGTGGGGTTTACCATAAGATCAGCTTCTTGCTCCTTCCAAGTATGTAGTATATAAAAGTATTACGTATCAGACTTTGCTTTCTCATAGGAATTTCACCTTCTGAGGAATGGCTTGATAAGCTGATGGGAAGGCCCCCTTCTCCATTCTGTGGAACTAAGGGTTATGATAAAGGTCCAGTAGTGTTAAAACAAACAAATTCTTCTTCTGCTGTGTTGTAAGGGTGTAGATCCCTTAAAGGGACATACAGCCCCTTCCTTTTTTGGTCCACAACAAAAGATTTTTCAAACAAGTCTCATTCGTTCAATAATTCAACACACTTACAGTGAACACCAATTATATATATATCCCTTGTTCTTTCATTGCAGGAGACATAAAGTTGGATGACTCAGGGCCTTTCTCTTGAGGATTTCATGTCTTAGTGGGAAGAACTGAGCGTAAATGATAAATACCCAATACAGTAAACAAAATCTCAAGGCAAAATTTCACAATTTGCTGGTGGTACGTAAGGTGAAATGAACAACCAGTTCTGCTGTGCTGTTGAACAAAGGCTTTCTAGTACGGGTGAAAGTAGGAGAAGAAAGAAGTCACCACCAGTGTGTAAATAACTGAAACTAGTATTTTCTTGTTTTGAGGGTGCAGGAGAAGGGACTTCTTTGGTAATCTATTGTTGCATAATACATTTCTCCATAATTTAGTGCCTTTAAAGAAACAATTCTATGATGTTTCATGGTTTTTGTGGGTCTGGAATTTGGGATGTGCTTGGGAACAGTGGTGTGGATGCAAGTCAGAGGAGCTGGAGCAGCTGGGAGCTGTTCACGTACTCTACTTTCCCAGGTGGTTCTCCACATGGGCTAATTTGGGCTTCCTCAGAGCATGGCAGCCTCAGGGCTGCCGGGCAACTTATATGGGGCCTCAGGCTCTAGCGAGTGTTTGAGCAAACAAAGGGGGGGCTGCATTGCCTTTTCTAACGTAGCCACGAAAGTCATGCAATGTCACTTCTTCTACATTCTACTGGTACAAGAGTCATAAGCCTACCTAGATTCAAAGAGTAGGGAACACAGACCCCTCTTTTCAATGGGAAAAATGTCAAGGTCACGTTGTAGAATTGCTTCTTGCATAAGAAACATTGTCGCAGCCATTTTGGAAAATACGTTCTGCCATAGTTGGCCCTCTGGTCATAATTTATATCTCTCCCATGGGCAAAATACACTGCCTTCTCCAGAACTCCCCTCCCCACCCCGTTTTTTTGTGGCAACTGTCTCAGGTTCAAGGTCTAAGATCTTTTATTTAAACCATGCACATGTGTGGATAACACTATTTGCCTGCAGTTCCTGAGATGCATTTCCTTGAGCATCATTCATATTCACTGGAACACCTGACAATTAGACATAAATAATCAATTCTGATTATTCTGATTCACGTAATCAGGAGACCCACAGCCATCCAGAACATAGAATTTCTGACATCCAGCTGAGCACATGTTAATTCCTTGATTCGTGCACAATCTGCTCTCTGGAGTGGTCCTCTGGCATCTCTTGGCTATATGCCTTGGGCACCATTCTTTTCCCATAAGAAGTGGCTGGTGTGTATAACTGTGGAACTTTCTCAGCTTATTTCCTGCCCATAGAAGTTCAAAAGTCCAAAGGCCTCTTTTCATTTTGTACTATGTCTGTCTTTTTCAATTTATCTTGGAATCATTCTTTGTAAAATGTGGGTTTTTGTAGTCTATCAATTGTAATCTACTACATTAGACAAAATTCACACCAAAAATCTCACTGAGATAGGTCTTTCTCTCTCTTTGGTCCTACATTAATTTCCTATTGCAGCTAAAACAAATTAGCCACAAACTTAGCTGGTTAATACAATACAAAGTTATTATCTTACGGTTGTGAAGGTCAGAAGTCTACAACGGGTTGCCAGAGCTGTGGTCCTTCTGGAGGCTCTGGTGGATGATCCATTTCCTTGCCCTTTCTAGAGGCTGCTCACTGTCCTTTGCTTGTGGCCCCAGATCACTGCAACCTCTGCCTCCATTGCTATATCTCTCTAATTCTGACTTTCCTATCTTCTCTTCTCCCTATAAGGATGCTTATGATTACATTGGGCTCACCCAGATAATGCAGGACAATCTCCCCATCTCAAAGTCCTCAACTTAGTCAAATCTGTAAAGTCCTTTTTGTCATGTAGGCGACATTTCTACAAGACCCCTGTGACACTGCTGAGGGAAAGCTCCCCTAGAAGCTTTGTTAGGTAATGGCGGGGAACTGTGACATATGCCATTAAAATCCTCAAGGATTGGACTTTGGGTGATTATGGTGTGTCAGTGTAGGTTCATAGGTGGTAACAAATACTCCCCTCTGGTGGGAGATGTTGATAACATGGGAGCCTATGCATGTGTGGGGGCAGTGGGTGTTTGGGAAATCTCTATACCTTCCCCTAATTTTACTGTGAACCTAAAACTTCTCTAAAGTTTATGTAAAGCCTTAAAAATAAAAAAAAATAACATAGCAACTTTTAAAAATAAATATAATGAATTCAGAAATGGAAAAAAAAAGGCCTTTGAGTTTTTTGTCTATATAGAAAGTTCTATACGGCACCACCTTAGATCTTTGCTAGAATTTAACAAAGCAATTTGTAACCTCACCTTGGCCCTTTCATACTTGGAGGACCTACCTTTTGCTGGCTGAAAAGATTGGTCTAGCTCCTTTCTTTTCAATGCAGTAATTTCTAATTCTCATCAATAAATGAATCCTTTTTACTTAGTTCTTTAGTTTACCTATTGTCTCTCATTTTATTATAGGCAGCTAGAAGAAGCCAGACAGCACCTTCAGCCCTCTGCCTAGAAATCAGCTTAGCTACAGCACTGGACTTTTAGGAACATTTTGCCTTTTTCCATGTTGCTACAGATGACAGTTTTGCCTACTTTCCGCCACTACGTTATCAGGATCTCCTTTACTCAAGATGTTAACAGCGTTTGCTTTGCTGTCCTGAAAGCTTCCTAGAAGCCTACTAGACTTTCAGAGTCTCCTCAGGGCCCTTCAGCTCCCATCTGCCATCGAGTTCCAGAGCTTATGCCATATGTAGGAGACAAGGAAATGTTATATAGCTTGATGGTGGTAACTGTTTGCAAGCCGGGGAAGTAAGCAGTGAGCTCTGCTATAACATTCAGGGACGGCTTCCTTGCAGAAGTAAAATTTGAGAAGAGGCAACTCTCTCACTGAAATACACATGAAAGTTGAAGGAATTCATGTTAACGTATTCTTGTTTTGAGGGGTAGGAGGAGAACTCTGTGTCTCCGCCCTTATTCCATTCATCACAATATCAGGTATGGTACCCCAAACAGAGTCCACAATATTTGCTGGGTGATGGGGAGGGTGAGAGAACCCCAAATAAACCTCTCCTACTATATAGTTTGGCAGAGAATCTGTCATATTCTCAGCTCTGACTATTGTATATTCTTTGGCTCACTGTCTAGGTTAATATTTGGAAATCATTCTAGAGAGTGCATATTTATTTGGAAAATATATAGTAAGGAATAAAACAAAGAATGAAGGTTCCAGGACTGAAAAAAAAGAATGAATGTCAAATACTCACTGTAAAGCATAGAGTATTCAGCTTGGCTTCACAGGTGCTACTAACAGAATAATTTCATTGAACATTATTTCTGCTGCATCACATTGGAAATGCACTTTGGTGCAGTTCTACTTCAATTGCTTTCTCTCGGGTATTGAAAAGTTTGCCCTGGAAAATGAGAAAACCGAGTGATGGGAAAATTTCACAGTGGATGGCTGAATGATAAATATATTTATTTTAATGCTTGGAATAAAGACTGGTTGAGAGGTCAGACAGAGTACATGTGAGGCAGTGGTTGTGTGTCACCAAAGTATTTTTACAATTGTTGGTGATTGCCTCATATACAGCAAAGCAGATATGACTCTCTGATTTGGGTATAAACTGATCTATTCTTAGAATTAGTAACTGATGGAGAGACCAGGTAGCATTGAGAGTGAAAACCAAGAAGTACCTGAAACATCGCTGCACTTTTGGTATCCTGTGATTGCCAGGCATCATCTGTACTTTGCTGGTTGACCTCCTCTTCAGAGCTTTTTCTCTATTCATTGTCAGTTTCTAGAGATTTTATTTTTCTCTAAAGCCTCTTCTGCTTATAAAAAAAACTCTCTAACTTTTCTCTTGGAATAATGTCAGTGTCCATCAAAGAATAGGTAATAATTGAATTTGTGTTTAGAGTTTTTGCAGCAACAAGGGGAGCTTGAAAAATAAACTTATAATGGCCTGTCTTTCTTGTGTCTTATCTGATAAAGTGTAAACACCTTGAAGGACAGAACTTTGACTCTTGGGGTGTGTGTGTATGCACGTGCACACACAAGTCTCCTTGCCTGACAAGAGCATAAAGGTATTTAATGTACACTCTAAACAGAATTTGGCAGTGACGTACCCTACAATAGGCTCAGAGATGATGTTCAGCATCTGAAATGCCACCTACAAAAACCTCATTCTCTTCATAAAAGTTACTTAGCTTAGTTGCAATACCAATTCTATATCCAGAACGTCTGAATTAAAGCCCTCTGTAGAAGGGAAAAATATGTGCTGGAACCTTCCTCTCTGGACCCTAGAAAGGATTCCCACCTCAACAGAGATTAATTTCTCAACAGAAGAAACCAACGATACCCTTTGTAACACTACTTTGGTCAAGCATTGGCCAAATAGAAAAGGTGAATAAAGCAAATAGATACAGACAGAAATGGTAGCAAAAAACCTCTTAAGCAATTCTTTCAGGGTCAGCTCAGTCAGGGCTTCCCGGCTTCTGGTAAATGTCCCAGTTTAGGCCCTTTTGATGACTGTCAAGTTGAGAGAAATGAGAGATTGGATCAAAATGAGAAGAGAGGTGAGAAGAAATGCGGGTGGTGGAAGAGCAGACTGGAGGAGCAGGATCTAAGGAAGTTTTCAAGCTGTGTAATACAAGTAGGTATTAAATCTATGTGTATATAATATTAAATATAAAGCTACTAGGCATTCAGTGCTTTATGTTAGTTTGTCTAGATTCTTCTTTCAACTCCAGACATGTTAACGGGCTTGCAAAGGACCTTTGTTAAAAGACACTGTGGAGTCTGGGGGGGCATTGATGGTGGGGTGATGGTGGTTGGATGGGGCTCCCAAGTCCAGAGGGTTACCTGGGTGACTTGCCTCTGCTCCAGTGATGTTTCATTTCTCCCAAACTAGCACAGACACCTTCCTACGGTGAATGCAGAGGTATAAGAGCATGCAAATCCTTTCATTCAGGCATGTTTCAAGTTTCTATTTTTTCACTTTTGCTAACATCCCATTGGCTAAAGTAAGTTACATGGCCCCTCTGTGAGTCCAGTTGCAGGGCTTCCTATTATCAGAGTGAGACACAGGGGGAGATAAAGAAAGCGAGACCGTCAAACAACTCATCTACCACACACCCTTGTATAAATCCCTCCCGCTATTTTCTGTGTCCCCAAAGCTTATTGATGGGTTCAAAAGCTCCAGATATCATCAGGGGCTCTTTATATAACCATCCCATTTTATTTTCACAGCATCTCTTTAGGGGTGGATACTTTCTGTTTACAAAATCGAAGATGCTGAGGGAGAGAAATAATTTAACTGGGCTCAGTGAACTTGGACTCAAACCCAAGTCAAACAAAGTTCTTATCTTGTTACAAGAGCAGAGAACTGGGGAAATGGGAATTGCTCATAGCTGGAGACTGGCAAAATAGTAATTATAAAAACATCAACAGTTAGGGAGACAAGTTGATAGTAGAGAGTCCAGTGTTAAAACAGCTGACTATCAGCTCCTGGTTGTGTTGGTGATTCCAAAAGATGGTTGAGTATCCCAAAGTAATTGCTCTTATTTGATTTTTCTGTAAGTGTCTAAATTCCACACTATTAGCCAATTTAAAAATATCTACTACTTATTTTTTCCAATGTAGAATGAATTGGAAAAAAAAAATCACTGAATAAACTTACATTTCACTCCTCAAGAATTTCCATGTACCCTTCCAAAATAACTAACTAAAAATTTTGTCAAGCATTCTCACATCTTAACTAGAAATACCTTTCAATTCAGGGTCTCCAAATGTGACTGTAGAAAGTAGTTTTAGACTGCACAAAGGTACTAGTGGAAAGGAGGGATTGTTGTTCACTTAAATTATTTAGAGCACATAGAAATCTCTGATTATTTTCTAAAATAAAACTATCAGGGGCTAGCCTGGTGGCATAGTGGTTAAGTTCGTGTACTCTGCTTTGGCGGCCTGGAGTTCATGGGTTCGGATCCTGGGCATGGACCTAGCATTGCTTGTCAAGCCATATTGTGGCAGCAACCCACATAAAATAGAGGAGGATTGGCAACAGATGTTAGCTCAGGGTGAATCTTTCTCATAAAAATGATTAAAAAAAAAAACAAAACAAAGTAAAATAAAACTATCAGAAGATCCATTTGGGCAGCAAAAAACCCAAAATTAAGCAGTGAAAGTCAAGCAGTATCAATCTAAGGAACTCTTTAGAGTAAACAGATGAACAGAAACGTGCTTGGTGGACTTGAATAGTTCAACACTAAATAACATCTGTGTAAAAAGATCTACCATATTTACCAAAAAGAAAAAATTGTGATAATAACCACTGTGCCATTGTACGTAAAACACTGCTTATCACACACACACACTCAGAACTCCAAAGAGATGATTCAAATCCTTCTCTAGGGCATTGAAACCAAGGTAAAGTGTACTTGGGACTCACACCTGATAGAAACAGGGAAATTTCAGAGAGATCATTTATATATATATATATATGCTCATTTCAATTTGAATATACATTCTAGTACAGTTTAGAATTATACTTAGTGGAAATGGTGAAATAAATCTGACTTGAAATTCTGAAAAGTAAGCCCATTAACATCTGAAGAGCATGTGACATTTTCACTTAAATGCTGGCAATTAGCCCTATAGTCACCTTTTAGGCACCCTAGGAAAGAAATTCAAGTATTTTCTTACTTCAAGCATAAAATACATAGAGGGCTTCAGGCTTCCAATATAATTTACTTGTCCATATTGACCCAACTGTCAGGGATTATTCTTGGTCTCCAGGCTGTCTGAAGCAAGAACTGGAAATTCAAGCTGGTCTTTAATAGTAACCTGATCGAACTAAACCAAGAGGCAAGGAATTTTCTATCCCTTCAAGCTTATCTCCTAAGATTATTGTATCTCGGAGACATCTTATCTCTTGATCTTGAGACTTCTCTAAATCAGAATACCCAACGTTTTCACTTAAGCGACCCACCGATTTAGTCCATATGTTCCTGGTTTGACAGATGTGAGTAGAGAATTGGCTGCATTGGCAAAATGTTGTAATTGTTGCAGCATCAAACACCTTGAACTTAATTTTTGTTCTCTCTTCAAACCTCAGAATTTACCTGCTTTTTCTTAATTTGGAAAATAAAAAAAATTGACAGTGTCCTCTATGATAGAAGTTCCTTTGAATTGAATGTTATTTGTAATATGGGTTTGTTTCTCAACAGAGCAGGGGATTGCCCCCTACAGCACACTTGACTTTATCTGGAGAAATTTTATATTGTCGCATCTAGGAAGGAGGTAATATGGAGTAGTGGACAGAAGCCAGGGATGCTGCTAATCCACCTATAATGTGCAGGGCAGCCTCTCACAAGACAGAAGTATCTGTCCTAATTGTTACTAGTGCCCAGGAGGAGAAACTGTAGTATAAACAAGAGGAAAAGGGCAAATACCGTTGACTTCAGTTTCTCCAATCCTTTAGCCTCTGTCCCTAGGGAGAATGCAGCTTAAGGCTAAATCACAGATTTACATTGAGCAAAAGAATTTAACAGTCATCATGGAACTATAAAACAACCTTGAAAATACTCAATGGAAAAGGTCAGGGGTGGATAAAATAATTCATTTTTAGGGAAGATAGAGTAGCAAATCTCCTATTCAATCAGTTATTCATTGAAAACGTACCATATGTCTGGAGCACATGATACGGTCCAGAGTGATGGGGTTTGGGTAGTTACAACAGTGAATCAGCTAGGCACAATAGCTACCATTCAGACATCAATAGCATGTGGTGTATTGTGGGGGGGAAGAATGAAGAGAAAAAGAGAAATGAAATGCTTCTTCCTCTCCTTGTTTTTCTAGTGCAAATGCTAATAATCAAAAAAAATTTGATAGAAGCCCTGAAGACAGAGGAACATAGATTGATAAAGACAGAAAGAATCTAATAATTATGAGAAACTTACTGTGCTATATTTAGTAGATTCCATGTAATGTCACGTCATTCTCCTAACAATGCTATTTGAAAATGAGGAAACAAGACAAGACAAACTCTGTAATTCATCCAGAGGTGCAGCCAGGACTTAAATTGCTGGACCTTGGTGTCAAAGGGCTAGGCTTTTCCTCCTATCTCACATTAAGCAAGTGTCTCTTCTATTCAGGTTTTCCATCTGTAATTACACTTCCTCCTACCTCACCCCTCTTTATCTGAATAATGCCTCTTCATTCTTTAGGTCTCCACTTAGATGACTCTCTTTCCTGTAAGCCTTCTCTGCAAGTCTGAATGAAGAGCCTCTCCAGTGTGCTCCCTGTATTTCTACAACCATGGCCCACATCTCAGTGTATTGCAATGTCCTGTGTCCATTCACTCTCCTCCTAGAATGTAAGCTTCTTCAGTCTCTTACTCACTTGTACTCTCAATAACTAGCATAGCATATGGCACATAATAAATACTCCTTGAGATCTTCCCAGGTATTTTGAAAAGTATGTAAATATATTTCAGAAAAACACACATAGAGAAAAAAGAAAAAAAAAGAATTCCTTCTCATAAAGTCATTACTTTTCTCTAGCTATGTATCCTAAGAAGGGGTGGGGGCTTTCATCTCTAGCATAATTGGCAGGGGTCCTGTGTTTTATCCAACCACCAAGGAGATTATGCTTGAATTCTGGAGAGTATCACATGGGTATGGTGGGAGAGGCAACCATGCATTCCTTCAAAAGCTCTTGCTTTTAATCCAGATCTGTTTTCCTACCTTCGTGACCTAGAATGTACCCAGTAGAACATTCAAGTGCTCTTTACCTTCTACTCTGAAGCTTAGTACAGAAAATATCCTCATTCCTCCTTTTCCTTGGGCTTCACTCTCCCTTTGACTACATGAGTAAATCATAAAGAAGAAAAGAATCTCCATCCCAGTACAGTGGTCCCAACATATTATTTAAGAGTTCCTGATTTCACCATTAATCTGTATCTCAAATCAAAGTTTCTCCTCCACATTGAAGAGTGGAGAGAAAAGGGTTTTTGAACTTTGTCTCAAACTTCTCTCCCTCCTCCTCACCATGATACTAGACTGTGGAAGAGCAGAATGTATTTATGAGGCTAAAATTAAATTTTTCTCAAGAGTTGGCCTTGGATCTGATTTGAAAAAGAAATGTAAAATTATTTGAATTACCTGTCACTTGGGAGATGCGTGACTCACTGGTTAACCAAGTTCTTGTTGAAGAGCACCACTGCATCCTTAGAAATACTATGATAGATTTCAAATGATAGTCAGAATGTCTCTCTGTACTGTAATTAGATGTTTTTGGTGCCTGGCACCATGACTGATTTCTGTATGTAAGTAGGATAAAGCTTAAACAAGTGGCTTGAGCAATGTAACTTTAAACTTAAACTTTGCTCAAAGGAATTACTCCCAATGGGTAAATAATTCAACTTATTCATATATGCAGTCTGTTTTCTTCTATCTTCAAATTAGCATATTTAAATGATGTCTTTGACATACTACAAATGAACAAAAAACCTACAATTTGTGCTTTAGGCTGACAGTTTGACACAAAAACATGACTTAAAGCCATCCTTAATGGATGCCATGTCATTTATTTTGAATTCTTTGACTTGAGTAGGTTTGTGTCACCACTATAACAAAACATAGCTTAATTTTATGATATCTCATGATTCTAATATAGAATTTGTATAAAGTAAATATGAAAAAGAGGCGTCAAATGGCAAATATATATGAAAAAAATATCAAGGGCAAATGTTTTTGAAAATAGTGCTACTGCACTAATTCTCATCTAATGAGCCTTAAGAAATGCAGTGATCTCATATTTGTCTTATTGTTAAAACTGCGGAGGTGGTTTAACAAGTGTTTTCACATCATGTGTGCTGTGTTGGATGTTAAAACAGTTTTATTTAAAGTGGCATAATTAAAATAGAAGGGTGGGTGCCCTGGGGAGACTTTCACAGCTCTGTTTAAATATAAGTGAAATTTCACAGATGTTAGCCAAATTTCTAAATGTATGCTTGCTTCTGAAGTCCTACTTTGAAAAGAGATTTTCAAAGTATTTCCCAAGACCTTTGTAGTGATTGTTTCATTTAATAGGTTTCTTCATTAGAAAGAAAAACATTCCTTCATTTTAATAAAGTGGGAAAAATCTACTTGTGTAAGACTATATTTCCTAAATTTTTACAGCGAAGGTGAATTCTAAACCCTCCTCCATCTACCATTAGACCTCTGGTGCATAGAATTTTATTAACTATAATCCTTGATTCAAAACACAATTGTTATTAGTCTGTGCATGGCCAATCTCCTGTCCTCCCTCCCATCCTCCCCTTATAATAATGAAACGAGCACTTGCAAACCCACCATGAGAAACAAAGCCAGGATCTCTACATTATCCTACACTTAATCCTGTCTGCCTGCCTCCATCCACTAGAGAAAACCATTATCTGGAATCCTGTATTAATCTTTCCCTGGATTTCCTTTTTATGCGCTTGTATTGCTATTCCACTTTTTATTGATTAAATTAATATTTATCACATTTGACTAAAAGCTTTAAGATGAGCTAATATTGTAGACTGTTATCATTCTATCTTAAATCTGGAAGTTTCCAATTTACAAAGGATTAATATTCCAAATTCTGCCATTAAATCAGCTGCCTAGAGCATGGATCCACAGAACCTGTGTTATTACTGATCACTAGATTTCAATCTGTGTTTCCAAACTCATGAGATATAGTTAATCTTTACCAATACTGATGACACTTGCCTGGTTTCAGGTCCTGGGAGTAGAACGTGTGTAAAGTATAATAAGAAGGCAATAAAGATGAGTCAGATAGTCTTTGATTTGAATCCTACTTAAGTTATTAAGTGGTAAAATTATCCAGCCTTTTGAAAAACTCATTTTTTTTCTCCACCAATTTCAGACATCAATACTTAACTCCACCTTATGAGTGACTCTTGATTTCTCTTCTATGTAAGATAAAGTCATGGGATCTCAAAAGCTGTAAAGTTTTGAGAAATCATTTAGGGTCCCAAGTTAACAGTGTTCTAGGCAAAAGATTAGAGAATATGGGGGGGGGGGGGAGAAAATGGGCCAGAGAATGCAGGATCTGAGTAATAACAAAAATACTTAAGGATTATGATAGTAAACATTGGTGTATAGGTTGATAATTTACCAGTTTTGTTCATTAGAGTTAGCTAATGATCCTCAAAGCCCTTCGTAGGAGAAAACAAGTGATTATGCTCTTTATTCTAGTGATTTCACAAAAGCTCAGAAAGTTTAAGGTAACCTGTATATTATAAAACTTGGAATCATAAAATTTTGTAACTGAAATGTTTTAGATTTCTAGTCTACAAAGTGCACTACAGGATAACTTGTCACTAATCACAAATTCCCTGGACACAGATTACTAGAGTTCAGATTTGTCTTGCCTACCTTTCCAAATTTATAAGAATTTCCTAAGAATATGCAGATTAAGCATTAATTCCATGACTTAGGGAAACTTGTCTTTTTTACTCCAAGTTACTAAGAAAAAAATCATTTAATGTTTGGCTAGAGGACTGTGGACATACTGCTTTTGTTTTTTCTGCTTTATTGACATATCTTGACAAACAAAATGGTGAAACGGTTAAAGTGTACATGATGGAGATTCAATATATGTATATATTGTGAAAGGATTCCCCCTGTCTAGTTAATTAACACATCCATCATCTCATGTATTTCTTTTTTTTATTTGTTGGTGTTTTCTTTTTTTGGTGAGAATGCTTAAGTTCTACTTTCTTAGTACATTTTGCTTATACGATATAGTATTATTAACAATAGGCACCATGTTTACATTAGACCCTCAGATGGTATTCACCTTATAGCTGAAAGTTTGTGCCCCTTTACAAACCTCTGCTATTTCCCCACTGCCCCCATCAGCCCCTGGCAACCACTTTTCTACTTTCTGTTTCTATGAATTTGACATTTATTTTTAGATTCCACCTGTAAGGAATACCATAAATAAGTGATACTTTCTCAGTCTGGCTTATTTCACCTAGCATAATGCCCTCAGGTTTCATCCACGTTGTCACAAATGGCAGGATTTCCTTTTTTCTCATGGCTGAATGATATTCCACTGTATGTATATATACTACCTTTTCTTTATTCATTCAACTGGTGATGGATACTTAGGTTGTTTCCATATCTTGGCTATTGTGAATAATGCTGTGATGAACATGGGGGTGCAGGTAGCTCTTCGAGGTCCTCTTTTCATGTCCTTTGGATCTATAGCCAGAATTGGCATTGCTGGATCATATGGTAGTTCTATTTTTTTGTGTTTTTGAGGAACCTGCATACTGTTTTCCACAGTGACTGCACCAATTTACATTTCTACCACCATGTACGAGGGTTCCCTCTTCTCCATGTCCCCATCAACATTTGTTACTTCCTTTCTTTTTGATGACAGTCATTCTAACAGGAGTGAGGTGATATCTCATTGTGGTTTTGATTTGCATTTCCCTGATGATTAGAAATGTTGAACATCTCTTCACGTGCTTGTTGGCTATTGGAATTCTTCTTTGAAAACATGTCTATTCAGTTCCTCTGCTCATTTTTAAAATTAGATTTTCTTTTTCACTATTGAGCCCTATGAGTGCTTTATATATTTTGGATATTAACCCATTCTCAGATATGTGGTTTGCATTTTCTCCCATTCCGTAGGTTGCCTTTTCATTTTGTCGATGGTTTCCTTTGTGCAGAATCTTTTCAGCTTTTCATTTATTTTTGCTTTTGTTGCCTTTGCTTTTGGTGTCAAATCCAAGAAATCACTGCCAAGACCATTGTCAAGGAGCTTACCCCCATGTTTCCCTCTAGGAATTTCATGGTTTCAGGTCTTATATTCAAGTCTTTGATCCATTTTGAGGTGATTTTTTTTGTGTAGGGTGTAAGAAACTTTTGAATACTATCTGACAGAAAGCAAAACATTCAGAAGTTTATTCTTTAAACTACAGGGAAAGGACAATTTGAGGAAATCAGATGATGTTGACTGGGCTCTTCATCCTTGCTTTGGAATTTAAACAAATTTGGCTTAAGTCCCGCACTCCTTTCAATATCTCTGTGAAGGAGATGCTCATTTCACTCCTGGTGGTGATTCCTGTTTCCACCAATTTTACCTTTTATCTGTTGTGATTGTTCCTTTTTTTCTGATCCAAATTTATCCGATATTAATCACTCTCAAAACACCACTCACATAAGGTGGTTGGTTGTTTTTAGAAGACTTTTAGTGAAGATTTAGAGGTTATGGCTAGGGTTTAGAAAATTGAAGGGTAAAGAATGTAAAAATGAATAATGAACAGCTTTCCTAATGGAGCTTCAATTATCCCCCCTGTGAGGTGAAATGCTCCACTGATCTCTCCTCTAGATGGTCTCCGGTCCCCTCCCTCATCCTCAGCCTCCTTTCTTACCTCATCGCTCACTTGCCTGTTCACTTAATATGCTCACTAATCTACGCTTCCTATTCTTTTATACTTGCTTATCCAGACTACTCCCTAAATATTCCATAAGGGCAAGGTCCTTCGAGAGTTTTTTTCCTATGAAGACTGTATTCTTCTTTAAAAAGTCTGTATCTTACTCATGGTTTTTCCTCCTTTTATGTATAATAATATACATCATTACTTTTTCAATCCCTGTTAGCTATTGTTTTATTTTAGTGAATATGAAACCTATTGAAAGAATTTACTCTGTTCAAACATGGTTTTGTTTCCATAACTCTATTTCCCCATAGGCTCATAAGTTCTGCTCCTGCAAATTATTTTGCCATGGGAATACTTGAAATATGAGCCTCCAGTTGGGGAGAGAATATTATAGCTAAAAAGAATTAAGAACGATTCTGTTTTTACCCACTGTTTGGTATTTACACAATCTGTATTTTAAAACAGCAAAACTATATTCTAATTTGCTTCTATATTTTTAGATTCTTAGATAACCTTAGGCTTGGCATTAATGGAGATGTAGAATGCAGGAGAGGAGCAATATTTCTGTTAACTTAAATTCTCTGCCCTCCTCCTTAGAATTTGTGGTAAATTACCCAGAGAATCTTTATTACTTTAGTTCTTATTAACTTCCCCTATGAAAAAAAGATCCAGGTTTTATCTAGAGCTTATGACTTTCCAGATAATTACTTTTTTTGTAAGTGAATAGGAAATATATTGACCATGCTTTTTGCTTTAAGGATTATTTCATTCCTTAATTATTCATTTGATAAAATAGATAGGAGAGGTTTAGATAAGCTATGTAAAGCTAGTGTTTCCACCATGGAAGGCAGAAAGCTCTAAAGAAAACTGGAGCTTTTCTTTACTTGAAAGGTTTGAACCGTTTATCTTTCCATGTTAAATAGACAGTGGTGAATGCTCCCCACCCACCCGTGCTGAGCGTCTCTTTGATAATACTTCTTCTGTCTGATCTTCCTTCACTATGGTAGGGGATTTGGTAAGATGCACTCACTTCATAGAGTGATCTTGGATTTTTTTTTTAATTGGTGGGTTCAAGTTTAAATTTAAACACTTAGTGTTTATTTTCATGTTATTATTTAAAGGAGTGAAATAATATTAATCTTCTAAATCTCTGATGTAAAGCCCTTAGACATTAATTGTTAAATTCAGTTCTTTGACAAAGGTTTATTAAGCTTATAGTTAAGCAAGCACTTTGTGTAGGAATATAATTGAACATAGGGTCTTCTACTTAACAGATAAATATTGTAAATTTCAGTTCCTCCCTGCTGGCTATCTCTGCTTGAAGCTTCTTACTTTGGCACATACTCAGTTGCTTTTGTCAAAATCACTTGAAGCTGCGGCAGTAAGGAATATCCTCCCTCGTAATAAAGGTATCTAACATTGACTGGATACTTTCCATGTACCAGGCACTGTGTGATATTCTTTAAATGTACCTATCTCAAGTAATCAGTTTGTGAAGCTAGACTATCTCCATTTTATTGTTGTGAAAACTGAGTAACAGTAAGGGTAAATCACTTGGCCAAGGTCACACAGCTAGCAGGTATTGGAATAGAAATTTAATTTGCAGACTAGCTGCCTTCAGAGCCTACACTCAATCATTATGCTAAGTAGATACTTTATTTATGGGAGCATGGTGACTGCCAGCTCTGATGGGTAAGGGCAAGATGAAACTGATGAGTAATTATGCTGTGCATAATAATAAAGGGGTGCAATCCTGACTCCACAGCTTACCAGCCCGTGGACAAATGTATAGTGGGAGGATAATAGCTTTTACTCATGCGATTTCAGTGAGGATTAAATGAAGTAATACATGTAGAGTGTGTCGTTCATTGCCTGGCAAATATAAATTGCCTGTAAACACTAGCTTTTATTATCACTTTGATTGTTTTGGGATAGATTCAAGCATTCCTATTGTTAAAGGACCTTAAAGATTAAGTCAACTCCTGCCCCCATGACCAGTTAGAGAAGAAGATAGTGAGGTCAAGTTGCTTACTCTTTGTCCCTCAGCTTGTTTGAAGAGCTAGAGTTAGAAATTCGGCAGCTCCCCTGACTCCTATCTCCTCTGGCTATTCCACCCATCCTTTTATATACTAAGCCAGAGAAGATCTGGAATTGCACAAGAAAATATCAGAAAATAGCAAAATGGAGAAGAAATAAGGCCACATTAAGGATACAAGGTGACATGAAATTTACCTTCTCAGAAAAGTTTAGTGTTACTGAATCTCTGTTGTGAAAGAGTCATCACCTATACTTTTAGCCTTTCTGTTATTTTTTGTATTTCATGAAGTTTTATCTGTATTGAAACTCTTTTGACTTCCAATTAGTTTATTCTGTTGTTCTTTACCGTAATTTCTAAAGATAAGCACTAAATTATTTTCTTTCTGAATTTTTAGGCTCTAAGTTTTCATCTAATATCAGCTTTTGGTGTACTGTAGATATTTGTATGAAATGTTCTCTAGAGAGAATGTAATTTCATGTTTTTATTTTCTCTTTGATTCAAGAAATCAAATGAATGTATTTCCTAACTTTTTAACCTGGAAAAATGTGTTTATCCAACTGTTATTGTTTCTTAATTTTATTTCTCTCTCCAACACTCTACTATGATAAGCTTCACACCTATAGAAAAGTTGAAAGAATGGTATTACACATGTCACTCTTCATTCAGACTCACCAATTGTTAAACTTTTTCAACATCTGAGTTCCTCTTCCACCTCTCTCTCATCTCTCTTTCTCTCTCTCCTCTTTTTTTCCTCTCCCCAGCCCACAAAATGTGTTTATAAAATTTTTTGACTGAATTATTCAAAATGTAATTGCAGAGACAAGTACCCTTCATACCCAAATGTTTCAGCAGGTATCTCTTAAGAATAAAGCCTTTCTCATACATAACCATAATAGGTTCATCATATCCAAGCAATTTAATATCAGTGAAATAGAAATAATGTTGTCTAATATGCAGTTCCTTTTCAAATTTATGTAATTATCTCTACATTTTGTGTTTAATTTTTATTTTGAATGAAATACATCATGATTAAAGAATGCTGCTGTAAAATCTCAACTTTCTGAAGATTTTAAAGGTTATGGGAAACTTCATAGTTTATTGTAAACTTTCCTTGGATCTATGAAAATAACCCAAATTCAAGTAACATAACGTTTTCCACATAGACAGTAGATGTGGATTGTAGATTGCCTCACTCGATTTCACTATATTTTTCTTTCTTCGCCTGCTAGATCTAGATAGATTTTAAAGAAGGATTATATGTTGAAAACTACCATTATAATTGTTTTCGTATGAAGGCTTCTCGAATTTTTTAATCTTTTTACTTGGAAATTTCCAATCATATCCTAAAATAGAGAATGTAGTATAATAAATCTCCATGTTCTCATTCACCCATCTTCAATGATTATCAACATTTTATCAGTCTTACACATTTCTACTTCCAATTCATTTTTTATGAGTAGTATTTTAAAGCAAATTTCAAACATCATATTTTTCTGTAGATACTTCAACATGAATACCTCACAGATAGGACAGGTGTGTGTAAACATTTATACACATAAATATATACATACCAAAATGCTATTGCCAAACTAACAAAATTAAGAGAAATTGTTTATCATCTAATATCTAGTTTCTAATCATTTTCCTGATTGTCTAAATAAATGTATTTCTATAGTTGATTTGTTCAAATCATGCTTCAAACAAGGTTTGCACAAGTCTCTTTTGATCTATAATTTTTTCATGTCATTTATTTGTTGAAAACCATTTTGTCATTTATTTGTAGAATGTCTCACATTCTGGATTTGCCTGCAAACTTTATCCTGATGATGTTTAAACTATTGCTCACTCACCCAGATTTTCTGTTTACTGATAATTATATCTAGAGGTCGAGTTAGGTTTAGGCCCTCATCTTATTTTTCCAAGAATACTTCATTGGTGGGACCTTGTGCTTTCCTATTGCGGCACACCATGAGCGTTCCCCGTCTGCTTGTTCTCCTTTCAGAGAAGCTAGGATTGATCTGCGTGTTTAAGCGGTGTCAATCTGAACCATTCTTTATAAAGTTCCCCTCAACCTTTCAACCAATAGTTTTAGAATTCATTAATAATCATTGCTTAGCTCCATTATTTCCTTAGGATTTGCAAATGGTGATTTTCTAAATTTGGCATTTCTTCTGCATTTGTTAGCATGACTTCTTCCATGAAGATGATGTTTTCCTCATCAACTGTTTGTTTATATAAATATTTGGAGGTTTGTTCAGAAAAGGCAGGATAAATGAGTGATTCATTTTCTATTTACCAATATACAGAGTGATAACTTATTGTACTCATGCTACCTCCAATGGTGAATTTCTCACATTTTTAATGGTTTTGGTTTTATATATTTCGTTGATATATTTGCTGCTGCATGCATGTTTTTGACTATCATACCATATTCTCAAAATAAGCCTCTTAATTAGATGTATTTGTGTAGGTGAGTAACATGGTCTCTGAATCCTTGTCTATCTGCCAATATTACTCTTTCTCTCCAACAGGTGAAGGACATCTTCCTTAGGTAGAGGAATCTCTCATTTCAGACTTTTTCTCTTAGTAGTTGGTATAAAGTTTTTCTACCAACTTTTAGTTGTAGATGAATAATTGAATGGTATTTGAATTTCTTTACCCTTTGTAAGTAACTTGTTTTTTCTATTTTAAAACTTTAAAGATTCTTTTTTCTTTGCCCAAAGAGTTCAAGTATCTTATCAGTGTATTCCTGTGTGGTATCTTTATTCACAAATCCTGCTTGGAACTAGCTAAATGCTATTGAACTACAGAGTGGGGTCTTCTATAGGTCAGGGAATTTTTTTTTAAATATGATTTTTTTAATTGTTATCCCTCTATATGTACTTTGTATTCTTCTGGAAAGCCTATTATTTTCAAATTACCACTCCTGTATCTACCCTCCAAATCTTTTATCTTTTCTGTCTTCTCTAGTGTCTCTGTTTTGTTAGACGTCTGTTCTGATTATTCTGTTTGGCTTTTCTCTCTTTGGCTACTGGGCTTTGAAAAGTGACAAAACTGTTCTTGTTCTACCCATTAGGGCTCAGCAGTTTGGAATCCTGAAGCATGGTGGTACAGAGTGGCAAAAAGCCAATGGTCCATCTGTATCTTTGGACTTGGAGGTAATCATAAACCAGGTGGATCCAGGAGAAGACCGTTTTGCTATCAAGTCTCTCTGTACTTTCCTCTCCTTGGAGATGGAGAGGAATTAGTCCAACTGCTCAGCTTTTGCTCAGCTCTTTGTAGAACAAGAAAATCAGTTCCACTCAAATTGTCTGGTTCCAGATTTCTTGTTGGGGAACAAGGGATCCCTGAAGTCCAAAACCTCTTCAGATTCTATCATATTCTGCTGTCTTTCACTGGTCCCCATGCTTTCATGTGGACCAGAGAGAAGGAAGATCCTTATTAACTCTGGAGCTTAAACCTGTGTGCCTGCCAACTCCAGTAATTTCTTGGCCTAAGAGAATGGGTTTGAGTTTGAAAGGAAAGGAAAATTTAAAGGAATACGGAGGCTTTTCTCTACCTAGAC
The DNA here is from genome assembly GCF_041296265.1 of Equus caballus. Lineage (NCBI taxonomy): Eukaryota > Metazoa > Chordata > Mammalia > Perissodactyla > Equidae > Equus > Equus caballus. Next base: position 43,668,296 of record NC_091706.1, on the reverse strand, counting down.
TTTGGAAGATTATATATTTCTTGAAGTATCAATTAGCTTTTTAATGTAAGTTGAGAGCTTATCATTTTTTTTAATTGCCTGTGAAATGACACCTGGTCAAATTTAGGAGAAAAAATTATTTAGTATCCTAGATACTCTGAGATTCCTTCTTTATTAATATTGCCTTATTTACAAATGCAATATGTTGAGTAAAATATGCTTGTTATATATCATGTTTAATCATGCAGAATACCTTCAATCCTTTTGTAAGTAGGGGTCATAAATAAGTAAAGGGATTTTTAATCCTTACTGAATCGGAAGATAATTTAAGATTGTATAAAATAATGTAATCATTCATATTTGTCTCAAAATATTCCCTTTTCAAAAACAGGAGAATTAGGGCCAGCCCAAGTGCTCTAATAGTTAAATTTGGCGCTCTCTGTTTTGGCTGCCCAGGTTTGATTCCTGGGCGCAGACCTACACCACTCATCAGTGGCCATGCTCTGGGAGCAGCTTACATTCAAAAAGAGGAAGATTGGCCACAGATGACAGTCAGAGTGAATCTTCCTCAGCAACCCCCCAGCCCCCCCAAAAAAACAAGTGGAATTAAAAATATTTTAGAATAAGCAGAAAATGTGGTCAGAAAAATAAGTAATTTAACTTATTAGCAGACCTGGATTCTAATCCTGATGATGTTACTAGTTTGTGATCTTGGGGGAAAAAAATCACCATAACACTGCTGCTCATCTGTTACATGGAACAGTAGTATAGGTGACAACTTAGACCCTTTTTGTTTCTAAATTTCTTGAGTCTGTATAAAGATATAAAGATAATTTTGAGTCTGAGTTCTAAGTGTGAAAACTGAAGACAAAAGAATTAACATGACTATATGCAAATGTAATAGAACCATATTATAGTATAAGCTGTACGTAGCCCCTATAACAAAAATAAAAACAACAAAAACTTCTGCTATTGAATCAGAACTGCAATTTTGTATATAAATGTAAAACATTATAGTCCAGTTATGTTGAGCACCTTTTCTAAAGTTCTATTTAGCCATGAAATTCAGAAGATAATTAAAGATTTATTCTATTTTATAGTGTTATTTGAAATGTGATGATATATAAAAGATGTTTTCCAAGGGGACATGGTCACAATAATGTGAGAACCCTAGAAATCAACCCAAAAATCACATAGAAAGCTTTCTTAATTTGACAAAAAAATTTCATAATAGCTAAGAATTCTCTAAAACATACCATACCTCTCTATTATTCCTCTCTTTAAATTTCTGTTGGGATAGTTATTCATATAAACGCTCTTGCTACCTGTTTCTTTTGTTCTTTCTGCTTGTGTGTAAATACCACTGAAACAGGTCCTAAAAATTGTGAGAAGGATAACAACTTTATCTAGATCCTTTGCTTAAGAGACCAAAATTTCTACTTGTACCACTGAAATGCGTATTTACGGTATCCAGATTACTTACGAGTCTTGAGTGTCTGTGTCTGCTTAATTAAAATAAAAAATATTTTAATTTTATTAGATTATTCCTACAAGCATAACACTATAATAAGTGCTATGAAATATTGTTTATCCTATGTATATGATGTACTTAAAGAAAATAACACGAACAAAACAAGAACTGTTCAGAACTAGAATGTAGATAGATAGATACATAGGTAGACACACAGGCTGATTCACTCTAAAGCGTATGGTACAAATTGTTAACATTATAAGTAATCTGAAGAATAAAAATCAACTTAGACACATTCTAGAAGATGGATACAACATGAACTAGATTTTAAATGATGGACAAATCTTAAATGGGGGAAAAGGGGGTTTCAGGGGACTGGAACCACATGTATACACACACATATGTACAAAGGAAGGGAAGTGTGTGAGAATGGCATGAGAAGGGAACAGTGAGAAGGCCAGTAGACAAGACTGTTGGGACTATCACCAACACAGATTGTTCCTGTGTGAGGAACACACTGAGGGGCGTTGTCTTCAGTCTGTGGACCATTGGAAGCTGATATGGGTTCTTACACAAGAAAACAATATAATGGAATCAATGTTATAAGGCCAGCTGTGAAAAGAGCTAAATTATCTTAAATTCGTTAATATAAAAGGTTACTTTTCTTGTTACATAGCTATAATAAATATCATAAATAGCTTAGTTTCTTTAGTAAAGAAAATATTCTTTGAGCAGGAAGTTATAGAATGTTGAACAATAAAACCAGGTAATGGTCGCAGTGGTAAGTACAAGGAGCTTGCTCCTTTCTGAAGTTACATAACTAACCTAATTTTTCAAATGTGGATTTATTTTCTGTGACACTGCTTTGTAATATAAATATTTCTTGGTTATTCAATTCAATACACACTTCAATTTTTTAAATACCATTGTATATGATCTTTTAGAGACAATGGAAAGGCATATGCAATTTGTAGGAAAAACATTAGAACATAATAAGACACCACCCACTTAAACAAGACTAGACAAATATTTTAGTTTGTATTTTCATGTATCTATTGGAAATAATCTTATATATCAAGTAGAATGTAATACATCTGTTAGTAGGTACATTAGTATGAGAAATACCTAAAAACATTATAATCTACCCTAAAATAACCTAATTTTTATAAAACTAAATCTTCTACAAAGTATAAAATAACAATAAATTTTAATTTGAATAATGTCTCCTGTACTAAGAAACGCATGGGAACTGTATATTAGTTCTTTCTATATTTCTGCTTATACTTTGAGGAGCATACAATCTCTGTCACACACCCCAGACATTTCTTTCAGTTCCGGACCTCTATTCCCAACTGCTCCTTTCATAGTTACAGCTGGATATCCTGCAAGCACCTCACACTTAGGCTCCACGTGGAGTAGATCTTTGGGTTAATTAGGATATTTTTGCCAAATAACAGATCAATCACCTCACAAAACTGCAAAATTCAGAGACAGGATGGGGATCAGGGATAGGTCAATCAGATCATTGGGTCCATTTTTCTGTCATTCCTTTATCTGGTTGCCCTCTTGAATGTAGGATGTCTGCCAGAAAAGCAATTCTTGCTACGTTCCTCATAGACAGAAAAAGACATTGTCTTTCTGACCTTCTTTTCATAGTAGCTAGGAAACTTCTATCTTACTTATTCTTCATCTCCAACAAACCTCTCATGAATGTTTCATTGACTTGAAGAGGGTCATATGCTCATTCTAAATAAATCCTCGGGGTAAAGGGAAGGTATGCCTTGCTCAAGGGGCTTAGGCTCACTTCTTGTATGGCAAGAGGACAAGGGGGAATGGGGTAACCCTGATTAGTTTAGATTAATCGAGGCTACCTCTGGACATGGAATCAATCCCCCAAATTGTTTAGTTGCCACACAATGAGGGAGAGATGAGGTAGGAATTGGTCTGACAAACTCAATGTTCACTACATCCTCTTTGCCCCCAAACATGCTTTTATATCCTTGACTTTATATTTATTAATGTGACTGGCAGTTCAGTTTCTCAAGGTGGAAAACTTGGATTCATCCCTGACTCTTGCCTTTACCCAAGCTAACACCAGATGCTCTAGAATGTATCCTAGAAACAGTTATTACTCTAACCTCTCTCCCCTCTGCCCCCATCCATTCTGTCATTGTCTTGGTCTGTGCACCATTAATCTGTTTGAGACTTTTTGTGGTGGCGTCCTCTCTCATCTCTTCTGTGGGCTGTTGTGAGCTTTTCAAGGGGAGGGACTTTGCCTAATTTATTTTTGAATCCCCCCAATCCATCAGCGTTTCCTGCACTAATATTTGAGCTCAGGAACTCCAAAATGTTTTTGTTGAATGACTAAACTCCAAAAATAATTTCACAAAACTACTACAAAATACAGTTTTCTCCTATTGTCATCAGCTCTTAAGTCTCCCATATCAGTGAAGAAATAATTGCTATTGAAAAGTTTGCAAATTATTTGGTGGAGTAATGCTATGAGAAAAATCAGGCAAATTTTAATATCCTAAATATTTTGTTATGTTTTTGACCAAAATATAATTGAAAAGGCACTAGGACACCTGCAACATAATATACCTGGGAAAACTTAGTGGCTTTTAAGAAAAATATACTTTCCTTCAAAATCTGAAACAGATTTTGGTTGTGTTAGGGTTGGTATCTTACAACCATTCCTTAGTTTGAGTGGGAGCTGAACTCCACCTTAGTTTCAGTGTGAGCTGCTTTGTATTATTCTTTGATCACACCATGTGCAGCAAAACGTATTCAGAGTCCTTGGGGAACTCAGCTCAATACACCACAACAACTATTTCCAAACACAAATGATTACACCTCGGAGTGCGTATTTCTTATCTCTGATTTTCAATCAGAGTAAAGTGTTGTTCCCCAATTCCTGCAGCCCTTTCCATGTCAGAGAATTAAAACAGGCTTGAGAAGACTTGGTTGAAGGCCTTTGAGTAAGCTCTCACTGAGCTCCAGGAGATGCTTTTTTCACATTGTGTCTTGAAGCACTAGCTACACCAACAAGGCAGGTTTGGATATGAGGCACTGTGTGGCAGTTAGAGGTAATGTTTCTCTTTGCACAGACAGCAATGGATTTTTGCACTAACCTAATTTATCTTGCCCTTTTTTCAGAGAATGCAGTAAAACTTTTATTTAAGTGCACTTATAGCAATTTATTTTATCTAAATATGTCTTTGCTTTTCAAAGTGGCAAAGATTTAACTTTTTCAGTGATGGTACTCCGTAGGAACAGGTTTGTCAAAAGAACCCTTTGTACAGCACTGGCAGAATTAAATTGACTGGAAAATATTTTAAAGAAAGCAGTCTTGTAATGGGTAGGAAAAGTTTACAAATATATATAGCATTTGGCCTTTAATCTTATCTTTAGGAATCTATTACTAAGCAAGAATTAATGAATTTGTTTTCAAAAATATGGACAAGGATGGTGTGATATTGTGATTTATAGTAAAAAATATATGTTTGCTCTTCATCCCAGAGCTCCTAAAACCCTTGAAATTTCCTAAATGATGAGGGCTATAAAGGCGTATTTTGTTATTTTACTGAGGTGACTTTTGCACCCCAACTAAGGATGGGGGTTGGCTGCCAGGAGAACCAACTGTGTGATTAAGAGGGTTAGAACTTTCAGTTCACCTCCTCCCAAAATGCTTCTGGGAGGGAAGAGGGGCTGGAGGTTGAATCAATTGCTGATGGTCAATGATGTAATCAATCATGCCTATGTAACCGAGCCTCCATAAAAACCCAAAAGGCCTGAGTTCAGAGAGCCTTTGGGTTGGTGAACATGTGGAGGTGCTGGGAAAGTGGTACATCCAGGCATGGAAGCTTGGCCGGTGCCCTTTCCCCATACCTTGTCCTATGAGTCTCTTCCATCTGGCTATTTCTGAGATAAATCCTTTTATAATAAACTGACAATCTAATGAGCAAATGGGCTTCTTGAGTTCTGTGAGCCCCTCTAGCAAATTAATCCAACCCAAGGAGAGAGTCATTGGAACCTCTAGTTCATAGTCAGTCAGTCAGAAGCACAGATGACAACCTGGACTTGCAACGCACATCTGAAGTGGGGTATGGGGGTGCAGTCTTACAAGACTGATCCTTTAACCTGTGAGATCTGACCCTATCTGCAGGTAGGTAGTGTCAGAATTAAATTGAATTGTAGGATACTAAGGTGGTATTTGAGAATTGCTTGGTGATGTGGGGAAAACTTTTCTATTCCAGCATCAAAATTTGGTCTCAGAACACCTTAGAGATGGCCATCACATTGTTACTTATAATCATGAAAAAATTAGAAACAAGCAAAAGGTCCCAAAATCTTCCATGGCAAATTCTTTAACCAGAGTATATAAGCATATGTTACTATTGTAATCAAAACAAATCAAGTGAATGTGATGTGTAGGAGTATGCATACACCCAAATGCATACACATACATACACTTATTTATGAAGATTCCAGCTAGTTGGTTCTTCCAGATTGTTATCATCAATTTAGTCTTTTGTTAGCCATTTTATTAATTCATTTATTCTATTTTAATTAGGATTTCTCTATATAACTTCAATATATCTCTTAATTTTGCTACAAAAATGAGAATAATGTCACCACTAGGAACAAAATATTATACTACATGTCAGTAATTGAGAAACTATCTCAACATTCTTTCCATGAGTTGTAAGAATAAGAAATGACTATTTTAAGCCTAATTACTCTCATACCTGGTGAATCTCATTTGAGTAAGTCAGTCTTGCTTGGGTAATATAAAATTTATTTCTCAATACACTTACATGATTGGAATGCTAGGTAGATTTTTCTAGCAAAATTTCCTTCTCTCTCCCTCTCCTTCCCCCACTTGTATACATTTGCAATTATGTAATTTAAAAGTGGTCATAAGGTAAAATTAATTCACTATGTGTGTTAGCATAGGATAGCAAAAAGCCAACTGAGATTCCTTTTACTGTTGAAAGAAATACGATAAATATTTTAAAAATCATTGTCTGATTATAAAAATAAGAACTTTCAGCAGGAGTGTCTATTTTGCCAACAGTTCTGTTATTTTCCAATAAACCAATACACAATTTTAGTTTTTTTCCAACACTGCATTTTTCTTGAAGAGTTGCCAATTTTCAGATCCATACTACAAGTGTAGCAATTTCGTGATGTTACTTAAAGAAAATTGCAACAAAGCAAACAGCTCTATTTTCTGCTGTGCTGATAAAAGCCAGAAAAAAACGCTTTGAACAAGGAGCATCACTGGAGACAAGGCCACCGTGGTATGGATAAACTATTTACTGCAATTGCTAGTGGTTCCAGGGAAGCTTCACAAATACATTTCCCAAATGGGATAGTCCAGTGACATCAGTATATTCTGTCTCCCGTTTTAATCTACGCTTTTGCCTGTTTTCCTTCAGGGTGTGAAATGTGAGTGTGTTTGTCATAGTCTTAAACTGGTATTCTTTCAACCTAGGAATAAGGAAAGCAATAGAAAGTAGGAGCTTTAGAGTGCTGAAGGGAAATAGCAGCTATCCAGAAAAACCAGTGAAATTTGCTTAATGTCTCCATACTCTTGTAAACATAACTGAATAATAAATAAGAAACAGTGAAAAGCTATATTGTGTCTGTCCTTAACCAAAGTAAGGCAAATATGCCCACTTATATACGAACAATTAAATATTTGTCCAGGAAAGACATGAAATTTCTTCAAACTTGGCTCAAGCTGTTCTTTAGATGGATTTTCAGAAATAACTTGTTAACAATGATGTCTTTGCTAGCTCACTTTGGAATCCTCTTCCTGCATCTATTTTCCCTTTAGTGACTCCACAGTAGAATGACAACCATGATGCTCTTCAAAAGCAGATCTTGTGAAATGCCATATGCTCTATGATTCTCAGAATGAGAAACAGTTTCACGTTATCCATTATTTGGCTTTTTTTTTTTCTGGTAGATATTGTTCATGGATATGTGAATTTTACTTTATGCAGTAGATCTGTGTTCCTGAGAATTTATTTTTAAACAATTTGGGAGAATCAAATCTTATTTTAAATGTACCAGAGGAGTTTGTTATTATTAGGGACCTTGTGATAAACACTTCTTTAAAGTGAAATATTCTAATTTATTTTCTAAGTTGTGATTTTTCTATACTGCTATCTAAAATTAGGTGCAAATATACTGGATGGAACTTTGAAGAAAATGGTGTGTGGCACATGGAGAAGCAGAGGCTTAGGAAAAGGAGAAAGCCAGCTGGCCTCCCCCCGAGATGGCCTCATGTTACCTTCGTGTTGCTACCATATTCCAGAGTCTGACCTTGAAACTTACAGGCTCAGAAATTTGGATTGTCAGCACTATAAGACTAGATTTCAGGAACATTAACTAAATTCATAGATCTGTTGTATTAAATCAGAACACCATCTTGATTATAGCTATTGAAAAGTATCTTTTTCATATGAACTAGAATAGTTACACAAACAGAACAAAGACATTCTCTGCTCGAAGGTGGAGCGTGCTATTTGGGAATCCAAATTATTATCCTGGAGTTATTTTGGTGGGATTGGGCTCAGAATAAGGAGATTAAATAAGGAATATCACATAGCATGTTTTTTTCTGCCCTTCCCTACCCTCAAACTTCAGAGACATTGCTAATTGAGCATTGCTAATTGATCAACTGATCCCTCAGGTTCAGACTCAGCCAGAATCCTTCTCAACACGGTGGTCCAGGAAACCACCTCAATTTCTTGAGGTTGGCACAAGATTTGATACCTGTTCTTGCGCAAATCTTTCTGCCCTGTGCAGTTTCCTTATCTGTGAAATTAACAGGTTGGACTAATTTTTTCCTTCTAGGTCCTTTTCTGCTGTGCAAATAACTCTGCTGCTTTGAGGAAATCACTTCACTGTGGTTGGCCTGAATTCCTGCATCGTTCAAATGAGAAGGTTAAACTTAATATTTAAAAAAATAGACTTCCAGTTATGCAATTCTTGATTTTATCTAAAACCATGTAAGCCAGAGCTTTTGTCTGCCTGAGCTAATGGTTAAGAGACTGGGACATGGATCAATTGCTAGTCACTGCCTTGAGTTCTCTTTTGAGTCATCTGCATCCAGATATTTGGTTGGTGGTAGAGTGCCATAATGAATTACGATGTCTGTTCTGAGAGCAGAATATGGGAGTGTTGGCACATTTGCCAGTTGTTTGCCATTCTTGATCTATAGATTAATTGCTATCCCAAGGATTTGTTTCACTATAACAGTCATTGTCAAGTCCGAGAGTAGAGGAAACTCAAGCAAGTTTGAAGTCACATGTACTATTTTCTGGAAAAGTCTTTGTCTCGGTAAAATCAAGCATATTTCCATTATGCTGGCTAAATACAGACAAAGCATAACTGTTTAGTATTATCGTATTTATTGCCCTTATGTGTCCACTAGTAACAAATGTCTTGTAGTTACAGAGCTTTCAGAGCATCGTGAAATAGTCCATATTTTACTGATGAAAATGATCTCTCGTTTCTGAAATGTGTTCTTTTTATAATTCAGGGCCTGTGGTTCTCTATTCATTAAAACAATTGCTCTGGTTAAGGGGAAAAATATAAAGTTCTGATTGGTGTTAAGGAGTGAATTTTTTGACATCGATAATGGTTCAGTGTAGAGTGATCATGCGTTCTTCATATCTTCGCTTTCCTTTTGCTCACTTAAAATGATTTCTTTCTATTTGAATTTTTTCATTTACTTTAAGGAGAGTATTCATCAACTGTGTTCATTTAAAAGCTATTAATGTTCTCTTCCTTCACTCAGACTTTTACTCTTGCACAAGACAGATACTAAATGTGATTAGAATGAATACTGCCATATTAACTTATTAATAAATGTCTGTATGGCCCATGACGGGCGTTTGCCCTGAAATAGAACTTTCAGACATCTCTGCTCAAAAAGCAGCCAACCTCTGTCTGCTGCCTGACTGAACTACAATTTACATTTTGTATAATGTGGGCAGAAAGCAATTTTTTAATTTAATATATAAATGTAAAACTTCAGCTTCCACTTGCTGGAATATAGGCTCCACGATTTTATTTATTTATTTCTTATCAGCAAAGCTGCATCCTGTGAGCTTCTGTGATGGAAATCCACTGTGTGCCAGGAGTGACTCTATTAGGCAATGGGAGGGGATGAAAATGGTTTGAGATAAATAAAAAAGCAATTACCTGGGCCTGGGAAGAGATACCGCACATTCATTCAGGAGGCATTTAACTTACTCAGGGCTCCATTCCAATGAACTGTTGTTTCCCTTTCTATCTCCCTAATATATGCCAGGTCAAATGAGAAGAAACAGAATGATGATTCACACCCCAGCTATAAGGAGTCAGAAGTCTTAGGACTCGAGAAAGCTGCCATTAAGGGAAAGACAAAACTGTGAAGGTGGCCCTCATTCCATTTCCAGTGTTGAGAATAAATGAAATCTTACCTTGATTTTGTACCGCGTCTGGTAAATAGTAAATGCTCCAAAATTTGGTAAATACTATTTATTTAAATTGTAGCCCACTATAAGCACATAGAAAGGAACATTAACTTAAAAAGTTATGAAGACAACAAAAAGATTACATGAAAATTATCAAATCCATATGAAGGAGTGATAAATGTCTGATTTTTATACAATTGACTTATGTATATTTGTATAAAACTCTATAGCTGATTTCTTTTTTTTTTTGAGGAAGATTAGCCCTGAGCTAACTACCACCAGTCTTCCTCTTGTTGCTGAGGAAGTCTGGCCCTGAGCTAACATCCATGCCCGTCTTCCTCTACTTTCTATGAGGGATGCCTACCACAGCATGGCATGCCAAGCGGTGCCATGTCCACACCTGGGATCCGAATCTGCGAACCATGGGACGCTGAGAAGTAGAATGTGCACACTTAACCGCTGCACCGCCGGGCCGGCCCAGATTTTTTATTTTAACTGACTTTCTTTTCACTAAGGATTTGTTACAAAAGCAAAAAAGACTCCATTTGTTCTCAATTTTTCTTTTGGTTTCTCAGTGTCTAATAAATCTTTGCCTACTACTATACATTTTTTAAAATTTGCATTCTTTTTTTTTTTTTTACTTTTTGGTGAGGAAGATTGGCCCAGAGCTAAGATCTGTTGCCAATCTTCCTTTTTTTTTTTTCCCTCCCCAAAGCCCTAGCACATAGTTGTCTATCCTAGTTGTGAGTCATTCTAGTTCTTCTATGTGGGATGTCACACAGCATGACTTGATGAGTGGTGTGCAGGTCTGCACCAGGATCTTAACCAGTGAACCCTGGGCTGCCAAAGCGGAGCATGCAAATTTAACCACCTGGCCACAGGGCTGGCCCCTCTGCACTTCTTTATTGATGAGAATGGCTACCAATATTCTCTTTCAGAGTTTGGCCTATAGTGATTCAAAATTCCAGTTTTAGATATACTGGTCCTCATCAACTCTTTCCTAAAGAAGATTCTTCTACTTTCGTCTTTAAATTTAACTTATGCAGGAGTGGCTTTTTAATTTTCTAATTCAATTCACTTGACCTTAGAGTTGTCTGTCTCTCTCTCGCTGAGAATTTCAAAATGCATCCATTGTCTCTCATCGTGCAGCTCTGGTCTATGCTCAGTGCTCTGTGGGTGAGAAGAGTTAGTCTATTTCATTTATCAGTAAAAATTTTCAGATTGAATTTGAAATTTGAGAACATTATGAAACAATTTGACAACTTACTAACATTTTAACTGGATATAAGTAGCTCATGGACTTTGTGATTTAATTATTTTATGACCGGTATCGACAGTGAGAACCCATGGTTCTTGTTATGACAATGATTTGTAATAAGCAGCACAGATGTATATGTCCATTAAAATTACACAAGAACACATATTATTGCTATCTTACAAAAGTACCTTACCTAACCTCTTTTTATGAAGAATGTAAGTAAATCTTATAAAATAACATCACAAAGACAATTGCTTGATGAGTATGAATCTTTAAGCTCCACAGTACCTTTAGATAACTTTAATTGAACCAAAACAGGGACAGTGTTCAATTCTTTATTGTATACATTCTAAAATATATTATTGATCCTCCCCTGACTCTGGAACAAATATAACTGTGTGTCTAAGTTGAAGGAGCCATGCTAAGGCTTGCTGGGTGAGAGATTTTCATTGTAATCTTTTTATCTCATAGTCAGCAGTATGGTACTCAGTAACCCAAGCAAGATGAGTTTTGCTCAAAGATGCTTAACTGTGATCTGTTACCGTGATCTCACTCTTGCTCATGTTATTTCTAGCAAAATGGCAAAAGAGACCAAAACTGCAATGTTGAGCGTATGCTAAGTTCTGTAATCTAACTACATCATTTTATACTTTCCTAAAATAAGCTTATGAAGTATCCAAAAGTTAGATGGGTTAACTGATTTTGTCTACAAACGCATAGCTTGCAGTTGGCATCTAAGGTCTCTTTGCTTCCAAAGACAAATCTTTTAAACACTGTGGTTTGTTTATGTAAACTTTCTCCAAAGGGTTTTACTTAAGATTAAATCTCTTCCCCCATCCATTTAATTATTATTTTAGTTATGGATTGTTTGGAATTCATCATGTAACTCTAGAAGACATTGCTAAGACCTTGTTTGTTTGATGTTTCAATCAGTGAACTGAGTAGCAAACCAGGATAATAGCAATCCCAATAATAATATTAACAATAACTACAAAAAAACCAATAATTTATATTTACATGTTAACCTCACTTCTTTACCATCCTATTCACCAGGATTTTTTCTTGCCTCCACCGTGATTCCTGATCTTCAATGTCTCAAGACTTACATTGCATCTAATTCTTACAAAGAATCACTGGAAAGATCAAAGTTTGAGGGTCTAATAAGAGGTTAAGAGCCAGCTTTTAATATTCTTCAGCATTAAATACATCTCATTTGTCACTTTATGTTCCAGAGCTACATCTGAGTCATTGGGGGGTGGCATAGGGCTGGGTGTGACAGGCTGGTGTTTGTTGATTTGGATTATCTGGGTAACTTATCTGTTAGCAAGAGTTGACAGTATAGCATGCTCTGACCCTGAGGCTTGTCCATTTATTTTCACGTTATATTGATGGCTGCTCTGGATTAGGAGCTGAGCTGGGTGCCAGTTAGATTTTATTTTAGCGGGATCAGTAATGTCCAGGGATGTATAAAGTCAGAGAAGAGCTGACTTTACTACATTCAGCTTTAAAAGGTAATGATAACAACAGCTACCCACAGTTTCAATGTATTGCTCTGCTCAGAAAAAGTATTTGAAGATTTTGATTTGGTTGTCAGAGGCTTGCTGCTTGGGGTGGAGCATCAACTGATACTAGAGCCAGCTCTTACATTAGCACATAGCTAGTATTTCTTTCACTATGAGACTGACATCTCATATAACTTGCATTCTACTTCTGAAATGCATCTCTGGCCCTCAGGGAGCATGTGGCCTAGTGGTCATATCTCTGTATTTATTTACAACCCAAGCCAAGATACCAAGTTAATGGGATATGGCTGCTAAATGTGTTTGTATACATAAGAATAAGACAAAAGACACTGAAGAATCTTTGGCTCTGCAGCTACCACTTCTGAAAACGCTAATGTCAAATCCATGGGTTAACTTATGAAGTTGGTATAGAGATCAGACTAAAAATAGACAGAAGGTTCTGAAGTGGAGTGTAGCTTATCAGAGGCCCTTTTAAAGTTTCTCCCCCTTCCACTGCTCTCAATTTGGCATCCCAGCTCATCTCACTTGTTCACAAGTCCTTCCAAATGAGAAAAGTCCTCAATGCTGATTGTGAATCACGTGGGCTGCTGCTACCCTTGTGTGATTTTTGTTTTCTGGCACTTCTTGCTGGGGGCTGCGTTAGCAGGATGTAGCTTCATCACGTGGAGATGCCTCTTTTAAAAAGTGTGATGTACATCACCTACAGGCAGGTAGCTCAGCTGGTTCAGTGAAAAGGCAAAGCAGTTTCATTTCCCGGCCTGAGGCCTCAGCTCCACAGACAGCTCCACAAGCTCCCTTTTAATGCTCCAAGATACCTTCCCAAGCACCAGATGGTTCTGGTAAGTCTGGGACGATTAGGATGCTTCCAGTTCAAGAGGAGCAGCCTGGCAAGAGGATTGGGCCTTGCTAGGAGAGCACTCCTGAAAACAGAAAGAAGGGAATGGTGGTGACGATAGAGTTTGTAGCTACTGTGTGAAGGAAGCCTGATATCCGTCCGTTTTTATGATGAATGAGAAATAGCCAAACACTTCAGGAGGAAATCCTGTTCCATTACCTAGATACCCTGTGGAGTTTTTGTTTTGTTTTCCTACAAAGTGGCAGGGATTTGCAAAAGAGTACTGGTGAAGAAGTGAGTTGACTGCTCAAACTGGGATCAGAGAATGGGGCTATTATTTTGAAGAGTTAACGTAAGTGAAACTGCCAGATATTTTGTAGTCAGTCATTTGAACCATTCTCAGAAAAATATAGCGTCAATTATATAAAATTCCCTGAAGCATCAAAATATTTTGCATGCTTGAAATCCTGCAGATGGTACTCACAAGTAAAAATACATTGTATTTATTTGCAAAATATCATAGAGCACATTAGTAATTTGTTGTGGATGGCATATGGGTCCCATTGCAGTGAAAATGACAAAGTAATCACTTTTTGAATATAGAGTCAAATGTGGTTTGGTCGTTTCATTTATTTATTTTTAATCATGCATGGGGACAGAGAAAAATAGGGATTAATTTTAACTACTCTGAAAGGACATTTAGGATTGCATTTGGATTCTATTTTCTTTACCTAAGAGCCAAGTTAAAGGTGATTTTGGGAGGCAGTTTAATAATATTTTAATACCAAAATTCTTTAGAAGAATAACCTAGTTAATTACTTGAATGTCTGAATATGTGTTGTTATTGGCATACTTGGGGAATTGCATATTTTATGGCATGATATTCTCTCTGCTGGCTTCATACATCACAACACTGTCACTCCGTCAGTTTTGCCCAAGATAAAAGCTTTATCATAATCTCCCACTCTCTTTAATTCTCCTGTGGCTACAAAGTGTGTCTCCTTCAAAGATGATTTTGGCAGTTTTTAGTCAATCCAAAGGGAATCCTCCTCTCTCGGATCCTCAGTATTCCATTTCTACTCTCCAAACAGTGTCAGCACTAAGACCTTTCAGTTTCATTTTTCTTTCATCTCTGGTTTATTTGGTGTTTGGCAGAGTAATGATCTGGGTTGCTTGTTTAAAAATGTTTCCAAGCTGTACCTTCAAACTGTAAAATCAGAACCCCTTGACATGGAGTCCAGAAATCTGTAAACTCCCCTGGTAATTCTTATGTACACCATGCTCTGAGACCCATATATCTATCCTATATGCTCAGATAATTTTGCTCTCATGAGCCAAATTACCTGGAAGAAATTTTTTAATAAAAACTCCATTAACATGTTAGCAAAAATTATTTAGTGTAGTTTTAAGAGCTTGACTTCCGTAAAGGTGAAGTTTCAAGAAAAAGTAGCTGTGTATTTTCCGTAACATCATCTTACTAAAGTTGCCTGGATACTTACCTAGAGTCCGATCCCTTACCTAAACCCTTGATCCACTTTGTGAAAACTTAGTAGGGCTCCAGAGACATCGAGAGCAATTTTGGTTATAAATGCTGCTGGATACCAAGGCTGTGACATACCCGTCTCTGCAGGGCTGCATGGCCAGGTTGTAAAAGATCGGCAATCTGGGCATGATGTGGGGGAGAACAAACTGTTGTTAAATCGAGAAACTAAATATCTTGCCTGCGGGGGGCTATTGTTATCTCTTTAACACTAAGATAATTTCCAAATAGCAAATATTAAAAATAGAAAGCTAATTTCTGTGCCTAGCTACATAATTTTCATAACACTGGGAATTAATCTTCCTTAAGACACAAGTAGATTAATTTCCTGCTAGCCTTTGTTCTTCCCAGCCACTGGTGCTGAAGAGCATCAAACTGTGGCTTCTGCCTCCCCCTCCTGTACCCTGTCCTAAATAGGAGACACTCTACCCCCCAGAGGTGGAGCTGAAAGTGGTTCTTAGTTGGCAGCCTGGTTACTTATTTAATTGCAGCCTTCTGCTAACCATTGCCAGGTTTGCATAGCCTGGTCCATAAGATTGCCTTTACGACTTGCTTTGTCTTTGCTTAGGATTCTAGATTTTCTTTTATGTAATTGACTTCATGTTATCTTGATGAGGCTTTCTACCAAGCATTCATGCATTCTGTCTTTTTACCTCAAATTCATTACATGAGCCTGACTCCATCCAACATGTCATAGAAAGCAGCACATGAGTTTGAATATCACCGCTGACTGAAGGACCCCACCATTTGGACCTTCAGCCATATTAGAAGTCTTTAAGTATTGAAAAGAGCTCAAATTTAATTTAAATTGACCTTCTCACCCCCCACACACTCTTGAGATTGTATAATTTGCCCTGAGGAACACACTGTCTAGGTCAGAAACTCTCTCATTCCCCACCTGTCCTTGCCTCCACATCTTTGGCATGGGTCTACTACAGAATTTTCTTGTGGACAAGATTACATAAGTAATGGCAGATAGGAGTTTTTCATTTTGTAATTTATCTCTTTCTTTTCTCTTTGAAAAAACTGAAATATGGTAAATAGAATAGTCAGGATCACCATTTATACCTATGGAATGGAAAAGACAATATATGTATGTGTGTGTATATATATGTATATATATATATTTTTGTGTGTGTGTGTGTGTGTGAGGAAGATTGGCCCTGAGCTAACATCTGTTGCCAGTCTTCTTCTATTTGCTTGAGGAACATTGTCACTGAGCTGACATCTATGCCAATCTTCCTCTATTTTGTATGTAGGATGCTGCCACAGCACAGCTTGACAAGCAGTGTGTAGGTCCATGCCCAGGATCCAAACCCAAGAACCCTGGGCTGCCAAAGCAGAGTGCACAAACTTAACCATTACGCCATCAGGCCAGCCCCCAACAATATTTTAATAGTTTATTAAAAACTATACTTAAAGTTAATAACATGTAACTGTATTAAATAGATTATTCCAACTATAACATAATACCTGCATTATAGTTTTTCTCTGCTAACAAACCTGGTTCCCTTTCTTTTAATTTTGTTAGTTATAAATTAAAATCTCTCAAATTCTGAATTTTTTTTTAATCTTGAACACATTGCAGCTGCTCATCTGAAGAACAGGTCTCGAGTGTTCTAAAAATATTAGATTTTTCCATCAGGAACTTGTATTTTGAATAAATTCTGGTTACTGAGATTTATTTATATGTGTGTAACATTTAAAATTAAAAGGTGAATGTTAGATAAAAGTACCAATACAACATAGCAATCAATTCTAATTATTTGTAGCATTTAAGAGGGATTCATTTTTCATTCTCAGCTATTCCTTCCAATTACCATACAATATTAATTCCTTTTATTTTTTATTTATCCTATAAATACTTATTAAGAACCTAATATTTTCTAGGCACCAGATAGAAATCTGTGGTCCTTCCATTATAATTATAGATTCTGGTGGACCAAATTCAAAATCTTTAAAGGATCAAAGGAACATGGTTAAAATGAAGCATATAACACTAGAACTCTTACATATGAAGATATCCAAAGAGGTTTATGTTTCTAATTAAAACCATGAAATACAGTAAAGCTCTTCCCAACTTTGGTCTTAAGCCCATAGCCTGAGCCTGGTTGTCATGGTCTGACAGTGGGATCATTGGCCAGAAGCCTGGCTAAATTCCATCAAAATCAATTAATACCAACCTAACATCAGCTACAGTTTTTCTATACCTTTGTTTATATTTCTGCTTTCATTTTAATGTCATTTTATCAGTAATTTATATCTTGTCTTTATTTATATTGATTTTTTGAATATACAATTTGTATAAGCACACACACTTAAATGTATATATCCAAAGATTAGTAAATACTTATGTATTGCTGTTACTTTATAGATTCAAACCTACATGAGAAATATCCTGTCAAAACATGTGGGAAGAGAAGCAATTATTATTTACTTAGGGCTTATTTGCCCAACATGGAGCACATGCAGGCATAACACTAACAGAACCATATATGATATAGCAGTCCTTACTTCAATTTTTTTATGTAAGTAAACTAAGACTTAGAAAGTGTAAGTAATTTTGCCAAGGTCATCCACCACCTCTGGCAATGGGGAAAAGGCCTAATTTGAGGAAACAGATATAAAGTATACTTAGCATTTATGGTTTAAAAAAAAACAACCAAGAAACGGTGATACACCGGCACCTTTTTTCTGTTAACTGAGAAAATTGCAAGGTGTAACAACTATTTATAAATTATGGAACCATGTCCTTAAGAGAGCTTAAGATTCTGTCCTTGTCCACAAACAACTTTGACCTGAATTCTTGTCTTTTTTTCTCTAAAGAATGTTCAATGTTTTTTTGTAAATGACCAGAAGAGAAAAGTTTAGGCTTTGTAAGCCATAAGGTTTCTGTTATAACGACTTAACCTTCCATTATAGTGCAAAAGCATTCATAGACAATAGGCAGACATGGCTGTGTTCCAATAAAACTTTATTTAAAAAAACAGGTGTTAGACAACATTTGGCCCACTGGCTGAAGTTTGCTAACCCCTGCTTGACAGTTTAGACTAGTAATCTCTCAATAATTTTGAGCACATACACTGTCATTTAAGCAGTTTCATGTGCATACCCCTGACATTTGATTTTACTTATTTACAGGAATTATAAGTACTACTGTTTTAATATATTTTGTTTGGTATGAAACATGCACAAAAATATTTAATAAAGATTAAATAAAATAAGTAGAAAGTCAATTTTATTTCACATCACGTGGATTGTCCTACTCACCACCTGGTGTGTGAAGCACGCCACTGAAGAGCACTGCCCTAGATACAGCTGGTAAAGCAATGATCTGAAAAAGAACACACACACACACACACACACACACACACACACATTTTAAATAGTTATTTAGGCTTTAGTTGGTATGTTACTTAAAAAGACGGTTTCCTTCACAATGAGAGTATCAGATTATAACCACAATACTACCTTTAGAATTAATACTGATGCCTACTCTCACTTTTTTGCTCCTAAACCCCACTCTGCCCCACCCCTGTCATCTCCTTCCTTCCCTCTCTTTAAACTTACTTGAGCTATCAGCTTTGAATAAGGGCTGTCAATCTCAACATGGATTTAATTACCCTTTTGACTTAGAAAGGATGAAATGAAATGAAATGAATAATCCTTTGGTATTTCTGCAGGGTACCCTACTAGATTTTTGCTTCTTTGTTTCCATACAAAGAAAAAGTACTCTATTTCACTTGATTTTAGACTGTCTTTGCATTTGGAGTTATTGCCATTTAAAATTACTCTAAGCAGACAAACATAGGTGTGTTGGTTCAAAAGAAATAGAGATTTTATAAAAGCCTTCTAACTCAAAAAGTTTTTAAGTACAAATTCTCTCAATATTCTGCTTTATTTTCATTCATGATATGAAATATACATGAGTATATAAATATGTATATATGCATCTAAAGATAATATCTTCCCTTAACTATTTTAGAGGAAAACTAAGCAAAAATTTTTCTAATATTAAAAATGTATAGTCTTTCGTAAACATATTAAATATTCATCCCAACTCCTTATCCAAACAAATATAAAAAATGACATGTTTTTAACATGAGTACTTACATGTATTTGCCAACATATTTAAGATACTAACAAATGTTAAAAGAAAAATGCAACATATTTCTCTTTAAATCTTACAAATGTAGTCAAAATATTTATGTCAGCAGTTAATCTAAGGTACATGTGTGTCCTTTTGGCAAATATGTGTTGAGTATGTACTTAAATGTGGATCCGAGAAGCTATGAGATATTGCAGGTAAAGACTCAGTTAAGTCTCAGGAAAATTAGATTCTTTTCTTAGTTTTTTCCACTAAAACTCTGTGTGACCTTAAGTGAATACTTCCTGGCTGCCTGTTCCAGCTTCTTCATTTATAGGTAGGGTTGGGGGCATGGAACAAATACTCTCTTTTTTTTTTTTTTAACATTTTTTTAAATTGAGATTCATAATAGTTTACATCATTGTGAAATTTCAGTTGGACATTATTTCTTGTCTGTCACCACGTAAGTGCTTGCCTTCACTCCCTGTGCCCACCCCCCACCCGCCTTTCCCTGGTAACTACTGAACTATTTTCTTTGTCCATGTCTTTGTTTATAGTCCACATGTAAGTGAAATCATCTGGTGTTTGTCTTTCTCAGTCTGGCTTATTTTGCTTGCTATAATTCCATCCAGGTCCATCCACCTTGTTGCAAATGGGATGATTTTGTCTTTTTTTCTGGCTGAGTAGTATTCCATTGTATATATACACCACATCTTCTTTATCCAATCATCAGTGGATGGGCACTTGGATTGTTTCCATGTCTTGGCTATTGTGAATAGTGCTGTGATGAACACCAGGGTGCATATGTTACTTTGGATTGTTGATTTCAAGTTCTTTGGGTAAATACCCAGTAGTGGGCAAATAATTTTTTTTTTTTAAAGATTGGCACTTGAGCTAACAACTGTTACCAATTTTCTTTTTCTTTTTTTTCTGCTTTATCTCCCCAAAACTCCTCAGTACGTAGTTGTATATTTTAGTTGTGGGTCATTCTAGTTGTGGCATGTGGGAAACTGCCTCAACATGGCCTGATGAGCGGTGTCACGTCCGCGCCCAGGATCTGAACCGCTGAAATCCTGGGCCACCGCAGCGGAGAGCGCGAACTTAACCACTCAGCCACGGGGCCGGCCCCTGGGCAAATACTCTTTAAAGGCCATTCCATCATTGAGTTCATGTTCTATTCTAATATCAACATTATATATACATAAAAAAAACCAGTAGCTAAAATTTACTGAGTACCTACTTTGTGCCAGGAGCTGGGATGCATAATCTTCACAAATTATCTCATTCACTGCTAATCTCAACTCATAGAGTTACACAACTATTTTGCTTATCTTGACATCAGAACTGAAGGTGCAGAGATAAAGTCACTAGCACAAGTTTCACAGCTAGTAAGAGAAATAACTAATACTCAAGCCCAGGGCTCAGTGATTCGTAGGTCTTTGTGCTTCAACACTTCTCAGAACCTCCAAAGTATATATACACACATTACACATCTTACTCACTTCTGTTCACTCCACAACCACTAGGCCTACAACTCCTACCTTCCTCCCAGTATGGTTCCTGAGATGCAAAATAATTGGATGTGTTTGCTGGTAAATACTAGGCAATCTTTTAAAATAAGTTTAGCTCAAATTGAATAAGGAAAACAAAAACACACAAAAACACAAAATAGACACAAGTACTTTCCAGTGTACTGAGATGCCTTCTCTAAATTTGTTGTAGCTTGAGTTTCCCCGACAAAAACTGCTTTTCAGGGCATGGCATTTGGCTCTAGCTCTGTGCTCCTTCATTCGCCATCACTCATAGTTTATTGTCCTTCCCTATCAGAGAACAGTGCAATTTCCTGACCTGTTGAATTTAAATTTATCTCTTTTTATTTCTCACAAAACCAAATTGGAAGAAAAAAAAAATTTTATCTTCTGCTGTGTTTCCCCTCATCTTTCCAATTCACAATATTTTCCCCAATACTTATAAACTCATAATTTTATTTTTTTGGCCCCCTCTCCAACAAAGTGAGCTTATAATGCAGAAGTAGGCATGCCATTATCAGCTGAATCATAATTACATATCTAGCTCTTTCTGTTTTATGTTCTCTGAGGAAGTTAAATTTGTACACTGAAGGATAAAGTTCTGAAAACCAAGAAAAAACAAAATCTATTTTTTAAGTTTGACATAATTTGTATATACTTTGTTGGGCTTTTTTTCCCTGAATGTAAAAATAATATACTGAAAGAGTATGAAATACAGAAAATTAAAAAATATATATAGATCAACCACAGAATTCTGTCACCTTGGTTTAACCACTATTAGTATGCAGATATATAGCTTTCATGAATTTCTGGAAATACGTATAAATATTTTCCTTGTGTTGATATACGTATGTGCTTAAAGCTACACATCAATATAGATCTAAACACATATAGATTTCTTGATTACCAGCAATAGAAGGAAGGATATTGGAAAAACTGCAGATCCAGGCTGCTGAAATAAGGCAGCGATGACAGGTAGTAGAGTACACAGACAAAGCGACACCAGTCTGGTTAGGATGTTGCTCTGGTATCACAGTCATTCTCCTCGTGTCACTGACACTGCAGAATCTTTGACATCTTTATATCTGCCTTGATTAATTTCCCTGGAAAAGTGAGTCTTTGATTTACTCCATCAAAATTCAAAAATTTGAGTCAGAGATTGGTTGCCTTGGGTTGGTAAAGCTAAGACATATGCCTATATGGCCTCTTTGCCTTTCACATGGAGCATTCGACCTACTTCCCACCAAGATTCACACAACAGGAGATTCTTCCAAAAGTGAAAGGGAACTCAAAAGTTGGGTATTGACTAATGTCCACTATGTTCTAGTACTTTGGCTATACAACAGCTACGTTCACTGCTCCTAACACCACTCCTAAGGAAGATATTATAACTATCTCTTATTAAACTATTTCCCCCAAAGAGAAATAGCCCAAATTTTCATCACTCATCTGGGATCAAGTATAGTATCTCTGGGTGGTGTCCAATTCCTTTGTCATCCATTGTGATCCATCTTGTTATCTTGCAAACTGTGGACTACATTGAAAAGTCAACCCTCATCCACACACTTAACATATGAAAATGAGATAAACATGGAGGGAAAGTGAAAAAACAAGTTAGTATTTAATCTTATACAAATAACATAGAAAAAAGATTACAGATTGAGCTACTATAGACCTCTTTTCTGCAACTGGTTATGAGGATATAGTTGGTGCTTATTTTTCCCCCCGCTAGCCATTTGTGTTTTCTTTATCTTCAGCTAACAACATACATGGTTGAGGGTTTTTAGAAACTGGTGTGGCTCAAATATTTAATCCTAAAAGAGGTTTCACAATCACTTATCATACTCTTCCATTAATTTTCTACCTCTAGATATGATGGTTTCCTATTTTATTTAACATTTGCTTATATGGTGCTTACCATGTATTAGTTACTGTTTTAAGTGTCTTACATATATTAAGTCATTTATTCCTCATAACAACCCTGAGACATAGATACGATTTTTTCCTTTATTTTACAGTTGAGGAAATTAGGTTTACACAAACTTTATGGGACTTGCCCGAATTCACACAGCTATTAAGTATTGGAACCAGGATGTTAACCCAGGTACTCTATACTGTCTGAAAGAACAACGCGTAGAATCCATATTACTATCTATACCCTTGAATAGGACCAATGCTACTTCCCTTTGATAGGTTAAACCACCCCACAAATTCTACCCTTTCCTTTTTTTCCCTTGTTATTAAATGGCAGGAAGAGCCCCAGATCACTGCTGTTGGTAACTAATTTATTGCTGTGGAATATGCTCTTAATGTTGGTACCTTTTGTTGGCAAACTTGACATTCATCAGTGACAATAGTCAGTGAGCCTTGGTGAGAGAAGGTTCAAGCTGAGGATCTGCATAGCCTCTACTCCTGCTTCTCTGGCCACGTGGTTAATGAGCCCATCCAGCAGGCCCAACACGGATTAAAGAATGAAGATGACTGACATACACTGACAAGATCATCTTGTCTACCTGATTATTGAGTTTTCTCCATTCCATGAGCATTCAAATGATCTTTAAAATTAGCATTCAGATGGAACATATATATCCTCATTCTGGGGCTACTCCAGGTGGTCCTTTCATATCCTTCTTATCCAAACTGCCTTGTTACTAATCCTTGAGTGCTGTTTTTCCTTTTCCCCAAACATCTGTCCAAACCATCTATCCATGGATTAGTGTAGCATTTTTAGTTCAGGCCATCACACTTTCCAGAAAGATGTGGACAATGAGATACACTACTAAAACTTCCTCATACTAGAAGGATTAGTCTCCTGCAGTCTTTCAAGGATAACGGGAATGGAGCACAATACTGGAGGAGTAATTTCTAGCTAGTGCTAGAATATCATTCAGCACCTATTGCAAAACTGACTCCAGTGTTTTCCTCTTCACTAACTGGTCATTGACCACTCTCCATGACATCAGAAATTGAGTATTGAAGACGTTACAATGTGGCGGGAGGGTGGCACTGAAAGTGTGCACAGTTTGCTAATATATAGTTGCTTCAGCTGATTCCACTTCTGCATCATGAGGGAATCCTGTATTGGTCACTCTGAACTTTGGAGCAAAGTAGATCAGATAATAGGTAATTCAGTAAGGTTACAGGGCCACCTGCTGTCCTCTAGTTAGGTAGTTAGACTTTATCAAATTATAGGGCAGGCCAAGAACTGTTTGTCAAAAGGAGACCAGTTATAGGCTGAAGAAGGCATGGATTTGTTCCAAAACCCCAGTGGTCTCCAATGTGATCCTCATTTTGAGGCTTGTTCCTTTCTGCATACTCTATCCCAAGTGCCAGGGACACCGTGTACACCATTGTATCTGCTCCGTAGCAGAGATTCTTGCACTGACACCTTCACAAACTAGATTCTTTTGTTCTGAGGCTTATCAAAATGGCATCCTTTCAGGTAACTGACTAATGGGACAGAGCAATATAACAAAATTTGCTGTTTATTGCATTCTAGATATAAAAAAGCTCAAGTGCTGTGCCTCTTAGCTAATGGCAAGGGGCACAAATGTCCTTCACTTTGAAATGTATTACACTACCAGGGCCAAGATCATTGAATCCCCAGAAACTTCATTGAAATGGCAGCCATTGGTATTTTAGACTAACATATGTATATTAAACTGAGATATCCAGGATAACATCTCCTTGCTATGCTGGTCCTAGCAATATGATGTCATCAAGTAATACACCAGTTTATGTCCTGTGGAATGATTATATGAGGACCCTGGCTACTATATTGTGACACAGCAGTGAGAGGTTAGAACAACAATAAAGGAACATGGTAAAATTGGACTCTCTTACTATCAGGTAAAAACGTATTCTGGTCTTTTCTAGGCTGGAAAAAAACAGAATATTTATTAGATTACTATGTATATACTATGTGCCAGAGGTGACAGTTTTGGCTCATGGAAGGAAACCATATGTGGAACTCTAACTGCAATTGGAATTATTAATCAATTAAACATATGCTAATCCAATATCTTTCTTCAAGACCTGCCCATTTCTCCTCTGACCAAGCCGGCAAATTAAATGAGGATGCAATACGAATCACCATTCTATGTTTTTAAAGTCCTGGATGGCTGCTCTAATTGTGGGCTTTTCCCAGAGAAATAATACTCATTTTTATTAATTGTTTGGATAGGGAGAAATGACCCCAGAGACTTCCGGTTGGTTCCTCCTGCCAAAATAGCACTTACTTCCAAAATCGGTGAGCTAGTGAAAGGACTCTGTTGGTTGCTCCATTATCTTTTCCAAATGCATACTTGGGAACTGATAGAATAAATACAGGAGGGTTTGGGAGTTTCACTGAGCTGATTATGAGGCAAACTTGGAGCAAAACTCCATTTATTGCCTGACCCCTATAAGCCTTCACACTGATTAGTGAACTTATGGTGTTCTCTGTCCTCAAAAATTGTTTCCATCAGCGCCATTTTCCAATAATCCATGGTGTATCTGGGGTTTTTCCTTTTCTCCCAGCATGGAGATGATGATGAATCTCTGCAGGTCCTTTAGGGGAGCCTGAAAGAGTGATTCACGTTACATGGCCCTGTTTCTCTTGCATGGCCTCGCCTTCTCTTCATTGGAGAGGTTCTGTGTTTATCAAGGGATTGTGCGAGGAACCATGAATCTCTATCATCTTGGCCCCCAATAAAACACGCCTCTGTACCCCAGAACTGGGATTAGTTTTTTGAAACTACAGAACAGTATCAGTTAAACTGTCTAAAACAGTGAAGACTTTCTTTTCTCTTTCTCTCCTACAGGAAAGAATCCAGAGATAAGAGGCATTACAATTGGTCAATTCAATTCCTCCAAAAACTCATTGAGGATTTTTTTTTATATTTTTGCTCTCTATCTTCAGCATGTCAGTTTGGTCTATAGGCTGGTCATCTCATCATCACAGGATGGTTGTTGTAGTTCCAGCCATTATCCGGAGAGGTTATAGTACAGTGATAAGAGTGGCTATCTCTTCCTGTGTTTATTTTTAAAAGCAGAATCCTTTCCAGGCAGCCCCTAGAAGTCTTCCCTTCATGTTTCCTAATTTTATCACAATCCTCCAGGCCTAACTAAATCACTCATTAGCAATATAAATGAGATAACCCTAATTTACTTAGACATCAGAATGTATGCCTGAGTAAGACATAGGGATCAATTTTCATGAGTGTTGTGTACCTGAACAAAATTAAGACTCTATTAACAAATAACGTATAATGAATGACTGTTAAATAGGCCACCAAAAATACCTGCTTTGTAGGACTTTAATTAGTTGTATATTTATTTTGATTCTAAAGAACACAATTAGCTCTAACTTTCAAATATCCATACAGATATAAGTATTTGCATCTTAGCTGACTCTCTCTCTCACTGTGATAGCATGTCTGCTTTGCTTCTGACGGTTCATTGTCATTTCTTTTCTCTGCTACTCCAAGGTCTACCCATTCACATTGAAATCAGGGGGCTCTGTTCAGAGTGTCTTTCTCTTGCATCCTAGTCTACAAAATAGCACACATCATGAAACTGGTACTGCTTACCTGTGCATTTCTCAAGATTTTGGTTGACCTTCACACACTGGAGAGTATTTTTAGGAGTGATTGGGTGGGTTACATATTAAACGAAAAAAGCACTTCTACCATTTCCATTTATTCAATGCTTTGGATTCCTTACTGTATAACATACTAAGTAATTTCTGGCATTGTAATGGCATTTGATACCATTTGAAGGTAACGGTCAGGTTCACATTTTTCTAAACCAGTCAAGAGAACTATTGCAGTCACCCACAGGTTCAGGTTAGCATAATGGATATAGAAACTCTGACAAGTTTATCCATGTTTGTAAATTTAGCTTGCTATAAAAATATGCCCCTCTCCTACCTTGGTGGAGGAAGATCAAAAACCAATGATTTACTACTAATTCCCTGGTTACTTATGAATATGACCTAGGAAAATTCTGCATTTTGTCCATGAACAAAATGTTTCATCCCATAATCAGCCCTTCAGGTCATGCTGGAATCTGACAGTACAGAGAGAGAACAGTGGAGGGTGGTTGGGTGGGAAGCATATTGGCTTTTTGTGACTTCACTCCTTTAGGAAAAAGTAATATTCTTAACCTGGCAATGAACAACCCTATCAGACAAGTTGTGAAAAGTTACTTGTGAGGCAGAGGCTCAGTAGCTTTAGATGACTGGGGTATCCTCATTCCGCTTTCTGGAGTATCTCTCTTTCCAGATCAGTTCTCTCACCCTCATCTCAAAGATGTTGCCATCCTCTGAATTCAACTGACATTGGAAATTGTCGGTCATATAACTAAATTTTGTTTTTGTATTTTGGCTACCTCAGCCTGAGGCTACAAGAGATGGGAGACACTGGCTTTCAGTTTATTCCTTTAGCTGAGAATTTAGAAACTTTGGGTGTAGCACTTTCTTAATTCTATCCAGTGCACTTTAAAGCAGCTACCCAAATGTGAAGTCATTGAATTCTTCTTAACTTTCATAGTCTTAATGACTGCATCAGTGCCACACCTTGAAGCTTTGTGTCCGATGGGTGACCACAGACTGTAATAAAGTAGTCTTGCACCTGTGGTGCTAAAATGCATGCAATTTAGGATTTCTTCTTAAAATCCAAAGCAAATTTCCCTGTCTTCAGTCCTAATACAGTCAACTAACCAATCCCAGAGTTCTTACATTTTCTTGAGGGACTAATACCTACAATGCATTTTCTGTCCTGCAGTTTTGCTTGCAAGCAAAAGTATAAAACAAAATGTTTACAACAAAAGTTGAGAAGAAAAGGAAAGTATTGGACAGATTTTGATAGCAAGGCTACAACCAAAAGAGTTGGTAATGGGGACATGCCTCAAAAGTCTGCTTAAGACAGCGCTGCTGATACCACATCACTGGATTTTACATCATTTCCATACCAGACTTTGAAAATTGTACTTTCAATGTACTGTACTGATTTATTTGTACCAGTCTCTCAACATTCAAAGATTATGAGGGAGCCCCTGAACATGCTCATGTTCTAGCTGCCAGTACACAGGAAGAGGAAGCGCTGTCCCCTTTGGCCTCCATAAATGGAAGTGGACTCTGCTTCCCAGTAGATTCAGAAAGTTAAGAAATTGTTACCATATAGAAGATATCAGAATGCTAGCAGCCTTAAAAATAAGACGAATGTACTACATTGTTTATTAAAAACAAGGTCATGCTTCATGTGATCTTTTATAAACTGCTTCCCCACCCCTCCAACTTAACAAATATCAGACACATTTTCTATGTTGATAGTGATCTGTATCATCATTTTCAAAGTTGGATGTGGACTAAGAAATTTAAAAAAAGTCAGGTGTTCAAAAAGTAGCATGAGATTATAAATAAGAAATTTACAAATGTAAAACAATATGTCAAAGTCACATATAAAAGATTGTCCCTGTTGGTAGTAATGAAACTTATTTTTTAAACTTTATTTTTCCTGTGAATTCACAAAAGCCACAGAAATATTTTCAAAGCTTTTAAGTAAGGAGGTATATATGGGTTTTTAAAATGAAAATGTAAAAGGAATTTTTATTTTAACATTATAATGCCAAGAATTATAGATTAAAGTTTACATGTTGGAGGTTCCTAGTTCATCCCATATGGAACTAATGAGCAAATGCCATATTTTAATAGACAGCTATGCAAAAAGAACAGAGTTTATTGTTGGCACTCAATATTCATTAAATAAATGAATATGAATTCTATCAATTATTACTTTTCTTTTAGACCTCATAGTTTTTAGAAATGCAATGAAAATACTAAGAAGTAGCTGATAACAGAATAGCTTTTCAAAACAATGAGTCTCTTCAAAGTGGTAATAATGATGATAGTAATAATTATAGTAATGTAGGTTTCTAGAGTTGAAATTAATTTCTAAGTCTGTGGTATGCCAGGCTTACTTCTTGAGGTTTAAAAAGAAAAAAGAAATGTAACTGTAACATGCAACTGAAATATTTAGTCACTAAATCTTAGCGCCTCACTTAATATAGTGGGTTTAATGTTATTATGTATATAGAAAAACATGTCACATAAATATGACGGCTCTTTCATTGTCAGAAGTAAGCTGACATACCACCACATAGCCTTCCATAAATTAAAAATCATATGTTTCTGAGACATAGTTTACAAATAATATTTTAGAGGTTTTTCTCTAGGAATATCGCTTGGCCACATTAAACCAGATGAAACACAATTTTAAAAGCAGAGCAAGATGACTTCCACAGCACTTGTGGTTTTGTACATTTATTATGGACTTTATTGTAAATGTTTAATATCCACTGGATAAACATGGCCTTGTTTTATTTCTTTGTCATATTTAACATAGGTTAGTTACATATTAGTAGAAATGAAAGGATTGTGATTTTTTTAGGTTAGTTGTAAATATTCTGAAAATGAATATCACTAGAGATATTCTTATGTAAATAAAGGCTACCAGTTTATAGACATAGGTAGTGCAGAAAATGTCAACTGCGATTTGAATTGATCTTTGCTAATTTTTGAATATAATATTCTTTTATGTTCCTTCTAAACATAAAGAGCAATGTCGTAGATGAACACAAATATTTTTAAAATTTTATTTCCTACTACACCTCATCCCTTTAAACATTACAACACATCAACAGTAAAATACTCAAACACTTTTTATTGACTTGCTTTAGGTATATTAAAAATAGTAGACATAATAAATATGCAAGATGATATTTTCTCATAACTTTATGTAAACATTGCGTTTTATGGAAAAACTATCAATTACATCATATTTCATTTGAAAACTGTTAAAATATATGGAAGTGAGCATATCAAATACATTTTCAGGTTATCTCCTTTTTAAGAGTTAAATATTTTTAGTCATCAATAATTAGATCATGTTAATAGCACTACTTTTAGTAATTTATTGATTGCTTTGAGGTAGGGTAACTATAAAATGTTTTTAAAAAACGCTTAATTTCGTGAGACTTTCATTAGCAGATCAATTAGCAAAAGATCTTCTTAAAAGTATTTGTAAATTACACATTTTGTCTACAGTTTTGTAATAGAATATCACTGCTAAAGACTGCATGCATCCTAGAAGTATTCAGTAGTAGAATACCTGTACATATACTTTTGCATCATTTTATAACCAATAATTGACTATTGGGAGAACTAAAAATCTGTTAATTATGAGAAATTACTTTGTGACTGGCACTGTCCCTGGATTAGCTCATTGAATCCTCAAAAGAATCCGATGACAGAAAATAAAATCTTGCCAGAAAAACATGCCCACAAAATGATTCAAAACTGTAACACATGCTATTTCAAAATAATCTACCTGAAACTAGGAAAATTACAAAAGACAGTAAAGAAGAACATTAATCAGAAATAGAAAATCTCAGAAATGAAGTGACAGAGTTCAGGAAAGTATTGGAAATAAAAGAAGAATCATTTTAGAAGTGAAGACTAACCTAGGAAGAACAAGAGAACAAACATCCTTAACAGGTAAAGCACAGGAACAAGAAAGTTACAAGGGAGACACATTTTGGAAAATATATGAAAGAGGTAAAAAAAAGATTTGAGATAAATTAAGAAATATTGAAGATATATGAAGAACATCCGACATACAAATAATAGGAGTTCCTGAAGAAAACCAAGGGAAAAGAAAAATACTCAAAACTATAATCAAGAAAACCTCCCTCCTGATGTTTGAAACTACACGTTGAAGATAATTTCATGTACCTAAGGATCAACCTGGAATTACCAAAAACAAGAAATTTTCTAGTAAAATACTGAATTCTAAGGAAAAAGTCACGACATGTCATTTGGACACCTATGTAAAAAAAAATGACTAATAAGGGGAAGAAAATAAGTTATCATCAGACAACAGGAACCAAATTCTAAAAGAAAATGTGGTAACATGTTTGCAATACACAAGGACAGAAAATGAGAGCCATGTGAGCCGAAGATGTTATAGTCAGAAAGACCAACTTCGAACTATAAAGAGCATAAAAAAATCAGCATTGAAGAACTCCATTGTTTCCTTGACTTTTTCCTGTGAACTTTCTATAGACTATGCTTCAGATGACCAAGTGACTAGAGATACATATAAACATTGTTGGTGAGCATCTAAAGAATAGTTACTCATAGAACTAAAGCTAAGTAACCATTAATAGGGAGAGAGAGAGTATAGTATGTGGTGACTATATGCCCCGACTATAAGTATAGATATAGATGATATGGGAGTAGACATGATATTGGTGTAGACATTACATGCATATGTATATGTGTATGCGTGTGTATATATATGTGTGTGCCTGTGTAGTACAACTGTAAAAATAGGGGATTATGGGAGTATATATTCAAATTCTGAAAACATTTTGTTAATCATCTTTGTGGTGGTAGTGTTAGTGTTGTTATTCTAAGACTATCCTCTGTGTAAACAGGATAAAGAAAATGAGCAATTATGACGGGATATTTTCATTCTCTTATCCTGTGTATCCTCAAGAATCAGGATTTTTGTGGAAAAGAGGAGAATGGTGCAATATTGAAGAGATTTAGTAAAAACTCTGTAGTCCTGAATGTGCATTGGAGTATCAGTATTAATTTATGACAAATTTTTTTCTTGAAAAATACATTTATATATGGTTAAGTATGTGTGTACATGCATGCGTGTGTGTATGAGTGTATTTGTGTGTGTGTATCCTAGCTCTGCCACTATAAAGACCTAGAAGCAATGACTGATTCAGTAGCAATTAACATCTACAGCACCCAGAAAGTGGTATTGAAATAGCATTTTCCATTAAGGGAAACCAAAGGTTCTTAGAGAAATGTCAGGTTTAGGACAAGATGAGCCTGGAATATCTTTTCAAATCAGGTAGCAAGCAAGCGATAGACTCTAGGGTTATGTCAAAAGAATTCAAAAAATAACTTGAAGAGGTCTCTCTTGGGTTAACTGGCAATTAATAAATATAGCCATTGCAGTGAACTGAAAACTACTAAATACATATACATCTGTGAGTTCAAAATGATGTTTTAAAAATTAATTGATTTCTTTCAAAGGATGTAAAGGGATTAAATCATTATCTTGAAAACTAGTATATGAAATAAAAGGATCAAGCATTTATCCTGCCTTTCTTATGTGGGCTCTACCACTGAGTAATCAAATAGAATAGGGGACATGTCTTGTAACATTATCCCAGCAAATAAATAAAATAGAAATGATAGAATTATGCTATTACATTTTGCAACTAAAAATCCGTTAATGGATTTAAGACCTAAGTATCAATGGCTGCTAACAAATAAGGAAACTGAGGCTCATTTTGATTAATGCAGTTATACAAGATCTCATAGCCAGTAAGTACCAGAGTAAGGATTCAAATACAGATCATCTGGTCCCAGAACCCGCTTTCATCTCTTTGTCTTAATTCAAAGTTTATTCTGGGCCTTTCATTTTTGTACCAGGTGTTGAATGCCAGTATAAGATAGTTTGTATTTTGTGATGAGCCTTGCTTAACCAGACAAGATTTTAAATGATTATTAGCATCACTTCCATTTGAGAAACACAAAATCTTCTCAGTCATTAAATCAAATACTGAGAAAGGTATTACTTTTTTTTTCCCTTTTTTTTTTTTTGAGGAAGATTAGCCCTGAGCTAACTTCTGCCGCCAATCCTCTTTTTGCTGAGGAAGGCTGGCCCTGAGCTAACATCCATGCCTATCTTCCTCTACTCTGTATGTGGGACACCTACCACAGCATGGCTTGCCAAGCTGTGCCATGTCCACACCTGGGATCCGAACCGCAAACCCCGGGCCACCGAAGCGGAACGTGTCAACTTTACCTCTGCACCATCAGGCAGACCCCCGGTATTACATTTTTAATTTTTTCAATTCTTCTGATTCTTCAGGAGATATATATATATATATACACACTAATTTTTATACTAGTATATCTTTAACAACCCAAGTATTTCCAATTTCTTTGTTTTTAACAAAGAGAAAATAGGTCTCATGCTCACAGGCAAAGATAGCTAAAATTTAATAATATACCTTTGTTTTTACTCTATTTATTTTAATGGTTAACTCATAACAATGAAAAGCTACATTGGATTTTCATTACAGCAGCAGTATAAAGCTCCATACATGTAATAAAGTAGCCAATTAAAATATCAGGTGAATTATAATATGGCTGATAGTTACATGATATGACAAAAATTATGATTAGTTCTCAAGGAAATGGCATTTGGGAAATACTCTGCTAGGTCAAATTCTAATCTGATATTATATAGTTTCATTAAAAAGAAATTTAAGCCGTAAGTGGTGAAGAAAGTATTAATAGCACATTTGGGAATAGACAGAAGATAAATAGTATGTTTACATGTGTTGGGATTATCTTAAGTGTTATCATGAACATATATTTGAGTTGTAATTTAAAAATATTTAATGAGCTAAAATACCTTTTCAAAATAAAATTATAGACAACTGAACAAGAAAAAGGAGGAAAAGAATAGAGAAATAGATAATGGGACATTTGTAGTTGTTGAATTCCATTTACTTATACCCATTTTCAAGAAGTTTATGTGATAAATTTAGAGTTATAATAGCTTCATCATGATTGCCTTTTGGCTAATAAACAGGTAGGTAATATTTGCTATTGCAAGAGCGAAATGATTTGAGACTCTAGTCTGACAGATTTGAATTAGCTTACAATTTGAAGATGTATGTAATCATAAGTAAAGTACATACACACACATACGTACACATGCATGCACATGCATATCCTTTATTTTTGGAATTGATGAGTGAAAACTTGCCTTACTGCTTCCTAGCTATGTGGTGTTGGTCAATGTATTTACCTCTCAAAGTCATCAATAAAATGAGAATAATAATAGAAATCTATTCCAGAGAATTGTTGGTAATGTTACATTTAATAATGGATGTAAAATGCTTAAAAATCCATGTGATTACTAATATCAGTATTTTTTATGCCTGAAAAGAAAACATAAGCAGAAAGAATAGCCTGTGGACAACTGTCACGAATATGGGTAATATATATTTTTCTTCAGCTTTTCTGATTCTGGATACCCAACCTGAAAATTTCTATATAGCTACTTCTCTAAGGAGTATTCAGAGAAGTTCCAAAAGCATCCCAAATACAAAGGACGTGCTGGTTCAAGTAGGCTGTGAACTGACTAGAAGGAAACATACACATGTGTCTAAGTAGACCCCCAACCCTTACCTCCATACATACCTTTCACACAATAAAGTTAAATTACATTTGGTATTTAATTGGTTAAAATATTTTTAAAACTAACAGAACATACATAACAGCAATCTATACATGCACCAGAAATTGGTGATCATTAGGCCAAAGTCCTTAACTCAAGGTTAGAATCATAGAAAATCTGCAGGGTGCGATTCTTATTGAACCTCAGTCTACATTCTCCTGGACTTCATCCCTCTTCTGGAGGGGTTTATATTCTGTAAGCCTTTAAAAAGAACTAGTTACAGAGATCTTATTCATGCTGATTCTCCCGCCAAAATCAGCATCAGTAAATATACTTCTCACACTGTGGAGAAGACAGGAGGGGCAGGGAGAGGCAGAATCGGCGTCCAGTTGCCCCTTACCAATACCTCTGCCTCCAGCCTCCCAAAACCCCTCAAAGTTCATTTGATCACTATGAAGCTGCATTATTCAACTGTGTGTTGCCCATCAGGCACTCTCCCAGGATTGTGATGAGAAACTTAGGTAGTAAGTGTTGGTGAAGCACTTTGCAGTTAAATAAGTATACAATAATACATCTTTGTCAGTTACTACAAGCAAATAACCAAAAGATACACCTATCAGCTATTTGTTTCCATCTCTGGAATAATAATGTTTGTAGCTATTGTTCTAAAGGCAATCACAATTACAGTGTTGTCTCCTAAAATGGTCTTTCTCCTTCCCTCCCTCTCTCCCTATCTACAGGCCTTCCTGTATATATATTCTATATATACTCTGATAAAATCAATATTACTTATTTGGGTAAATAATGTTTCTAGAATCTCTGTGTTTAAGAAAGACGTTAGAGCTCCTAGGACGCATGTTCTCTGATCTACCATAAAAGCTTGATTAATGAGCAGGTGAAACACGTGGTTTAAATGCTCACCTGATAAGAGGGTTGACTCTTTTTCCCCAAGCTTTAGCAAAGGTTGACTTTACATGTTGGCAGTCATGCCATGTTTCTTGGGGGATATAGAACACTGTACACTATCTACCACAAGGCTGGACATCCCATCATTTAAAGATCCATTTTTTTAGGTCTGAATGACACTTTGTCGATGTGCGTCTCCATTAAAAACATATATTCTTTTTAAATCTTTGTCATTCACTACCTGAGTGAGACTTAGATGGCAGCTCTATGAGATTAACAGCTAAGGAGGAGGTTAGTCAAGCAGAGTCCAAGACAAGCCAATAGGATGTTGTGAGAGAACCAAAGTTAAATTTAACACATTAAGTCTTTACCCCAAGGACAGGGCCTATAATTAGATTGAAGAAAGTCCTCGAGGAGATCAAAATTTTAGCTCCATACCCAAAATGCCTATAGGATTCCTGAAGATGATAGGTTCTTCTTCCCAGTGATCTTGTTAACCAGCTCCACAACAGCAGGCACAGCTTTCCTGGTTTCCCTGAGACACAGATAGCTAACTTTGAATTCATTTAACCTTGAGGTAGCACCCCTGACTTTTTGACCCTGATACAGCAACCAATATGCTTTCAAGACACTCTTGTATATGGACGCTTCCCACCAACCTCCCAATAATCTTCACAGAATGCCCACTCACTCCTGAATCCATTAATTTTATTTTCTGTAGATAACTGGTGGACTAAAATATTGTAAATAATTAGTTAATTTTGATTTTATTTAATTTACATTTAACAATATACTTTCAATATATACTTTTATATATACTTTTACAATATATCCTTTCATACTTGGCAAGATGAGGAAATATATATACCTCGTAGATTTGGCTTCTAAAGACATTCTTGAATCAATTTTTTTGAGTAGTTAGCCAACATTGCGTGAAACAATTGACTTCCGGTTCAGTGAATACATACAAATCATCAGATTGCTTTCATACACACTTTTCATGTTGAAAATCACTTTTTATCTGACCTATGGGATAGCCATGTGTACTAGCTGATTTGATATTACATAATCATGTTTATGTTAATTTAAAAAGCAAGAAATAGGAGGTTGTTGAAGAATACTTAATCTGGCCTACAGTCAACTATCATTGTTGTTGCAAAATTTAGAAATGAGTTTTAAGGTTTATTTTTCAAGTTTGTCTACACAGAGAGAATTAATTTAAAATCTATCTTATTTATTTGACTTTTCTCCCTCATTATTCATTTTTGAGCTGGCCTTCAGGCAAAAGCAATGTTAGCTTGCCTGGGGAAGCCCGTTTAATTTGATAGTGATAATTTTTTTGACTGCAAGTAATTTACTTATTTACAGCTTCCTGATCAGGTCTTCTAATGCAGCAGTTGCTCATATAAACAAATAATCTGCAGTTAAAGCATCCGTATTCTCATTAATTGTCCCACTAAGAGAAAACCAACTTTAACTTTTTTGTTCATTATTATCATTAATATCTTGTGACTTTTCTAATCTTATGGTAGCAGTGATTATTATTTCATGCATAGGATAATAGAGATCCACTTCTTATTGTGGCATCTTCTTTTCTAGTTCACTAGCTGTTACTCTATCTACGCACATTACAAACTATTTCAGTAATGATGGTGGTTTAGCCACAAGTGCTATCTTGGGATGAGACATTCTAGAAAAGTTCGAGCAGCATCTTAAGCTGCTTCAGAATGTACAAAAGGTCTTTTCTTTTTCTTTCCTTTTTTTCAGCTAATAAGGCATTTTGAGGGGAAATATTCCTTTAAATATGTTAACAGGACTATATTATATTGTTCAAATAGTGAGATTTATATAAACATACCAAAGCACTTTAGCAATTGCAATGCATTAGGTAGCTCATGTATGGTAAACATGAGGCTATTTATTAACTATGTAAAGTGGTGGTTTTGAATGAAGATGTTTCCAATAAAAGACGAATTTGGTTTGTTTTAATGTGGCAATACCCATTAACAAGTTTTATGAAAACCACTTTCCTAAATTTAAATGTATTGATTTAGATTTTTTGACAGAAAATCTGTTTAGCATAAAACACGCTGGATTATTAGACATGAAATTTGTCAGCTTCTTTCAGACTGACCAAGGAAACAAATAATTTAATTCTTTTTATAAGCTGTAATGATGCGTCTGTAACAAAGACTGCTCTTTGAAATAAATTGTCTTAGTGTTAAAAGTGTTATCTTGAGAGGGAGAAATTTTATAAACAACATAGGATATGTAAGAGAAGCGTAATTGTATACCACCACAGCTCCTACTTATCCATTCTGACCACAGTTTACCTACCATTTATCCTGTCCCAACAATAGGGCAGCTGTGTATATAAATATATATGCTCTAAGGCTCTGTTATAATCCTGGAGACTAGGGGAGGGAGCTAGTATTATTTCTGTCTTAATAGAAGAGTAATCAGGGGGTTAAAATACTTGCGTAGCTTTCCTAAGGCCAAAAACCTAATAAATGGAACATCTTGGATTATAAAGTGATTTGTTTTGCTTCAAAATCTGATCTTTCTGTGTAATCGCATGCACCCTCTCATGTCAGTCTAGTAAACTACTCTAGCTCAAAAAGGACAGACAAGTTGGGAAGGGGGGTGGTGACAATTACAAAGTTATAAGATCCCTCACTCAAGATTGTTTCTCAAGTCATTCCCTCTAGGCTAAAGAGACTAGCCTGTTCCATTAGGAAGCTCATATATCCAGTGGGTAGACAGACAAATAGACTTATGCTAATGTACTATAAATGTTGATAAGTATAATCCTGTAATGCAAAGGGACTGATTAAGAGTAAGCTTTCTGAACTAATAGCTGAAGAATAAGTGGAACTATTAGTAACTGAGGTGGTAAGTAGAAGTGAAAGTAAAAGGGAAAGGAGGATGTTGTAGATAAAAGCAACAGCATGACCTTCCCATCCAGTGTCCAAGGTCTCTAGAAATCCTTTGGCCAGCAATCCTTAGCACCACTATTTCTTCCCATCGTTTTCTTAAAGATTGAATTGTGCTTCTGTTGCAAATGACTGCTAATGATTTGATCTCCACAAATGTGACTACACTTGCTAATCTGACAGCCATATTCCATTGTCAAATCTATTTTTCTAGCTCTTCAACTGACTTCTCCATTCAACCTCCAAATGGTGAACATTGTCAAGGCCATTGACGTTCTTTTGCCTCTCTATTCCTTCCACTTCCATGGTTTTATATTTCAAATCTGCTGTTGAATTCTACATAAATACCCCCATTGTTTATCTGCCTCTTGGCATATATTTTATAATTTCCAACTTTCTGAATATTCTATTACAATCTCAAATATATATGTAACATCAGAGACACCATATTCCCTTCTGATTTCCTGTTCCTGATAATGGAATGGCAGGCTTCTTGGTCAGTCACATTTGGAACATGAGAGTTAGCTTCATATCCACCTCTCCAATCAATCTTTACTCTCCATCACCTCTAATCCATAACAGTTATGCAGTATGCAATAGTTGTGAACAGTTTCAAACATCAGAAATAGAGAATCTGATTAAAAGTGGATTAAACAAACAGGAGTTTACACGTTCTCAGGAAAAATAAAGCTGGTTGTTTTTCAGTGTTGATTCAGCCAGGGGAGGAGGGGACGTCAGAGAGGAGACTTTGTCTCCTCACACTCCTCTTGCCTTTTCTCTGAGATCTTCCCACAAGCTTCCCAGCAGATTTCTCATCATGCTTAACTACAGCTGAATCTCCTGCCCACCTGTTCTTTGAAATCAGAGGATTTTCGGTCCTTCTCTGAATAAAAGGTGGTGGTGGTGGGGGATGTGTTAGCAAGAAAAGGACAGGGAATAGGGAATGTATATTGGGTAAGTCAGTGTGTATTTAGGATCTCTGCCGCAACACCACTGAGAGACAGATTGTT
Source organism: Equus caballus (assembly GCF_041296265.1). Classification (NCBI taxonomy): domain Eukaryota; kingdom Metazoa; phylum Chordata; class Mammalia; order Perissodactyla; family Equidae; genus Equus; species Equus caballus. The sequence continues at coordinate 43,629,495 of NC_091706.1, read as the reverse complement.
ACCTGCTTGCCCCAAACTTTAGTAACTCCAACAACATTTCACAAAAGATCAACACATCTTACCATCATTTGTCTCTGTAAATTTAACCCATCTCATTTTAGTCTGTTCCCCAGTGATCCTGTTTATCTAACGGCCATTGCATTGTGAACATTTTTAGGGTAAGGGTCACAGTTCCATTTAAGAGCTTCTTCTGGGTAAGTTATTCCACTATTTGAGTGAATATATTAACTTAGCTCATTTTAAGGTTTGTTTTTTGTACACTTTCTGTCCTATTTTGTCTTATTCTTTTCCTTCTCACTATTTTCCCTTACAAAAGTCCATTGATGATGGTGCTCCTAAGCTTTTTCATTCATTAGAGGAGTACCTTTTTGAGTTCAAGAGCAGCATTAATGTTCATGAGCGAGAGGCTGATAAACACATATTGCAAAGGTCATTCTGCCTTTGTGAATAGAGTAATTAGGCACCATTTTAACCAAACTGCTTTTTAAGTTGAAAAAGTTAGCATCTTGTTTTCCCTGATGAACAGCTTTTCTAGCACAAATAATGAATGTATAAAAGTGTACTTTAAGAAATCTCAATATGTATAAACCCTGAGTTATAATAGATGACAAGAGTTTTAAATATTCAAATTACACTTTTTTATTTTGTGAAAATCAATATGAAAGCGTTCCTTCAGGTAGCAAATTGTCACATTTAATGTGATTTCCACTTAAATGAGCTGGCAGAGTAGTGGTCTAAGAAGGAAGTCTGTCAAGTCAGACTGCTTTGAGCTTAAGCTGTTCCTTGCTGCTCTACCCGTGCTGCCACTGGTTTGCCATTGTTGTTTCTCAGCAAGTCACTTAACTAACGGTCCAATCCTTTATTAACAGTGATTACTACTAATGTAATCATTATTGTGCTCTTGCTGGGGGATGAGCACTGGGTTTAGCACTTTTTGCATTATCTCTTCCAGTCCTAAATGAACATTGTGAGTTTGTTTACATCATTCACCTGGGGCTTGAAGGTGTTGAGACATTTCGTCAAGGTCACAGAGTAAATGGCAGAATTAGGATTCAGACCCAGGTAAGCCTGGCCCCAGAGTCTATGCTCCTAACTACTATGGTACTTATTGTTCCTTATTAAAATGAGAATATTCATACTTAACTGCAAAGTCTTTGTAAAGGTAAATTTAGACATTACATAATGACAGTATATGAAGTATACAATATTTTACAAATGTAAGACATTACTATTACTAAGTCTGAAACACACTCTATGCACAATCATCATTTAAGCTTTAGGACAGCAATATGAAATAATGAGAATTATCAAAGAATTTCTTCTGTGCGGTAAATATTTCAAATGCATATGTAAAATGTGGGTAGAATGAAGCATAAGATTAAAAATTTTATTTTGAGTCACCAAATTGTAATCAAACAATTCATATATAAAAAATTCACCCCACTTGTCTCTTCCAAGTGTGTAGTTGCCAAAAAAGAAAGCTTCATGCTTTCAAAGTTTTGTTTAGATTCTATGCCTTTTTATTTGTTTCTTAATGTAATTTCCCCTCAGTCATATACAATTTTATTTATAATCATACACATATTTATTTTTAAAATATTTATTGAACACCTACTGTCCCAAGCACTGATTGGAATAAAAATTGAGAGTCTTCCTCAAAATAGAGACATGGGAAGGCAACTGTACCTTTCCAATTAAAAATTTGTAATGTCATTTAAAAGCCATATGAAGCTTTTTATACTCCAGGAATTTTAGAATACCTTCGTATATTTACAATATTAGCAGACATCAAATTTACCTTTGTAAAACATTTTTATAAATCAGTTAATTACCTGTGTCTCAGATGCATTAATGTATACGTCAATGGCTTTTGGGATGTTGATCCATATTCCCACAGGTGGGCTTTAGAAGGGGGACACAGTACAGTGTCCTACCATATTATGAAATATTGCACAAATACATAATTATCTTCTCCTGTCCCGAGATGACACTTCTTTCAGCTAAAATAGCTCTCAGAGTGAAAGAGGAATGTAGAGGGGTGGGACTGAATATAATTATAGTACTTAATTCTAGTGAAAAACAGTTCTCCTGAGTTTAAAATCTGATCCAAAACAGCCATCAGATAACCTTGCCAAATTTAAGAAAGTAACTCATACCCCATATTTCCGATGGTGTAAGTTTGAACATTGGAGGGTAGCAAGCATTCATATGTGTCCATGTCCTATTTCCATTGCTCAGATAAAAGAACTCACTTAAGATAGGTACCTGAAAACCTCTTCTGAGATGATGTAACACTAAATAAAATCTAGATGTCCTGTCTTCTCTAAATTATTGTGAAACTACTTTCAGGCTCTTTTTCAGATCCCACTAAAATACTTCAAGCCCACCATCAGAACACTCATGAGCTCCCTTTAAATAATAAATTCTGGGGCTGGCCCGGTGGCACAGCAGTTAAGTTCACACATTCTGCTTTGGCGGCCCGGAGCTCACCAGTTCGGATCCCAGCTGCAGACCATGCTTTGGCAGGCGTCTCACGTATAAAGTAGGGGAAGATGGGCATAGATGTTAGCTCAGGGCCAGTCTTCCTCAACAAAGAAAAGTTCCTCTTTTTCTGATTTGCTGTTTTCATCTTTAATAATAGCATGCATTAATAAGAGGGGGAAATAGTCCCTTCCCTGACAGCCGTAATAATAATAATAATAATAATTATTGCATTTGTAATAAAAATTCTGTTTTTCCTCCACGATTGCCATTTGCATACTAGGCAGAGATCCTAGAAATTAAGAAAGCACCAGTTATTTGTAAGGTGCCTAATTAAAATAGTGCTAACCCTGCTGTCCAGGAGGTTTCATCTATTCTGGAGGTTCACTACAAAGGGTGAAAATTTTAGTGCTGTATCTGAAGTGAAAAAATATGGAGAAATGATTGCTAACTATTGTTGGAGATAATGTCCCATTAATTTAAAAAAAGAAAGATAATTATTTCTGAATTTCAGATAGTAAGGGCCAACCTAATGAAAAAATACAATTTATTCAGTTCTGCTATTATATTGAGAATGATGAAAAATTTTGTTTCTTATAAGAATTTGATGCTTTTTACAGCCAATGAAAATGATCACTGGACGTTTTACTGACTTGCCTTGTTTATCAGAGAGCTCAGTTATGTCAGGGCAATAGCAACATTAGTATTTTCCCCAAATAGCTCCTTTAACATTCTCTCAACATTTCAAGTGATTTGGCATATCTTTTCTACTTGCGTAATCCTTACATGGCTGGCAACACATTTTCCTAATAATAGCTTCTGGAATTTAGAATAATTGAGCAGAAATGGATATCCAACAAGGTATGTTTTAGAAAGGTTTTGCTTGATTGCATTAAAGTACTTTATGGAGCTAGGTTTTCCAAGAAACACTGTGTGATTTAATAATAGTATATTTGATCATCTGACAATGTTTATAATGATTAAATAAGATCAGTATAGCATTTGGTACTCCTGTAAGTAGCCCAAATTATACATGATGCAAAAGAAATATATGTATTCCTTATTATATTACATATCATATATATTTCTTTTGAATCATGTTAAGTATATAGATTATATACATGTTGTATATGACATATATCTCTAGATAGAGAATGAAAATAAGAAAATGTTTGCTCAGTTAGAGACTTTTCGGGGGTACGATGTAGTTGGCAGCATGTATTGGAGGTCCTGAGAAAATATACAAGGAAAAAATGATGGGTGTGTTCATTCAACAAATATGTATTGAAAGCCAACTATAAGTTAGACCCTGTTCTACATGTTGGGGATGCAAAGTTGAACAAGAGAGTCAATTCCTGAACTCTTGGGCTTTGTCATTTAGTGAGGTGATTTATTATATGACTAGGCTTACCCACAAAGTCCCTAAGCATATGAATCTCTAGGCTGCAGAGCAGAGGTATAAATAAATAGACATGGCTGGAACCCAGACCTTAAGTTTGGGTTATGTGGCTGAGGAGCAAATTATTGCCTTATATGAAGTAGTGAGTTGACTCCAGATCCTAAGGAGGAAACAGACATTCTTTTCCTCAATATTCATCAACTTGTTGTTCTATGTCCTGATACTTTTGAAAATTACCCAGGCTGACTCCATTCTCATGTAAACTGAACCATACTCTCTAACTCTTATCATTTATACTCTTTTGATTGTGGGTACTGTGTGTCTGAGGTTTGTACCAAAATGTATTCTGATGGAAATGCCATAGGAAGCATTCTTCTGGTTTATAGCGAAACCTGTAAGAAGTCATGCCATGGTTCGGCCAATTTCTTGAGAGGCAGTTAATTAATTTCTTACTGTTTAGTGAGTTTAACCTTTAACAACCAGTAAGTTAAAATGTCTCCTCTAACAAGTGGAATTGTAAACTTTATAAACGTGAATGATTTTTGAGCCATCGGTCAGTAAAATGGAACTAGATCCTCAGAATCCCAAATGAAATTGCTTTTCTTAATCCAGCAGAGCATTTGTTGACTTACTCTCCAAAGGCCACAGGGATGTTTCCTTTATTTACTTTGCGAAACTCAACTTTCTGCAGATTATTTAAAATTAACAACCAAAGTGATGTAATAAGAGCCACAGTGAGATTAGCATGGTTTTTAAACTCCGAATAGGTTATAGAAGGGCAGCCTTTAACAAAAGGGAAATCCCTTTGGAGTTTTACATTTTTCTTCCTCTTTGGTATTGAAGGGAGTTTTTTTTATCCTCTTTAGCTTGCTTAGACTTGACACAGCAGAGAGAAAAGAGGGCTAACTTTAAGCTGGTAGCTTTACTTCATCAGAGAGAGGACTTACAAGTATGAAGGGATTTTCCTGTCTATGAATGTATTCTGGGAACTCACCAATAAAAAAAATTCCCATTTATATTTGTCACTAAAAAGACCGTTAAAATTCAGAGTTCTTAGATGATGAAAGTGCCTAATATTTACTCTTGATAGAAGATGACTTTTAAATAATGTGTGATTCTTTGTTCCTTCTCAAACGGAAAAAGAACTAGTCAAGTGGCTCTTTCATTTATAAGTCTTTCTTATTTAAATGCATTCTAAACCCTTAGTATAGAGCCAAGAGATTATGCTTGAGCAGTTGTCAAAAAGCTCTACTAATCATTTATCTTCTTGCATTAGAGATATAAATGCTTGTGTTGCACATGTCTTAAGAAACGTTCATTAAATTTTTGAGTGACTCATTTGCAAACTTTAAATTGTTTGGTATATGTATCATTATAGCTAGAAATGTGGATGACCACATTTATTGACATTTAAACAGTGAATATGATCTTAATGGTATATCTATGGCCCTTTAGACATCACATAAACTGGGCAAAGTATAATTTAATACCTAATATTAATGAAGTACCACTCAATCAGTCAAAATACATTCACTGAGTATTTACTATGTGCTAGACTGAGCTACAAAGATCAAACAAGTGATTTCTTCATTCCCAGAACTCATGATCTATAGACAATGGTCCTTCTTTCCTTGAGCCATCTAGTTTCTCATAATGCCTTCTTACTTTACTGGTCCATATTTAAAAGTTATAAATCATTTCAAGGTGTTTTGAAAATAATCAAGTGACCCTTTGCTGTTGCCATTTTCTCCCGAGGAATGTGAACTCTGGGTCACTCTAGTTCCCTTTTTCCAAGTGGCAGTGAGTTCATATAAGTTTGAGCAGTGTTAAATGCAACTAACAAGTCAATTCTTTTTTCCTAAACTGGAAGATATGTCAGGCATTTTATAACACAAGTGGACGTTAAGATAATCTGAGAGAGATGTAGTACACAGGATTTCCTGGATGTATTTTACTTTGCAAATTTTACTCCACTTACTGTGACAGAAATGTTTTCTGGAATTAAATATATATATATTTTAGGTGTGCAATTTAGGAATTTCAAGTGGCTGATCCCCTTTAGGAAGAGTTGAAAAAGGAAATTTGCAGACTACAAGAGGTTTCTGTTTGTACTTTAAAGCAGGTTTAATCTATGTCTTTTTTCTCTGGATTTCTAAGTCTTTTGTGTGTGTGTGTGTCTTTGCGAATATTGAAGTTCAAAATGAAAGCCCTTCAGCCAAACAACTGTCTCACAGGCTCACATCCCTTTAGATTAGTTCTTCGTTGTCCTTGCTTTGTCTTCTGGGTAAGGCCCTAAACTTTCTTCATATCTTAACCCTGTTTATGCTTATTAGAACATCATTCTCTCCCCAATTACTTTCTTTATATACTAGAGCTTTTAATTTTATCTAAGCCTTGCCTGCCTCTAATGCCCCTCCCCTTTCTTTAAAAAAAATTGCAAAGAGAACTGCTCATTTTTCTATGAATTTGACCACAGTAACAGTTGGGGTTTTTTTGGTTCTCATTAGTGTTTCTGGAATATCAAACTGACGACACGTATCGTATGTCATATGACTCCTCATTTGCAGCCTACAGAATCCAGTGTATCATTGTTTCAAAATTCTTGGAGTCTTTGATCCTGGCCATTCAGTCTTTCTTTCTGCCCTTCCACCTTCAGAAGACTGCGGGCAACCTCCGTATCCTCTGAATGATATTCTATACTCAAGATTCTCAAATGCCAATTGCCTTCATTTTCATTCTTTTGATTAATTCATTCAAAGATCTACATTCTATAATGGCTTTCTATATAAAATCTTTAACTTTTAAATTAAACTCTCTGTCCAAAACTTATTCCGCCGCATAATTTATTAACATTTGGAAGACTCATCAACCTGACTTAGTCTTCTTCATTTATTTCCTAAATGAAAATTAGTTGTTTTATTTCAAAAGTATGCACAGCAGAAAGAATTTCATAGTTAATGACTTTGAAAAATTGTAGGTAAGATACAGAAGTTTCAATTCTGTGGTAATTCCTATAACTTTTAGTATACTTTTAGACTGTGAATTCCTGTGATGTGGATCTAATATGTAAAATTTTCCAGCTTTAACTGATTACAAAATCTCTCTCCCCCATTTTCCCTGGGATTAGTTTGCCGCCCGTCACACTTTGGTGCTTTGGGTGACATTACTCTAATCTCTGGTTATCTCTTTATTTCCACGGACTCCATCTCATTTTACTTCCATCTTTGCCAGGCCTGGCTCACAAATAGTTCATTTCACCTGCCCTCTCATGAACTACTTTACTCAGTTCTTGTTGACTCTTCTCCATATACGGCTTTTTCCAAACATCCACTGTTTTCTTCATTTCTGCTTCTAGGCTGCTACATGCTATTACTGGAAGAAATAGCATAGCAATATTAATTTGCTCTGTTAAAATTTATGATTATCTGACTCGGCTTGGACTCTCAATAATATGTGGTATTTTTTCTTTGTTATATTTCCCTTCCTTGTCCATTCTCTCTAGTGGCTATTCTTTGAGGCTCCAACCCTCTTCTGACTTTCTCAAATTTTGCTGCCATATGAGTCTCTTATAATGTCAAGAAAATTAGTGTGTTCAGACTTTAACCATTTATCTTCCATTTTCCCCTAAACCTACCATTATCTAACATCATTATTACTTCCTTCCCCACTTTATGAGAGAAGATGATCCTTTTTATCAAGCCTAGCCCTTTCATTTTTGCGTTATTCACTCTACGATCTCTAATTTGTCCAGGTATATCCTCCATCTATTATCCTTTTTTATTCATCTTTTATCTTAACTCTCTTTTCCAGCATGTTCTCTTCAATCTAAACTGTCTTAAACATCAGCCTCTTCCTTAAGCAACAACTAATTCATCTCTTTTTATATTTTATAAATGTATTTTATGAATATGTAGTTTATAATATTATTATAAAAGAAAATTCATTTATTGTAGAAAATTTGGAAAACACACAAAAAAATTAAAAACAATAAAATTGCCTGAAATTTATTTACCTAAGGGTAAGAGTATTAACTTTTTGATGTAAAACCAATTACTACATAAACATGTTGCATTTTTTAATTACAAAATTGATGATACTCTACCTAATAGTTAGTAACATTTTCTTCTAGAATGTTTTTATTCTTTCCCCATATATTTTTTGAAAGTGCAGAAGGTGCCCATTGCCTTTGCTCTTCTATCTCCCATTTACGATTCAATTAATTATATTCAGACTTCCATTCCCAATACTTGAAAAAAACTAATCATATTGAGTTCACCAGGAAGCTCCTAAATATTCAAATCAGCATCCTTTACTCAGCCTTCATTGTCTTTACATCCTTGGAGACTTCGATATTTTTAGATTTTTCCTGAAGTCCTTTCTAACCTTAGCTTCCAAATTCAACTTTCTACTAATACTTTGCCTACTTTTCAGAAGTTATTTTTTGCTTCTTGTGCTTTGGCTCCTCATCCAAATCCTCAGTTTTTATACTTTCTTTTCATCTCTTCCAACTGTACATTTCCTCTCTGGGGATTCTCATCCACTTTTTTAGCTTGAACTACCACCAAAGGCTTATTTCCCTCAAACTGATATGGCTACTCTGTAAAAGACAATGTCAAGAGAATGAAAAGACAAGCCACAGACTCAGGCAAAATATTTGCAAAAGACACGTGATAAAGGACTTGTCTAAAATATCCAAAGGAGTTTTTAAAAGTTAAGAAAACAAACAGCCCAGTTAAAAAATGGGCCAAAGACCTTAACAGCTACCTCGCCAAAGAAGATATACAAACGGCAAATAAACATATAAAAACATGTTCCATATTATATATTCATTAGGGAAATACAAATTAAAACAATGAGATATTACTACACTATTGCTATTAGAAAGGCCAAAAACTGGAACACTGACAACACTAGGTGCTGACAATGATGTAGAGCAACCGGAACTCTCATCCTTTGCTGGTAGGAATGCAAAATGGTACAGCCACTTTGGAAGACAGTGTGTTGGTTTCTTACAAAACTAAACATGCTCTTACCATCCAATCCAGCAATCATGCTCCTTGATTTTGTAGAGGAGTAAGAACTATTCCTCTCCTCTCTAGGTTCTTCTGGGTAGTCTGAGAGTTAAATTGAGATGAGACAGAATAACAAGAGAAAAATCAAACAAAGTTTAGGATCATGTATACATGGGAGAAACCCAGGAAAACTGAGTAACTCACCAAAATGACTGAAGCCACCACTTTAAATACTGTCTTCTTCTAAAGACAAAGGAGGATGTTGGGCGTAGTGGTTTGGACTTCAAAGGGGAGGAAGGCAATTCACATGGAGATGGAAAAGCAAATGTTTGGTAACCAAATGTTTGCTGGGCCATCTATAAACAGTGGGACCCTATAGAGAACTTTGATAAAATGGGCCTTGCTAGGTTCCTCCCTGTCTACCACACCTGGTTTGTGTTATAATATAGTTATCTTATGGTATTAGCTCCTTCCTGGAACAGGTTTTCTATCTTAAATTCTTTTAGGCAGTTAAAGGGAAGGTCAAAGTTTCTTTCTGAGTGTTTTTTTCCTTAAAAATCATCAAGCCAAATTGACACATTTTGGGATGGCAAATTCTGATCCTCCACAATATTTACACAAATGAGTTGAAGACTTAAGTCCACACAAAACTTGCACATGGGTGTTTATAATAGCTTTATTTATAATTGCACAAACTTGGAAGCAACCAAAATGTCCTTCAGTAGATGAATGGATAAATAAGCTGTGGTGCATCCAGATGATGGAATAGTATTCAGTGCTAAAAAGAAATAAGCTATGGGAGCTGGCCCGATGGTGAAGTGGTTAAATGCGCATGTTCCACTTCGGCAGCCCGGGGTTCACCGGTTCGGATCCCCGGTGCGGACATGGCACCACTTGGCAAGCCATGCTGTGGTAGGCGTCCCACATGTAAAGTAGAGGAAGAAGGGCATGGCTGTTAGCTCAGGGCCAGTCTTCCTCAGCAAAAAGAGGAGGATTGACGGCAGATGTTAGCTTAGGGCTAATCTTTCTCAAAAAAAAAAAAAAAAAAAGAAGCTATGAAGCCATGAAAAAGCATAGAGGAAGTTTAAATGCAAATTACTAAATGAAAGGAGCCAAACTGAGAAGAGTACATACTGTATGTTTCCAATTACATGGCTTTTGAGAAAAGGCAAAACTATGGACACAGTAGAGACATTAGTGGTTTCAAGGAGTTGGGGGAATAGGGAGGGATGAATAGGTGATACATAGGATTTTTAGAGCAGTAAAAGTACTCTGTATAATACTGTCATGTTGTGTAAATTTGTCTAAATCCATAGAACTACAGCACCAAGAGTGAACTTCAGTATAACCTGTGGACTTTGCGTGATTATGACATGTCAATGTAAGTTCATCAATTGTAACACATATACCACTCTGGTGAGGGATGTTGATAATTGAAGAGGCCAGGCCTATGTGGAGAAAGGGGATATATGGGATACCTCTGTACTTTCTCCTTTTACTATGAACCTAAAATTGTTCTAAAAATATAAAGTCTTTAAAAAATTTAATGACTACTTTCTATTATCTCCTGAACATCAGAGCCACATATTTCCTGTATATATTCTTGCATATTTCCTCCTGTATATTTTCTTTCAGATGTTTCCTTGATTCTTCAGACATAATATGTCTGAAATTTAACTGTTTTCTATGCAAACTCAGAATCCTTTTCAGTATTCAACCCAGAAGTCACCCTGGAATTCTCTCTGACTCTTCACTCTGTTCGCTTACAGAATATTAGCAAGTTTGTCTTTTTAAAGTTTCTCAAGGGGGCTGGCCCGGTGGCACAGCGGTTAAGTTCACACATTCTGCTTCTTGGCGGCCCGGGGTTCTCTGGTTCGGATCCCGGGCGCAGACATGGCATTACTTGGAATGCCATGCTGTGGTAGGCATCCCAAGTATAAAGTAGATGAAGATGGGCACGATGTTAGCTCAGGGCCAGGCTTCCTCAGCAAAAAAGAGGAGGACTGGCAGTAGTTAGCTCAGGGCTAATCTTCCTCAAAAAAAAAAAAAAAAATAGTTTGTCAAATATCCCAGCCTCTTTGTTACTGTTCTTGTTTTCTTTTGACTCAAAGATAAATCCATGTTTTGTAGGACAAAGCTTGATATAATTTTGGGGGTCCTCTTTAAGAATACGAAACTTTGTTTGAAAGTCTATATTTAATTAGAAAAAGAGTAATCACAAATTGCATGTGTAAAAAGACTGACAAATACTTCAAAATTCAGAAAAACAACCTTACCTTTTTGTCGACACAACTCCATAACATTTTTATTCCTTTATTTTTTTGGTTGTATACACATCAATCACCTCTTCACATGACAACAATCTTGTAATACCATTTTTTTATAGAGAATGGAAACATAGTTGTCTTTTCTCTAGTATGGTTTGATCATTTTGCTGTCAGTGGCAATTTTACTTGCTGTTTAGTCTGGAACCACCAGACATTGTCAGGAGAAGATGTGTCAGCTGCACTAAGACATGATCTGATACAATGGGAAACATAAAACACCCAACTGAGTACGTAGGCTGATTTGCTGTTTGAAGTACTGCTGTAGTGTATGCCCTACAACAAAGAAATGCTGATCAAACCTATTTCATTTGATTCCCACCAAAAAAAGGAAGGAAAAGAAAGATGATGGCATGTTTATAATTGTATATGTTCCATTACCTATACGGTGTATTCCCTCTTTGACGTCCCTTTTTGACTCAGTGTCAGTGAGAACACAGTACTCTGCCTATTATTTACTTGCATGATGATTCAAAATTTTCCTCAGACTTGTTTCTGGTTCCATTCCTTTGTCTTCCACTATCCATATAATTCCTGTGCTGAGTGCCAACGGACCTCCAAACTGTTTGCAATCAGACCTCTGACCTTATAACTTCATATCTCAAATCTAAATGAGTTGACCCAGGAATATTCCTGATAACTTTTCCTACAATGGGGTAGTTTTCCATAACTTACTTATGCAGGGATGTTATTGCAAACTGCATAATAGACCCCACTATTTCCAAGCTAAATATATGCCCCAAATAGCACTTTAGACAGACTGCCAAATGAACGTGACCTTTCCGACACCATAGGATGGGAGCAAAAATGTGACAGACCGGAAGGCAGAGTCGAAAGACACAGCAGCATTAACCATTTGTGGTTAATGCATTTGCAAATGCTACAAAGGTATATGACCATGTGAAGCCCTGCTGGGGCTCTTCCCAGGGCCTTGGCAGGCCCTGTGCCAGTGAGGACCCTGAAGCTCTAGCTTCCTGGCTTCCAGGTAAAGCTGCCTCCCGCCCAGCCTCTCCCTGTGTTCATTTAGACCTGTGATATTTCTGGTTTAGATTATGGCAGCATCTTCTTAACTGTTCTCTTTGGCTTTTAGGGTCTCTTCTCTCTAATTTTTTCTCACTCAAAAACCCAGTCTGGTCAAGTTGGCAGTTTAGCAGACTACATGAGTGTGACCTCTAGAGAGAAATCCAGGTTGAGTCATTTACTACCTACTTGATTCCAGATAAAATATTCCTCTTCTATAGACCTTGGTTTTACTTTTTGTAAAATGAGGAACATAGTATGTCTTTTTTAGGGCTGTTGTGAAGATCAGTTTAGATCTCACACGTAAAATAGCCAATGAATAATGTTAGTTATTAATTATCATCAAGACACATCCCTTCCTTAAAGAGTTTTAATTCTCCCTGTTGTCTGACTAGCTTAACATTCAAGGTCCTTCCCTCACCTTTCTGTTTTTGTCCCCTACGTTGTTCCCATATACCTTCTCTGCAATAGCCCTACTGACAAGCTCGCCATCCCTATGACCTGCCCACTAAATAAACGTCAACTTTAAAGACTCCAAACTCTTAACTACGCCACTTTTGTTTCTTCAAATACCCACTCCTTTATCTGGCAAAAATCTAAGCATCCTTTAAGGCCCCAGTCCACATGGCATTTCTCAGTCATCCGAGGCATCATTAACGGGCCCTTAATCTACACTTTTTGAAACACTGTATTCAATACCCTTATTACACTGTTTACTAGTTAGGAGTTTCCCTGTCTAAGTCCTTTGATGGACTCTGAATACCTTGAAGGCAGGAAATGTGCTGGGCACAGTTGTGTGTTTAATCTAGCATAGTGCCTGGCGTAGAACAGAAGATGGATACGCGCAGGGGAATTACATTCAATCCCAGTATTTCTTACTCCTTTTGGTTATTCTCGAGCTCTTTTAATTATTCTTCTATCTTAAGAAGTGGTAGGTTGCGTTTCCTAAAATTTTTCTATCATGCAACTAAAAGTCAATTTTATCCTCCAAAACTTTGTAGTGATGAAAGTTTTTATCTGAATATTTATTGCATCCTTTATAACGTTTTCTTAAAGTAAACTGGAATTTGAGATTAAACTAATGGAAATCCTCTAGGGACTAACAAAGAGAAGAAAATGAGATATGTTTACTGTTATGTAGCCTTATTCTAAGATGATCTGTCTTGAGTTAAATTTGAAACTCTTTTTTTAAATATTGAATAAATTGTTAGTTTTTCCCCCTCTGTGCTTAGGTTTAGGATGTGTATCAGAGGAATGAATTTTGAGTATAATAATTTATTAGGCTTTTTCCTGATAGGGATAATCTTTCTTAAAAGCACAAAAGAGATATAGTAGAGGGATATTGACAAACGTATCTATCTATTTAATCTTATTTATAATGTAGACATATGCATGGGTGTTTTAATACTTAAGTTCAGCTAGTTTCCCGCTAATGAATATACAAAGCCATGAGTTTGACTCAGGTAAGAGTATTACATGTTGTTTGTGGGTATTAGGAAAGACGTTTTTTTAACTATTGAAAAAAACAAAAAACCAGAAACCTCAAATGGATCAGCCACCACATTTTATAAAGATGTCTGTTTTATTCATAGTATAAAAGCTATGGAATGAGAGAATATCCATTCAATTGATATCTATCAACGTATGATAACAGCAATTTTTGTGAATATAGGACACTAAAAAATAATTTTGCCATGGCAGAGTAATGACAGGAATTTCAGGTCCTTACAGTTTAGTAAACAGAATAGTTATCTACCATTTGGGTATGGTACAATTCACATAAATGCACACTGTATCCAGCAGTTACAAGGTCATCTCTGTGCCCACAATAAATGGGCCGATTTTGTCATTTAAACTTGGCATATGCTCTCAGAGGTGTTGATTATTCAAAATCCCTGTTTGCCCAAGTCTATTAAGCTTAAAAACTGCATTTTAATGGCCCCTTATGTTTAAACCCTGTTTAATATGGCAAACGCTTGAGAGCTACTTACAAACACCATTAAATTTCATCACTAATTACTAATAACAGGGACAAAATTAGTACCTGTCTCAGCTGTTTTAGGTTTTGGATTGCACTTAATAAACAGTTGAGAAAATCCTCTGTTGCCAAACATTTACTGGGGCCATTTGCATTCTGATTTTCAATGAGCTATTATGATTTATACTCTCATATAGTCATCTGAAAGAGCATAGGTAGGCCTTGAAGACATTGTTCCTGATTTGACTTTGAAGCAATGTCTGTAATATCTTACATTCTGAAATCAGTTTTCAGTGTGAGACATCAATTCATCTCCTCTATGAATGATTGTGTGTCTCAAGGCTACTGACTTGAGAATGCTAGTGGAGCAAATGGGGATTTTCACATACACACACAAACAAAAAATATTGAAACTCATTAGACTAAACTAACATAAAAAAAATCAGGCTCTATAGGTTTTAAGGATCCCTAAAAATGCAAAAGCTCTTAAAGACATGAAACCCTGGCTTCTCCAGCCATCCTTTTGTGGTCCTTTGCCTTGTCCTGCTACTGTAGGTGCTGGCAGAGTTCTAAACTGAAAACAAGGCGATTAAACTGGCAAAATGGTTCAGTGCTACACACAACACCATTAAATAGCACCGCTGATTAATAATACTAGAAATTGTGGACTTGGGAAAGTTTCACACTTAGAGAGCATTCATCTTGCTGCTACATTGAAAAGGTATGAGAAAAATTGTGTAAAAGGTAATATGATAGAAAAATGTCATGAAACCTTCTCATTAATCTCCAAGGGAAAATCATGGGATAAAACGCTGTTCTATCTTTGGTGACCCATTCAACTTTTACTTAAAAGAAATACATAAGATGTTATCGTTATTCTTTGGGATTCCAGGCCAAATGAACTCTCGATACGGTAGCTGTAATCATTCAAATTGTTCTTCAACTTAATACGGATTTATTTTTCTAATATTTCAAATTGCATCAAGAGGCGGTTTTTAGTAAAGTTTATAAGCTTTAAAAATATCTTACAAGATAACCAGAAGATGGCAGCATAGCAGCTATTTAGAAACCTGATAGCTTGTAACTTCCGTTAAGTAAAAAACAGATTTTTATAAATAGTATCTGATTTCCAATGACAAAATAGTCTCAGTATATGAAACATAATTGAAATAAAAGACTGTTACTAAGATATTAATGGTAGCTTGACCAAAGCAAAATTACAAAGGAAGAAAAATGGGTTCTTCACTGCAAATAATGTCGAAGAAAGATGAAAGAGACTCAGTGGTGGGAGAATGTGAAGGCTCTTAAAAATGTACTTTGAGAACATTTGAGATAAGCTTGATAGAACCCATTATGGGAAATAAGAGACTCTTAAAATTCCAAACAAGATCAGCCCTCATATTGAAATAACCAATTAATTCCTTCTAGGCCATTAGGAAGGAATTAAAGGTCATTATTATAATTGCACAGATTCAAAACAAACTCCTTAAATTTATCATCTTTAAAGTCCATTTCAGCTTTCAAAAAATACACCTATGATTCTATGATCTTTCAAGTCTTTTATAGACCAAATACATGCACAGTTTACAAAGAACTTCAGTACACTTTTTATTTTTAAAGATGTAATCTCATGATAACTAATGCAATTAACTGAAGACTTTTGTATAAAAGAAAAAAATGTCTTCAAGCTTCAGCTGAGAACCCACATATTGATAGTAATACAGAACATCATAAAATGACAATTCAAGGAACATTTTTTCTAGTCCATGAAAAAACTTCTAACAAGGTTTAACTATAATAGAAATTTTGAGGAAACGTTCCCAATACCTCCTACTATGAACTGTTAAAAATAAACCTCAGTGCATTCACCTATTACGTCCTCTTGTTCATTTTATAAATTTATGACATGTACTAAATCTTCACTCTTCATCCAAAATACACCAGGACCTGTTCAAACTGAACTAGTGACCATGCTTGCTATGAGACTAGTTTGGATTTTCACATGTACTGGTAAATTAGTACAGATCCATGTATTTATTCATTCAAAATTTATTTATTGCCTACTATAATACTTGACACCATTCTAGGCAACGCACATTTTGTTTTGAATAGATTCATTAAACAATTAGCAGGAAAGTAGGAAATATAAGAACTGAACAGGTAGGACAAAAATTTGTGTGAATATCTATATTGTCATTATAATTAACAACAAGTAATTGTTAATATGCAGTAACTCCCCGTCATTTTTCTCAGTTGGTACAATGAATATAATAGTTGATCAAAGTTATCTTTATATGTATCAAACTAGTATTGAGTTCACAGGATGAAAATATCTATAAACAAGATTCTTCAAGTAATACATCACAGAATAACCAACAAAACACTAGAGATAAAGCGACCGAAGAATCCAGGCAGAAGGAAGCTGATTTCTCCCCATTGCTTCCTGCAGTGGGCAGCAAAGTGTCAGTTAGGTTTCAAGATTTCTGAGAGAGAAAGAAATAATGACCAACGGAGTAAAACAACAGCTGAAACAGTGGCCAGGTGTCATTCTCGGGGCTCTTAGGAAAGAGGTTTTTGTGGCAGGAAAACGAAGAAAATGATGATGATGGTGAGCATAATGATTATGATGAGGATAAGCATCTTTTAAAATGCTTTACCTTTCTTTTTTCTCATTTTAAAAAAGTGTCCAAGAGAGCAAGCCATGAAAATTGTCATTTTCTACATTTGAGCAACTTAAAACTCAGAATTAAGTTAAATCTAAGGACAGAGGGCTGATGAACAGGAAAGTCAAGATTCTGAACCAGCTATCCCAGCGTCTACGTTAGAGTTAGAGGAAAATCACGAACAGATCAGAAAGAGGTTTGAGCCTGCTAAGATAGTCTTTGATCCTTTGGAGTTGAAAAATTATTTGTATTGTTTTACTTATTCCGTAAGTATAAATAAAATATCTACTCAAGTGCCTAAGCTCCGTGTTTGAAGGTAGGAATAGAATTGAAGCTCATCTAGGAAATATATACTTTAAGAGAGATTTTAGTAGCCAGAATGGTTTGTTCACCTTAAATTTGATTGCTACTTCTCTTGGTAAATTCCAACTTGAATTAAAAGACTTTAATCCCACAGATAAGATGTTGATTTTTTTCTGCCTCAGTGGAAGGTCTTGGCCTTGTGAACAGAGAAAGCAATGCAGGATGAAATATTTTAGAGCAAATAATTTATTATTTGGGTATATTTACAGCCTATGAACTTTACCTTGTATGACGTTCAGTGCACTCCCCATGGTAGATATGCACTGAAAACCTCATCGAGTGGCTCTGAAAAACAGAATCTTGTCTACAGGCTGAGTCATTCTACTTTATGGGTCCTACTTTGGTTTTGTGTCAGAACTTTCTCCACTTGGGATAGGGGCCTGGCTCCTGAAATGTTCTAATGTGCAATCTGTTTTTAGAAAGAACAAACAGATCCATAAAAATAAAATAATATAAACTAAGCTATATTAAATACTAAAGGTATGTAAGACAAGAAATGTTATAGGGGACAGTGAGCCAGAAAATTATTAAGCACCTATTATGTGCCAGGTCCTGTCCTAGAGAATGGAATATTGCAATACATTCAGCAAAGGAATTTGAGTCAATTTCTGAAAGCTTTAGAGAGACATGCAGGCCTTTTGAGCAAAGCCACAACCAAAGCAGAGGGTTCTGCTAAGTTGTTTCCACTTTAGAGTTAATTTTCACTCCAGATGGAAAATACGAAAGAGTTAAATGTTTGTTTAAACACCTAACACCTTATTGTACATCAACCTCAGGTAGATAAAATAATACTTTAAAATTTGCCCAAATTTGCCCAATTTAAAAAGTTATAAATATTTTAAAACGTTATAAACCACATGGAATCTACTTGGTGGATATTTGGTCTTTCTTATGCTCTCACCCCCTGTAACTGTTTTTTCTATTGCACAAGATTAATGTTATATTTTGTGTCTCTGGAGTTAAGATAAAATGTTACTGGGGCAGGCCCAGTGGCGTAGTGGTTAAGTTCTCGTGCTCCAGTTTGGTGGCCCAGGGTTAGCCAGTTCGGATCCAGGGCACAGACCTATGCATTGCTTATCAAATCATGCTGTGGCAGGCATCCCACATATAAAGTAGAAGAAGATGGGCACAGATGTTAGCTCAAGGCCAATCTTCCTCAGCAAAAAAAAAAAAAAAAAAAAGAGAGAGAGAGAGGATTGGCAATGGATGTTAGCTCAGGGCTAATCTTCCTCAAAAAAAAAGCTAACTTACTAAATTAATTAATTAATTAAATAAAATGCTACTGTCCCTAATGAAATAGCTGGTTTTTGTACCCTATTTTTTTATGTCGTGACTTTCCATAATAGAAAATATTGCTTGGTACTATATTCCTGTACATTGAGATGTGCTTAAAAGAATAAAAAGAAAAAACACTTTTTGAAAAATTGTAACTTCATGGTTCATTTGTACTTCATGTTATGAATTTCTACTAATTATAAGAGAAAAGTTACACACATTGTTCAGATGTACATTTTCCTACTTTTTTCCTCTCTCATGGAGCTTTGATCTTCTCCCAGGTCTTTGACCTTTTGTGGTATGTTCTTTTATCCTCTTTTCCCTTATCCATCTTATTAGGTGTCCCAAATCCCTTTTGCCTGATATTTTTTCAGTCTCCCTTCCTTAATCTTTTTCTTCTGGAATCTTATTAAATTCTCATTTCTTTACAAAATTTATGTATTTAGGAGAGAGTACGTAAGGTAAACCGACAAAAGAAGATCGACAGAGAAAACTAAATATATCAATTAAATTTTGAATGATAGTGGATTTGACTCTTTTTTACTCAGTTGAAATAATTACTAGATCTTTATATTTACTTGTAAATGCTTATTGTCGTCATCCTTAGTCGTTTACCCATAATACAGGAAAGTCACAACACACTAGGTTCAACTTGAGTGCAGCCTAAAGTGTTAGTCATTATATATCCATGGCCCAATTTCAGATCTCATAAGCAAATTTGGACATTCACCTGGCAGCTGATAAATAAACATTTTAAGCTCTGTGAAGTGGTACTCTCTACCACTCCATCGTTTACTACTGACAGTGTCATCATTATACAGTTGTGATTATGCTTTTATTGAAATAAAATATTTTATAAAATAGTTTCTTTTAGTGAAATATGGGAAAACAGAAAATAAACTTGTGATTAAAAATACAAAGTTAATAAAATTAGTAAAAAATGGGAATCTAAAACTGCTGCTAACTGCAAGTGACTTTAAAATACCCGTCTTCTTGCTAATCCCAGCCAGGGATCGTCCTCTGTGCTCCTCTGCCGCTGACACCCTGTTGTACTTCTTACATTCTCTTCCAGAGACATGAAGTTCGTGTTACAAAATTTTCATTACCTGGTAATTTATTTCATCTCTTCTGCCTGTATGACTTCATACCATTATATACAAATACACTGATGGCAAAACTCTTCAGGTTCTTGATCTTCTCTCAATGATGCTTATCATTTTTTCAAGCAAGACTGTAACCATTAAATGCAGGCAAATGTGTCAATTACCTTTGAAATGATTTCTTCTTAGATGGTAATGGGTTACAGTAGATATGTAAGATGTAAATCTCATAAGCTTTTTTTTAGACCTCATTAATCTATGCAAGTAGATACATTGTAATCTTACATCTTTAGTCCCTGGCATGTGGTGGCAATCAATAAATATTTGTTTTTGAAGAAATAATATAATAGACAAGATAAGATTTTGGGATAGGTAAATAAAATGATGATAGAAAACGCAGGCTTAAGTGATTGGTTTGGTTCATATTATTGATAATGAAATATAGAGAAGGAATATATTCTCATCAATTTATTTGGAGAAAAAAACCTAGGAAAATGAGTAATTATAAAATTCAGCAAAATGGTGAATTGGAATAACTTGGTGGTTACAAAGAAAGTTTCTGAGTGCAGTGGCTTCATTTTTCTCACTACCTACCTGAAGCTTTGTTATAATAGCCTTAAAGTTTTTTGAAATAATTTTAAATCAACAGAAAAATTGCAAAAAATGGTACAAAGAGTTTATATATACCTATCATTCAGCTTCCCCTAAGCTAATGCCTGACATAGTCATAAGAAAATTTCTTTATAGAATTATACAATTAACGTTGGTACAGTAGTATTAAGTAATTCGCAGTCTTTATTGGAATTTCACCAGTTTTTCCACAAGTATCTTTTTCCTATTCCAGGACCCAAACTAGGATCCCAGATTATGTTTAGTTGCTGTTTCCTTATTTTCTGCTAATCTATGATAGTGGATAAGCCTTTCCTTATCTTTCATGTCCTTGAAACATTTGATGCATACCAGTCAGTTATTTTGTAGAATGTCTCTCACTCTGAGTTTGTGTGGTATTTTGCATGAGGAGAGAGAGGTTATGCATTTTTGGCAATACTGCAGAAGTAATGTTGTGTCCTTCTCAGTTCATCATTTTGGGGGATATATGATATATTTTGCCTCTCAGGATGTCCTTGATTAAGGTAGCATGTGTTGGATCTTTCCACCATAAATTTACTATTTTTCCCTTTGTAACTAATAAATATATTGGGAGAGATTCTTTGTGATTATGTGAACATCCTGCTTCACCCAATTATGTTAGCATCCATTGGTGAATATTGCCTGCAACAGTTACTACTGTGGTGTTTGCCTAATGGTGATTTTGTATTTCCCTTATTATTTCTCTATTTATTATTATATAATAAGCTTTCTGTTACTTAAATATTACTTGCTGTTAATGTTAAGCAGAAACAACAAAAATATGCTATTTCTTATTTTTGTTCCTTTTTATTAATTAGGATTGTTCTTGCATTCCTTCCAAAAACTCTAGCCAGATTCAACTAGAGTTTCCTCTCCTAAACAGATTTTAAGCCAAATTTTTCTGGTGTAAACAGTTATATTCACCCAAACCCTGTTTACACCAAACCCTGCCCATACCATTATATACATGCATATTAAATGCCAGTAATATTTGTTGGGAAGGAAGACATTTCCTCTACCTGCTCTGGGTCCTTCTGGCCAGACAACGAATTAATTTCACATGAGACAGAATAACAGGGAAAAATTAAACAAAGCTTTGTAAGATGTGTTCATGGGAGAGGCTCAGGCAAACTGAGCAACTCACCAAAATGGCTGAAGACACCACCTGAAGTATCATCTTCAGCCAAAGGCAAAGCAGGATGTTGGGGGTGGGGGGAGTCAGTTATGGGAGATTACCAGAAAAGTACAGTAAACAAGAGTTATGTTATCATGCAGATTTAAGTCCTTACCTTATGCATTGATAAGAATTTCTAGAGATAAGGTCATCCCTGCTTCTTCCTGGTACAGAGAGGGAGACACATTTACAGATGGAGATTTCCTTTACAAATGTAAATGTTCTTAACAAAGGGTAATTAGATTCTACTTTTCAGAGTTTCTTTCCTGTCTGCAGTTTTTAAAAGTAACCAGCCCCAAATAATCCTCATGCCAAAGAGACATATCTTGAGGTGGCCAATTCCAGTCCCCCGCATATTCATGGGCAATACATATTGACATTGAAATTTTCTTCAGGTTTTAAACTTGCACAGCTCCATCAAAGAGCCAATGCTTCATAATTGGTTTGAATGAATCAGTATGGCCTTCATTACATCATTGATCTGCTAATTAAAAACTCTTAAAATAAAAAGTGTCATGATGATTTAATGATGACAAAGTGTCTGATTTGAGAGCTCCCTTATGAAAGTTTACCATAGATTTGGAAGCAAATTTGTAAAACAGGAGCAAGGCAAACAGTACAGTGATTTGTAATTCTAGAATATGAGATTAGATTTTAATAATTCCTTTTTCCTTAAGTAGAAATTATGGATACAGTGACTGAAAGTTTATTAACACCAAATAAATCATAAAAAACTTGTGAGCTCAAATGAAAATTATGCCATTAAATTTTTCCCTTAGTATACACTTTATAGTTTTCTACAGTATGTTTTGTAAATTCTAAATATTTCTCTCATATATGAGTGCTTCAGAGTTGACAAAAATATTTTCTGGGTATGTTATCTTCCTGCTCCGTATAGCTATTCCTAGAATATGACCCTTAAAACTAAACATAGGGGCACGCCCAGTGACACAGAGGTTAAGTTTGCTCGTTCTGCTTCAGCAGCCCAGGGCTCACCAGTTCGGATCCCACATGTGGACCTATGCACCACTTATCAAGCCATGCTGTGCAGGTGTCCCACATATAACAGAGGAAGATGGACACAGATGTTAACTCAGTCACAATCTTCCTCAGCAAAAAGTTGAGGATTGGCAGTCTATGTTAGCTCAGGGCTAATCTTCCTAGGGACAAACAAACAAACAAACAAAAGAACTAAATGTTTTATGTGTCAAAGAATAATGTTTTACTTTTAGAGATATGGAGAGCAAATATGGCTTTGGTCATCTTATAGGAAACCTTTTGCACTCTTTTAAGCTTTCTGTGAATCTGTCTAATGACATAATGCAAATTACATCATCTTATTTTGTGACTTCTGCAGTTACTCAGCTTTATTACAAACTCACCAAGAATCTTCTCCCCTAGCCCCTATTTAAAATCACTAATGGATTTGCAGCTAACCTCTGGCAGTCAGTTGCTTTCAGTATCACTTGTATTTGCATAGAGCTGATAAGTACTGTGGTTCATTTTACTCTTGAGCAAAGCAAGTTTAAGAAAAAAAAAAAGGTTAATGAATAATTATCTTAGCTTGAGATGAAGGTGGCAAAAAATCACTTGATTTCTTCCTAATTCTTGGCAAGATATAATGAAATAAGGCTTTGGAGGAATGGAGGGTGAGAGGAGGGGGCCCCACAGCAGAAGGTAGGGGAGACAACAAGGGGTACGACATAGCTTTCTTGTGTTATTTATTGTGGTTCCTTTGGATTCCTTTAAGTGTATTTTATTCTTTATTATCAATTTGATAAGATTATAATTAAAATGTACATCTTAGTTTAACTATGGATCCTTTCCCACATCAGTGGCTACTCCTCAATATTCCCAGTGTCGTGGTTTCACATTACATTTTAATTTGTTAGTTCATCAAGAGAAAGAACAGTCTACCCTAGCATATAAAGGCTTACTTGTCATGATTCAGTAGGCTATTAAAGCTTTTGTAGAAAGGGGAAGTCTTATGAAAAGAAAAAAGGGATTCTATTCCTTCTAAGTCAAATTGTTAGCTCAGATATTTCATGCAAGATAGAAGTTGGAAATTTATTTTCTCATTGCACTGTACAATATACTTGCTCAAAAAAACTAAAGATATATAAAAATATCATTTGAGAATACAATATGTACACAGAATCTATAACAAATTTACTTCTAGAAATAACCCTCAAAAATTACCATTGCATGGGAGAAAGCTTACAATATTATCCTATTCTTTTATTTTAAAAGAATGAAAATCATCTCTGGTAACCTGGGAAGAATTTAAACAGGATGGTTAAATATAAACATAAAGGCGTAAATAATAAATTCTATAACAATTGGTTATTTACTTTCATGAATTTAAATTACATAACTTTATATTTTGGGCTTGTCTACTCAGATATCTTGAAGTACACTCAATGTAAGTCAGTTAACAGATATTTATGATTTACTCACTAAAAGAATAGCATTAAACTAGGCAATTTCCAGGGAAGAGGATATACCACCTGCAAAATAATAAAATTTCCTTGCATTACGAGGATATCCTGAGTATTCAACATAGCATGCTAGTTTCACATACTTGTTAAACGATGGAGGTTTACGATAATAACTCTGAGGACTTGATAGACAAGAATGATTAAGGAGGTAAAGCTCCTCAGTCAACCTTTTGTGTCCTTATTTTATGCTCTGCATGAATAACTCAGAGCTATTTATGCTCAGTGCAGAAGTTCTTCCCCAGTGACAGCATGTACTGGATGGGGAGTTCAGCACTCAGGGGCCAGGCGTAGGTCTGCCACGAAGGACCTGCGTAAGCCTGAGCAAGTCCCGTAACTTCTCTCAACCTAGTTTTCCTCCTCTGTTAAAGGAGAGTTTTAGAGAAGATTCTTTTTATTTCTCTCAATTAATACATTTGTAACTTACCTTAATTTTGAATGGTCCAATATTTTCAATAATCTTTTAAAGATGCATATGTGTTTCTTCAATCAATGGGTCTGAAGTGGTTAGGAATTTTTAGAAAATCTTAATCTTACCTACTTTTTAATTTATATGCAGTACATCTTAGGATATCCAGCATGTGTTTACTGAGAAAATACTATGTTTATTCACATGCATGCACACACATACACATGTACACACACACACGAACACACCAGGGAATATTTCTGGAGAAAGATATCTAAGTGGCGATCTGACAAAAACTAAAATTTAACCAATAGAATAGGTTGAAGTAGTATCTTAGGAAAAAAAAATGTGTAAATATCTATTGGACGGAGGAAAGAGTCCTTTT
Source organism: Equus caballus (assembly GCF_041296265.1). Lineage (NCBI taxonomy): Eukaryota > Metazoa > Chordata > Mammalia > Perissodactyla > Equidae > Equus > Equus caballus. Next base: position 43,604,787 of record NC_091706.1, on the reverse strand, counting down.
GAGAAATTCTAAAAGTTCATTAAGGATAAATTTCAACTTAAAAAGTTTTAACCCAGCTCAGGAAAAGGAAACAAAATTTTTGAACACATGCTGTGTTTCAGGCAGTGTTTGGTGCTTTAGACTTGTTATATTACTTGATATGTTACATAGCTCCATATAGCTACACTCTTCATAGGGCCTCATGTAAAGCTTCAATTAGGGAACTATTTAATGTTGGTCACTTAGATATAATTCACTTAATTTTCATCTTCCAATCTCACCGTTGCCTTTTACTAATGAATCACAGCTAGCCCTTATTCCTAGCCTTGGGATATCCTCTTTGTCCAGGCTTCTCTAGCATCTCTCTTCTAATAATCCGATGGCATGTTAGACAGTGGTTCACATACAAACCCCCTTTGGCTAATTGTATTGAAGAGTGTGATTTTTTTTTTTTTCCCTCAGTGGCACTCTAGTTCTCCTTGTAGACACTTTGTAAAATACATTTTACAAAAGAACACTAAGACCTTTCTTTAAAATTAGTGTAAAGTATTAAGATGTTTCTAAAATTATATATTTATCTTCAGAAGAAATATTTATTCTTTGACAACTATACCTCCAGCTGTGTGTTCACACACACATGTGTGTGCATGTTTGTATGTGTGTTGGGGATATATTAAAGGAAAGTGGTACCAGACTTTTGTGAGATTTTCTTCTCCCAAATAAGAATTCTAAACTTAAAATTAAAAAAAAATCTATTTTGATCATCTCATTTTATAGAAGATCTGAAACCTGCAGATAAGTGTGTATCTGTTTTTCCTACTTTCAGTTCCAATGCTTTTAGTATAAGTTAGCCATGATAGCATATCTGTTTGAAAATGTGAACTTGTATCCGGCAAGTTATGTATTAGAAAACTACTCTTCAGTGGTGCCCAGACTATCTTCACGTGGATGCTCAATTTAAAAAGTATTTTTAGAGGATGACTAGAAAATTGATTCCCTGAATTTATGCCTTTCAACCCAGAGGATAGGAGAAAGTATGTACTGACTAGTCGAAAAATGTGTGCATACAATTAGCTGGCTATTATCTAGTTAACGAATAAACTCGCTGTCTGGTGTGCTATGAAGTGGAAGTGAGCAGTTGTTGGAAAGAGGATATAAATGGTGCTTTATGAGGTATATTGATCTTTTGGTTTTCAATTTGAGGTTTTGAAAAAAGTAATTTTAAAGATAAGGGAAAGTCCAGTGAAAGTCACCATCTCTATCGTAGCATGTTATGGCTGATTAGGTTATTAAACTAGCATGTTCAGTTTTCTGTTGCAAGGTAAAAGGGAGTAGACCATATTTTGTGTATATATTTTTGCACATGTAAAAAGAGAAACTAATAATAAATTATTCTGTGAAACATATAGTTAATTTTTTATCCATTCATTAACAAATGTTTTCTGAGTGCCTGTGATGTGTCAGGCATTGTGCTAGGTGCTAGACAAAAGAAATCAAAAAGCGAAGTCCCCTCTGACAAGTATTTTTGGAAGAGATACACATTTAAACAACAAGGCAATGCAGGGTTATGATACAGGAATGCAAGCCATATAAGATACACATTTTAGGGGAATATAACTAAGACCAGGAGGAAGTTGGAAAGGGGGGATGGTATAAACTGGATCGTGAAGGACTTAGCCTTAGTAGGGACTTAGCTAGGGAGAGAAAAAGGAAAAGAGTATTTGAGGAACGAGGACCAGAATATGAAAAACTCAGAAGTGAAAGAGAACATAGCATATTCAGGGAACAGCAAGTAGTTTGTTTTTTTCTGGAACAGAAGGGTGATATGAGTGAACGGTGGGAGGTGAGATTGCTGAGCAAGGCAGGGACTACTTACTTCATGAAACGCCCAAACCAAAAAGTTTATATATTGTCCTTGGTGATGGGAAGCTCTGTTGGGAAGTTAGTGGGAGAATGAGGTAAACAAAATTCACTTCTTGGATAATGTCCTTATAACAGAATGGAAGATTGATTGGATAAGGATAGAATTGAAAACAGGGAAATTAATTAGAAAATTCTAGTTTCTGGATGCTGCATGAACCTCCCATCTACCACTCGTCTTCCCAAAACAAATCTTTAGGTATAGAACCAAAGATATTCAAAAATGAGTGAATCTATACATTGCAATTCTCATTATTTCATTCCATGATGAAGAAAACGAGGTCAACCAGGTTAAATGATTTGCCCAAAGCCAGAGTTTCTGACAAAACTGGAATCTAGGACTCTGATCTCCTCTTTCTCAATAAACATGGATTAAGATTCACAAGGAACCAGCCCTTCAGCTTCAGAGAAATATTTTAACTAAAGTATTAATGATGATGTGTCTGTGTTAGCAGTACCATAAAACAAGTGACCTTCATGGACAAAACTCTCTGTGGTTAAAATTAAAAAGACAAAGGAAAATGAGGTCTGATTATGAATGTAATTAGTTGGTGATCCAATGGGGTGACAGATCCATAAATGCCAGTTATTGACTGATGATAATGGAGCATTCAAATCTCCAAACTGGTGCTCAAGTCCAGCTCTCAGAAATAATGAGGGACATGCTTCCTGCATCCTGCCTCCTCGCGAGGTGCTAATGCTACATTCTGAATGATAATGTACAAACCCAGCAGAATGACAGTGCTGCTGTTGCTCCACATTAGTTCCACTATTATTTTGGTTTCTGTTGCTGTAGGTTCTGAATTTTCGAAGATTGGGCATTTATAAAGTCCTATCATGAACATGACAGGGAGAGAATATTATGATTAACCCTTCTTAAGGATTGCCAGATTCACAGTATGTTCACAACACTCATGAGGAATATTTTAAGGGTATAACAGTGTAGTGCTTAGCATTTACGTAGAATCTTTGTTTTTTTTTTTAAATAACTCCCTTAAGGTTTCTATCAGAGTCCTTAAGTCAAATTTAAAAGTATAATTTGGCTCCCAGGTTGCTACTGGCTATTTCAAACTAAAGATTTCAAAGCCTGATAAATAAAACTAGTAGCTCATATAGAGAGAGAGCATTTCACAGGTACACATATTTATTTGGGTGGGTGGCCTTGATTGGCTGTTAAACTTGATAATATTCACTATGAGATTATTCAGACAATCATCATCCCCAGTCAGGATAAGTTATTTGCCCAAGAGCACAAGTTAATAAATGGCGAAACTAGTGCCTGAATCCTACAACCCTTACACCAAGTCGTCACCATATACACTGTGCCAAAAGGAATTTGTGCTTTTGCCAATACCCTGTTGTTTAAGCAGTGAAATAATTCTGAAAGGATGTCAGTTTCCTGAAATGCATATAGATATCAATATTCTCCCAGTCCCAAAGATTCTAAATTTAGGAAAATTGAATTTTAGATAAAAAGTCCTCTAAGGAGGTGAAATGGAAGTCAATCTTCAAGTGTTTCAGGGATCCCTGAGGACCAAATAGCACATGATGGTTGAAGGTTGCTAGCTGTAGGATGCACTGTGGCTTGCGACTCCTGCTATCCATAGTATTGTCCACATGAGTCATTCGAAGCACTGTGACCAGGCACAGAAGCTTAGTGCATAGGTGGGGTACTTGCCCGCTTACCTGGGTGGGTCCAGCCCGTTTCTCATGTTTGCAGAATAGGCAGAGATGAACACATTGCTTCTTTAGAATAAATCATTGATTTTGCTTGCAAAGGACATACATGGTCATGGTAGGAAAAAATTAGAAAATACAGAAAAATGTATAGAAGGAAATCACCACTCAGAAATGATCCCCAAAAGCATTGTCATGTATTTTCTTCCATAATTTTCTCTGTACATACTAGGTCATAAGGACTCTAAGCACCTCTGCTCAGTTTATAGAAAGAATTGGGTGGTGGAATGTTCCAGGCACGCTGCTGACAGTCTTGCCTGACTGAGATGAATTGGCATTTATGACCATGTGCCATTTACAATGCTTTCTTTATTTCTGAAAAAGTGAATTTGTTAAACTCTCACTTGGAGATTATGGTACAATAAAGTTTAGACTATTGCATTCCACTAAAACAATGTGGATAGCTTATAACAAGGGGATAGAACAAAGTATGGGATATTATTTAGTCTTTATGTCTTATGTCATGAGATACTCTGTGATACCTCTGCTAGAGAATAAAGGAAGACTGTTTCTTGATCCTCCAAATGAGGACAGAAAGTTGTAATTGGATATCAGTATTGCCAATTATTTTGGATATAAAAGGGAGAGGCAGGTCACTTTAAGAGCGAAGCAGTTACCAGGTTGTATTCACAGGTTATAACTATGGAAAACCTCTTTCTGTCTGCTCCTCCTGAGATGATGAAGACTCTGCTGTAAAACCCTTATAACTTATATCTCCTTCTTGGAATTCCGAGTGTTGAACTAACTTATAAAAAGAGACTCTTTATTTTGCAAGGAGAGAGAGGGAAGAAAGGAAGTTGGCAGAATAAAGGGAATTCCTGGTTCTTTGGGTTTTACACAATGGAATCCTATTGGATTCTGATCTGTTCCTCTAAAACTGTAAAACTCACTTTATATTCCTATACCATTAAATTGTATTTGAAAACGTGGTGACAAATAAAAGCACAGTATTTCCTCATCTGTGGGAGCAACTCAGTTTCTCTAATCTGTTATAAAATATTCAGCTTGTTTCATTTTGGAGGGGAGAGGAGCTGATATAAATAGTAGTGAAACAGATTATCAGAGTACATAAATGTTTGCTGGCATCTGTTGATATGTCCTTTTGAGAGATTCGCAGAAGTGAACTAACTGGGTGAAAGGGAGCAAATATTTGTAAGACTTTGATACATGCTGGCAAATTGCTTTCCAATTTATATTACCACCAGCGATGAGTGAAGATGGCAGTTTCATCACACCTGCTCATTACTATCAACACAAAACAAAATAACACAAAAATCTTGCTTTATAAAAAGTGTATTACTTACTTTTTGCAGAAAATACCCTCACAGATAGATATAGGCCAAGTTGTTCTCAGTCATTAAAATCTTTGTCATGGACTCTTTGTTTAGGTCAGGAGGAGACTGCTTTGAGAGTACATGCAGAGGCAGGAAAGGGAAGCTGAGTCCACTGAGAGACAAGCCCTTGAAACCTGGGAACGTCAAGAGAACACTGGTTGCACAAGAAGCCCATGAAAGATAAAGATAAATGTTAAACGGAAAGTGGGAGAAGACTGAAGATAAAATTTACCTCTGCCCTATATTAATGTAAAGCTGTACTCTAACTTTGAAAATTACCAATTGTCTTAGTTTTTTAGGACTGCCATAATGGTCCCATAGACGGGTGGCTTAAGCAACAGAAAATTTTTTTTTCTCGTGGTTCTGGAGGCTAGATATCCAAAATCAAGGAGAACACAGTTTTTTCTGAGGGCTTCTCTCCTTGGCCTATAGATGGCTATCTTCTCTCTCAGTCTTCACATGGTCTTTCCTCTGTGTGTCTTGGTGTGCTACTCTATTTTTTTTTAACTTTTTTTTACTGTGATAAAATACACATAATATAAAACTTATCAGCTTAACCATTTTTAAATGTACAGTTCAGTGGTTAAACACGTTCATAATACTGTGCTATCATCATCACTATCCATCTCCATAACTTTTCATCTTGCAAAACTGAGACTCTGTACCCCTCAAACAATTATTCCTCAGTATCTCCTCCCCCCCAGCCTCTGGTGACCACCATTCTACTTTCTGCCTCTATGATTTTGACTAAGTATCTCATATAAGTGGAATCATACAGTATTTGTCTTTTTGTGACTGTCTTATTTCACTTAGCGTAATGTCCTTAAGGTTCATCCATACTGAAGCATGTGACAGGATTTCCTTCCTTTTTAAGGGTGAATGATATTTCATTGTGTGTACATATTACATTTCGGTTATCCATTCATCTGTTGATGGGTGCTTGGATTGCTTGCACGTTTTGTTATTGTGAGTAATGCTGCTATGAACATGGGTGGACAAAGCTCTCTCTGACACGCTGCTTTCTATTCTTCTGGGTATATCTCCGAAAGTAGAATTTCTGGATCATGTGATAATTCTATTTTTAATTTTTGAGGAAACTGTTGTCCACAGTGGCTGTACCATTTTACATTCCCACCAACAGTGCACAAGGATTCCATTTCTCCTATCTGTTCCTATAAGGACACCAGTCACAATGAATTGGTGCCCACCCTTATGAACTTATTTTAACCTAATTACCATTGTAACGACATTATCTCCAAATACAGTCATCACATTCTGAGCTAATGGGGCTAGGATCTTCACAGAAGAATTCTGAGGGGACACAGTTCAGCCCATAACACCAATATATGAAACTTTCTTGTTTCTCCTTAAAATATAATGCTTACTACACTATTTGTGATGCTTACCTATTTATTCGTTAATTATTATGGAAACATTACGATCTTTCATGAGAGAAAAATGTGTTGTGCACCATGATCATTCTGAATTTGTTTTGAATCTTTACGTTCACAAGCACATCTGGTTTTATGACAAGCAGATACAAAAAAAAATAGATTTAGTAATAGCTGTATTTGATCTCGTACGTTCAGTTTGCATATTATATATAGCATCCTTCATTGGAATACCACCTATCTACTGAACTTGCTCCTGAAATTGGGTCATATGTTAGTAGGGAAATGAAAATGGAGTGAAAATTTCCTTCAAAATGGGTTGAAAGAGTAGGTCATTTTAAGGACTTAACATTTAAATAAGGTGATGTGGAGTAAGTCTGCCACTATCTTTATGGTCTTCTGACAGATTTGACAGGGAAAGATGATGTAGCTGAGAGAAAGTCTTCCATGGTAAGCTTTGTGACTTATGCTTACAAACTTGATATATGTGACATGGCTGGTTCCATTTCAGTTAGGAAATGGATACATCCAACTTTGACCATACATGACATAAAGTTATTCTACACTTTACATTATGAATAAAGTATGGAAATAAAAGTATTTTAAAGGCAGCTTCTAAACACATACACTTGCACACGCATGCAATAACAATTATTTCCTTGGTAGCTTTGAAGAAATAGAGATAAGGAATAATATAAAATATTGACTTTGTATATATCTGAAAATTATATAGATATATTGTATAGCCCAATTTATTGGATACTAATAGTTAATAAAGGTGGGAGAAATAACAGAATCTTGACTGACTCTAAAGCATTCATATTGGGCATAGGGGGCATAAATCATTGTGATGCACATTTAATTTATTTTGGAGTAAAATAATGATTCTGCTGGGATGAAATAACTGTTGACTTAGATCTATTTTCTTAAGAAAACTTCTTGTACCCAAAACACAGGAAGGATGTGTAGGTCCTATGGCATTGCATTCCGACACATATTTGACCATTTCCACGTTTGTTCTAAATACAAACCTCTCTTTCGAATCACAGCAATAGCAATATAAATAACACTCACCTATCTTTTCCCTCTTCCTTTCCCCAACATGTTGCTTTTAGTTGTAGAAATCCATCTGTAATTAATGAATGTTTTTAAGGAATTCCCCCTCGCCAGATTTTTGGCCTTTATCAAGAAGATCCTTGAAGACAATTAACACACTGAAACATGGCATGATTTTAGGTTGTAAATCGCACTAAATCAGCTTCAAGGAGACATTATATCCTATAGTTTAAATACTCTGAGCAACATGATAGTAATGAGATATTCTCAAATGAGCAAAATGAGAGTAGTGCAAAATTACATTTTAGTTTATATTAAATAGTAACAATTATACTGTTTTCAAGGATTAGTTTTAGTTCAAGTCACTGTACATATCGTATCTTCATGTAATATCCAATAGAAAAATATCTTAGTTTTGCTTAAGTCGTTCAGTTGTTATTTTGGTATAAATTAAAAATAGTAATATTAAATAAACATATTTTCCTTGAAAATTCTTTTGGTTAGGGGCTGGCCGGGTAGCATAGTGGTTGAGTTCACACACTCTACTTTGTTAGTCCAGGGTTCGCAGGTTCAGACCCCGGGTGCAGACCTAGCACTGCCCACCAAACCATGCTGTGGTGGAATCCTATGTGAAAAATAGAGGAAGATTGGCACAGATGTTAGCTCAGGGCCAATCTTCCTCACAAAGAAAAAAAAAACCTGGTTGTTACTGATTGAATTGATATCAGATTTCTAATAATGATAAAGCAAATAATTTGTCTCAAACTAAATTATTTCAAACAGGATAATGTCTGGCTTTGAATTTAGTGTTCTTTAAAAGAATAAAACTAAAATCAGATAATTTGGTAAAATACTTTCTGACATTGAAAAACACTTAGAAAAGGAGAATGCAATTACCTGTAGGGTATAAATTGGCATAGTGTAAAAACCCTAGTGACCAGTATCTAGTCAACTCAGGTTTAATACAAGGCTACATTAGGTACTAGATGGGTGATGCTTATGTAGGTTACTCACGCAATTAGCGTCCTCTGTCAGGACCCTTGACCAAGCAAGGTTAGTCCTCTTTTTCCTGGAAGATTCACTCTGTGTAAATGATGTGGTCTCGTAATTTGGGAGGGTTTGTGAAGAGGTAGGAAGAGGCTCCCAGCTCCCCTGCTAGATCAGACAGGCTTTTTCAACCTTAGCACATGACTGATATTTTGGGCTCGATAAGTCTTTGTTGTGGGGGCTGTCCTGTGAATTGTAGGATGTTTAGCACCACCCTTAGCCTCTACCCACTAGATTCCAGTAGCACCCTATCCCCAATTGTGACAGCCAAAAAAGTCTCCAGAAATTGCTTAAATGTCCCAGTTCATGGGGATGGGGGAGGAAATTAGCCCTGGTAGAAAATTCCTGAGTTAAAACAATGAAATGATGCAGATCGGTCACTACACTCACCCCTTACCCCCCACCTTCACCAGCATCACCAGGTCTATAATACAGCTTCTGATGGAAACAAGGTTTGCCAAACATATAGTCTACCTTTCAAGTGTGACATTTAGAACTTTCCTCGTTGAGCCTATAGTCGTTTTATTCTTGTCTCTTTCTTCTTCCTTTTGTTATTTTGTTCATTTTCTCTTATCTTCTGGTCTTTTTTCCCCCCTAATTCTAGCCTATACTCAGTTCAGTTAAACCCAATCTTTAAAAAATAAATGTCTCCTGTCTTTCTTCCTGCAAATTATTCCCATTTATAGGGGTGTATGTTCCCACGAGAAAAAACAGAGCAAGCAATCTTCATCCTATTTTTAAAGGCTTGACTATGCCTAAGCCAAAGAAATGGAGATTTTAGAAGCTGGAGATTGTCTTCTCTGTGAGTCCAACTCTGACTTTGTTGGCAACATGTCTTTATGTGATAAATTCATTATAACCTGGCAGTACTGCTGACTATCCAGAATTTGTACTTTCTTTTCTCCTCACACTTTTACTCCCATGGATATTAGACAATTGTATTCTTGCTTGACCTGTGGAAAACTTTAAGTGTCTCCCTGTCATTTAAGGAGATTTTCTGTTCCTCTTGTCATGCCAGACCACAAGTAAAACACAGAACATAGAATTACAGCTATTAAATACCATTTAAAATGCCTCATTCCAAAAAATAATAATAAAAAATTTTAAAAACTGTCACTTTTACTTTAATTTCTCTGATTCTTTCATGATAGTTTGTCATCTATACTTGTGTTTCTCAATTATTTTGCATATAATTATAATTGTAAAAATATAGTTATATTGAAATATAGTTATATTAAAATATAAGAAATACAAACTAAGAGTTCACACTGAGAGATGAACAGTAAATTGGAAATATCAGTTAAAATATTTTTAAATATCCAAATAATTTAATATTTTCGAAGAGCTATCTTTGCTTTTCAAATGTTTTGTAGTTTTTAATAGCTAATGTTTATTAACTCATTTAATCTTTACAACTTCATTGTAAGTGAAAAATTAAGGTTCAGAGAGGAGTGTGTGAATTGTCTAAAGTCTGGGCTGGCTAGTAATCCAAGGGGCAGGGTTCAAATCCAGGAAGTGTGAAATTCTAGTTTTGGCCGTAAAATAGATCGTCTAAATTTGGGTGTATTTGTGTGTGTGTGTGTGTGTGTGTGTGTGTGTGTTTGTGTGTTTGTGTGCTGAGGAAGATTTGCCCTGAGCTGACATGTGTACCAATATTCCTCTATTTTGTATGTGGGTCACCACCACATCATGGCCACCAACAAGTAGCGTGGATCCGTGCTTGGAATCTCAACCCCTGGCCACCAAAGCACGGGGTGCCGAACTTAACCACTAAGCCATGGGGCCAGACCTCGTCTGTGTATTTTTTTAACCCACAAAATCCTGTAATTAAATATTATCTTATGTAGACCCTTCAAGTGAGTGTGTGTGTGTGTGTACACATGCTTATGCTCATGAGTCTGCTTGAATAATGGCTGAGGGAACATTATAGGTGACCCAAAGACTTGGTCTCCTCCCACTGCCCAGAGCTCCTGGGGCACTTCTATATAACAGTGAGAACTCCATAACTCATAGTTCAAATCTTTACTAAGCATATCCACTCAGGTGCCTTCTAGAGTTACAGTTGTTTGTGTTTGTAAACTTTAAGTATGGAATAAAAAATTCAATATATTTCTACTTTGTGGATGCTATTTATCATTCATGGTAAAACTTTTATTCCAACATATTAGTGGAGATCACAAAGGAAGTTTATTTTTTCTGTTTTTCCCCACATCTGAAATGCCAGGCAGATAGGATGCCAAAAAATATAAATGAAGTGAGTGATTCTTTCATTCTTAATTGAAGTTCTTGTAATTAGTATTATCACATTTGCTATGAGAGTTCTTAGATTTAACTCTGTGCTTTGATGCAAGTGGGTCTCTGAACATATTTGGAAATGTCGCACTGCATCTAATGGAAGAATAAAATAGAAACGATGGAAATGTTGGGCTTTAGTGCAGCAATACACGATTCTATTTCGTCTTTTGATTTTTAAAGTACTGAAGTTAATTTGAACATATTTAAATCTATTATCTGTACATACATTCTAGTTTCACTGCCTGAAAGTTTGAAGCATTATTACTGTGAAAATGACTCTCTATTAACTTTAATTGGCTCTCCACTACCACTTTTTGATAAACAAGTATTATAAGGCTTTTATTATCAGAAAAACTATTCAACCTGCTTCTTCATCTTCCTGTTTTGAACATAAATCTGCTTCTATATTTCTTTCTGGGAAAAAATTTTTATCTTAAGACACAAAGGAATAGACTTTCTTTGGAGACTCAGATTGAGAAGTATATCAGAATATTTATATCCTGTCCTTTTTTACTTAATGAACTTCAGCAAAAAAGACAAAAGAGAGAACATCTTTTTGACATTAATGGGCAGACACCCATTATGAACAATGGTTGAAGTTTAACCATGTTTTCATTTTAATTTTGTGTATCAGTATTTCTCAATCTGTTTACTACACTAAGTATATTAATATGAACATCTATTTTTTCCCAATAGGTTCCTATCCTGAGACCACAGCAGAATGTGCCTTGGACAAAGGTAAGCACATTTAAAATATATCACAAATTTTCTCCAAGAGCAAGTATAAAAACGTATGGTAACAATTACATTACTGTCTCATGCTTAGATATATGGAATTATAGTACTTGTTCATGTATATAATATTCACTTTTTCATCTGGCAAAATATGATACTAGTGAAAAAACATCAGAATTGACCATAGGATTTTCAAATACATATCATTGCCTGGGCACAGAAACCCTTAATCCATACAACCTATATTCAGAGAACTGTTATCACTAACATCCTTGCAAGTAAAACAGTGGAACTCTTCTAAGGTTGATGGAAAGTGTTTAATGTAGTCCTTTATGGTTCTGATGATTAAATTATTGAAATGGGACATAAGTGAGTTAAATTATCAGTCAAGAACTGCCTAAGAGTGTCTAGGTTGTGGGAGACCAAATAGTGAAATTAATTTAAAACTACAAATCAATTTAAAAAGAGGACGCAAACAGGAAAAGAAACACACACAGCTCAGTAAGAATTATACAAATGCACTATATGAAAGCTGAGGGGGAGGGCACAAGGCCAGTTCAGGATGCCTATGATTTCAAAATGGAGTGCTATTGTGTAAAAAAAAAAAAAAGTGAACAAAGGATATTATAAAGATTGTGAACTGTAATAACCTTGAATCCTAAGAGGGAGCTGAAAGATGTATACAATGAATAAGAAGTATATAGTGGGAATTCTGAGTAAGGACCAGAAGATCTAAGAATTTTAGGGACCGTAGTGGAGAAAGGTGAAGACTGATAAAATGAATCTCACATTAAAACCAGTACTCCTCTGTGGAGGAAGTAGGAACAGAAAAAGTGCTCAAGCCAGCACCTAAGGAATTTAAGTCAGATTGTGGATAAGGTATTGAGAGAAGGTTTGATGTCAGTTCTCTGGAGGAATTTAAATATGAAATGGATTCACAAACGTCTGATTATAATTTCTCTAAAGCTTCCCCAGATTATTTACCCGATTTGGGGTCCTTCCAACCCCACACAGAAATTGGTGAGGCAGTTCTTTTTATTTTTCTGTGTGATAAAGCTATTTTGTATTGAAAGGAAAGCTGGAAGTTGGTTTGTGGTTGTAAGAAAAATGTGGACATATATGGTATCATTTGTAATAATAGATGTCAGTTCTATTTTATGCAAACATAATATTTGGGGAAATACTTATATATACATCTTCATATTTTAAATTTGGCTGAAAAATACTATATGTGTTCTGTCCTGTTATTTTTATATGAAAAAAATAAACCATTTTATAAGCATATTCATATGCACATACAGATAATTTTCTGAGATGTAAAATTGAAACACACTCCTAGTTTTTTTCTTGACCCTATTTTTCATGTATTTTTTTGTCTTAGTCATTTTTAGTCCCTTTACAGAGACTGGTGTGACTTTAGAATATCCAAGGAAAATATGCCAGCCGATGTGCTCTGCCAGACAGAGAATGAATGGCTCCAGGCACAAATCTCTGTTGTGTCAAGGCTTTGGCATGACATTTGGCAGGGAACTAAATCACACACAGCACAAGGCGAGTAATCTCAGTTTGCCATAGATGTGCAGCCCCAACCTCGAGCCTGCTGTTAGTCATTATTGCTCTTTCCCCTTGATATTCCAGGGAGTGACATTTGTGGTAATGAACTGAAAACTGGAGCCTTTCTTAGGTGTTCTCATAGTGTGAGGAAGTGGGAGGACCATGGCTTTGAAATTGGACCTTCCTGGGTCTGAACTGTGACCCTGTCCCTTACCAGCTGTGGAATCCTGGGCAGGTTACCTCAGGTATAAAATGAATTTACTAATAATTATCACAAGGATTGTGTGGGCCTTAAAATGACATAATTGTCCTAAAGCACCCCTTAGACCCATTACAAAATAGACATTTAATAAATATTATTTTACTTCTTCCAATTTCTGTAATGAGTTGGGTTTTGTGTTAAACTTCTTAATAATCTTAATAATCATCTCAATCGTTCTGTGGATAGAAGAGGAATGACTCGAATATACATTTGTAAGTGTTAGGTTATGTAAGCATGTGCAATAATATTTGTCTTTATCTTTGGGTGGGCACTCTTTTCGGTGAAGGAAGGGTTGTTGCAAACGTCTTGATTATTTTTTATATTGAGGCCTTTTTTTAAACAGTTACATGTGGTACAAAGGGTCTCTGTGTTGCACGAGTGTTTTGAAGGTCTTTCATTAAATCGTAGGTGTTGTTAGTGTGCTTTAGGATGGAAAACCACATCAGAAAATGTAGATGGCTTAGAAAAATTATACCTCCATAGCATACATAAAATAGTTTAGTTCAATAGTTTGCTTCAACTCCCTTATTGAGAAATTACCACGTGTTATATACTGCATTAGGTGCTAAGGGTGCAAAGAAGAAGGATATGTTCTCTGACTTCAAGGGAATTATAATCTTAGAAGGGAGAAGACATGTAAATACAGCATTTTAAAACGAAGTGGTAACATACTACAATGGAGAGGTGTCAATGAGGGTCTCATACAGAAAAGGTCATTTAATCAATGTGGCTTCCTGGAGGGGTTGACGCTTCAGGTATCTTGAAAAGTGGTGATGAACTGGTCAGATGTCAGTCAAATATAGAGACATGAGAGCAGGAAGATGTCAAGAATAAAAGAAGGGAAATCACTTAGGAATCTATTATCTGAGCTAAAACAGTGATGTTGGTAACAAAGGTATAGATTTGAAATTGGGAGTGAAATCCTCCCATTTTGTTCTCAAAGGTATAGATTTAAACTACTTTTAGAAGATGATTTGTACAGGAATAAGATTTGTGTGTAGTGGTGTTTATCATAGTGTTATTTATAATATGATAATGGGGAACAACTTGATGATTAAATAATAAGGAAATTGTCAAATAAATTATGATAATATTTAGGATAAGATATTTTACAGTTTCTGAAATTCATGATTTTGAATATTAAGAAGACTGTGTTCTTAAAAAACAGATGCAACTGTGAAATAGTATTATAGTAGCATGCCTCTTTTATAAATATGACTTTATACATATATTTATATAAAACACAAAAAGACACAGAGAGACTCAAATAATTGTATATATAATGTGCTAATGTTAGGGGATAGGGTTCAAGGAGAACACACAAAAAAAGAATGGAAAGAAACACATCCAGCATGATTAACAGTGATTGTCTCTATGTAGTGCGTATATGTAATTTTTTCTTAAAACTGTGATATGTGTTTTACATTTTATATGATGAATGTGGTGAACACACTCTCATGTGGCTCCCAGGAGTCCTGCCTCTTTATGTTCACATGTTGGTGTGATCCCCTCCTATTGAGTGTGAGCAGAACCTCTGACTTGCTTCTAACCAAGATAATATGGAGAAGGTGATAGGATATCACTTCTGTGATTATGTGATGCTATATGTCAAAGGTGATGGAATGGCAGTCCCATGAGTATATTACATTTTGGAAGACTACAATTTCTTAGAAGACTAGTTCTTGCTTTCCTGCTGGCCTTGAAGAAGTAAGCTGCCATGGTGTGACAGGGTCTATGGAAAGGGCCCCATAGCAAGAAACTGCAGCAGCTTCTAGGAGCTGAGAGTGGCCTCTGGATGGCAGCCAGCAAAGTTGAGGACAACAGTTGTACAGTTATAAGAAAATAAATTCTGCCAACAACCTGAGTATACTTGTGTGAAATGATAAAATATATATAGGTCTCTGCCCTCAGTTCCTGGCACAGAGCTCCTAAAACCATTGTAATTTCCTGGGTGATAGGAATGTCTTTTTGTTTTAGTGAAGTGACTCTTGCTGGGCTCCTGGATAGCTTCAGGAAGGGAGTTGGTCACCAAAAAGACCAAGCAATGATTAGGTTCTTGGAGCTTTCAGCACTCCTCCATCCTTCAGGAAGAGGGCAGAGACTGCAGGTAGAGTTAATGGTTGATCATGCCTATATGATGAAGTCTCCATAAAAATCCCGAAACACAGTGTTCAGAGAGCTTATGAACTGGTGAACACATCTACATGCTGGGAGTGTGTGGGACACCTCAACTCCTTGGGGACAGAAGCTCCTGTGTTCAGGACCCTTCCAGACTCCATCCTATATATCTCTTCATCTTCTATTGATTCATATACTTTAATATCCTTGGTAATAAACTAGTAATCTAGTAAGTAGACTGTTTTCCTGAGTTCTTTGAGCCACACTAGCAAATTGATCAAACCTGAGGAGAGAGTCACGGGAGCATCTAATTGATAGCTGTTTGTTAGAAGGCCAGGTAACAACCTGGACTTGTGAATGGTGTCTGAACGGGGAGTGGGGAAAGCGGGGGTGGGCAGTCTTACGGGAGTGAGCCCTTAACCTGTGGGATCTGTACTAACTCTAATTAGTGTCTCAATAGGATTGAATTTTAGGACTCCCAGTTGGTATCTGAGAATTGCTTGGTGTGAAAAACCGACACATCTGGTGTCAGAAATATTGTGAATGTGAGAAGTATTGGGAGTGTTTTTCTCATACAAGTTGGAAGAGGATATATTGACAGTGGAGTTTCCAGATAAGAACCTGGACTCACCTGATATCTTGACTGCAGCCTTGCAAAGGACCAAGCCAAATCATGCTTAGACCTGCCCACAGAAACTGTGAGACTATAAATGTATGTTGTTTAAGCTGCTAAATGTGTGGTAATTTGTTACAGAGCAGAGAAAACTAATTGCTATGGACTGAATTGTGTCCTCCCCAAATCCATATGTTGAAACTCTAACCCTCAATATCACTGTATTTAGAGAGAGAGCTTTTACGTTAAATGAGAACATAAGGCTGGGCTCCGTATCAGATAGGATTGATGGTCTTAGAAGAAGCGGAGATCTCTTTCTCTCTCTCCTTCCCCACACCCCACCCAAAGAAGTTGGGTGAGGATACAAGATGGTGGCTTCCTGCAAGCCAAGAGAAGAGGCCTCAGAATGACACCTACAGTTTTTATTTTAGCCAATCTGATAGGTGTGTAGTGATATCTCATTGCAGTTTTAATTTTTATTTCCCTAATGACTAATGGTTTTAAACATCTTTTCATGTGCTTATGTGGTATCTGTATGTCCACTTCAATGAAATATCTGTTCACATAATTTGTCTATTTCATAATTTTTTGTTTTTAAACTGAGTTCTTAGAGCTTTTATGAATAGTGTATTGAGTATACACATATGATGGCTGAGTGCAGTTGACGGAGAAGATGAAGAGTTATTATCTGCAAGTCCAGACAGATAAACAGTCAAGAAGCAGTTGTACGCATAAGCTTGAAGTCCTGGGGAAAGACCAAGGATGGAAATAAAGATTGTAAGGACGTGATAGTCAAGTATATATTGGAGCAGATCTTGGAGGACAACAACTTCAGGACCTTATTTTTCCCTGAAACACAGAATGGCCCCTTACCCTCAAAAACTTTTCATTAATAAGTAAATGCTCTTCCATTCCCTGGACTTGAAATTGTATATAATATAGTAAGGTTTTCTCATTTATCATAGACCTTAACTACTACCATTATTTGAGTAGTTTCATAAGATACATGAATTTTTCCAGTGGAGAAACTAAACTTATGTTTTGGTGTATAGCATAGACACAGAGAGACGGGAAGGACTTGGTCAGGCTACAATCTAGAACTCATATTATCCACAGAAATAGGGTAGATATTTTTTAAAGAGGTCTTTCTTGAGACACTGTAAGAAACTTCAGTTCAGAGGGCAAATCCATTATCTGTGATACAACCATTGCAGTCCAGTAAAGCAGACAATTTGGGAGTTTAACATGAGCCAAATGTACAATACCAGGTGGGGGAAGAAGAAAAGGAAGAAATATCTGAAAATATAGAAAGACTAGAGCATGTTTGTCAATGGAGGGCATCCAGTGGCAAAGGAACAATTCATCATTCAAGAGAGACACTGACTATTTGAAGATATCTGCCTCATTTTCTGATCTTTGTACTGCAGACTAGGTTTATGCTCAAAATTTAAAATTAATATGGTGCTGGTACAAACCAAATCTAGGTCCTCTCAAGGGAACAGGGAGCAAGAGGCTCCCCTGCTTTGCTAACATTAACCCTTTAGTTGCTGGGTTGTGGGGGCTCCTGGAGGAGACCCCAAGACTGCAAGGGCCATGGTGAAGAGGGAGTTTGAGTCAGTACCTATTTACCAATGACACCTGAGTACTTTCATATTGTAATAACCAGGGCAGCCAATCATACTACAGTCTGGCCGAATACCAACCTAGTCTATGTGCCTATTTCTGGAGGGTCTCAGCGGAGCTGGCTAGGGATAGAATGACTAAGCAAAAGAAGAAAGGGACCTGCTTACTCAAAGATGGAAACTGGGAGAAGAATTTTTTTTTTAAATGTAGCTTTTTTTTTTTTTAAGATTGACACCTGAGCTAACATCTGTTGCCAATCTTCTTCTGTTTTTTGTCTTGCTTATCCCCAAAGAAGTTCTCCCAGTATCTAGTTGTATATTCTGGTTGTAGGTTCTTCTGGCTCTGCTATGTGGGATACTGCCTCAGCAAGGCCTGATGAGCGATGCTAGGACTGCACCCAGGATCCAAAATGGATTCACTTTCCCAGGACCAAGTGAAACCCTGGTCCGCAGAAGTGGAGTGTGCAAACTTAACCACTGGACCATGGGGCTGGCCCCCAAGAATTATTATTTTTGAAAATTATTTTGTGAGAGAAATCATCAGAATTGGTTTGATAAAAGAGTCTGAAATACTGCCACGTTCTGGCAAATCCACTTTCCTACTGAGTAGTGTACTTGCTTCTTTAATCACATTTGGGGATACCATAGCTTTTCGGTCACTTTTTGTTATTAAAATGTCTTATTTTTATTGTTAAGAATTAGTTGTGATTATTTTAAAGTTTCAGCTCGCTATTTGCTTCAGAGATCTTCTCCTTGCCTGGGCACAGGCTAGACTCGATGTTGTGTTATTCTGAATTTGTTGGCTGGGGGTGGGGGGAGTGGTAGGAGGGAGTGGTAGTGAGGGAATGAAGGGAAGGTGCCAGAGTGCCCTTTCTCACATCCCTTCCTCCTTCCCTGATGTGGTTTCTTGGGTTGGGGAAGGGGAAGGAGAGGAACACAATATCTCCACGTGTAACTCTCATGGCCAGTGGCTATCCACTCTGTTGGTTGTCACAGTGTTCTATCCTTGGGCCTTCAGTGCTTTCTACAAACCTGGAGCCCACATACTCCAAAATCATGCTTTCAGTGGTTCTTCAGAACACCTCTTCAGGACTGCTCCTATATAGTAGCCTAATGTGCCAGATTTGGCCTCTTTCTACCTCTCCCCACCCCTCATCAGCTGCCATCATAGGTGGGTCATCACAGACTTCACATATAAGCAGATAGATGGTTCCCTGTTGCTCTCAATAAGATAAGAATTGAGAACTAAAAGTAAACGTTAAGACAAATGCACAGAAGTCAATTGAATGGAGCTAAGAGAGTGTACGTTGAATGATGTCTGTTTTCTTCTAAGGAAAGAAATAGTGTTGTTTTCTTTCAGTAGGAAAAATTATCTGGTGTGAAGGAGTGTGATATATATATATATATTTTTTTTTTTTTTTTTTTTGCCTGCCACTTTTGCTTTTGAGATGAGAGCTGAGTAGTTCAAATACAGATGAAGGGTATTAGGTTGTATATGAAATACACCCAATCAGGATTATTTGGAGACTTTTCCCCAGCAATGCTGGAGGTTCACCAATGGAAATGGCAGTGGGGACTATCCAAATGTAAGCATTACCAAGGTGGTAAGAATTATGACTTAAAGAGGTCAGTGATTGTAGGGTGCTATTAAGAGCATCCAGGAAATGGCTTCAGACTGTATAAGGAGGAGATTGAAGCCAAAATAATGATGATGGCTTGCAGAAAATAGAGGAGTTAAAATTCCTGGTTATAATGAGTGGGCTGGTCGGGTGCAGACATACTTTTGGAAGGATGGGTTAACATCTATATGTTATGTACTCCTTTTGAAAATTCTACAAGGTAGGAATATCCATGTTTAAATGGGGAAACGGAGCCACAAAGCACATTCATAATTATGTGACAGGCAAACTCAGTTTTGACTGACGCCAAACCCCACATTCTTTCTATGAAATTATAATGGCTAATATAGAAAAAGGGAATAGGAGGATTGAGTTATAAGCTGGTTTTGATTAAAAAGAAAATAATTATTTTGTAATGAATCATTGCTCTGAATTTTCACCTGCTTTAACTTTCCTGGAATTGTTTGTCTTTTCTATGAAGAAAGATAACTGAATAAACCTCCCCATATACAAAATTGATATAAAAATAGCCGTTTTTTTCAAATTCAGAAAGTTAGTGTTTTCAATTGCTTATGAAAGACTGTTTTAAGCCCAGAAGCTACGTGCTAAAAATGCAGGATGCTGAATCTACACAGCCCTACGTAGTTTGTTTTATCATAAAATTTAAATAGTTTTATGTGCACATGGCAGAGCTACTATTTGCATGAAACTTAACTAAAAAGTAAATATTAAATATTTTCAAATAGGATATAAAAGATGTAATTGCTTAGTTTCCTTTGCACTTTTACTCTTTCCATTATGAACAAGTGGTAAGGAAATGATCCTAAAGGGAATTCCAGTAAACTGCCCTGACTTTATTATATTGCGTGAATTCCTGTGAAGTTTTGCAAAGGTACTAAGTAGATCATTCAAGTGAAAATAATTCTGTAATAAACATTCTTTCTAGAGCTTTGAAGAAAACACTGATTCCATAAAGGTGTTTTATGAAACACCTTCTTGTAGAAATGCGCCAGGTAAAATGGGTGCCATGGAAAATGCAATTTGAGAAACGCTATTTACCACTCCTCCGTATACCACATCACCCTAAGGGACATTTCCATGTTTATCAGCACGATAAACATATTGAAAATTTCTGTAGTAAAAAGTTATTAGAAAAATTTGGAGCCAACGTAGCCACACGAGAGGCAGTATTTCCTAATGGTTATGAGCGTGTGTTTAGGGGTGTAGTGGGGTCAGGCTGCATTTGATTCCCTGTTCCACTACGATGTTTTAATTGAGGTAAAACTCACATAAAATAAAATTAACCATTTAAAGTGAACATTTCAGTGGTGCTTGGTACATTAGCAATATATTCACAACCTCTATCTAGTTCCAAAACATTTCATCACCTTAAAAGGTACCCTGTACCCATTACGTAGTTGCCCCCCATTCCTTCACCCCTCACCTGGTCCACTCTGATAAATTGTGTGGACATTCTACTTACCATCTTTAAGATTTAGTTTTCCTCAGTATTCCTATAGACAAGAATGGCTTCCGCCTTATATGGTGGTTGTAAGAATTCAGTAAAATAATGCATAAGATTCACTTAGAACACTGTAACTATTAAACATATCTTAGATAAAATGTTAAACTCATTTAACTCTCTTTTGCATCCAAGGGAACAATTATTCAAGAAAGCATTCTCAAGCTGGCCTGGTGACCTAGTGGTTAAGTTCCCATGCTCCACTTCTGTAGCCCTGGGTTTAGATCCCAGGTGTGGACCTAGCATGGCTAGTCAAGCCATGCTGTGGTGGCATCCCACATAAAATAGAGAAGATTGACACAGATGTTAGCTAGGTCAGTGACAATATTCCTCAAGCAAAAATAAGAGGAAGTGACAACAGATGTTAGCTCAAGGCCAGTCTTCCTCACACATGCATGCAAAAAGAAAGCATTCTCTAAGAAATGCTGATAAAAGTGAACAGAATAGGAAAAGATTAAAAGAGAATCTGTCGACCTTGGATTACTTAAATGCTGATGAATCTCACATGACACTTTGGTGCTCTGGAAAACTGACAATTAGCACCTATCTTTATCTCTGTCTTTCCATGTATAGCCGTCATCAGTGTCTACGGGGAATTGGGTCAGGACTTCTCACAGATACCAAAATCTGCAGATGCTCAAATCCTTTATTCAGCCCTCCACCATATTGTAAACAATAGTACACAATCCACGTTTGGTTGAATCTGTGGATGTGGAACTTGCAGATACTGAGGGCCTGCTGTAATTTTTATGACTAAAGTAGTTTAGAGTAGAGGTTAGGACAGAGAGGTGTTGAGGGAAGAAAGAAGTTCCAAAGAATCACTCATCTGAAAATAAGAGGAATGCAGAGGTTTTATGAGGGGGAATACTTTAAGACATGAATGAAGGAGATGAAACAGCTGACAGCAGCTCTAACCCAGGTCTAAGTATTTTCCACTTGATACTACAGGTATTCATAATTATGAGATATTTTTAAGTGTCATTGACATCAAAAAGCAAATTACAAGACAACATGTAAAAATATAATATAAAATTATGTATAAGCATATATTTATATTTATGTATGTAAATATATGTAAATTTAATTATAGGTATAATTTGTATAAATAATATCATATTCTACAGTGGGTATATAGCTCTAGAAGAATTTTCACCAAAACGAGAACAGTAATTGCCATTCTGTATCAGAACTTCAGGTGTTTTTCATTTGCCTCTGAATTCTTTTCTATAATTGATGAAATTTTCTACATGACTATGTACTGTCTTACCAACAGAAACAAAACAGTAAAGCTGTATCCATTTCATAATAGAGACACATTACCATCAAACCTTGTTTGATATTTTTACCCAATTTGTCTTGATAGTTGCTAGAAGGATAAACCTTTAAAAAATATCAAAATGATTGTGAAACTGAAGCAGTTTGACTTGCCTCCAGGAGGCACAGAAGAAACAATAAAGGAGTTTACGTTGTCCTCTTTTTCCCCAGAAACACAAACTACCCTTGAACCCTGGTAACATACAGCAAACTGGAGCTGTCAATTCCTTCTTCCTCTCTTTTTAGTTCAGTCTGCCCCAATTTTCTCAAAATCTTTTTTTCCCCCTAAGGTAGAATTAGAATATTAATTTCTAATTCCATCATGAATTCTGCAAAAGATAACATACTCAGTGAATTTAAAGGGGGAAGGAGAGTTTATCACCCATTGCTACATAGCAAAGTTTGGTTTCTTGCTCCTATCTTCTGCAGTCTGTACTATCTTCATTTGCTTCCTGCACCAAAGGATGTAAGCTCTTATAGTGGTTCTCAAACCTGAGTGTCTTTATAGGAAGCATCATGAAGTCTTGTCTAACATGCAGATTAGTGGATCTCACCCCAAATCTCCTTATTCTTTAAGTCTAGAATGAGGTCTGGGAATCTGCAGGTTATAATGTTCCAGATTATACTGAGCCATATGATTCATGGACTATACTTTGAGAAACACTGGAAGCTTTATAACCCTCAATGTTTAACCTGTTTGCAAACCTGTAATTAAAAAAAAATCATTTCTTCCAATCTTTTTGTTGTAAAAAGCATCTGTAATTCTTGGTAGCTCCTCTCCTTGAAAATGTGTTTGGTGATTCAGGTAGAACATGACAGCTTATCCATCATGATAATCACATGGACCACCCCCAGATGCGGAAAGTATTGAACAATCTACTTTTCATTCTATTACATTATAGAATGGATGTAGTCCAAATGCTCATGATGAATGGAAGAATCAAATATTCCAATTATATTTTTTGATTAGGTTAATGCGATTTCACCAAAATAGTCTTGTCTGCAATAAATTATTTAGTACATAGTATGCAATATCAATATAACTATTTAATTTGTATAATACATGAAGTTTAGGTTTTTTCTTTAAACTGTCTCAGATGTGCTAATACATTTTCCCCCAAACATCCCTGAGAAACAGACAAGAACTGCTATTATTTATCACCATTTGCAGAGAGATTGAATCACTGAGCTATTAAGTAACTTGAAGAGGGTCACAGAGTCAGTGACAAAGTCAGAACAAACACTTCATCTCCTAGCTCCTTGTTCAGTGATTTTTCTCAACAAATCCTGTTGCATATATCTCTTCTTGTAAGAATATACAAGTCATTCAATATTCTGGGGGATTCTTCGTCATGGGGCATATGAGAATTTGTACCCTCTGGAAAGTTGAAAACTAGAAGTAAGAAATTATGTTAAAGACAGTCCTTACTTTTCAGAAATTATTTTTCATTCTTAAGTGTCCTTGTTACTATTCTTATTTCATAGAACACTTATGTCATTCAACCATTCATTCATTGATTCATCATGCAAACAATATTTACAGATTATATTTAGTACGTCTAGCACTCTGCTAATAAACAGGACATATCCTGTCCTCAGTTTGTGCAGTCTAATAAAGAAACAGGTACACAAATAGCATCATATAACCATCATTATATTGAAGCTAGGTGTTAGGTGCAAAGTGGCTTCAGGAAAGAATCCCTGAATCTATTTGAGGGACTCAGAGAAGTCTTCTCAGAAATTAGGAAACTTGAGCAAGGCTTTGGATGATGGGCAAGAATTTAAGGGATTCAAGTAAAGATGGGGCATGGAAAGGAGAGGATAGAAAACACTAAACAAAATATAGTCTTATTCCATCTAGGATATAAGTGCAGATCTCTGGATTTAACATTTAGAGGCCCAATCAATAAATTTTTAATTTGGGGAGGGCATTTGCACCCACAGGAACCCTCATTTTTGGAGCCTTGGCATCCTGCACAGAGAACAATGTGGCTCACACCCAGATATGAGACATTTAGCACCATGAGCTCACCCCATTGAAACCATCATCACTCTGCCAGCCATGTTGGTTTAGAAAAACAGACTTTTCTTCATTATAAAACATATATAAGCAAACACAAAAGAGAGCTAATGTTGTTAAATGGTAAAACTAAACAAAGAGAACACTCTCTTCCTAGGCTGGACTTGTATGCTTCAGCCTGAAGGGCATTTTTGCAACCAAGTGAGAAGCCCTCAAAATATAATGGAAACACTGACAGACGCTTAACTATACCAGCTCTGTTGGGTACAGCCATAATTCACTTCATAATACAAATTGATATGTTGTCCAGAGGGGTCCCTGCATTGGTGTTATTGAGTGTCTTTTGAAAAGTTCTGGTTCTAGGCTATGAAGTCGCAAAATGAAACTAAATGATTCTCTCTGGAATAGATTCTGAACGGGGCCCCTCAATTACAGGACTGCTATCCTCAGGGCAGGCAACATGGAAATGTCCCATAAAGACTGGAAATATAAAATAATAAACCAAGGTGAAAAAAGCAAACAATGAAACAAAGTTTGTTGTACTAAAAGTCTAATAATTCTTCCCACAAGGTCTGCTTAAAAGCCGAGCACCCCAGAGATGAAGGAGGGCAGCTTGCTTTAATTTAAGTGGGGTTAGCTGGTCGTCAGGTTATAAGTGCACTCTGTATTTGCAAAATCATGTGGAGGTCCAAAGTTCAGCCATCCTAGTGATCTTGATGGCCAAAGTGTCCCACGTGTTTTATAATGTAATGTAAATGACTTCAATCTGAGGTAGCCACATTTCTAAATACCATTTAGGGCTTTAATCACTTGTCCTAGAAAGGTCCTGCCAGGCCATATTTAATGGATCTTCTAAACAATGCAAAAAGATTTCTCTAAATGTGTTATAAGCTTATAATTTTAGCGTAAAAGTCCTTGCCCTCTGTCCTTACTACTGCTCCCTTCCCCAAATGCAATTTTTGAAAGTTATTTATTGAAAATGTTACAGCGTCACTTGCTTCTCTCTGGATCTGAGCTCTCCCAGCCTTGGTCTTAAGATTCCACATCTTTAGAATTGGGGATCTGACAATTACAAAAGCTCCACAGAATTCTGAAAATAGCACAAAATCCTGAAAGGCACACTCAGTTTTTAACAGGAAATTAGGAGACGAGGATTCTAGTGTCAGCTTTTCCAGTGTAAACTGTATAACCTTGAGTTCATTGTAACCTCTATGGTCCTCAATTTGCTCATCTCTAAAATGAAGGTCACAGACTACCTCTTATGTCATTTAACGTTGTTCCATGGCACCATTTAAGCCTGCTAATGAATTACTTAAATATTGAAGTCCACATTAAACCTTATGGAAAAGCATAATTGGCAAGATTTTCCTCTCAATTACTTGTGCTAATAGGGGCCAAATGGCATGGATACTTTAAATTCACAGATAATCCCCAAACTTCAATTTGGCATGGATACTTTAAATTCACAGATAATCCCCAAACTTCAATTTAGCTAAGTGTTCCAACCTCCTGTCCTGCCAAACCCTTTACAGGGGATTCAAACAATTAGCACACACTGGCATGAGATTTATCTCCTTTGTAATTCCTGCCTTGTCTACTATCTTACCACCAGGATATTTTGATATCTAAATTTCCAAAAATGGAAATGAGTAAATCAAGTATAATTGTTGCATAATCTACCAATCCATAAATATCCCAACATCATTATTATTAATAGTAATTTTTTCAGGGCTTATCCTATGTCCAGTGCTTTACGAATCATTTTATTTAAATCTCACAATCACCTTTTTGAGTAGTGTATTAATTTCCTTTGGGCTGACATAACCAAGCACCACAAACTGGGTGGCTTGCATAACAGAAATTTATTTTCTCAGTTCTGGAGGCTGGAAGTCCAAGAACAAGGTGTCAGCAGGGCTGGTACCTTCTGAGAGCTGTGATGGTGAATCCATTTCATTCCTCTTTCCTGGCCTCTGGTGGGGTTTGGGGCAATTTTTGGCACTCCTTGACCTGTAGATGTGTCCTCTAATCTCTGCCTTCATCTTCACGAGGTATTCTCTCTGTGTCTGTGCCTTTTCATATGGTGTCCTTTTTGTCAGGCCACCAGTTATATTGGATGAGGGGCCCATGCTACTCCAATAAGACTTCACTGTAAGTTGATTACTTCTATAAATGACTCTATTTCCAAATAAGGTAATTTTTTGAGGTAGTGAGGTCAAGACTTCAAATATATCCTTTTTTTGTTGGGGGACATAATTCAATTCATAATAGGTATGTATTCTCATTTTATAGATGAGTTAACTTAGGTTACAATGTTGAATTAATTTTCCAAAAGTCACAACACCAGTCAGTGGTGGAGCTGGGATTCACATCCACATTTGATAACTATGTGTATTGTTTAGCAAATACTTTTGGAACTCAAAAGGAAAACAAGCTATATCAGTTTCCCAGAACTAAGAATATTGAACATAATCTTTTCGGTAACCTCAATAGTATAGAGGATTCAGCAACACTGACCAGCATCCGAGTTTCATTGATGGCACTGGGCTAAATCTACACTTATCAGAACTGATTCTTAAGGAAGTTCTTCAAGCCTGGGCAGGGATTAAAAACAAAAATCCTGGACCCCAAGTCATTTTGAAGGAGATCTATGTATGTAATAACTCTGAGAAGCCTAATAATGAAGTGTCCTTGTAAAAAGATTTTTAAATGTTCAATATTTACTCAGTGGGGAATTGGTAAACATCACATAGGAGTGTTTTTCTGTTTGTTTTATTGTGTGTGTGTGTGAGTGTGTGTGTTTTATATTTCATTCGAGCACTTCATTCAAGAATTGTGGCAGAGAGCCAGCCCAATGGCCTAGTGGTTAAAGTTTGGCACGGTTCTGCTTTGGCAGCCCGGGTTTGGTTCCCAGGCACAGAACTATCCTACTCATCTGTCAGTAGCCATGCTGTGGTGGCAGCTCACATAGAAAACCAGAAGAACTTACAACTATACACAATTATGCCCTGCGACTTTGCAGGGGAAAAAGGAAGAATAAAGGAAGAAGATTAGTAATAGATGTTAGCTTAGGGCGAAACTTCCCCTGCAAAAAAAAAAAGAGAATTGTGGGAGGAGAGGGACGATGAACATTCCACAGTTATATAAGGAATTACATCAGAAGATCAAAATTAATAGACATTGTATTTCTGATTCTTTTTCCCAGTTATGCTTTTATGTCCTTAATTGGTGTTTGTAAAGCTGACTGGCTTCCCATTGATCTGGCTCTACCCTCAGCACCTCCATTTAATAATCTACAAAGAAATGGATAAGGCAAAACCTTGAGCCTTTGAAGGAAGCATATGGGCTTCAGGAACTAGGGGTGGGAATACCTAAGTTTAGAAAGTGGGGTAAATAGGAAAGTTTTCATTAGACCCTTGAGTCCCAGAGTTCTCAGGTTCTTCCAACAAATAATCTCCATTATTCTAATCATTTACCAAAATGACATCTCACCTCAAGATATCTTGGCAGTGATTGGAAATGTTTCACTTTTTCAAGATTCTTGGTATTTTGCTAACTGGGGAATTATTTATGTTAATAAACACAGATACTTTTTAGGAACACGAACCTCTGCGAGAAGGTAAATGGCATTGCCCATTCACAATTTAATATGAATCTGGTCTATTCACTCTGCTTTAAAGAACACTCCCCAAGATTCGTTACAGTGAACCGAGTGGATGTCTTGATGTAGGACTGGATTAGAAGGAAGGGATAAGTAGTTCATGAATGTGTTTTCTCAGCAAAGAGAATTTATGGTAGAGGCATCTTGGTTTGTGTATGTCTAAATTGGGGGAATCTATTTTCCTTTCTGTTGATGCTATACACTACAAGTTCAATCTATTTATTTCCAGCCACATTTTTGGTTTGCTTTACAGTTGAAGAAAAGCAAAAATTTTTTTCTGAATGTCATCAAAATCATTTTATTTATGAACATTTCAATAATACATACAGGAAGTATATAATTGTTATAATAAATTTAAATGTCTAAATAATTATGACCTTTGATTGCACTTAGGATATGCATTAGGGGCAATGTAAAAAACAGTTGGCATAATGGCAAAAACTTTGCAATTTGTATTAGTAGTGGTTGGTAAACCAGGGGTAGTGTTAAGTAAAACAGATTTACATCAATCATACAAAAGTTGTTTTTTTTCATAGTTATCAGTTAAAATACTAATTTCCAGCATCCCATAGCTATTTCTTATGAAGTGCTGTGCAAGCAGTTTAACACACGTTAGTCAACATAGGGGCACCCCTTGTCATTTTATTTAGGTAGTTAGAAAAGATTGTTGGTTATTTGAAGTGACTTTAGCTGAATCCAACTTCCTTTTCTTTTCTTTCTTCTTTTTGGTTCTTAATGGGTGAAGAGGAGTAGAGGCAGGAAGAGTTACCAAACTGAGAGCTGTTCTAATAACTATTCTCCTAACTTGTGCCTTGTGAGGTTTCCAAAGGAGCTGTCAGACTCTTAATATAAATCCCATCCTGAGGCCTTCCTTCTTCAAAAAGAATTTAGAACACACAAAAATGATTTGTTATTAAAAAGTCATACCTCTTCCACTGACCCTGGGGTGTGCACACTCTGTGGATTATACATAGAATATTGTCTTGTTATGGAGTCTTGAAAGGAATTAAGACTGTTAAACAGTGATTGTTCTGATAGTAATAAATATCTGGTAATGTCATCCAGTGTTTTATTATATTCACTGATGTTAGAGTTTAGACGATCAATAAATAATGCCCTGCTCTTCCTCTCCAGAGCTTGGAATCAGTTCAGAATTAAGACCCAAGAGACGGACAAATGGAGGTCAAATAGCCAGTTTTATTATAAAGATCATTGGAAAATGTGGTTTTAAATGTGTAGGCATATAGGCTTAATACCCCACCACTGAGTTAATCAGACTTTCCAACGTAGTCATGGGCACAGCTGGACGACCAAAGGTGGCCTCCTCAACAAGGTTAAGTTGGCCCCTCTAAGCTTATTGCATGGCATCAGAGAAGTTGACTGAGATATAAAGACCAATAGGCAATGAGGGAGGCAAGAGTTCAGAGGGGGTTGAACTAGATGTGGTCAGTGCCTTCTGCCAAACTTTGGGATCAGAGGAGGGGGAGAAGGCTGGGTGGGTTACTGTAATAAATACCCTCATGAAAACAAGGAACAAAGAAAAGAAGGAAGATTTTACCCAACATCCTTCATCCAGTGGTTCTCTTAATCTAATGGACTTTCCCACACTCGTAATTTTTCCCATCTCAAATAATTACCAGTCATGTTAATTACAGATTAACATATTACAGGATAAATATGTATCAGTATACAGATAGCAATATAATGTCTCTGATATAGAAAGCCTCAAACATGGACAGTATAATTCTTCTATTATCAAATTCCCAGAGATTGACTAAAGTTCCCTAATTAAATCACCTTCTATGTAAAATTCCAAGCAAATCAAAAGCCAAAACTCTTAAGTCCAATGAAGTTAAAGTCCAAAATCAAAGATTTCTCTCACCCAGCCAACCAGTGGTAACTCTTCTGATTCCTGAGTGGTGCAAGGGTCCTCAGCAGCTATCATTCACAAAAATTGGTGGTAGTTCCTCCAGCATTTCAGAAGTACACCTCCCCACAGAGGTGACCTGATTTTCTCTGTGGTTTTTATTACTTACATATATATCCCTTACAATATATTATTTAGTTTTGCCTGTTTTTGAACTTTAAATAAATCAAATCATGCTGGACATAATCTTCTGTCTTTTTGTTTTGCTAGCCTTGGTTCTGAATCATCTATGTTCATACATACGGCTATAGTTCATGGATAGCATATGCCACAATTTATTTATCACTTCTATGGATTGTGGCTACTTTTTTACTGTTCCTGTTTTTAAGAACAATGCTGGTGGCAACACTCATGCAAATATGCAAGGATTCCTTTAGTGTAGGGTCTCAGTTTTTAAAAAGTATTGCGACTGCATAAATTATTACAGCATGAGTGTTATATGCACCAAGTGTAGAAAACCTAGCAACCCGTATCATATAGCAGTGAACCAGAGATTCAGTGGTAACTGGGGGACGGAAGATATTCCATGAAAATCTTACTTTAGTCAGCCTTGCTTCCATGCCATTCAGTCTATCCCAGCCATCTGGATTCCAAAACCTGTGAACTCTTGCAAGATCTCTTCTACCATAAGTTTAATCATGACACCACGTTGACCATATCGTGGAGGAAATCGAACTGCACATACAATCCTTTCTCAGAGAATGTCATTGGAAACTTTCTGCCCATCTTGCTTTTAAGTTTAGAAACTTTACAGATGGCAGACTTGGTCACCAGGTATAAACTGACGTGACTTCCTTTCCCAAATGGTATATTCAAAACTTTTAAATTTTCATTTCTCATTGGAGTCCTGGATCTCTGGCGCTCCAATGCTGTAATAAGTGTGGATTCTGTCTTACGACATGGCTCATACACTCTTTTGGGAGCAAGCATATAAGTTCTAGGCTGCCCCAACTGCTACCACTTGCTCTAGATATGCAAATGCATAAGCCTCCGAAACATGCTTTCTTGGGAGGGTTCATCCTTTAACCTCATGTGTGTTTGATCTGGAAAATCAACTTGATCTGCGGCTGTTGACCGTCCTGACGCCTGTGTCCCCAGGTGGTCTGGTGAAGCCCAATACCTCTGCCATGAGCTACTCCCCAGAATTACTCTCCCCTCTTTTCCAGGCCTTGAAAAATGTCTGCTCCTTTAGAGACGTCAGAAACCTTCTTTGTTTCTATGATATCTTTCTCTGTAGCCATGGAGATGTCACTAGTGTTCAGTTTCCTGCTGTTGTTCTCTTACAGGTTTCTAGGGGAGTCAGCTGAGTTTCAACTGTTCAACCTGTTAAATCTTTTCTAACACATACAGGACTAGTGCTGTTTGTAGGTTCAGAATGTTCTGTTTCTTTTTTCTTCCAGTTTGCTTTGTGGTCCAGGCATGTGTTTTGGCAGTAGACTTCTCTAGATTTTGTCTTGTGAGAGTTAAAATAATAAATGACTACTGCATCTGTCAAAGGGAAGACTTCTCAAACACATCTTGTCCAACTTCACCTCCTGAAGTTGAATGAGCCTGCCCAAGATGTGCACTCCTGCAGAGCCTGGAACTCAAGCTTGGACTCAATATATTGTTGCCTGCTGGGCTTTCATTCACTGTGGTGGTTAAAGTTGTTTTCTCAGTCTCTACATAGCAAATGTAAAGCCATTTTATGCTATGACAAAGTGGTGGGGAACAATTTGAGCTTACATGTGATCCACACGAATTAGAAAGTTTGCCTTTCTCCAGTTCTCTTGCCTGAATGCAGTTTGGAGGAACAAAACCTGGAGAGCTCTTCTAGCATTTAGCTTCTTCATCACAATATATGCAAAGGCACTGTGGAGGGGACAGAACATAGTGAATTTTAGGAATTGAAAAAAGTTTAATGTAGCTAGAGTACAAAGATGGAGAAGAAATTGAGGCCAGAAAGGTAGGCAAAGGGCCGGAACATACAAGGTCATATAGACTGCAGTAAGGATCACAAGCAATAAGGGACACCCTACACTTGAGTGTAAAATCCTCAGAAAGTTTGTGCAGGAGAATGAAACAGGTAAAATCTTCTTAGAGAAATTGTGAGGTACAAATAAATAAAAATCATGGCAACCCTGCTGAAGGGAGCATTCACTTGCCCAGGCATGATGGATACACTGGAGGAATGAACTCCAGCTAAAGGATGTTCAGTGTTGCTGGGCTGTGTTACTTCACCTTACTGTGTGTGTGCATTCTCCAAGACTGTATAGCCTTTTCTCCAGAGATTGTCCGGGAAGCTGGATCCAGCCAAAATAATTTGGGTGTTGATGGTGACTGAAGATAGGGAAATTGAATAGAGTGATGTTTTCCAAATTCTGATCTCATTTTGTGAGTTATTTTGGTGGAAGAAAGGGAAAGAATTGTTTTGTTTTGTTTTGTTTTTCCTCTACTCATTTCTCTCAGGTGGGACTGAGCCCTCATTTTAGTTCTAGGGAGCAGCTTATCAACAAAAGTAGTCAGAATTACTGAATCCGTCCTCAAAATTAAGTTCGTATTTAGCACAGCAAAGACGTAAAGCTTTTTTATTCCCACATTGCATTTAAGGCATAGCCAATCTATTTCCAGTTAAAATAATTGCTCAAGGGGCTGGCCCCGTGGCCGAGTGGTTAAGTTCGTGCGCTCCGCTGCAGGTGGCCCAGTGTTTCGTTGGTTCGAATCCTGGGCGCGGACATGGCACTGCTCATCAAACCACGCTGAGGCAGCATCCCACATGCCACAACTAGAAGGACCCACAACGAAGAATGTACAACTATGTACTGGGGGGCTTTGGGGAGAAAAAGGAAAAAAAATAAAATCTTTAAAATAATTGCTCAAGAAAAACTACAGACATAATGAACTTTAGCGCCTTCAAAAACATCTGAATTTTAGTTTGTCTATTTTGGTTAATTACTTATATATTATAAATTTTAACAAGTTATTTTCCTCATTAAACACACTTTACCTATCCACTTTTCCTGGGACATTAAAAATGTCTTAATCAATACCATTTCTTTATTCTACATGGCTTTAGTTAGCTTGTTATGAAAGTCAGCTCCAAGGAAATGCTTTTTATTGATTTCTGATATACAGATAGTGTTTCGGTGTGATGTAAGAACTGCATGAAAATGACATTTTCAAGCATGTATTTATAGTTGCAAACTTTGGTATCATTAAAGTTGCTAGAGGTCTCACATTAAAGCTATATGATAAATTAGATTAGGTTGCAGTTGATAATAATTACCATTTATTGAGCACTTACTAATTGTCAAGCACATCAAGCTAGGAGCTTTATATTCTTTTTTTTCCATCTTTAATTTATTATTTTATTCTTTCATTCAACACGCTGGATGACCCACGTGTCAGGTACTGTCTTTAGCTGTTGTTGGGTGAATCCAACCAACAATGTCTCTGTTTTCAGCATCTTAGATCACAGTGGAAGAACAAACTTTTATCAAACCTGTTTACTAGATAAAGCATTATATAAGTGTTACAAGCGCTCAGCAGAAGAGGTGCAGAAGCTTCAAAAACAAAGGAAAATTGGCTAGGGGATGTCAGAGAAGGTGTCCCTCATTGAATTCTCAGGAAGACTCATTGAGGCTGCACTCTGGGTCCAGATGGCCTGGATAGAAAACCAGCTCTGCCACCATTGCTGTGTGATCTTGGGCACGTTACTAAAACTTTCTGTGGGTCAGTTTTGTCATTTGTAAGTGGAGATAAGCTTACTACCTTCTTAATTAGATTCCTGTGAGTATTAAGTGTGTAAGAGATTAAGTAACATTTCCAAGAATAGTAAGAACGAGTTAGGATCCAAAAGCCAGTTTGGCTGACATCAGAATGCAAGTTTTAATCACTCTCTGATTTTTGCCAGTTGGTTGAGAGAGACAGAGACTTTGTAGGGAAGCTCTGTCCTCTGACTGGGTGGCCAGTTTTAAGTCATGATGCAATTCAACACATTAATCTTTGACGAGGGGCACACTGGTTATCTCACAATGAGATGGCTGTGCAAGCCGAAGCTTTATTTCTTTGAGACTTATTTCCTGTTTGACATATAGTGCCATATTTCATTTGGTGCTTTTTATTAGGTCACATGAGGAGAGGTATTGTATAATGATTGAGGGCACAGACTGTGGAGCTAGACCACTAGGGTTCAAATCCTGGCTATGTCACTTACTAGCTGTGTGACCAGGGACGGACGGTTCAACAGCTCTGTACCTTAGTATCTTAGTATCCTTGCCGTAAAACAGAGATGGTAATGATAATACGCATCTCCAAAGGCTGCATTAAGTACCAAGTGAATTAGCGTGTATAACAGAGCTGGGCTTGGCCCATAGAGAGCCTGTCATAAATGTGGAATAACAGTACAAAGGTACCCCATTCTTTGATGAGAGTTCTATTGTATCGATGCAATTATCATAAAATCCAGTTCCTGAAGCCACTTTCCAAAACAACTAATGCTAGCCATTTGAAGCCTGTGAACCACAATCACATTTCCTTCCTTTAAGCTTGTTTCTGTCCAAAACAGCCAAATTCCTGGACTTAGACATGGCAAAAGAAGGGACACCGAGAAAGTAAAATGCATTCTTTTCCCTTTGTCAAAATTGACCTGTAATCTTTCTACATTATGTTTTGAATCTACCATAACAAGTGAAAAATATAAGTAGAATTGTGTCTGTTTACCATGCTGTCTCCTTGTTGAAAACAGGAACTAAAAAATTATCTCCTCAGGAATCACTCAAGAAAACAGTAGGTCAATATTGCAGATGTAAAGTGTTCTTTGAAACAATTTCCGTGCTTCACCGCCTGCTATCTGAGTCACCATGAACGCCAACTAACTGAAAATTGTTTGTATCTCATTTAGATATTTATGAATCACTGTGTATATCACTGTCTTCAGGACTAGCTGTGACGAAAAGCACTTCAATGATTTTTCTTCACTTACCTAGTTTCTCCAAACACCTGCCTCTGCGCTTTATTCTGTAGAAATGAAAAGCATTCCATTTCCAAGAAACTACTCCACATTTTGTCCCCAAAATGTATTCCCAATTAAATCTGGAGAGCAAATGAACACACAAACAGGTTTTCCATGTTATTTTTCATATAACATGGTGTCAAGCAGGTAATAAGGAGACCCAGCAGTGATGGCAATCCACTCTGTAATCCAAACGTGAGACTTGAACAGGTGTCAAGGTGTAACTCTGGACGTGCAAGTGCAGATCAGCTAGCTAGCAGAAAGATAAAAACTAGCAGAAGGTGGAATCGCATGTTGAAACTTGGCATAGAGTTAATTTTTTAAGGGATTTATTATTGCATCTTTGCAAAATGGAACTAAATGAAGGGTAGGCGTGGGCAAAGAGAGTGGATCACTAGAGTAGTTAGTACCAAGGAAACAAACTGGGAAGATGGGGATATAGCCACTTTAAAAGTGTCAAGGGGGCCGGCCCAGTAGAGCAGCAGTTAAGTTTGCATGTTCCGCTTCCATGGCCCAGGGTTCACCGGTTCAGACCTGGGTGCGCACATGTTACCACCGCTTGTCAAGCCATGCTGTGGTAGGCGTATAGAAAGTAGAGGAAGATGAGCATGAATGTTAGTTCAGGGCTAATCTTCCTCAAAAAAAAAAAAAATTAAAAGTATCAGGACTTGAGATTTGGGTTCTAGAAAATGGCATTTCAGGCTTAGTAATTTGGCAGAGATTAAATAACCAAGAATTAGTTTATTTGTAAGATTATTAACTTTGGGAACTTACTTTTTTCTGAGACTGATGGAGATGAAGGATCTTGTTATGAAACGTTTTTAACTGGTTCTACCCATCCTTCTAGGTTGGAATGAAAGTGGTTCGGTTTTCATAGCTGTGTATTTTGGAGGACTGGTTTGCAGAGGTTACCTTTTTTCCATGGTGCTGTGGTTAAAGTTGGAATTTCGGGAAATTAAGCGCCTGAAGTGTAAAGATGATGGGTTCATGAGCAGACATCACTGGTACCATGAGTATCAAAAACTGAGCATGGCAAAAGTGATTGGTTCAATAAATATTTGTTTAGTACCTTCCAAGTGCTAAATTCTACATTCTAGGCACAGTTGTGCTGTAGTAAATATGACAGACAAAATGAATGCAGCTGACCTTCCAGCGTGAGACTGAAATTGACTTTGACAAAAAGTACACTGGGTCCATGTGAAATCTATCCATGGAAAACCCCTCTACTTCTTCCTCACAGTGCTTAGTCTTCCAGACTGCCCAAGATTAGAGGGAGAAATTAGGATGCTGCTATCATTGATCTCTCTGAGCAAAAACAGCAGGCAAACAGGAGCTGTGTGCGCCCTGAAAAAGGTATTTATTTTGACAATTTGGAGAATTTGTATCTATAGCACTAGCATCTCAGAGGGTGTTCACGTAGTTAGCTCATTGCTTAATGTGCAAACTCTTATTACAGCATTCCCTATGGCTGGCAATTATTTGTTTACTTCAGTTTTCACTAGTTGACATGAATCTTTTAAAAGCAGAAACTGTCTTAATCATATTTGTTTCTGATTCATAATTCCTTGCTGAATGGATGAGTGAATACATAGATATAGTAACATGAGATAAGACAGGAAAACTCTAGATGTGTTGAAATATGTTGGAGTCAATTATTTCTACATCAACCTGTATTTAGTATTATAGCCAATCACATTCACTTTCAACGTGGGCAACTTTGATTTACGGACTTGTAAGATTTATGTGAAAAAAATCTTTCCGTGGTTTGAATA
This sequence comes from Equus caballus, assembly GCF_041296265.1. Classification (NCBI taxonomy): domain Eukaryota; kingdom Metazoa; phylum Chordata; class Mammalia; order Perissodactyla; family Equidae; genus Equus; species Equus caballus. The sequence continues at coordinate 43,568,299 of NC_091706.1, read as the reverse complement.
AGTTCGATGAACTTTGGTTTAGGGCATCTTAAACCAAATTAAATCTCTTCCTCCTGCGGAACATCTAATAGTTCTTTATTTGCTAATGTGCACTGTGGATACTAAGAGGAGGAGGCAGAAATAAATTAATTTTTTTTTCACAAGATATCTGTGAAAGCAACACTTTTCTTCAAAGTAAAATTTAGAAAGTGCCGATTTACCTTATTAGTGACATCATTGCTGTAAAAGGAAAGGCTTTGTGATTGAAGTAGTTAACCTATATTTAATGAATTAGAGCTATTTAAACTAAACTGAAATAATACTACGGAAAATATGTCAACTCCTCATCAATTCTTCGAACTCAGTCTTGCTGAGTTTTATATAATTAATAAAGTTGGTAAAAATATACCCATTTCTCAATATCTACATTCAAGGTCTATAGAACATATTTGTTTTTACTTGACTCTCTTGTCTCCAATCCAGCTGCTCCGCTTTCTACTTCTAAAAACAACTCTAGGGGCCGGCCCGGTGGTGCAGCGTTAAGTTCGCACGTTCCGCTTCTGGCAGCCTGGGGGTCGCCGGTTCAGATCCCTGTTGCGGACATGGCACCACTTGGCAAGCCATGCTGTGGTAGGCGTCCCACATATAAAGTGGAGGAAGATGGGCATGGATGTTAGCTGAGGGCCAGTCTTCGTTAGCAAAAAGAGGAGGATTGGCAGCAGATGTTAGCTCAGGGCTAATCTTCCTCAAAAAAAAATAAAAACAACTGTAGTTTCCCTAAAAAAAAAACAAGTAAAAATGTGTTGTTCTAGTCAGAAGACACATAGACAATAGCATGAATTTCCTTTATATTTCACCATAAATTATTACTTGTTTGAGGAATGCTATAATTTGGAAGGTTGGATTAAGTCTCCCTAGCTGAGTTAAAATTCAAATTGAGAACAGTATAAATCAGTGTTTGTGTAAGAGAATTCCTAAGGCTTAAAAAAAATTATCTATTAAGTAAAAGAAGTAAAATTTAGATAGATAATGACCTCATCAAGATACTGCCAAATCTGATAAATTATGCAGAAGACATAAACACTAGAAAATAGGAGGGTGTTGACTATTAATATGAGAAGTAGAGTGGCTGAATTATATAGATTTCTATAATCAATCAGCCTGTGTTTGGTCTTCTTGAATTAAAATTCAAGACATAATTGAGACCTAAAGAGAACTCAACAAACCTACTCAATTTTTGTGAAAGTAATTTATCCAATCAGAAGAATTCTGGAATATACACTTATGCTATATAAATAAAGTTTTGGGTACATAGCAGTAAGACTTGGGGTGTGGGGTAGAATGTGTGATGTTTTAATCTCTTCTTCCAGTTAAAGGTCATGCCTTTGGAAAAGGAAGGGGATATGGCTGTGAGCAGCTGACTACACAGATGGTGTCCAGGAATAGATCATTGTTTATGGTACCAAAGAAATGGGCTCTTAGGAAGGTCAGACTGCATCTCAGATCCAGGTTTATCTAAACTTATGAGCCCTCACTCAGGCACAAGCACTGTTTTAGGTATCTTCATAGGAATAACTTAATTAATTCTTAGAATAATCCTGTAAGAACTACGTATTAAGATCTCCTGTTTATAGGTAAGGAAACTGAAGGGTAGACAAATTATCTAAATTAATAAAACTCAAAAGCAGTAAGTCAGAACACAAACTGACATTTTGGCTCCAGTGCTCATAGCCTTCTAACATTGCTGCTTCCCTCTGAAGGATCTGAAGTATGCATTTGGCAGGTAACTTTCCATTACATAAAATGATTTTATTAATTCATGCATTCACTTCTTTAATTCGTACTTATTTATTCATTTAACAAACACTTGTGGGAACAGTGTCATAAAGGACTTAACTGAAAGGAAAAGATAAATTACTTAAGTAAAAGTATAAAAGTGGACACTATTTGGAATAATTAGAATGACATAGACAGAAGTACAATTATGTTCAGTAATTATCAGGAAGGAACTAAAGAAAGATAGTAACAATGGAATTGATTTTGTGTCTATATGCCAGGATAATGAGTATGTATAACATGAAAAGGAAACTCAAAATTTTAGCAAATGTAGTTGAATGTAATCTCACACATACCGGGGAACATTATTTGAAGTACATACCTTAAGCAAAAGAAGCTGGTAAAAGGAGCAAAAAGAGTTGATACTTTTAAGGGACACATCCAAAGGGAAACCCAAGGGTCTAAATATTGAAGCTCTATATTACATTTTTCTGGGAAAGAAGAGGAGAAACAGGTACAGTGTTCTCATAAGTCTGCCAGGTATTTTAAGGTTGACTAAGAATGTGGGTGAGGCTCTCTGATGACCTGAAATTGTTAACATAAAATGTACATAAACAGGGACTACTTGTCCTTTACTCCATTATCACACTCAAATCTTTTTTCTGCCTTTTTCTTCCCTTCTTTATCAAAATAAAAAAAAAATCATACATTCAATTAACTATGTTTCTTCAAGTTAACATTCATCACTCAAAGTGTTTCTCATCTCAATGTTCTGCTTAAATGTCTCTTAATAAATACAATAATGAAGGCCAAATTTCTGTTTTCATCATCTTGGAACATTCTGAGGAACATTTTGCATTGCCGACACCCCTTGTTCTTGGCTCCTTGCTTCTTCTACATCTCTGAAGTTTCTCAGCCAATTTTGCTTATTACACTTTTGCTGACTATTCCAGAAATGTTGATGTTCCCCTAAGTCTCCATTATTGGTCATCACTTTTGTGTCCTTGTTTTTTTTTTTTTCTCCCATGTCTCATTATCATCAAAAAGCTGATAAATCCCAAATCTATATCTCCAGCTTTTAACTTTCTCCTGAACTCCAGTCTGCCTGTCCAGTTGATTACTAGAGCCACTCTCACAGAGAAGCTACAGGGTTCTAAAGCTCAATGCACTTAAAATTTTACTTTTATATTCCTCTGCCACCTCCTCAGATTGCTTCATTAAGGGAATCATCACCCTACTCCAGAATCTTCTCTGCGTTATCTTCAAATTGCTAACTAACTACCAAATCTTGCCATTATCAAGCTCTTAAATCTGGTCTTAAATTTTGTCTTCATATATTAATCATATCTCTTTTCATCACGCTCTCAGACCCAAGCTACAGGATGTATTACCATCCATGCTGTTGCATATGCTATTTTTCTTGTTTGGAATATATATGCACTCCAGTTAAAGCCTTCTTTGACTCTCCCTAGAAGAGCTGGCAACTTCCACTAGTGAGTTGACAGCCTATATATTTACTTTACCATGCATTTCTTTTTACTAAAGTTATTTGCTGTGTATTGAGAAAAGTCAATGTACACGCTGGTACATTTCTATTAATTTCAAACAAAATCAACTTAGAAACAAAAGTAGTACCACTTTACAAAATAACAGTTTCAATTGAACAGAAGGTTATAAAAATTCTAAATTCGTCTGTATTTCTCAATGTACCCTAACATATACAAATAAAATGATAGAGCTAAAAGGAAAAAAAAGTCAAACTCAAAATTATACTAGGAGATTATAATATGCATCTTCCAATATCTGAATAAACAACATGATCAACATATTTAGTATAATTTATCTAGAGCGATGTACACAATTGCAGAAAATATATTATTTTCAAATGTACAGAATAGTTATAAAAATTTACCAGATGTTGACTTATAAAGCAAGTTTCAGTATAATATAGAGGATTGACATCGTGTAGAGTAAGAGCTTTGTGCGCAAACTGATTTAAACTAGAAAATCTCCATATATTAGAAAAATTAAAATATATATTTTTAGAATATAAATATACATTAACATCTGGAATATACATTAATATAACCAAATATAAAAATATATTTTTTTACTCTTGAGTGAAGAAAATCAACTTGAAAATATTTAGAAATAAATCAAAGTTAAAATGCTGTATAATAAAACTAAGTCAATGTTAGAGTAAAGTGTATTTTAAATTACACACATAAGAAAAAAATAAGGCAGAAAGTCAGTTATAAACTTCCATCACAAGAAGTTGGAGGAAAACAGCACATTTAACCCAAATACAGAAGAAGAGGAGAAATAATGAAAGTTAGGAGGTAATATAAGGAAAAATATTACATTGTACCAAACTTACAATAGAGAGGACCAACAAAACCAAAACTGGTTCTTTGAATAAACTGATAAAGTGGTAGGTATTGAAGTGACTGACCAAGTTAAAAAAACAGAGTGGTCAAAAATAACTAATATTAGTTAAGTATCTATAAGATAAGATATTGAAAAGAGGTTGACAGGATTTTGGAAATAACTTTTTTTAAAAAAATTAAGGTTTTGAATAAAATAAACTTCTAGTAAAATATAACTTAACAAAACTGACAGGAGAAAGAATCAGATACTCTAAATAATCACATACCTATTGAAGTAAGGTAATGAATAATAAAAAACCTGTATAACTAAAACTCTTAGTAAATATAAATAGAAGGAATCTTTCTCATTGTGATAAAGGATATCTACCAAACACCTACAATAAATACTGGACTCAAGGATAATAGTTTCCCTTTGGGATCAAGAGAAGGATGTCCAGGTCACCACTTCTATTTGTTGTTGTATTGGTTGTCCTAGTTGAGTGCAATAATGCAAAATATGTATGTACTTGCATACACACCTGCATGTCTGCATGCATACAGGCACGCATGCCTACATACATTTAATACAGATACACTTTTTTAAAGTTTAATCATTTAAATGGAATAAATAAAACTATCATTTTTTTGCACATAATATGAGAGTACAGATAGAGATTTGAAAAGAATATACAGGTGAATTATTAATTTTAGTATGATTTTTACCAAGGTTGTTCAACATAAGGTCAATAGGAAATCAATTGCATTTCTATACACAAGTGATAAATAAAAAATAGAAATATGTCTAGTGACATAAAAAATAGAAATGACTCTATTGAAAGGTGTAAAGTCTCTACATAGAAAATTCTACTACGTTATTGAGATAAATTAAATAAGACAACAGAATGAAAAGGCATGGGAATTGGAGAAAATGTGCAGATCACATATTTGATAAGGAATATCCAGAATATAAAAAGAGTAGTGACAACTCAACAATAAAATGACAAACAACGCAATTAAAAAGTAGACAAAGGAGGGGGCCGGCCCGGTAGCATAGTGGTTAAGTTTATGTACTCCACTTCAGTGGCCAGGGGTTCATGGGTTAGGATCCTGGGACCTAAATACTGCTTATCAAGCCATGCTGTGGCGGCATCCCACATACAAAATAGAGGAGGATTGACATGAATGTTAGCTCAAGGATAATCTTCCCCAAGCAAAAAGAGGAAGATTGGCAATAAATGTTAGCTCAGGGCCAATCTGCCTCACCAAAAAAAGGAAAAGAAAAAATGATGGAGACAAAGTATTTGAATGGACATCAACAAAAGATATACAAACGGCCAAGAACCACATGAAAAATACATTCAACATCATTACTCATTGGGAAATGCAAATCAAAACCGCAACAAGATGCCAAGCCACACTCCCTGGGTATAGTGGCCACAATTTTTTAAAATGGAAAATAATGAGCATTGGTATGAAAGCGGAGAAATTGTAACCCACGTGCATTGCTGTAGGAATGTAAAATGATGTACCTACTTTGGAAAACAGTTGGCAGTTCCTCAAACAGTTAAACATAGAGTTGCCATATGACACAGAAATTTTACTCCTAAATATATAGCCAAGAGGACTGAAAACATAGTTTCAAACAGAAAAATTATATATAAATGTTCATGGCATTATTCATAATAGCCAAAAAGTGAAAACAACCAAAATCCCGCTGCTAATAAATAGATAAACAAAACATGCTATATCCATTCTATGGAATATTATTCAGCCATAAAAAAGAAGGGAATATTGCTGTTTGCTACAACCTAGCTGGACCTTGAAAATGTTATACTAAGTGAAATAAACTAAATACAAACGTCCAAAAATTGTATGATTCCATTTGTGTGAAATGTCCAGAACAGGCTAATCCAGAGAGACAGATTAAAGGTCGCCAGGGGAAGAGGATAAGGGAAAAATAGAATTGACTTCTAATAGCTATAGAGTTTCCTTTTGGGGTATTGGAAATATTCTGGAACTAATGGTGATGTTTGTACAACATTGTGAACATACTACAAACCACTAAATTTTACAATTTAAAACAGTGAATTTTATGTTATGTGAATTCAGTAAACTCTTAATGAAGGAAAAATTAGAAGGGCCTGCTCTACCAGATCCAAAGGTATATTATGACATCACATTATGTAGGAGAGTGTGATAAAGACAAATAGTTAAATGGAATACACTGACATCTAGAAACAGAACCAAGCATCTATGGGCGCTTAATTTATGACACAACTAGCATTATAGAGCAGTGAGGAAAGTAAAGTATTTTCAATAAATTTTGTTGGGTCAACTCGGAAAATAATGAAATTTCACCCTAACTCAAACTGAGCAGAACATTAATTTCAAGTAGATTTTTGGATTAGATGTGAGAGGCAAAAGAATCATAACATAACAAAGCTTTTAGAAGAAAATAGAGAAGAAATATATATGGTCATTTTGTATAGTAAGCAGGACACAAAAAAATAGAGAAAGAGATCATTAAATTTGACTGCAGTAAAATTGATAATTAATTTGCAACAAAAGGTACAATAAGCGGGTAAAAGGGTGAGCCATGCCGTGGGAAATACATTTTCACCATACGTAACCAATAAAGAACTGGTTTCTAGAACATATAAAGCACTTCTACAAATCAATAAAGATAAGACAACTCACAGAAAATAGACAAGAAGCTGGAAAAGTATCTTTAAATGAATATATATATAGATGACTAATATATGAAAATACACTAAAACTCATTAATAATCAAGGAAATGCGAATTAAAAATACAATCATATTTCACTACGCAGTAAACTGATGACTAAAATTAAGCAGAATAAAAATACTTTTTGATGAATTTGTGCAAAAATGGCAACTCTTGTACACTACTTGGCAATAACTGCTGAAGTAGAACATTAGCAGATTTTCTGACCTAGTAATTTACTACTAGGAAATATCCAACAGAAATAGACATACATTTACAAAAGAATGTTCATGGTAGGATTATTCATAATAACTAAAAAGTAGAAACAATCTATATATCTGCCAATAGAGGAATAAATGTATAAATTGTGTCATATTCATCCAATGGACTACTACAGAGTGATGAAAATTAATAATCGTTATAAGCAACAGGAGGGATGAATCTCACAAACACAATGTAAAGGGAAAGAAACTAGACCTAGAAGAAAATACAGTGTATAATTCCAAATATGTGAACTTCAAAATGAAGACTAAAACTATAGGATCACCAAAAAATCTGGAACATAGACATATGTATATAATAAATAGTTTATTGAGATATTCACAATATGTTCAATGATATTACATGATATGTTCAAAGAATTGTCCCTCTCTGGCAACGCGTAGTCAATATGCCATGCAAAATTATGATGAATATATGGCATTAAGGCTGTATTTCCATAAATCCCTGCATATGTATCTGTATTGCCTCAGATGGTTTGTATTTTTATTTGAACCTGTGCTTTAGCATAATTCACAAGAAGTAATGATGTGGGTTCAAACTGTATGTATCCATGTGTGTGTGTATACGTGTATATATATATATATATATGTAGGTATGTGTATATATGCTGTATATATGTGTGTGTATATGCAGTGTGTGTATATACTGTATATATGCACATGTGTATATATATGTGTGTCACAGAACAAACTGTGGCCTTCTATGTGTTAGTTGTGTTCTAGTTCTTGATCTGAGTGGTGATTACATGAGCATTCACTTTGTGATAATTTATTGAACTGTATACGTTTGTAGTTTTGTAAGTTTCTTGTGTGGGTTTATAACTCATAACAAAGGAATAACAAAATATGAAAATGAAAGGAAACATTCAAGACATTCTCTATGACTTTCATGAGCAGAACTTAGATCCTGGGACAGAGGCTTCCAGAAGGTAAACCATCCACTTTACACCTTTGAAGCCCAGCCAGGGAATTCAGAAATCTCTCATAATACAAGAAAATCCATTACTTGTTCCTCTCAAATGGACTGCTGGTCTTCTCAAATGATTCTAGGCCCTAAAGAAGGAATTTTAATAGATTCATTCTGGGCTATTTGTTACCAATTAGTGGTCCAGCATTATGTATATAATTCTGGGAAAATAATCTAATTTAAATGTTCTAAGATGCAGACACATAATTATATGCACAAAAAAACCATACACACGTCGTGTCAACTCCTTTTAACATTTTTTGTGTTCTCCACTCTCTTTCAAAGAAAAATAGGTGTTTCAACACTCATACAATATGTGATTTCAAATGTGATTCCCAAGGTAAAAGGAAAAGGCGGTCGTCATATATTTAAAAAAATAATCTCCTTCATTTTATAATAATAATGGTTAGAAGTTCAATATTTCTGCTCAAACAGAGAGGCAGGCTGGCATATTTACAAAAGGCCTCACAGTGTTTGCCATTGCCTTTACACAAGACAACATTTATAAAACCTTTGCCTCCCATGGCAGGTGCTAGATCTTCTCTTGGGGATTTGTGCTGTTCAGATGTTGACTTTCATTTGAACTTCAAACACCTTTAAAAAATAGAGGCTGCATTTTAATATAATTTGGAAATTAAAACCCTTTTATTTTTTGTCATTCTAATATCTTCCATGGATTTACTTTTCAAAAATGAATCCAAGCCAAAACTAATTACTGTCTGATAGCCACCAAAGGCAGGAAAATTTTTAAAGAAAGCAGCTGTATTCTGCCTTGCCCAGAAGCAAATTAAATATATGTAATAAACATTAGAGGATTTCGAGTACATTTAAAAATAATCATCTCCCTTTTTTGAGAACTTAGCGAATCAAACTGAATAATTATTATGGTCACCTGAATAGTTGGAAACACATTTTCAAGATCTAGACTATTGTCTGTCTGTCTGTATTTTAATGACACAATATGAAATTAAATAAACGCTTCAATTTAAGTTAAAAACATATTTTCACCTAGGAAAATGATTTCCTAAAGTATTTTCATCAGTCTGCAATACTTGTAAATGTAATGATGTTATAGAATTATAAAATTTTATTGTATATGTATATTTTTAAAACAGAAAACTAAAATATCTTTTTGTTTCTGTCTCCTTTATTTTTGTTTTTTACTAGGCTTGGACTCCTGGATCATCTAGTGACTTCAAAAATCTGGTGAGACACTTTTTTTCGGTAGTATTGTGAATACTTTTATTTCCTTCGCCAGAAATCTTTGAAGGACGTCTTTTTTCCTATTTCAGGCTTAAACCTTTTTCTTAATTCTCCCCTCATTTCCATCCCCTGAGGCTGACTGTCATAAGGACAGTAGAAGAAGGTCAGTTACATCTTAACCCATATAGGATGATCTCTTAAGTCCAAATACTTCTTGAGGACTCACCTGCATGGGTCAAGAGAATGTTTGAAAGAGGGGAAGTATTTGTCTCTTAAGGAAATAAAAATCACCACTGAAAGAGTCTGAGATAGGAAAGAGGATTACTCAGGTAAGATGCAGAAAGTATCAATTTGAAAAATTTTTTCTTTTAAAATAGATTGAATGCAGCAGTGATAAAAACCACAGAGGAGCTGAGTGTAACTGAATTTTAAAAAAGGTTTTCATTGCTACAGGATTGGTATTATAGTTGACATTCATAGAACTAGAAGCACACTAAAGGCACTACCTTTTCCACATGGAAATTCTTAAAATTCTTACCATGTTTGCTTGATACATGTATTATAGGCATGGGAAAGATATAGTGTTTAATTAAAAAGATGCCTGTTTGACATAGAAGTTTTTCTATTAAGTTGTATTTTTTTCAAACGTGAGCTTTTGTATTCATCTTAGACTCTACCCGGTCCCTTTTATTCTCTCAAAATATTATTGAAATATTGCTCACATTCAAATTCACATATTCGGATCCTACTATGTTCTGAACCTATGCAAGATTATAAAACATATTTTGTCTCATATTTTATCTTAATTTTCTAAAGAATGCTCTAGGCTGGATTCTTAGTCTTGTGTAATCTGGGAGTCTCAAACTTTCCTGATTTCTAGAGTCACTCTTTCTATAATACCCAGCCAGGAGTCATAGGGAATTCCAACTTGATAGATCACTGAGTACGGTCTTACACACCTTTACCATTAACTGGTTATTGCTGGGCTGGAATGGGAGGGGGATGAGAGCTCAGCATGTCTCTGTTATTGTGCATTACCTCTTGCTCCCGAATGGTTCTTTGGGTTTCTCAACTCATACCTTCTGGTCATCTTTTCATGACTTTTTGGTGCTACTTTGGGCCATCCCAATGTGCGCCTCCTGCCAAACAGTAATAAAGTTGACAGTAAACTGTCATGTTTAAAAAACTATTCCTGAAGTCTTGAGGTTAAACTAACAGAATTACAGCACCCAAAAGAAAAACTTAGACTCATATATCAGCTCTTACTGCTCCTGAAAGCCACGGGACCATGCATTCCCAAAGGGGTTTAACCTCTCTGTCCTCAGCACTAGCACACCACTGTATTGTTGGGGTCTGCGTCCCACCCAGCAGAACCCGGTTTGGCATTCTCTGTTTTTGAGTCCAGCCAGTTAAGTGAAGAATATGTAAACATTATAATACTCTGTCAGCATGTTACCCAACTTACAAAGAAGACAGACTTCTCTTTATTGTACAGAACAGTTTAGCTCTTCATTGTGCAGACTTTCACTGGACATGAATAGGATTTTGCATTTCCTTTGGATAGGGTTACAGAGAAATTGATCCAAGATAAAGATAACATCTATTCACAATGATAAATTCAGTGTTCCATATTTAGCTATGAATAGGAGCAACAGAAACTTGAAAGTTGTATTTTCCCTTAACAATTTTTAAAAGTCCTGATCAGATTCTCAGCCACTATTCTTTCCCAGCATGGGGATGAGGGCTAGCCTCCCATCCCCTCAGCACTTTCTGCAAATGGAGAGCTTTGCTTAAGCACTTGTGGGGGAGGGCAGACTTCGTGAGTCTTACCAATAGCAGAAATTTTCTCTCTCTATTTCCATCATAACAAAAGCCAAAGGTCCTGGATTTTTCCCCCCTCCACTGTAAACCTTTTTTTAGTTTCATAGTGGGATCCAGGCCTTCCTCCTATAGTTATTATTTTTCCCTGATTTACACCTTCCGTCCTCATTTAAATTGACAGTGCGCTCTTTCAATTCTGGGTCTTCACCCATAGCAATTATCTTCTGGGTCTTTTTCTGTCTTCTAGTTTATCTCATTTCTAAGCCATGTTTTATAAAATGGAAAGAGCGGCTCATTCTAAAACAATACTTACTCTCATACTTACATATCCCACCATGTTTCCGATAAGTTTTCTCTCCTAATCTGTTATATAAAATCAAGTACTACCACTTACCCCAAAGCAGTCGTCCTTGAGGGCATCCCAGGAAACCCAAAGCTGCTCAGATTGATCTGTTCTTCCCTCTCACAGGCCCCATCATCACTATTTCTGCTTCTGTGAACAGAAAGATCTCTCCTGTCTGCTCACACACCCATTTTCTATTCATCCCTCAAGGCCAAGTTCAACTCTCTTTTCCTCTTGGAAGTCTTCATTGTTTTTAATACTGGAGTTGGATTTCCTTTCTCCCTGAACTCTTTATTTTTAGGAACACAAAGTTTAGCATTTTACCTAATGCAGAAGTTCCTCAGTTTACAATGGGATTGTGTTCTGAAAAATCCGTTTTAAGTTGAAAATATCGTAAGTCGAAATGCATTTACTGCACCTAACCTATGGAACATCATAGCTTAGCCTAGCCCACCTGAAACGTGCTCAGAACACAGACATCAGCCTACAGTTGGGCAAAACCATTGAACACAATGCCTGTTTGATAATACAGTGTCCGATAGCTCACGTAATTTATTGAATACTGTACTGAAAGTGAAAAACAGAATGGCTTCTAGGTACAGAATGGTTGTAAGTGTATTGGTTGTTTACCCGTTGTGACCGCGGAGCTGACTGGGAGCTGTGGTCCCTGCTGCTGTCCAGCATCCTGAGACAGTGTTTCTTAGCATATTGCTGGTCCAGGAAAAGATCAAAATTCAAAGTATGGTTTCTACTGAATGTGTATCACTTTCTCACTGCCATCAAGTTGACCCATGGTAAGTCGGGAATTGTCTGCACTATCACGTGTTCTAAGGTTCTCATGTTGTGTTCACACATATATATATATATATATTTAGGTATGCTTTTTGGTGAGGAAGATTGGCCCTGAGCTAACATCTGTCGCCAATCTTCCTCTTTTTTTGTTTCTTTCTCCCCAAAGCACTGGTACATAGTTGTATATCCTAGTTGTAAGTCATTCTAGTTCTTCTATGTGGGATGCTGCCACAGCACAGCTTCACCAGCGGTGTGTAGGTCTGCACCCAGGATCCGAACCAGTGAATCCTGTGCCACCCAACCAGAGCACACAAACTTAACCACTCAGCCACGGGGCCGACCCCTGTGTGCATATTTTCTACTGTGCAATTTGGCAGGCTTGTTAAAAGAGCACCGTGCCATCTTGTGCTGTTTACTGCAGCATACCTGACGTATTGCTCTGTGTCTAGTAGTTCCCCAGAAAATGTTTTCAATTGACTAACTTATTTAGGATCTCACCTACAATTATGAAGACAAAGCCTAAAATTTCATTTCTGTAACTGTTTGCTCCTATCCAATTATGATTTTCAAAGGAAGCAATGACATGAACATGGATGATGGTTAATATTACCTGAAAAAAACTCTGAATTATGTGATACACTCTAGAAAACTGTGTTTTTAGAGTGGTTATTCAGAGAAAAGAAAATAAATGTAAAATTCAAACCATGGCAGTATTGAATAAATGATAACATGTAAACTATTACAAAGTAAATAAATTAAAATATACTCTATTTAATTATTACATAACTCTCAAGTTAAAAAAATATTTACTCTGAAGCTAAATGCCAGAAATAAAAATTCACTTCAATGTGAAGAGCTAACATTGCCCTCATTAAAGTTGAAAATATTTACAGAAAATCCTATTGCAGCATTTTTTCACTTATATAAGATAGTATGTTTAATGCTTACAATTCAGTGAATTTTGTATCCGTGTGTGCAATTGCAGCAATCTGTTCCAATTCATAAATTTTATTTTCTGCACCTGGAGTTTGGACCTTTTAAGAGGTCAAAATAATAACTCATGCACAATTATGTACAGTTGAAGAGTAGTCATATTTTTAAGCATTCACTGTATATCAGGTGCAATGCCAGATGCTTTTTCTGCGTAGTCTCTTTTCAAACTCCCATTCTCACTTTGAGGCATATATTTTGGTCACCATTTTAGGCTGAGGAGTCTAAAGGTCAGTGAGTTAGTTCGTCCTCAGTCACTTAGTTAATCATGATGCTGAGATTTCACTCTATTCCTAGGATTTCCAAGATTCCACTGAGATGTCTTCCCAGAGAAAACTTACCCCAGTAAGCTCTTAATAAAACCAAATTCTATATATATTGAAGCAATAGCTGTGATCTGCGGTCCTTAAGAAAGTTTATACATAAGGGGTTGAAATGAGATTTAATCTTTTGCACTTCTGTGGTTATTTGAGAAGATGAAAAACCTGCTTATTTTAAATCCAAGAGAAAAGAATTGTAAGAGTCTATGCTCAAATTGTGTGTGCCTATATCTTATATCATATATATATTTTATATCCTACCTAAAATGATGTCTATCTTTTATATCTATATATACTTATATCTATTTATATACATACACTAATATATATTTGCATCATTAATAACCAAAATAGAATCTATGGAAATCCACATAATCCTTCTGTAGTTGGGCAAGGTGATTAATAGATAATTCATTCTCTCATTCATGTTTTCAGTTTTTTAATGCAAGTTTTATGTAAGTTTGCCCATCTTGGATTATTTTTAATAGAATTATAGTCAACCTGCAAATTACATTCATGTGCTTAGCATTAGTCATGGAATTTCTTTCAAATAATATAAATTATTCAACTGGAGTATTGCATTTTCCAAAAATTGAGTGCTGTCTCCAATATAGAGGGTTTTAAAAATATATTTCTTGGGCATCTGCCCAAATATCCTGAAGTTGTAAAGTACTCCCCCTCAAAAGTAGATGGTGTGGAAATACTGTATGTTTTCTAAGGCTCTTATGTTGTGTGTAAAAACTGAAGGTAACAAACCACACACATATGCCCACTTCACAGTTTTGAATTAGGAAACATATATATATATATGTATAAAAATACTTAGTGGGGCCAGCCCGGTGGCACAGCAGTTAAGTGTGCCAGTTTTGCTTCGGCGGCCCAGGGTTCACTGGTTCGGATCAGGGTGCAGACATGGCACTGCTTGGCAAGCCATGCTGTGGTAGGCGTACCACATATAAAGCAGAGGAAGATGGGCATGGATGTTAGCTCAGGGCCAGTCTTCCTCAGCCAAAACAGGAGGATTGGCAGCAGATGTTAGTTCAGGGCTGGTCTTCCTCAAAAAAAAAAAAACAAAAAAAAACAAAAAAAACACTTAGTAAATTTTAAAGTAATATATAGGTATTAAAATTATTATCACTGTTAGTATGCTATCCTGATATAAATTGTCGTGATGGGAACATAGATCGTATATTTAGAGACCAAAAGAAGGAATCATACTCTCATTGATTCATTTATCCATCAATTCTCTCACAATTTATTGAATAACTTATTTGTGCAAATAATCTGATAGAGTTTGGTTAATAGAAAAATGATATGACACGACTTTGACTTCAAGGACTGTCATTTTATGTGTTCTGCATAATAGTGATGCTTTTATTTACTTTTTTGAAAACTGATGTTGACTAAAATTCTGAGCATTTGTTTTAGGCCTTGCATTGTTTCTCTTTACCTTGCTGGGATAGCAGGTTGTTGGAAATCATAGGATAGTGTGAGAGACATGTTTAGTGCACATCAATATCTGAGCATCCCTTCACTCTTGAGCATAAAGGAGATTCTATTTTCCCTCCACATTACAGTTAAGTGTGGTCATGGATTATTTCTGGCCAAGGAAAAATGGAAGTGAAGTGTATCTTCTTGTGGGCAGAGGAGGTGAAAAGCCTCTATGCACTTTTCTACTCTCTCTGCCTCTGTAAAAAAAGCATCAATTTAAGGTAACAGAGCCACAAGAGTAAATCATCCTGGATCCCTGAGTCACCTGAGGGAAGACAGCTGCCATGGCAAGTCTCCTGCTTCCATAGCAAACTTAAAAGAACAAGAAGTCAATTCTTCTGTCTCAAGCCACGGAGTTGATTTTTGGTTTTTTTGGTTTTGTTTTGTTACAGCAGCATAAAGCCTACTCAAACTAATCAAACGGTTCTTGGGAAAGTGGGCATTGTAGAGTTGGAGTAATTCTGAAATCTGGAGTGATGTTTCCAAAGGTATATTTTGGCAGTATTATTTTTGACTTTAAAATAATTCTTTCCTGGCTGTCACCAAATAATCTGAGGTTTTGCTTATTTGCTCAGTATAGTGGGCAACATGGGCCCCTAAAATAAAAGCCTAGGGGAAATCCACAATATTTAATTAATTATTATTAATTAATTAATTATATGATAGTATATTAATTAAACTACAATACTTAATAAAAATCAGCTGCTATTCACTTACCAAATATCTCTAGATGAACCAAGCAACATGAAGTAGGGAAATAATACTAGACATATATCTGAATTTGAAATGGTACATTTTCCAATTTAAAATGAACAACATTCTTATAATAATACCTTTAGTTCTTTAACCTTAACTGGAATTAGATAATAGTCTATATTAAAGACTATACAACAATCACTCCTTTTTCCTAAGTTAAAAAGAATCTCCCTGTCTTAGATGATGTTTTTTTGGTGTGGTCCTCAGTGTAATTTATAATCAGCTCTTTACTTTTCAGAATGACCTGAAACAACTCCCCCTCTATGTCTTTTTTTTTTTTTGCCTTTTACAGTGGAAGGCTCTGTATGCTGTCTCATTTTTACTTTTTAAGAGACGTAACTATTTTAAATGCCACCTACATGCCAACAAGCATTATTTCTACAGCACCTAATTAATTAAAGATAACCTTTTTTCTTCACACATACGACTGGAGATAAAAAAAATAATTGCATACAATTACCTCAAACTGAAAGGATTTAAATATACTACTGTGATAAGCGGCACAACAAATTATGCCTCATGAAGTATTTTGTGCCAATCATTAATAGCTCATAAAATAGTCATGAGATGTTAAAATCTACTTCTGTAATGTTTATTCAACTTTTAAGAATGAGAGTCATTACATCTGGAATTCAATCCA
The DNA here is from genome assembly GCF_041296265.1 of Equus caballus. Lineage (NCBI taxonomy): Eukaryota > Metazoa > Chordata > Mammalia > Perissodactyla > Equidae > Equus > Equus caballus. The sequence continues at coordinate 43,551,848 of NC_091706.1, read as the reverse complement.
AGTTGAGTGTTACATCCCTTCAACACCTTCCATTAACCTTGCATCTGCTTGCTCTTCTCACCTAACTTCACCTTCAGAATGAAGCTCAAAAACCCTCCTTAAGGCAGCACATTCTATTTTGGGGAAACTACCAGTTTTTAAACATATTTTCTTAGCTCTGAGAAAAAATTATTGCATCTTAGTAGTGTGCTCCTCAGGTGGCATAGGACTCACATACTTGCTAGTAACAATCCTTACTTGGACTGTTCTAGTGTGAATAATCGGGCTACATGGAGAAGTGTCCTTTTAGTGGCAAGTTATCTACTTTTTTGTTTAAGATGCTCTTGCCTGACATAGAATGTTAAATGCTGTTATGAAAACAATTTAAATAGGGATACTAATAAATCTCCTGACATTATCTATCTTAGTGCTAATACTTTGAAAGAACGTTTTGTGGTTAATTAAGCATGCCATCCCCTGCTTGGTTTCTTGCCTGCTGTCCTGAGTCAAGCAGGACCTCTCCAGGTGTGCACCAAAATAGAATTACTACCCTGATGGTTTTTAAATAATTTTTTTAAAATTCATTTTTTATTATTCTGCTTTTGTACATCACTACCTCTATTTTGGGTCCTCAGAACACTGGATTTATTGTCCAACAAATATTATGTTCTACCAGGGAAGTGCTACGATTTGCAGCTGTTGTCCATGTCAACTTCCCATCCTCCTTCCTTTGTTTTTGAGAAAGATGCTAAGACAATCATTTCTTCTTCATCCCAGGCTGAAAACCACTCCTGCAATGCAAACTCTAGTATCAGAAAAAGATATATATCTTGAAAAGTTGCCCATAAACAGATTGAGACTTGTGAAAGTGTCTTTCCATGTATCATTTCTATTTAGTGGTTGATACTGAACTGGTTTACCTTTTTTTTGTTAGTGAGGGATATATGGTGGAAAGTGTCAGTCGGTCATAATTTCAGAATTAGGAACAGGGAAACATGAAGAGGTAATAAAAGGATTAAGGTTAAAGAAAGGCAATATTATACAATTTAATATCCTACAAAAAGAAAATTTTAAGCATAGATTTTGTCAGTGATGTTGTATACTTTTGTTTATCAACATCCTCATAAATAAATATTGATTCACTATCAAATAAATACCTTCTGCTTATTCAGTTCTTTTCATTGGCATAGAATATGTTGCTTTGTCATATCTGGCCATTTCCAATTAGACCTTTCCTCAAATATTTATTTACTTTTGTTCATTTAAATCTTCTTTCTACTAAATAATGTAGTTCTAGTAATAATACCTTAAAAGCAGTATCCTCAAAATGACCACTAATTTTCAGGCATATATGATGTCATACATATGCATTCTTGGGGTGTTTTTGGGGGGGGATATTTTTGTGTTTTTTTGGTGAGGATGATTGTCTCTGAGCTAAGATCCGTTGCCAATCCTCCTCTTTTTGCTTGAGGAAGATTGTCAGTGAGCTAATATCTGTGCCAATCCTCCTCTATTTTGTATGTGGGACACTGTCACAGCATGGCTTAATGAGCGGTGTATAAGTCCAAGCCCAGGATCTGAACTCTCAAACCCCAGCCCACCGAAGCAGAGCATGAAAACTTAACCACTACGCTGCTGGACCAGCCCCTGTATTTGTGTTTTTGACACATATAGATAGCTTTTTCCTGCAGTTACCAAAATTGCTTTGAATTTTTCTTTGATCCTTTATATCTCTCTTATCAAGTAAAGTTTTGCAATAGGCCATATTGACAATTAAAATGATTTTAAAAAATTATACTTAAAGGCAATCATAGTGTTTTATTGAAGATCCTGTGCAATGGTAAGAGGCAATGTGGATGGGCTTTAAGGAAATGCGGCGATGCTAATGGGAGTAAATATGGAGGATTCTACACTGTCCTGCCAATGTCTTCCTACCCTAGAATGAGAATTGACTTCAGCCTCTATCCTTGCTTCTGAAATACCCTTCCTAACCTGGAAATGTGTGCTGGTTCCTAGATATGGGAGACACCTTGAGGCTTGGTACATGTTCTTGGCAATTGCAGCGTTACTATATGGATCTCTGAGAATGAGAATTTTTTGGTATTGGATGGAACAGAGATAACCAAGGAGGTTTCTGAGAAAGATATAATGGAAGATTAAATCTGGACTAACGTTTTCTTGGTGTTATATGACACGTCAATGCCCTGTTAAATAGATGTGCAAGCAATTCATCAGCAATACTTTAGGATTTCTTTTTCTTACTTAAAATTCTAACAAGTCAAATAAATCTTGTTTTATACTTAGGTAGCTATGTAATTGCTATACTACTCATAACATTGCATTAGTCAAGTTCTGTGTCTGCTGTTACACGATTCTCCTGAAGTCTTTTGCTGCTCTAAAAGATGTCTCCTGCTAGGAAGTACTTAGAATTAAACTTCAGATTATTACATATATGAACAACTTTTGTTCTGAGTGTTTTTTTGAAAGAATAATCCTCTAAAAAACAGATGCACTGCAGTTTCCGGAAGGACTGCAATTTGTCATCAATTTTCACAAAAATATTTGCCGCAGAAAAACTTCTCAAATGCTTCTTCCTGAAAAAGAAGAAAAGGTGGACATTTCATTCTACCAATATGTGTCTGAATAATTACAAATAGTTTCTATCCTGAAAAAGAAATTGACAAACCTGGGTAAAGGAACTACATTGAAACTTAAGGAGATAACAAAGTGCCACGCCTCCCTTGCTAACACTCTTGCATACTTTAGGAAGAAGCAAATTCGTTTTTTAAATTATATGTACAAAATTCTTGCTTAGTATTCGCAGCTCAAATTTTTATATATGAGCTCAGATTTTATTGTTTTATATGTCTTTCCTGGTGACTTTTTATTCCACATTCCATTGCATTAAAATGGTTCAGTAATATAATTCTTAATACTAATTTGATTGACCTCATCGTTCCAGAATACTAAAGTCACACATACACAGACATTACTGAAGTTGTGCATTTAGCTTCCATAACAGTTTCACTGCATTTTAGGAAAACACAGGCTTTTCTTATCCACTTGCCAAGTATAGGATGTCAAGGTAAAAAATTCTCTGATAATGAAAGATCAAGTTTCTCGTGGTTGAAAATATGTTCCCTATAGAATAAAGACACATAACTCAGTTTTATTGTGCTGCTTTTTGTTCTGATTGATTCCTATTAAGCAGTAAGAATGTTTTTTCTCCTTAACATGGTGTAGTCCTTAGCCTCTCTTCTCCACTTGTCACATTTAGGAGCATCATTTTAGGGGATTTATTTTATGCTGCTATTATTTACAGTATTTATTTCGACCGTGTGGCAGTACTTTAGCACATACTGTACAATTTTAAAATTTAATAAGTGAAATCTTAGGTATCTTTGAGGATATTTCATAATCATCTGTTGCAACTTCCCATCCACTTACTTCTCCCCACTGTTTGAATGCAGCAAACGAACCCAGATTTCCCGGCAGAGTCATTTGTGTGAGACTAAGTGTCATGTATGGAGATTCTGTTAAGTCTTTAAAGCTACTGCGATCCTTTTTAATTCAAAGCAATACACAGTCATTCTGTATATGTTTAGTAAACTACCCAGATAGTCTATGTTTGTCGTAATTTAAGATTTTTCCTTTCATATCCTTAAGTAAATAAGAACTTAAAACACCAAGTGACTTATTCTTGGTTTGAAAAAGTACGACTATGGAAATGATATTGTGCTCCGGGAACATCTTCATGCTCCTTGAGCTTGAATTGTAGGACAGTTCTGTTGATGTCTAGTGAGACTTTTGACAAACAATTTAAAGTCTTTAGGTCTCAGTTTTCTCGTCTATGAAATGAGTCCATGTGTAAATTATTTCCAAAATTATTTCCAACTCTAGTGTTCTATTTTGGATAAAAAGACTCAGCCCCACCCCATCTTTGTGTCTGGGTAAACAGTTCTATGATGTCTTCTTAAATTCTCACTAAAGTTAACATAGAGTCGACAGGAAAATCCTGACAGCATGATGGCATTGCATTTTTGATGTTGATCTTCTTGGTTCATACTCATGTTTGCAATGTTGTTTTCTCTTATAAAAGAAGATATTTTGGTGTACTTTCTTTACAGAATACCAGTGGACAACTCAAGCATTTATTTTGTATTTATATCTATTCCCTGATATACTAAAGAAACATTTTATGTTTGTAGAAGGTACTACGATCTTCCCTTCTTCCGTAATGGAAAATGGCAGAATTCCCTAAACTGATGATGATTTAACACCAATGCTCAATTTACCACAGTTATGTAAGGACATTTTGAAGAGGGTAATTTCTGAGAAGTTAGGAATGAATAGAATTTATACTCAAGATTTACTTAGGAAAAAATTAGATGTTTTTATTTTTGGTGAGGGTGATTGGCCTAGAGCTAACATCTATTGCCAACCGTCCTCTTTTCGCATGAGGAAGATTGTCGCTGAGCTAACATCTATGCCAATCTTCCTCTATTTTATGTGTGGGATGTCACCAAAGCATGGTTTGATGAGCTGTGTGTACATGCATGCCTGAGATTTGAACCCGCCGAACCCTGGGCCACTGAAGTGGAGTATGCAAACTTAACCACTACGCCACCAGGCCGGCCCCAAAATTGGATCTGTCATTTCAAGTGTTTCCATTAATTGTTTTCTTTGTTTGAGTCCTACAATTTACACTTTTTACTATGAGAATATTATAGATGGAAGTATCAAGTAGTTCGTGTGTTCCCATATTCTTTTTATAAATGGAATGTCTGATAATTCACAAGGAAGCATTTACTACACCAAGATTAATCGCTTCCATCTACTGCACAGAAAACTGGCTTATTCATCCCCCAAATTGTCAAAGGCTTGCAGGGTTGCAGTTACAGAGTAAGGGCTGCTGCTCCAAATCCACAGTAAAATTTACCCTTGGGATCTCAGAACACCTTTGTTTTAAATCCATTCCTTCCATTTCTGTTATTTTCAAAACTGAACTTGTGAGATCCTGGTTGAAGTAGCCCCCAAAGTAACATAAACAAAATGAGTGAGCTGTTTGAAAAATAAACTCGTTAACAAGTATATTAGCACTTATTTGACTATTAAAGTGTTTCATTTTATATGGAATTATAAATTCTGTTAAAATTGCTACTTACAACCGCCTTCAGCTTTCAGTTCTGTGCTTAACATCTGTTTGGAATAGGATTTTAAAAATATGTTGCTTTTCATACTGAGGTGAAAGAGCTCATTGTTATAAATGAATACATTCTCTTAATACTGTGATGTATTCTTTTCTCCATCTATATATCAAGTATCCATATCTAAATTCTTTTGTAGTTGAGGATTTGCATGCATTTAATTATTGTATGTTCTCTTTTTAGTTTTATCTGAAACAGGCGTTTGTCCTTTGATTCTAGAAATGAACCAACTGTCCATCTCTTATTTCACTTAGCATAATGCCCTCAAGCTCCATCCATGTTTTTGCAAATGGCAAGATTTCATTCTTTTTTATGACTGAATAATATTCCATTGTGTGTGAAGGTATATTCCGTTGTGTGTGTGTGTATGTCTATGTGCGAGTGCAGACATATATATATACATGTATACCACATTTTATTTGTATATTTATAGACAATTAATTGTTTCCATATCTTGGCTATTGTAAATAATACTGCAATGAACGTGGGGTTGTAGATGTATTTTTGAGTTAGTGTTTTAATTTTCTTTGGATAAATACTCAGAAGTGGAATTGCTGGATCATATTGTAGTTCTATTTTTAATTTTTTGAGGAACTTCCATACTGTTTTCCATAGTGGCTGCACCAATTTATATTCCCACCAACAGTGCACAAGGGTTCCTTTTCTGAGCATCCTTGCCAACACTTGTTATTTCTTGTCTTTTTGTGTAAAGCCATTCTAACAGGTGTGAGGTGTTATCTCATTGTGGTTTTGATTTGCATTTCCCTGACGATTAGTGATACTAAGCACCTTTTCATGTACTTGTTGGCCATCTATATGTTGTCTTTGGAAAAATGTCTATTCATATTCTCTGTCCATTTTTTAATTGGATTGTTTTTTCACTATGGAGTTGTATGAGTTCCTTATATTTTGGATATTAGCCCTTTATAAGATGTATGATTTGCAAATATTTTCTCTCATTTCATAGGTTGCCTTTGCATTTTGTTGATGGTTTCCTTTGCTGTACAGAAGCTTTTTAGATTGATATGGTTCCACTCATTTGTTTTTTCTTTTGCTCTCTTTGCTTTTAGGGTCAAATCCAAAACATCATCACCAAAACTGATGTCACAGAGCTTACTGCCTGTTTTCTTCTAGGAGTTTCTTACATTCAAGTCTTTAATCCATTTTGGGAGTTATGTATGTGTATGGTATAAGATAGTGGTCCAGTTTCATTCTTTTGCATGTGGCTGTCTAGTTTTCCCAGAACCATTTGTTGAAGAGAGTATCCTTTTCCTTTTGTATATTCTTGGCTCCTTTGTCATAAATTAATTGATCATATACGTGTGGATTTACCCCTGGGCTCTCTATTCTGTTCCATTGATCTACATATCTCTTTTTATGCCAGTACCATACAGTTTTGATTACTATAGCTTCGTAATATAGTTTGAAATCAGGGAGAGTAATGCCTCTACTTTTGCTCTTCCTTCTCAAGATTTGTTTGGCTGTTGGGGTCTTTTGTGATTCCGTACAAATTTTAGGATTGTTTGTTCTATTTCTGTGAAAAATACCATTGGAATTTTTATAGGGATTGCATTGAATCTGTAGATTGCTTTGGGTGGTATGGCCATTTTAACAATACTAAGTTTTCTAATCCGTGAGAGTGGAACATCTTTTCATTTTTTTGCATCTTCTTCAATTTGTTTCATTAACGTCTTAAAAGTTTTCAGTGTACAGTTCTTTCTACTCCTTGGCTAAATTTATTCCTAGTATTTTATTCTTTTTGATACAATTGTGAGTGTGATTGTTTTCTTAATTTCTATTTCTGCTAGTGTATAAAATTTCTGCTATTAGTGTATAAAAATGCAAGAGATTTTTGTATATTGATTTTGTATCCTTTGCAAGAGATTTTTGTATATTGATTTTGTGTCCTTCAACTTTACTGAATTTACTAATTAGTTCTCACAGATTTTGGGTGGGGTCTTCAGGGTTTTCTACATATATTATGTCATCTGCAAATAGTGACAGTTTTACTTCTTTCTTCCTTATTTGCATAATTTTTATTTCTTTTTCTTGCCTAATTGCTCTGGCTAGGTCTTCCAATACTAGGTTGAATAAGAGTGGTGACAGTGGGCATCCTTATCTTGTCCCTCAAATTAGAGGTAAAGTTTTCAGTTCTTCATCATTGAGTATTGTATTAGCTGTGGGCTTGTCATAATGTGGACTTTAATTAATTAATTAATTAAATTTTGCTACCCTGCTCCCTTCTATCAAAGCCAGGCCTGTTCTGTATATATTACCTTAATTATTTTGAGGTACATTAAACCCTATACCAACTTCTTTGAGAATTTCTATCATAAGTGGATGTTGAATTGTGTCAAATGATTTTTATGCATTTATTGAGATGGTCATATAATTTTATTCTTCATTTTGCTAACATGATGCCTCACATTGATTGATTTGTGGGTGTTGAAACCATCCTTGCATTCCTGGAATAAATCTCACATGATTATGTTGTATGATACTTTTAATGTATTATTGAATTCAGTTTGCTAATATTTTGAAGATTTTTGCATTTATGTTCATCATGGATATTGGACTGTAATTTTCTTTTCTTGTGGTGTCCTTGTCTGGCTTTGTTATCAGGGTAATGCTGGCCCCATAAAATGAGTTTGGAAGTGTTCCATCCTCTTCTTTTTTTTTTTGGAGGAGTTTGACAAGGATGGGTATTAATACTTCTTTAAATATTTTGTAGAATTCACCAGTGAAGCCATCTGATCCTGGATTTTTGTTTATTAGGAGATTTTGATTACTGATTCAATCTCCTTACTATTAATTGGTCTCTTCAGATTTCCTATTTCTGCGTGATTCAGTCATGGTATGCGGTGTGTTTCTAGGAATGTCTCCATTTCTTCTAGGTTGTCCAATTTGTTGGTATTGAATTCTTCATAGTAGTCTCTGATGACCCTTCACATTTCTGTGTTATCAGTTGAAATGTCTCCTCTTTCATTTCTGGTTTTGTGTTTCAGTTTTCTCTTTTTCTTGGTGAGCCCAGCTAAAGGTTTGTCAATTTTGTTTACCTTTTCAAAGAACCAGCTCTTAGTTTCAGTGATCTTTTCTTTATTAAAAAAAAGATTAGCACCCGAGCTAACATCTGTTGCCAATCTTCCTTTTTTCCTTCTTCTTTTTCTCCCTAAAGGCCCCCCAGTACATAGTTGTATATTCTAGTTGTGAGTGCCTCTTGTTGTGCTGTGTGGGACACAGCCTCTGCATGGCCTGATGAGCAGGGCCATGTCTACGCCTGGGATCTAAACCGACAAAACGCTGGGCTGCCAAAGTGGAGTGTGCAAACTTAACCACTCAGCCACAGGGCCAGCCCCTCAGTGATCTTTTCTATTGTCTCTTTACTCTCTATTTTATTTATTTCTTCTCTGATCTTTGTTATTTCCTTCCTTCTACTAATTTTGGGCTTTACTTGTTCTGTTTCTAGTTCTTAAGGTCTAAAGTTACATTATTTATTTGAAATTTTTCTTGTTTCTTAATGTATAAGAATTTATTGCTATGAAGTTTCCTCTTAAAACTGCTTTTGCTGCATCCTATAAACTTTAATATGCTGTATTTCCATTTTCATTTGTCTCAAAGTATTTTTGGATTTGTCTTTAGGTTTGTTCTTTGACCCATTGATTGTTTTGTAGCATGTTATTTAATTTCCACATATTTGTGAATTTTCTCGTTTCCTTCTTATAATTGATTTCTAGTTTTATACCATCATGGTCTGAAAAGATGCTTAATGCAGTTTCAGTCTTCTTAAATTTATTAAGACTTGTTTTCTGACCTAACATGTGATCTATTCTGGAGAATGTTCCATGCGCACTTGAGAAGAATGTGTATTCTGTTGCTTTTGCATGGAATGTTCTGTATATAATTGTTAAATCTATCTGGTCTAATATGTTTTTAAGCCTGATTTTTCCTTATTGATTTTCTGTCTGGACGATCTATTCATTGATGACACTGGGGTATTAAAGTCACCTACAGTTATTATATCGCTGTCTATTTCTCCCCTCAGGTCTGTTAATATTTGCTTTATATATTTACATCCCTTGCTCATTTTTCAATAGGACTTTTATAAAATTCTTACTAAACTGTACAAACTCTTATGTGTTAAAACATTTTTTTAAAAAAATTACAGAGATTTTGTCTGATTTTTCAACTGCGTTTATGATTTATTCTGCCACTCAGAATTTTTTATGTAGTTAAATTTACTACTTGTTTCTTTTATTGTTTCTGGTTTTCATGCCATGTTTAGAAAGACTTTCCCCATCACAAGATTCCGTACTAACTCTCCATTTTTTCTCTTGGTATTTTTAGGGTGTTTATATCACTTTTACTTTGGATTAATCCAAATTAATTGTGCTGCAAAGCATGCCAAAGAAATATAGCTTCATTTTTTTGGCAAAGAATTAGCTAATGGTCTCAATTTCATTACTGAGCAATCAATATTTCACTCACTGATTTGAGCTGATGAAGTGGTATTCTTATTCTCATTATAATTTCCACTTTTTATATTTATATGCCAAAATATGTTTCATACCAATCATAAGAGCTCTTAAAATTGCCTCACATTTGTGCAGAATTATACATCTATGGACAGAACCCAAGTCAATCCTTGTGACTTTCAGTTTGATTTTGCATTAGTATTTAGTGTTGCAATGATTTAACAGAGCATTTCCTCCTGTTGTTATGCAAAAATACATTAATTCAGTGATCCTCCTCTTAAAAATGATTATGAGATGAAATATACTGTAGCCCTTTGGTAAGAGTAGCGTTTATATCAATTCAGAATAAAAAAATGCAACTTCATCTTAGCTTTAAATGTAGAAAGCTCCAGTGAGGCAAATCTCTGTCTCTTATTTTCACATACTCATTTGTACTCAATAAACTTTTGGCTCAAATGGACCACCTATTTTAAAAGATATATTTGTCCCATTCCGCCACTTTATATCTACATAAGCTACTTCAGGCACAAGACATTCTATTTTGAATATGAAACTTAGACAAGTAAAAGTTCAGCTTGCCTGGTGTCTAGAAGTAGAGAGGGTAATCTACCTTCCTGGAAGGTCTCTTGAGAGTGTCCCAGCACTTACACTGTGGAGACACAACTTTGGACAGGAAATCCATGGTCAATGAGGAAGGCTATGAAATTAAGCCTCCCAAAACCGTGAATTATAAAATTGGAGACACATGGCCATAATTTTGGTGAATTCTGACAACATCTTATTGAAGATGTATTCTACCATTGTTCTTATGTTTCCCACTGTCCCAGCAATGAAAAGTTCATGAATAGGAGCTGAAAGACGGGTGACTGTGGCAGGCCCTCTGTGGATCCTCCCCTGCTTCTTTCAGGGCTGCTATTCCTCTCACAGTCCTCCTTGTTCTGTAGTGCATCCTTCACTTTACAGTATTTGCATCCTCTGACTCGGTCAGCAAAGGATCTGGACCCAACACTGACTTTCACACTGACTTCCCAGGGCAGTAGAGAGTACCAAAATTCCACCTTATGTGCTGAGTATCTAAGCAATGGTTTGTGCAGTAGAATTCCTGCAGACTGTGTAGAATGCAGGACTGATTTCTCCTGTGTCTGTGGGAGGCCTGCCATTAAAGAAAATAAGTTAAAAACAAGAAGAAAAAAAAAGCATGAATGGAATAGTTTATATAATATCATCACCTCTCTCGAAACAGGGTGATTTAGGAGTCTCTCTACTGATTTTTCTAAAGTGAGCTATTTTCATAGCTCAGCTCAATTTTAGTTCTATAATCCCCTAAAATATCACAAATTAATCTCTCTTGGCCTTATGCTACCAATAATTTATGGCTTGAGCTTTGTATTTTGCGCTTGGTATAATCTGATTGTTATTATAACATGTTTCCTGGTTGTTTGTGATATCGCTCTACTCCATTAACTGTAAGTAATCAAAGATAGAGGTATGACTCACATTTCTTGCTGGTCTTCCTAATATGTAGCATGAGACCTAGAGATGTAAGAGGACTAGTGACATTCTCGATGCATCTTATCTCATAATTCCTCAGTGATCTGAACCATGATCTCCTTTCCCCACTCTAAATTTCCTTGGTATTTGAGTCTGTCTTGTTTCAACAACATACAAGAAAAACTTAAGTCTTTAAACCTTGTTCATAGACAAACAAAGAATATTATAAACATTTTATGTCTGAGCTGATCTGGGAGAAATAAGGTACCAAGTTATGAGTATTTCATTTCTAAAGTAGCAAATGGGGATATCAGTGCAATGGGTCATATACCAAGTACAAGAATCTTGCTCATTTACAACTATTTTATCTAAAAGTTTGTGCATGGCTTAAAGAGTGCTGAATATTAGGATCCTATTTCAGGGATTTGAGCAAGTCAAGTTGTACAAGATTAGTGGGCTACTTTAGCAAATGAATTTTTCATTAATGTATTGTGTATTCCTTATCCATCATAAGTTTCACCTTTTCAGGTCTTTCTGTTGCTTTAGCAATCACATAACCTTCTATTGAAAACAATAAATATCATAAAAGAATGTTTTATGGATATTTTAAAAAACTATAATATAAATTTATATAATACAATATAATATTATATATAATGTATATTATATAATATATGTCATAATACAATATATTATATATAATATAATTTAATAATAATATATAATACATTATAATATAGATTTTTAAAAATCCCTAAAACATTTTTTTATAATGTTTATCAATAATTTAAGACATTGATTGTTAAGAGTACTTTTAATGCATTTTTTAGGTCCTCCTGGTATGGTATTGGGTTTCAAGTGCTCAGATGGAGGAAAGAAATTTGCACTATTCTGGGACCAACTGCATAAATTAACACAAGCTTTTGCCAGCCTAATTGGTATAATAATCCACTGAAGTGTCTGAAGGATACATGCATGTTCTAAAATTGCAATGCATCACAGAGTAGATATGTTCTCTAGCGGAGATTTCTTGTCAATCGTTCCAGTAATTTGGAATGCCCTTCTTGACAAGCTGAGGAAGGAATATTTCCTCATGGGGTAGCATTTCTCCTCCCCTGAGGGTTTAATTTATTTTTGACTAAAAGAGAGCATCACGCTTTTGGCAGTGTGCAAATTAAAAATATTAATGAACTGAAGTAAAAAGTAAAATAAAATGTTTTTTATTAAATCACAATCAGAGTTTATGTTCATATCTCAGACTTGTCAGCCTGTCAGTGTGTCCCTAGGCTCATGCAATAGGGGAGAAAATTTGATGAATTTTCTTTTTTTGGGCTTATGGTTATTGCTGATTTCTTTTAGAAATGGGAGATTTTATTACTGACTTTTCAGTCCAGATGGCTACTATTTTCCTGTTCATTAATAAAAGAAATCAGAAGTAAATGAGAGAAACTATTCAATGGATATTATTTTTTTTATTATTTTGTATTTGGTTTCAAATGCCAAAGAAACTCCAAATTAAGTTCTGCAGGTTAAAATTAATGAGAGATTTGTTTGAATTTTGTGTTTTGCTAAGCTGGTGCTAGATCTCAAAACATTAATGCTGGATTGAATCCTAAAGGAAAAATCAAGTACATTCATGCATCAAAATGACAGTGTTTGTGCCAAAGGAAATGTTACTGGTTTGTTTTCCCAGTGAATAACTCTTTATATAGTTGGATATAGCTGTTTAGCTTGGAAATCATGCCATGACTCTGAAGCAGACCTGTCTAATTATTTAGGCTTTGTGAATCCATCTCACTTGTGACCCACAATAAAAGAGCTGTTTGAATAAACTAAGGTTTCTCAATGTCCACACTATTGACATTTGAGACCATCCTATGTACGGTAGGATGTTTATTTTAGCAGCATCCCTTGCTTCTACCTATTACATTCAGTAGCAACCCACTTGTTCTGACAACCAAAAGTGTCTCTAGACATTGTCATTGTCACATGAATGCTAAAGTTTCCCTTTTTTGAGAATCACTGGAAGAAAGCAGATGCAACTCTAAAGAAATCCTTTATTCTCAGTATATGTTCCATCTCGGAGAATCAGCCCTTAAAACAAGATAATAAGTAATCTACGTTATTATTTGGCATATTATTTTATTTTTATCTTTTTTGTTGTTGTTGCTAGAATTATATATTTATCCACTGAAAGATACTAAGTAGGTAGAAACAAGTACTTGCATTGTCAACTAATATATGTATATATCAACTAATATATCTCTTTATATATATCAGCTAACGTTTCTATATATATCAACTAATCATTCTATCTAGATTTAAAATAATCTATCTACCCACATATCTGTATCTATATATCTCCTGATTGGTATCAGTTCATGACAATAGATAGACAACTTCCTGGATGTTCCCAGACATTGGTCCCATTTTGGTGTAGTCCTTTATAACCTAAAAGAAGGATTTCAAAATAAAATAGGATTCAGTTAAAATTTCCTTTTGGTAAATGAAGCTTTACAGTTCTCTTATGAGTCTTTTTAAATTAACACTCAAAACCAAGCAACACAAAAAACCTCACTGGAATTGACAATACAGAATCTTTGAATGAAGTCAGAATGATCTGAAATAATAAAGTGAATAGTTTAAACTCACCATGAGTTACTTCCCAATTCCTAATCAGAAATCAAGTACTTGGAATAAAATCACTCATTTCTCTTTCACTAAGAATCGAATTACATTATTATAGGCCTGAATCTTTAGTAATTTTCTTAATCACCCTTTCCATTATAATTACCTCTTGGTGTGTGGAAAGACTGAAGACTTAAATTTTAGAGTTCTGGGTTCTTGCCCTCCTTCTGCTACTGATTAACTATTTAAATGAAGTAAGTTACTTAACCTTACTTGAGCTTTATTGTCATAAGGAAAAAATGGAATAATATACCCTCCTACTTACTTTATATCTTGGTTAGAAAGATCAAATAAGACATTAAACCATAAGCATTAAAGCATATTTCCTATATAGGTAAATTCAGCTCATTTTGATATATTTTCTACTTAGTAAAATGGCATTCATAGTAGTGACACTAGAGACCTATTGTAAACTTTTCTACACAAGAGGTAACAAAATTTACCTAGAGGAAGCTTATGCTTGTTGGATGTGATCAACACGATTACTTTCTACTGAACTACAGCATCTCTAGACTAGAAGATAGTTTCATAAATATTTGCATAAACCCATGTAAAACTCAGAAAAGGAATATTCTATTAATTGGATTCAATAGTTAGGTTTCTGGAGCAAGCATATCCATCCACACATAAACACGAAGTAACCAACCTATGTAGGTGAACTCTCTCCAAATCTTCAGTATGGTTAAATGACTCCTCCTCTAGAAAAGGTGATTACAGGACAGAGGGCAATAACCCAAAACAAATAGCACTTTTATTTTTGACCCTTTAAAGTTTCTTTAAATTCTGCCTTCTGCTATTCAGAAATGATCTGCCACATTACCCAAATACTGTCTTTCCCTTTTAAAACAGCTGAACATGAAATGTATTACTTAATAAAGCAGATGCAAGATTTTGTAGTATGTATGAAGGTAGATTGCTTATCTGAAATGGAAATGAATACCATAAATCAAAATAGTTCATCAAACATTTCTTGTTTTATAGTAATTTATCAGTTTTATTTCTGCTATTTTTTTATCATTCAGGTCTGTAGTTTACTACCTGAGTGTAGGCTTCCTTGTAAAATTTAGTTACAGGTATGTCTTTACCACAGCAAAAGAGTTCACATGTATTATCTTGCCATTGCAAATGTGAGGGAGAGATTATAGAGAAAGTCATACTATTTGATGACCTCTTAACGGCATTTAGTAAAATAAATTTTAGTGGTATTTACAAATAATGAGGAAAGTGCTTCAAAATAGACAAAACAACCTACAAGATAAATAGAAACACAAGAATCCAGAAAGTTCTAAGAGAATATAAAGCATTCTTTTTTTTCTTTCTTTTTTTTTTGAGGACGATTGCCCTGAGCTGACAGCTGTGCCCATCTTCCTCCACTTTATATGTGGACCCCCTACCACAGCTTGGCTTGCCAAGCTGTGCCATGTCCACACCCAGGATCCAAATCTGCGAATCCTGGACCGCCAAAGCAGAATGTGCACACTTAACTGCTGTGCCACTGGGCCAGCCCCTAAAGCATTCTTGACTAATCATCTTTTCTTAATATTATTCTGTTTTGGTATTCGAACCTCTGCAAAACCACATGTTCTTACCTTACAACTTGTATGCCAATTTATTCAGAGTAAGGAAATGTTTTGTAAGATTTTAAACTTGATATTCATTCACTCATGAAATTAAGACTAAGGATGTGAAACAATATAATTACTGTCCTAAAGAAGCTCATGGTATAATCGATGCTATATAATGCAACCTGGAGAGTCCCCAAAAAGATCTGAGATTGGCAAAATGGAGGAAAAAATCAATTTAGTAAATTATAATTTTAAAAAGTTGTATTTTTAATGAATTTCAACTAAATAGGAAGGCAGAAAATGTGCCAGGTTATCTTTTCAGTGGCATCCTGAATTAAATTTTTGGAAAGCCAAGTATTATGCAAGTTTCCGCCAAATTTTTAACAGAATTTACGTTACTCAATGGTTATCTGACAAATGATGGTTTCCTCCTTCCCTTTTACCGTGGATGTCTTCTACCAGCGAAAACCAGACAGAAGAGAATTTGTGACTGGGGGGAAAACCTCCAGGGAGAGAGAAAGAGTAAATACATTATCTGAATGTATCAGTGACAGATGTCCTAAAATTAATAAAATTGGACCCAATACTTGCAGAACTTTCTGTAAGCATATTTTTTCCAGAAATCCCTTCTACCACTTTGACTACAACAAACCCAATCAACTCCGAAGTAGGCAGAACTCTATAGCCTAAAGCAAACACTATAATCTCTCCATTAATGGTTCTTGAAGAGAAACCACTTTGGGTGTCATTTAGAGTCTCTCCGTTCTTATTTTTGAGCAAATCCTTATAAGCTTAGTCATATGGTTTTCTCTCATATCACTAATTAAAAGGGGCATATTAGGGGGTGAGCAGGATAATTCTTACAGGGAGGCATGTGTCCCTAAAAAGTAAAAACTGCTAATGAAAGAGAGAAAATGAGAGAGAACCCCAATAAGCATAAGGAATTTCAAAACACAGCAATGTGGAGCCCCTGAAGGTGTGGACAAAAATAACTCTAGATTCCATTAGGCTTTTATACAGTAGAATGCAGCCCAGTGGAATAGTGGTACTGCTAACACATCATCAAAAATGAGATGAACTTCTACAACGTGACTGTAAAAGAGAGAAATTAAGTATTTAAAAAATTTTAGAAAAAAATTATATTTTAAAGAAAACATTTTTTGGTAATTCTTATGTGAAACTCTTTTTTCCTTGATGATTTCAGAAAAATGACTGTTGTTGAATTATTTTAGAAATGGCATACCAGATAATGTAAACAATCAGCGCTATTCCCATGAGTAGGGCAGCATTATTTAGAAACAATTTCTTTATACCAATTCTATTACACATCAAATTTTGTGTCAAAACAAGCACCCTCAACTATTTTGCTTTATTTGGTTCTATTACAAATGGATGGAAAATAAAATAGATTATGTCCTATCCATAACATAGTAATTCGTATGTTAAGTTGAATGGTGAGTATTGAGGTTTTTCAGAAGTGTCTGATCTCTAAAGATTTCAGCACGGATGAGATGCCAATAAAATACTTATTTCATTTTGTTTTAACCACAAAATGGTTTTAATTAACAATAACTGTCATCATAATTTTTAGGAGATACCTTACATGTACATAAATCCCATTTAATATTGCCTTCAAAATACTATGTAGTATATATTTTTAAAAAATGGAAAATATTACTGAGTTACACAATAATTTTATGATATTTCAAAAATATTACTCAGATGTGCATATGTCATTGTTGCTTTGGCAGGTGGTAGTTTTACTTAACAATTAGATGTTTATTTTATCTGCAATCGCAGATTATCAATGTTGAGTAGTATCTCTCACTTTTAGTTCTTTTAACTAGTTCTATCAATTTTATCTTTGCTAGTATCTAATTATTTCAGTGGGTATGGCCAAAGGGTCTTTTGCCCGGATGCAAGATTTTCAGGTTGTTTAATTTGTTCTTTTGTTTTATTCTACATAATACAGGTGTTCTAGCAATATCTACCTCTGCTCATTCCAAGCTAAAGACAGGCTTTTGTTCTTCTGCATCTTCTGTTTAGATTTCTCTCTGACAGAATATTTGGATACACAAATGAGTTCTTAAGAATTAGCCAATAGGGGCCCGCCCAGTGGTGTAGAGGTTAAGTTCGCGCTCTCCAGTTTGGCGTCCCAGGGTTCTGCTGGTTCGGATCTTGGGCACAGACCTACACACTGCCTATCAAGCCATGCTGTGGCAGGCGTCTCATATATAACGTACAGGAAGATTGGCACGGATGTTAGCTCAGGGCCAGTCTTCCTCAGCAAAAAAAGAGGAGGATTGACAGTGGATGTTATCTCAGGGTTAATCTTCCTCAAAAAAAGAATTAGCAAGTGCATGGTGATGTGTAATCATGTATTGTTAGTAGCAATGTACTGTAACATTTACCTATGAGGTGTCTGATAGGACACTGGAAGAAAAACTTCACAATAAATAAATCAGTGGTATGCAAGAGGCTTGATCATCTCAATGAAAAATTTTAGAATAATCAAAATCATTTATGAGAGAAAGCTTTTATTCAAAACATATAATACATGAATATTAATAAATAGGAGATCTCAAACAGAACATTTTGTAGTTTTTTTATGCTGCAACTGTATATTTCCCCAGAGTAGTGAGTAATTCAAAACAAACTGTGGTAATCAGAGTAGTTGTAAGAGAAATGGCAGCAGGCATAATGATAAATATCTGTCATTTATTCATTATGCATGTGCCACTGACTATGCTATGCATTGTACTTAGGTTATTTAACTTAATCCTCACATGGATTTTGCAAGGAGATATTCTTATGCTCATTTTACATGGGGAAACTATTGTTCATAGAGATGAAATAATTGGCCCAGCAGCTGGATGGACCATTGTTACTGTACTTTGAGGCCTGGCACACTCTTGCCACTAAGCAAGGCTGGCTCTTTTTCTTGTCTGACATCACTGGAAGAAAACATAATAAATTTTAAAGTGATTGAGTAAATATTAGCTCTATATCTTCCAGTTAGATTTCCTCAGGAATGGGGCAAGGTGATAAAAATATTTAATTGAAAAATTATTCTACACAGACGAAAAAGAAAAGATAAAGCTTCTTGGTTAAAGTAGTTGAATTAACTCTTAATAGTATAAGTAGGTATATTTCACATAAAATATATTTCAATATAAAAAACTTTTATTAGCAGAGAAAAATTAACAGTTTAACCGTCGTAAACTATCATTAATATTTTATTATGTGCTTCTAAGACCATGGAGAGCAAAGACCTCAAGTGCTTGAGAGAGCGGTTTCTATTTTAGATAGTAGGAGTTATCTCATTCTTGGCAAATGTAAAATATATAAAAGTACTTTGTATGTTACATTAATGCCACTAGAGATTGTTTAATACCAAAAAGAAAATTTAATTTTTTGTTTCAATATAATCATATTTCAAAATAGTGGATTTCAGCCTATGCATACTCCTTGGCTTAATTCTACATCTAATTAAACTAATCATAATGGAAAATGTGTAATTCTACATTTCAAAATTCTCCTTAAATCCTAATTCATTTATAGTAACTCAGCAGCACAACACCACCAGCATGAGAATGAAGAAACCATTATGAAATATTACCTGTCACACGCAATTCCGTGAATGTTTACTGAATAGTACTTGACCTAAGCTGCAGCCAAGTATGGAAGATGAATTTCTACCTGCGTCTGAAGTGCTCTGTGTGGCATTAAAAATTGCTCATATTTATTCCATTAAAAAAAAGGAAAAGAAAGGATGGCACATATAAAATATATAACTTGGGTAATCACAATTCATTTATCTATTGCTATTTAAAAAACTACCCCAAAACTGCGTGGCTTAAAACAACCACCATTTTACAGTGTCTCATGAATTTGGGGGTCAAGAATTTGAACAGGGCTTTGTTGGGAGATTCTTCTGTTCCATGTGGCATCAACAGATGTCGCTCATTGGTATTCACCTGGAAGATGAGTAATCTAGAGTGACAAGATGGTTTCACGTATGTCTAGTGCTTTGGTGTATATGACTAGTAGGCTAGAATTAGCAGGAACTGTCAGCCAGAGCACCTTCATATGGCCTTTATATCATGGTGGTCTTGGGTAGTCAGACTTGTTATATGTGGATCAGGGCTCCTAAAGAAGGTGATCCAAGAGACCCAGGCAGAGCTGCAAGAGTTCTTGTGAACTAACCTTGGAAATCCCAGAATATCACTTTGACTTCATTGTTTTGTTCACAAGTCACTAATTCTAGTCTAGATTCAGAGCAACAGGTATTACACTGAAGCCTTTAATTGGAGAATCATTAAAGAATATATGGTCACCTTCCTTCCATCATCCACGGGGTATCAAAACCAGATTCTCTCCCAACGTTGTTTTTCTCTTTTGAGGTGTCTTAGCTATAGATTCACAGCATGTTGAATGATGATTTAAAAGAATATATAATGTGGATTTAAGTGGATTATTTTATCTGACTACCACTAAACAAAGGTAAAGGGTCAAGAATATATATACATATATTTTTAGTGAGCTGCTGAAAACCAGAATGCTATTTGATGATCTGAATCGTAGATAATAATCCACTGGAATGTATGTGGATGTGCCACGCTTGAGTTTGAAGGGGACCCAGTGAAAGCAGTATTGCAATATAATTTCCAGGTAATTCACATGTACATTTTAAAAGGCTGTCTGGTTTCAGTCATCTTGGAGAACCATTTAATAAATTCTAAAATTAACAAAGTAATTATTTTTCAGCCAGAGAAGAGCCCTGGAATTCTATATGTTTGTAATATTGTTTTAAAACATGTATCACATATTTTTGTTCAAACATATTAACTCTTTAAGGTTATTTTATTGTTTTTAATCTCCCTAATTTCTAAGAACAAATTAAATCTATGTTGGTTCTTGGAAAAAAATCACTTATTAACCAACAGATTTTCTTTCAAATAGGTAGAGTATACTTTATATAATAAATCAACAGATAGCAAAATTATCAGTCACACATATGCAAACTGTAATGCATTACTTACATTAATATGTTATAAATTAAGTTTTCTCATAATGGTGTGTATTAATTACCTGCAGATCTTTTTAAAAAGGCAGATGATAATTCAGTAAGTCTGGAGTGGGACCTAAGTTTCTGCGTTTCTAACAAGCTGCCTGATGATGCTAATACTTCTGGTATAGAAACCACACTTTGAACACTAAGGTTTTAAATCTCAAAGTAATTTCAAGACAAAAGGACTCAGTATATCACAAAAGTTTGAGTTTGGATGATGTAATGCATTCTGCTTCAACAAGAGGATAGTACTAGATTGGCTTTATGGCGTACACCAAAACGGAGTTGAAGATGAGTCCTTGTCATTTTTCAATCTCCTTGTCCCTCTTGCTTTCTTGTAAATCCTAAAAGCTAGGCACTAAGTATCCTAATTAATACTACCTTGTCTCTTCCTTCTTTCCCATATGCACTCACATAAACACTTAGTTATTACCCGTTCTGAGTAAGCTGCTCTCCCTATTTCCCCCGCATATGATGGGCATTCTACTTCAAGAAACACGTCTTTGAAATATCTTGCTCTCTTCTGTTTTTTCATTACTAGTTTTCTCAAAAAGTGGTTTGAATTTACTGACTGCATTGTCTTATTTTCTCACCATAAACCATTCACCTGGAATCTATTCCCCCAACCCCCACTTCCAGCAATGTAATGAAATTACTCCCTTGGAAAATCACTAGTAACCTCCAGCCATCAAACGCCAGAGTTTTTCTAGTCTGGTTGGCATCTTTGGGACATCTGATCCAGAAGAAGCCACTGTGAAACTCTGCTTTCTTGGGTCCCAAGATAACATATTTTGGTCAGCTCTATCTTGTCATTCTCTTTACACACTCTTCTCTTGTTACCAATTCTCTAAATATAGACATGACTGAAGTTCTCTCTTTAGATTACCCTGTCATTTATGCACTGTCTTCCAAAGTGAATTCATTCTTTTTGTTTAATTGAGATATAATTGGCATACAACCTTATATTAGTCTCATGTATACAGCATAATTATTTGATACACGTATGTATTGTGAAATGATCACCACAATAATTCTGGTTAGCATCCATCATCACACATAGTTATGATTTTTTTATCTTGTGATGAGAGCTTTTAACATATACTCTCTTAGCAACTTTCAAATACACAATATGGTATTATTAACTATAGTCACCGTGATATATGTCACATACCCATCACTTACTCATTTTATAACTGGAAGTTTACACCTTTTGACCGCTAATTCATTCTTAATTATGGTTCAACAATCTCTTCATTCAAATGAGTATCATAAATATCCTCAGCCCTTTTCTTTCCCTCAGTACAAGGTGTAAATTTTCAAATAATTTCTGATCAGTATGTGTATAAAACTAAACCTGTTTTCTTCTCTCTGAAAACTTTCTTCCTTATGGACTCCCAAATTGGATTAAAGCATAGTTATTCTTCTCACTTGAAAAAGAATTATTAGGTTGATTTCAACCTTACCATTCTAGCCCTCATACCTAATGAATTTCTAGCTCCTGTCTACCCTTCCTCTCCAAGGTCTCCATTATGGCTCCTATTCTCCATCCTCGCTTCTGCCATTCAGAAGGCCAGTGACTGGGTGCATGCAAGTTGGTCATCAGTGTCTTCCCAAATGCCAGATACAATAAGAACTCCAGTTTGTAATAAATTTGACTTCTGTGGCATTTAAAATCTCTGATCACGGCTCTTTATTATAACTCAGAGTTACCCACAGTCTCCAGATTATTCCCCTACATTTCCAGCCTAACTGGTCTCTCTGTCTCCAGTTTCTCTGCTCCCCATCTATTCCATGAATTATTAGGGGGATTATTCTATAATATTAGCAAGTTTGCTTTTGAGCTCAATTATTTTAGATCTTTTTAATGGCTCCTCATTGTGTGTAAGATATAACCATCGTCTTATTACAAAAAGCGTTCTTATTTTTTTACTCTGTGTTTTGGGGCTCATCTCCTAATTTCCTCTTTGCATATCTGTGCTCTTTGCCAAACTCCTTAGCTCCTCTCAGAATGGGTAGTATACATCTTTCAATATCTGTATATGAGCTGTTCTCTATTTCCTAATGTCCTCCAAGCCTATTCCACTTGGGCAATACTACTTATTTTTCAAATTTCAGCACAAAGTATTTAGAAAGCTTTTCTGACTTCTCCTGTGGGAATCAGATACTTTTTCCTTAGACTTCCCACAGCTCTTGTATATACTTCTATTTTGCTGTCAATACTCAGTATTGTAATTGTTTGTTTATATCTATAACTTTCTGTTAGTTGTGAGTTATTTAATGGCAGAAACCATATTTTATTCATTTTTTCATCCAACGGCTTGGGATACTGCGTGAAATCTACTGGAAGTTTTTTTTTTTTTTTTTTGAGGAAGCTTAGCCCTGAGCTAACATCTGCCGCCAGTCCTACTCTTTTTGCTGAGGAAGACTGGCCCTGAGCTAACATCTGTGCCCATCCTCCTCTACTTTATATGTGGGACGCTTACCACAGCATGACTTGACAAGCAGTGCCATGTCTGCACCTGGGATCCAGACCGGCAAACTCCGGACAGCTGAAGCAGAACGTGTGCACTTAACCGCTGCGACACTGGGCTGGCCCCTCTACTGGAAGTTTTAATAGATGAAATAGGAGGTAACCTCCATAACTTAGTTAAGTCAGAAAATAACATTTTGTGATAATGATGGTGGTTATGTCATATATACAGTAAAGAATTGCTATACATTATATTGTATGTGCAATAAGGAATTGTTGCATATAATTGTAATTCAGTATTGTATTTGAATTGAGTTATTGAAATTTTCTGATTTTTTGTTTGCTTCATTCTTGTCTCTTTAACGATACTACTTTTAACCTCACATTATTGTTGTTTGTGTAAACATCTCATTTTCTCTACAAACATAATGGTTTTGCAAGAGTTAGATTATGTATACCCCTCCAAAGTCCTGTGTACTTCCTTGCACATCTAAACTCTGGAAATAATAGGTGATAAAACTTCCACATTACAGAAAGACACAACATTAGTGTATAATTATTTTCTTGTATATTGCTTTCATTTGTTGTGTGAATACTAATTTCTCAACTTAAAGTGCACTGGACTCTCTGAGAAAATAAAAAGGAATTTCAAGTAATGATTTAGCGGAATATTAAATTTTTTTCATTATAAAATAATTCCACTTATATATGTAGGAGTTTAATGTATTTCCCAAGACCAGTATTACAACACAATGACAATATGTACATAAGTGAGTGTCAATCAATATCAATCACAAGAAAAAAATGTACAGTTCAGTATCTTTTCCAATGTAAGTGTTATATTTATCCTAGGTTAAAATGTGACATTATAGCTAGGGAAGTTCACATTTTGAAAGTCATTTTTTTCTCTTCAAATTCAAAAGTTTCAGTAAAAATAACAAACATCAGGATACCGACACTTCCTTGGAGTAATGAATAATTCTGAAGGATGCATGCTTGTCAGATCCAAACTCCTTCTGCAGGGTTATCTCACAAGAAATGGAAAAACATTGCAACCCCAGATTAAATGAGCAGCTGGTACAGTGACTCTGATTTGATCATGTTGCTTTTCTAGACAGACTAATTGTTCTGATTTATGGTTATCACCTGTACTTCATGGCTTCTTGCTTCTAGTTCTAATTAGTGGATAATTTTCAACTGCTGAAACTTTAATTGTCCCTCTGGTTTCAATGAGTGCAAGAAACAAGAGTGTTAGCAAACAGAAGCCCCACTGTCGTGACCTTTCCATGGCACTTAGTTGGTCAAAAGAGAACTCACATTCTTCCAAGTGATCATTTTCCAAAATAGGATATTTTAAGTTCCTAATATTGGGGGAAAAAACAATCTAACACAGAAGATTCCTTTTAGAGTTCTGATATAATTTAACTGTTAAACCATTATAGACACAGACATCCCCTATGTTCTGAGGATGTGACAATAGAGTCCCCAATTTTATAGCTCAGTCATTCCATTCCTAAGAAGGAAACGGTACAAAAAGGAATTGTAGATTAAACATGAATCAAGTTTTTAAATGTATTTTATAGAAGCATAAAAAAATGACTAGTAATTCAGAAACAAAACGAAAAGGGAATTATTTAGATCTCAATTATGAGCAAATTCTTAACAATATGCTGTTGTGCTTGAAAACACAGGACTCAGTAGAAACCATATATGTAAAACAAAATATGTTACTCTTGGTTGTATTCAGAGAAGCAGCAGTTTGACTAAAACGCAAGTAGAAGAACTAAACATTACGGCTGGCATGATAACCAAAATAGCCAATTATGGGTTCTTTTTCAAAATATAATTTGAATTTTTTTAAATGAAGGAAATATCGTGTAGGCCTCTACACAGGTAATAAACACAAGTAGAATGAGGAGATTTCAGAAAATTTCATAGTAGCAAAGAGAAAGACATGCTAAAAACGAATTTTTGAATGAAAAGGTAGACACAGGTAGTGGTGAAATAACAAATTTCTATCACTTGTTTGGTTTGTACTCTTTTGATAAGTCTGTAGCAAAAAAGAGTTAATAAATAGAATAAAGTTAGATTATAAATAGTGATTCATAATATGAAGCTGGCCCACAAGTGGTTTTTCTTCTCTTTTGTCCTCATGGTTTATCAAATTTCTCTTTTGAAACCATCATCCTTTAGTGTACTTAAGAGCAAATATGTATTTAATTGACATTAACACATGTTCCAGATATTTACCATCAAAATGATTAATATCAGGAGTTTATTGAAAGAGTATCAGCTCTCAGAATAAACAGAAAGTCAAGAGAGCTATATTTGGGCAGCAATAGAGATGCAACCTGTAGGCAAGCTCCTTCTAGAGGAAGCATTTGTGTGACTTTGCCCCTGGACATTTGTTACTGCTCCGCTGGACCTGCCTGTTCATCATCCTGGAGACAATGAGTAGTGATGTGGCCTGCTGTCCAGTCCAGTAGCTGTGAGGAGGATCGATTTCACATAAAATTGGCAATAGGAAGGCTAGTTAGGGGACTGTCCACTGGTCCAGCGAAGGGGTGATGAGGGCTTGAAATAGGACAGGAGGAGTAGGGGTGAAAGGGAGGGACTAAATTAAACACCAGAAAGGTAACTAAAATGACAGGACTTGATGACTAATTGGGGAGGAATAATGCGTCAGGATAAAAAAGATTAATGTAGCAGGATTTTTAAAGAAAATACTGTATTACACTTAATTCGCAATGACCTTATGTGGTATTATTTAGCTCATTTTGTAGATGAGGGAAGAAAGGCAGAGAAAAAGGTTAAATAAGTTGTCGATGGTAATGAAACTAGGATCCAAAACCATGCTTTCTGTCACTGTCCGATTGCTACTCAGGATTCAAAAGAAAAGCACAGAAACACACATACACTTCAAATACAACATTTATTTAACCACATACAAATTGAATTGAGTTCCACTCGACCAGTTTATATGTTTATATACATTTAACACTTATCATTTTTAACTTTCCAGTTCTATTTTTGTACGCTAGAGTATGTATGTATCTATCTGCCTATCAATTATTTATCCAGCTAACCATCCACCCATCCATCTGTCAATATTTAGGATATATCATTAGGCACTTAAAAAAAGCATATAGCTCCTCAGTCCTATTTTTAAAGTACCTGTTAGATAAAATGTCTCTGGAACTTGGAAAGTTTAAAATTTGTGCAAAACATGTAGGAGTAGGTTCGTTTTTATTTTAATATTACCTATAGGCTACATGATCATTAAAAAAATGTTCTTTAAGCTAAGTACATTTAGCTTTAGGAAAATTTCGTTCCACTCTTCACATTTTATTTTTTTTTCAATTCACTGAGGACCAGACAACACAGAGCTAGCATCTGGAATTTGAGAACCACTATTTCCTCTAGACAGCCTAAGGCTATTTCCCGGTCAGGAAGCCCCTGTGAAACACAGCTCAGGAGGATAAAGCCTTCCTTATACAAGCTTCCATAAAGGAGGTTCCACCTATCCTCTCATCCAAGCAGGTTATTTCTCCCACCTGTGTAAGGTTTATTTTGGTAGACCATATTTCCTCATTTTAGCAAGGGTTGTATTTTTGTGACGCTTGTGCAAACAAGTAGCTCAAGTTTTTAAACAAGCTTCTATTTCCTGGGAACTCAAGGGTCTGTCTGTATAATGATGTGCTGTGCAGATCTGTGGGCTTGTTTATGTATTTGGCGCACCCTCCCTTACCCTCTATGGGGTTGATTTATTATATTCTTATTTAATACCTGTTTTGAATACTACACCGTTAGGTGTTAGGATACAGAGATTAATATCACAGCCTCAACTCAATGAGTTCATGACCTAATATCAAAGTAGAAGTTCTTGGGAGGCCGGGACCACGGCTTATTCATCTTTCTTTTTCCCTCGGCATCAAACAAAAGGGCCAGGCATATTGGAAGAAGTCAGCATGTATCTGCTGATTAAGAAGCATTTCTCTCAAAGTTGCATTTGTGTTCTCAGAGTAGTTAAGTCTGATGACTTCGAAGAGTATCATTCTTTGTTTGTTAATGGTCGTATGTATGCCTAGTCATTTAACCCTTATAAATACATATTATGGGCGTATATTTTATTCTAAACATTTATTGATGTATAACATACATATACTGGGGCCAGCCCCATGGCCAAGTGGTTAAGTTTGCCTGCTCCTCTTTGGCAGCCCAGGGTTTTGCCAGTTCAGATCCTGGGTGCAGAACTACCTCATCAGGCCCTGTTGAGGCAGCGTCCCACATAGCACAACAAGCAGGACCACAACTACAATATACAACTATGTACTGGGGGGCTTTGGAGAGAAAAAGAGGAAGAAGAAGAAAAAAAAAAGATTGGCAACAGATGTCAGCCCACGTGCCAATCTTTAAATGAAAAAAAAAAACATACATATAGTAAAGTACAGAAATCTCAAGTGTTTAGATTGGTGAATCTTTACAAAGTCAACACTCATTCAAGATAAAATTTATTTAGCACCTCAGAAGCCTCTTTCTTGCTACTTTTCCTTGATTGTCCCACTCCAAAGGTAACCACACTTTGGACTTCTATCAGCATAGATTATTATCTATGAATAATATCTATCTAGAATAGATAATAACCTATAGATGATTTAATAAATTTATGTAGATTATTGTCTATTCTATCACATAGCTCTGACAATAGAGTCAGATGAGATTAGAAATGAGATTAGTAACTGTTGGATTGAACCATTAAAACATTATACAGAAAACACAGTAGAGAGACAAGTTCAAATGTAGAAGTTTACAAAAATAATTCACGCACATACACACACACACTTCACAAAAGATTAGATGATAGAGGATTAACTTTGAGCTCTAAGTAAAACTGATAGCATACAGTATTTCCACATCCAAGAGAAGAAATTTAAGGAGAAAATGGTAAAATATAAGATTTTAAAACAAAAGATCATTTCAACAATGAAAACAAAACAAAAACAGAGAAAAATACAATATAAGTTCAAAATCTAGCTCTCCAAATACAAAAGTTTGGAAAATATTTTGCCTGAAAATTAATTAATTAAATTTTGCCTGAAAATGAATAACTTTATATATCTATTTCTGCCTTAAATTTTTTTACACTGTCGTGAAAATAATATCTTCTAAGAAATCAAGATTTTCAGCAAAATTTTTTTGATATCTAATGCTTCTAAAAAGAGTTGGATTTTGACTTATAATTAAGGGATGAATATTTTTTGATCAGTCAGATAAAACAAATGTAAATTTTTTTCCTTTTGAGAAAGAAAAGGATCAGAGTTGCTGACAGATAGTAATGAAGAGCTGGAGAGCTGTAACTACTGAAATTTAAGGACAGTGTACTTAGAAAATAGCATTCATCATCCTCCTAAAACTATCTATAAAATTTTGCTGCTAAAATGTTCTGATCTACTTGACTGAAATATTTTTCCCCTGGGAAAAGATGACAAATTACTTAATTTAAAAGTCACCAACTCTAATTTGAAGCTAAGCTAACTATCAGGAAGCATGCAACATACTTTTCCTTATTGGTTCAATGAAGGTATCTGAATATTTTGGTTTGGATAGTATTAAGATGGCTTCAATTTTTTATGTTTCAAAACATTACCAGTGGGAAATTAAGTTTAAAATATATACTAAAAGGAAAAGAGGAATTACACACTTAAAAGCATACAAATCATGGAATGTGAAAATAATAGCTTTCACCAAAGTAAAATATCTTTATTCTTGATTTTAAATCCAATAAACGTTTATTGAACTTGCTTTTGGGGAGTATCTTCTTGTTTTAAGTTTGTGTTTATAAGTATATGTGCATATGTGTGGATTGCATTTGTATTCTACAGAAGTGAGATCTATAAACTAAATATGCTATAAACTCTCTCTCTATATATATATTAGCGCATATAAAAATAACCACCATTTAAGGATTTCATGTACTTATGAGCTTGAAACTGGCTTCATTTTCATATTTGCTCTTATAAGTTGGAAAGAACCATAATCAAAATGCTTGAAACCAAAATGCAGATGGAATTATATACCTAAGGCGATGCTTTCATATTTACTTAAAAATCTATTGGTAAAAAGTAAAAGTAAAAGGTTTTTGCTGACTAATAATAGATGACAATCCTTAAGTGCTCACTATGTTCCAAAAACATATGCTTCAAGTTATCTACTCAGATAAGATTCTTAACAACACTGTGCAGTGTATTCTTATTCTAGAGAGGAAGAAACTGATACACAGAGATATTGATGGAAATAATCCATAACCAATTTATAAATGAAAACTGGGGTGACTTTATTATGAGCCAGATCTGAGGACTAGCTTAGCTCAGGGCCTTCCTTCCCCAAGGAAGGAAGGGCACCAAAGAAGTGGGGGTGTACAGAATGGTAATATACTATCAAAGAGCATGTTTCACATATGATTGAAATGCCCCTTTTATAATAGTCATGAGATTGCACAGCGATTGATGGACACAGCAAGTAGTAGGTGTGCTGTCTTGGTGGACACAGCAGGTAGCCTGTCTGTTGTGTCCAGCTCGGTGGTCACAGGGTGGGTGCAGTAATCAATTCCTAGCCTAGGGAGAGATGCTTATCCTTAAGGAAACGCCAATGTGTGGGGAGTTGCATCTTGATCTTAAGGCCATTTGTTCTTGCCTGTGGGACATAGCAAATGCTTTCAGCAGGTGTACAATGCATGCTCAACAGCCACATTAGGCCCTTTTGGAAAAACAAGGTCAGACCAAATTAGGTTTACACCAAATCGCTTCCTCATATACTCCAATTTATCCTGTTGCTTGCCATTTGTTTATCAGAGAGTTTAAATAACATACCCAGGATCAACAGCTAATGAATGACAGAGAAAAGATTGGAATCTACATAACGTGACTT
This sequence comes from Equus caballus, assembly GCF_041296265.1. Taxonomy (NCBI): domain Eukaryota; kingdom Metazoa; phylum Chordata; class Mammalia; order Perissodactyla; family Equidae; genus Equus; species Equus caballus. The sequence goes on along the minus strand of NC_091706.1, from coordinate 43,521,978 downwards.
AAAATCCCCTGGTCATAATCACTCATTTTGTACTGCTCTAAAGACTGTGGTACTTCTGAAATGCCTGAAGTAGAACAAATATCTAACCTGGGAAAAAGCATAAGAAATCCCCAAATATTGGGCTAATATTTGAATACGCATAAAAATAATTTCTAGGAGATTTATCCATTGTTAAAGAAAAAGGCCTTAATATGCATTTACTGAATATTTAAAGAGATACTTCCTACCCGCCTACTCTACCTCATCCCAAGCATTTTTCCTCAATTGCTACTAAAAAATAAACAGCTATCCCAAGTAGAAAGATTGTCTTTCTTTGAGATTAACTCACTGAGTGGTCAAGAGAAATTGAGTTGAAGTCATCGAGAATAAGGCATCTGATGTTTTTAGGACTGAACTGATCTTGAAAGTTAATATCTGATGTTCAAAATGCCTTCAGTCCAATATCTTATGAATGAAAATGTGCCCAACAATGATAGGATCTGGGTGCCGGAAGGTGATAACATCTTACATATTATGGTGTCATGATGATTAGCACAGCAAAGCGTTTCAGAATGTTAGCCCACTTAAAGGCTTAGTTTCGAATTATGCTTGCTATTTGAAAGAATACTGAATTCCTTGTGTGATATGAAAGGGTAAGTGGAGTTTTACAGTTAACCCTGCTTGTCTAACATTATATGTTCAGATTGTCTTGTTGAACAAGGGGTGAGTAGTCTCCTCAATTATAGTTGGGAAATCTGACCTTTATTGCTGGTAGGATTGTGAAAACAGCTTTCTAGAGGTCTATAAAATCTCCTTTAAGCTACAAATAGGAAGCTCTTACTGTCATTTTCAGAGCATGTTTTCTGTATTCAAGAACATCAATGTTGATCATACCTGCTTTTGCCAGCATAGGTTGCTGGAGTCACATAATTGCTATTAAAATTAGAATAGTCTGTGTCTTAGAACCCAAGCTAATCTAGACTCTTAAGAAACATGCCCTTGTGATTATAAATATTATTGTGTTAAAATGAGTAATCATCTTTGAATTTTCTATCATTTGTGTTTTGTGCTTTTTATGCATATAAGATGATATATTACATAATTATATCTCATGCTACCATCTTAACAAAACACTAGGTACACGCTTATCTTCTATTTTATGTGCTTTTTTGTCTTCATCATAGATTCCTGCTATCCTATGATTATTAAAATCTAATGCTAAAATGTGGCAGGCAAATAAATCTTATTACCTTGGAGTTCATATTCTGTGTTTTTATTTTCTTTTTCTGAGTATTTGCTCTTAAACTTATAGGCAGAAACACAGGTAGCACAACAATCTGTCAGTTTTTATCTACATGTCCTTGTAAAGATTGGCCTATCAGTGAAAATGTTTTTCCTTGAAACTCCTACTAGTTCTCTTTATTTTTTTCCAAAGGTAAACCAGGACTGTTGTCTTTTACATGTAATATTGCTTCTTGAATTGCTCTGATAAGGAAAAATAACATATATTTTTTGCTCTGTTTTTGATATTTCGCTGTTTGTTTTTCTTGGTCTGTTGTCTGTCCTCACTAGTGTGTTTCACCAGGGGCTAGTATCTGTCCCCAGATCTCACTCTTGTGCCGGAAATCACACTATTTACTTGACAGAGTTCTGTGTTGCCAATAGCCTGCTTCTCTAGGCTTCCAAAGAAACTCAATCTACTCCTGCACGCCTAGCAATTTTTCCCTGTCCTCCTTCAGTTGGGAAGCACTAATACGTCCTGTTCAACTTCTTAATTAACAACAGTCCTTTTAACTTGTGGAATATAACTTTTATAATTTCAGTGGCTACCTAATTTTGTGCTTCAAATCTTTCCACCAAATGGCAGAGAAGAGTAACTGTTGTCAAAAGAGAGTCCAAGATCTTAGCCTAAAGAGCTTGCCTTTCAGAGCATTATATTTCTTTCAAGGCTCCTATCTTTAAAAATGTGTGATTTTATACCCTATCCTTAACATACCCATGTTGATTTGACTATAAATGGTAACAAGGCTGTCACTGATGACAGTCTGTATATTGCTCATCAGTTAGTTTCTTTCAGTGGCCTTCCCCACCAATACCTGTCTAGAGAGCCAGACCAATCCCTCCCAAGGGTTGTAAGGACCTGGAGCTTTCAAAGGACTAAGCAAAATGCTGTGGAACTAATAAGCAGTATTCATGCAAAGCAGTCCCTGGGTTGTGTGCTTGTAGCAAAATTTCTAAAAAGATTCTGGGTGCTGGAGAGGAAAGTTCATGCTGAAAGGAAGGCTAGGTGGCTTCCAGACAGTGTCTTAGCTCTTGAGCAGTTCTAGGGTGCTCCAACACTGCCTGGGCAATGGGTTTCTCTCTCCCAAGCACTTCCAAGGGTCAACTCCCAAGACGGTAACTTCTTCTGTGCCTTCTTCTCTTGCTCCAATCCTCTGTAAGCTTCATTTTCACACCCCACCCCCCCAACACTTATACGATCTGCCCCACCAGACATAAAACAAAAGAAACAACAGCAACTGTAAAAAAAAAAAAAAAAAAAAAGCAACCTATTCTTGTTCTTTAGAAGTAGACCTTGAAAAGGTCTTAAACACAGATCCTGTATTATTAGCTGACAGCAGTTGATAGAAAATGTGAGCAATCTCAGTATATAAAGGAGATATCAGAAAACATCATTAGAAAAGATGTAGCGTTAGGAGTATGGTGAAGAGGCTGCAATACAACTATAGGACTAGAGAAACCCAGGTTAGCAGAGCCTTACAAGACCACCTGATCTATCCTTGTCCTCTTCAGTTTTGCCTTAAGCCAGTGCAGACTTCAAGGAGAGTGACATGCTAGCAACCTGGCTTATAAAACAAATTTTTCATTAAGATCAGTGCCAGGTTTGTGTTAAACCATCACTTTGCTGTTTTCCAGGGGTTGGCAAGTTAGAGCCTCTGCAAATTATGTATTTGGCAGTTTAACGAGATTGTCAGGCACATCAGTTGTCAGAGAAAAAGAATGGGTAATGACAAGGAAGAAAGTTCAAGGTGATGTCTTTGCTAAGCTCTGGAATGCTAATAACTGGAAATAGACATAAATACAGCGTCCCCTATATAAACGTAAATGATTTTACTGCATTATTACTTTGCAGTAATACGTCCTGAGTGGTGTCCCTCTTGCTGGTTTTTATGTGCCAATTATTTTCTGTTTGTAAGTCAACAACCAGCTAGGAAATCAACCCTCTGGTGATCACCTTTTAATTAAAGCAACTGCTGAACTCAACATTCACTTTTCTATTATTAAAATGGCTTGCTTGCTGTACAGGGATAACATGGAACAGATTAATTTTCCTCGAGGAGATAAAAGATACAAGCAGAGGGGAAGCAATCTCTCCCAACCTCATATGCTGTTTTCTGCTTTTCAGATGGTCTGATTAAAAGAGATATCAAAGTGAAAAAAGGTCACACAAGGAGGCAGTCAGGGCCAACATGTGATGGCATGCTGGGTTTAGACAATATTACTTTCAGTAGGGTTATATATCGAGATCACATCTTTATACACCATTTGTTTTGATACTTCTCAAATATTGCATAGAGGCAGTATTTACTCAGGCTGTTAGGAGACTAGAACACAGATAATGAAAGAAAAAAGTGAGAGAGAACAATATCCATTCAGATATTTTAATGTCTTAAACTTTGAGGTAATGTTCAGTCGAATAGAAGAATATAGAGCTGACGAAGTAAACAGTCTGTTAACCAAGGAGACAGGACTCCATACCCTAGAATCACCCTACAGAAAGAATATTATGTTTCAGTTTAAGACACTTTGAAAACATAAATGTTTCTATTCCATTAATTTTAGAAGTGTATTCCAGACTCAAAATAGTGAAAAGCCAGTTTTGATCAGTATTTGCATTTTTAGAAATATTGATTTGGCTCTCTAACATATGTTTATTTTGAAACAGCTATTATGAATTTGAAAAGTACAATAAAACAGCAGTTTCCAAATGTTGCTCTATGGCAAAATTTTCACCAGTCCACTATAAAACAGCTAAATGAGAACACAGATATTCCTAAAGATTTATGTAGTCAATTTTAAGAGAGTATTCTTTATTCTGACGGTATGCCCTATAAACTTTTTTTGTGATAAATGTTCATTTCTAAACTTAATATATTCTATAGTTTAAAATACAAAATATATATATGTATATTTAGAAGTTCTCTTTAAAATATTCTCTTTTGGTAATTATGATAACATTACATCATGCATAATATTGTTTCTTTCCTTTTTTTCTTTTTTGCTCAGGAAGATTTGCCCTGAGATAACATCTGTTGCCAGTTTTCCTCTATTTTGTATGTAAACCACTGTCACAGCATGGCCACTGATAGACGAGTGATATAGGTCCACACCCAGGAATCGAACCCAGTCTACCAAAGTGGAGTGCATTCAACTTAACCACTAATCCACTGGGGCTAGCCCCTGTTTCTCATTTTTTAAACTTCGTGAAATCAAAAATCTGGGATATACTTCCATAAGCCCAGTACAAAGCTACCTCTATGCTGTGACTCTAATTTTTTTGAAATGGTGGCATGAGAGAGAGACTGAAGGGGATAAGAGAGGTACAGGGATGGCTTGCCCTTCTATAGAGAATATAGAGCTTTGAAATGCACTGTGGAGAAGATGCACACAATCACATGTGAACACAGGGATAAATAAATCACTTTGGAAAATTTTGCCACTTTGTAACGAAGTATTAAAAGAATAGTATCTTAGAATTAGTCTTAGAATATTGAAAGAATAGTAGATTGAAATAGTATATCTTAAAATCATCAGATAACTGAAAACACCAAATTAGTAAGTATGTTTTCATCAGAATACAGTAATATATAATGTGAATTATTCAGTCATACTAGAATACACACACCGCACAGCTGTTAGGTGCTAGATTTTGTGCTAGTCCTCATTTTTTTCATAAGTTTCATAAAAAACTTATGAAAGACATATTACTATTCCTACTTTATCGATGACAATACTGAGACACAAAGTTAAGCAATTTCCCGAAAGTAATGCAGCAATTATGTGGAGGAGCCCAGAATCTAACACAGGGCTTTCAGGCAACTTTCCCAATTCTCTTTCTCTTGGGGCATGCTATTGGCACAGTGTCCAGTTTTATTTAACATCTATTAAACTCTGGTTTGTTAATTATGTAGATATTATTGTTAAAGCATTTGAATTTTTCCAGATTTCACATAACATTACCAGTCACCCAACAGAGATAGAATTGCAGCATTTTCGGTCTGGGAAACAGCTTACGGATCAATTACTACAGGACCATAGTTTCACTGTTATCATCACAGTCATAATCTCCCACCTTTGTCAACCCAACCAATAGAGCTGACCACAGTAGCTGCCAGAGCTTAAGCTTGAAGACTGAAGCATTCCAAAGTCCAGGAAGGTGAATCAGAAGTTATCTATCCATGAGAAGTCTTATGTCCTCTCTTTCCACTTTGTGTGGGCCACTAAGGCTGCAGGAAGCACAAGGAGGGACCACGATATTAATGCTCAAAAAAGTAAGATGGAAAAAGGTGTGCACTCCCTCAATTCACCCATATGAAGAGGTGGATGGTCTGGCTGGTCTGGTAAGGAGCCAGCTCAAGCTACAAAATGCTTTCATTCAGCCAGGCTTTATTTTCTCTTCTTCTTCGATCAGTTTACCCCCAAATAGTTATGAAGTTGCCTCTCTTGCTCCTCTTGATCCCAAGAGGGGATGGTGGAAGTGAATCAGGATACTCAGCCATCCAGACCTTCAAGTACTATTTTAGTAGTAAGTGATGACCAGTCAGCTCTTCCCAGTAACTCTTTTCAATCATTCACAATACCTTTGCCTTTACTTGTCTAAATTCAGTTTAAGAGCATAATTTCTATAGATGTGTTAATTGCTCTTGATTTATTTGCTTTGATAAACTTCAGTCAGATGATAATCAGGTTTATAAATGATGAAAAAATACAAATTCCAGTTTGGCCAGATATTTTAGCTTTGAATGATGTTTACTAATTATCTTAACGCTATGTTTTAATAACTCAGTAATAACTGGCCACATTCTAGTGGGTATAGTTTTAATAGAGTATAAGCCACTTTATAATAGTTCTCACAATGAATGATAGAGACTATGAACTCCTCAGATTAAAAATATTTAACCAATAGTAAGAAAATACTTATGGTACATTTGTTACAAAGATTGTGAAGAAAAGATAAGTTAAAAATGAGTAAGTAAATTTAGAAACTAAATTTATAAGAAGTCTTATATAAGAGAAAACTAGTATAGCTTTTGTGATAAAGTATCTTTCTAATTATTATTTACCATTTTGAAGCTAAAGATAAAATTATTTCTCATTAATAGAGGCTTACCAAATGATTGTAATAAAACAATTTGTTATAAATTCTTTAATCTAGAAGTACTAGCAATAATTCTAGCAATTTGTGAAAATATACTGGTATCCTGTAATCTGGGGGCTTGATGCACAAATGATACCAAAATGAGCCTTCATATTTATTTTCTAATTTCCAAAGCAGTATATTCAAATGTGAATACTTTGGAGTTCCGGCTTTGACCTATTCCAATCCTGCAAATCAGAAAATTTATTTATCCTTTGGTAGATCGCAGAAGATAAAGGCTTTATCATTTTAAGTAGGAAAAGTTGTGATGAAAAATTACCTTGACAGGATTGCTTGAAATAAAATATCATTGTAAGACTGAGAAGCTATTATGGGTCATATAACTGTCAAATGTAAGTGAATCTTAGCAGTATTCATTGTTTCCCTCATATCATATTTATCTTGGGAAAATTTGAAAGGGAAATATTATTTAAAAAATATTGTTCTCAACGGGAATAAACATAGATTATTTTATATTCAAAAGCAAAAGGTGCATTCAGATACTCTTGTGACAGTTTTGCATATCATATCAATTTTGCTATAAGCACACTATTTTACTCTCATGTGCTGTTATTATTCTGCAAATTATTGACAGGATCTCTGGATTTCCAGAAAGATTGGCAGAAAGAAATGTTTCTTACACCTTTATTTTGTTATTAATCAAAACATCTTGGAGTCAGTGAAGTACAGTTGAATTGGCAGATCAGGCCTCCCGATTTTGGTTATTTTCCTTTCCTCAAATTTTTTTTTTTTTTTTTTGGTACTCTGTTAATCGATGCAAGGTGGAGTTAGGACACCCAGCTAGTTTGGCCTGGCCTGTGTTTATTGAGTGCCTATTTAGTAAAAGTTCCCATGGTTGGAATTTGCTGATGCCATCCTATGATGTTGTTTAAGACACTCCTCTCTAAATTGTTACCTAATCATAGAGGACTGACCCATTTGATTAGAATTTTCAGCCAGGTTAATTCCTAGATGGTGTATACTTCCCTCAGGTGCCACATGGTCTCTATTTTTAAAGCTATGTTTTTTGACAATTGTTTCTTCTATAGGTAGTTTTTATTTATTGATTACATATTCAGCATCTTTGCTTGTCCTTTATCTTATATGTATTCTTTTATCTGTATGTTACAAGATTCCTAGATCAATGGTGCTCTCTTTTGTGTATTGCAAAGTGTTTGTGTTTCCGTGTGTCAGGGGCGAGTGTGAGTAAAGGGAAGGAGGAAGAGAGAGAGAGAGGATGAAGCATGTTTGTGTTTCTTGTGATTTTTTTAAAATCAATATATTTTCCCCTTTGGTTTCTTTTCCCCTGCACTATTTAATTGCCAAAAGGCATCTCTCCCTTTTGCACCCGTGACTCCCTAATAAGCTTTGAAGACTACTTTTTTAATCTGTGCCTGCTTCAGTTCTCTTTACCAGCATCGGGACTCATCTATCAGAAAGCTTTTTCTGTCTTTCTTTCTTTTGTAATGTTTTTACTCAGGGTGACTTTCTCTTTCACGCATTGGTGTTAGAGCAATTTTAGATGCCGCTTGATCCCCTCTTCTCTCTTTGACTGCAGTGTTTTGCACACGGCCCTTGATCATCACACAATCTTCTAGCGGAGTGTGAAAAGTTGTATACTGGAATTTAGTGCTTTTTTCTTTTTATGTAGACAGTTGTTTTAAAGTTGGGAACTCTGTCTTCTAGTTATGCTGAGAGTACTCCTTTTTGAGTTTTAAATTTTTTTCTTATTGAATACCTCTAACGTTTCCCCATTAATAATGATGTTTACTATGACTTTTATTAGATCTCCTTAAGGTATCTAATAGAAACATAAGAGATTCTTCTTTATATTCTAATTTTGCTAGAAGCTCTTAAAGATGAAATATTAGATTGCATAAAATGCTTTAATGGCATATTTTGAGTTAATCTTGTACTTTTTGTTATTTAATCTGTTCATGTGGGGAATGATATTTGTAGTGTTTTAATGTAAAAGAACCCTCACAATAATGTGATAAGTCAAACGTTGCCATGATGTCTTATCACTTTAATTTAATATATTGTTGGATTTAGTTGAGTAATATTTTGTTTGGAATGCTTGCATCAATGATCATGAGTGAAATTGGGTATAATTTTCTTCCCTCAAACTGTTCTTTAATTTTTTTCATGTTAAGGTTGTATTAATTTCACTGAATGAGTTGGCAAGTTGTCTCTCTGTTTTAAATATCTGGAAGGATCTGTTTATGTTGATAGAACTCACCAGTATAATTGTTTTGGTGTGCCTATCTGTATTTTTTTCCTTATAGTAAAATTCAGATTTTTCTATTTCTTCTTGGGAAAGTTTTATAAGTTATATTACTTTAAGTCTTTGTTCCATCTATGTTTTCAAATTACTGTAATAAATGTTTAGTGTTTTTAAAATTTTCATTTTAATCTGTGTTGGATCTGTATTTGTGTCCTTTAAAAAGTCACTATTACTGGGTATTTGTACATTCTCTTTTTAATCCTGATAAAGCATTTATTGTAATTTTCTGGTATTTTTTTATTATATATTTTTAAATAACTAACTTTTACCTTTGTTGATTTTTCTCTGTATTATGTTTTCTATTTGAATGTTTCTTTGGGGCTGTCCTGGTGCTCTTTCTCCACATCTTTGGATTAGGCATTAACTAATTAATTTCTAGCCATTCTTCTTTTTACCATTATAAGCATTTATGGCTCTACTTTATTATGAGAGGCCTTCTTTTACTGCATGATACAGATTTTGATACCAATAAATTACTTAATCATTCTGTTCAGCATATTTTTCAATGCTTTCCTTAAGGACTCATGAGATATCTTTAAGTGGTTAGTTTCAAAATATGGAAAGATTTTCTGTTTATTTATCTTTCATAATTGACTTTTAATATAATTGCCATCAAAGTGTGGTTGTCAAGAATTTCATCTTTTTTGGACTTGTTTTATGGACTAGAGTGTGGTCAGTTTTTACAAATGTTGAATACGATTTTGACATGAGAGGAATCCTACTCTAGTTTTGTATATGACCCAAAGTAAAGTTTATTATTGTATTTTCAAACCTTCTACAGCTTACCTATTTTTATTGTATGTTTGACCAACTAATAGTTGAGAAAAGTGGACTCACATTTCTCATTATTATGGTAAATTTGCTAATCTACTCCCCTCACCCTACCCTCACCACCTGTGATATAAAGTACATTTTTCCTTTATAGGCATCAAAGTCTATTTATACAATGCATACATATTTAGGATTGTTGCGTCTTCTTAGTAAATTGAATCTACTATCGGAATATAATAAATAATTTTGTATAATATGTATACCTGTAGAATGTATAATATACATAGTATCATATTTTATTATATATGCCATATATATTATATTTATATATAATATATAATATACATGTAACATGTATAATAAATAATTTTGAATTGAAAAGACATTTAATCTGAAAGTTTATTTTCTCTAATATGAATGTAGTTAACTTAGCATTTTTAGGTATGTATTTGACAGGCTTATATTTTGATATCCCTTAGTGTCACTCTTTCTCTATGCTTGTGGTATATGTATGTCTCTCAAATAGCATAACTATTTTGTCTATGATTTTATATTTGATTAATCTTTGTCTGTGGACAAACTAAGGGTTCTTGCCCTTTTGTGGTAGGATTTTTCCCTCCAGAAATGATTTGTGCTGTTTCTTCCAGGATCCAGAGGGCACTGCAGACGTAGATGCCTTCAGTCTGTTGAAAACTCTGGAGCTTTATCTGGGAGTCTTAGATTTCTCTTCACATACAAATTAAATTTCCTTCCACATACTCCTAGTAATACTGCTGCTGAATTTTACCCTCAAAACAACCCTCCTTTTGTATTTTTTTTTTTTTAATTTACTGTTCACAGCACTAATTTCTCTTCATGATTATGGAAGTTTGTTTTTTTAGCATTGGCAGTTTCCTTAAAACCATGTTAATCCAGCAATGCAATAAAAACTAAATATTACATGTAGTTTCTAGTTGTTCCCAGGGGAAGCGACCCTCAGAGTTTCTGGTCTGCCATTCTCCTCAAAGCAGAAGTTCTATCTGGTAATAAGTTTAAGCATGTCGACATTCATTAACAACTATTTTTGAGTAATTTCTCTAAACTAAGAAACTTAATAGGCTATGTGCATATCCTGGCCAGTGAGATGGACATGGTCTTTCTCTTCCTGCAGCTTACAGTCTAATGGTGGAATAATGGAAAACAGCAGGAGAACAAATAAAGACATAAATAAATTGGTTATTAAGAGTTTTTTAAAATACTTAAATATTATGAACAGGATGCTAAAAATGTATGGGGAAAAGGATAATGCTGGACAATTCTCTAGAATTAGATCTGTAATTTGTACCTGTTTTTCACTCTTATGAAGTGCAATTTAAGTCAATATCCTTAAACTTTTGCTGTACTGAGAATTTGTACATTGTTTCATGTTATCATTTCAATTCTTATGTTGTTATTATCGCTGCACGTGCCAGTCTTTCTTTCGATTGACAGGGATCTTATTACCTGTTTACCCTAAGTCTAGAACCAATGTGAGTAAATGTTCGAGACTGCACAAATGCATATATTTTACTGTCTCTATATGTGTCTTTAGCACTTTTAGAATCTTTCTCCGGGGCTGGCCTGGTGGTGTAATAGTTAAGTTCGCGCACTCTGCTTCAGCAGCCTGGGGTTCACCAGTTCTGATCCTGGGCACGGACTTACACCCCCGATCAAGCCCTGCTGTTGTGGCATCCCATACAGAAGAACTAGAGGAACTTACAACTAGGATGTACAACTATGTACTGGGGATTTGGGGAGAATAAAACAAAACAAAGAAGAAGATTGGCAACAAATGTTAGCTCAGGGCTAATCTTCCTCACCAAAAAAGCACACAAAGATAAAAAAGAAAGGAATCTTTCTCCATCTACAGGCATTAGAATTATGCAAATTCAGGTTGTATTTCCGGACTACATTTATTAGCTGTTAAATCTTACATTGCTAAATCTTTTGTAGCCTCTGTTTTCTCATCAGTGAAACTGGACAAATAATAATTCCCTCTTAGAAATTACTATAAAGACTAAACTGAGGGCATAGATAGATAGATAAATAGAGTTCCAAATACATTTCCAATCCTATTTTCTTCTTCTTCTTCTTCTTCTTCTGGTCAGGAAGATTGGCCCTGAGCTAACATCTGTGCCAATCTTCCTCCACTTTGTATGTGGGACACTGCCACTGCGTGGCTTGATGAGCGGTGTCTAGGTTTGCACCTGGGATCCAAAACTGTGAACCCCAGACTACTGAAATGGAGTGTACCACTGTGCCACTGGGCCAGTCACTGCAATCCTATTTTCTTGGTGAGGTAGTTAAGTGTAACAGTTCAGACCATGAGCTCCAGTGTTAAACTGGTTAGGAAATCCATCTCTGCTATTTATTAGCTGTGTGATATCAGGCAAGTTACTTAACTTCCCTGTGATTCTATTCCTCATATGTAAAATTAGAATAGTAATGGTGTATTCTTCATAGGATTTTTTTGGGTATTAAATGAGTTAATAGTTAATAAAATACTTAAAATAGTAGCAGGCACAAAATAACCAATTATCTAAATTTAGATAATAGCATTATTGCAACTTACCTATGTATTTTACTTTTATTTTTGTATTTTTCTTTATAAATCATCTGTCAATGTTTTCCAATATATTAAGGAATAGTCTTAAATCTAGATGATGGAGTATACAAATGCTTATACTTATTTGGATTTGTTACAATTGTTCTCAGAAAATTGTGGTTATAATATGGAATCATGTAGAATGATATCTGTTTTCTTTTATTTACATATTGAAATAAACAATATTCTTCCTGTTTTATCCTGTGACTTTTTTAATAACAGAATCTCCTCCCCCATAGAGATCAGTAAAATGTGATTCATTTTTCACAGCAGTTACACAGGCTGTAAAGATTGGCTCACTCTCTTAAATGTATCTCTGAAAAGTCCTGATGGTTTAATGTACTGTGGCAATTTTTATTCTTCCCACCAAATCTCATAAAAACTCCCTAATCATGATCTCCTTTGGTTTGGATGTTTCATGAAGGCATATCTGTAACAACCCGGAGTCTCTCCTCTCAGCTACTCTGGTCTTGTTCTTAGTTATTCAACATTAAACACATTTTTTATGGTGTCATATTTATTTTTAGTTCAACACAAATTATTCCTAATTTTCTGTCAACTATTACTCTAATTTACTGTGTGATGATTAAAGCTTCTAGTTCTTTCTGTCTGATGAAACATTGAAAAATAAGCTAAAACAAAATGAAAGAACTGATAGACTATTTTTAAAGGGCAGTGATGAATGAATTAATAATATTTCAGTTGATAATGTCATTGGATTAAAAGCATATCTTAATGGACACATGGCTATAATCAATATATACATTCAATATTTAAATTGTCAACAATGACTTTACACAAACATAATTTTCAAAATTCGTATAAAGGTTATTTCTATTTCCACATTTTAGATGGACAATTTTGAGTTATGAAAATGATATGGAAGAATACTGAAGTTAATTGAAATTGACCACATTTCTCTGAAAATTTAGGTTTTAACTCTCACAAACATGAAATAAAAACAATAATTTATAGATTTTTAAGTGTTCAGCTAAAGTATAGTTTATTTTCAGATAGTTCAATAAATATGATGTTATAAGAAGTTTAAAAACTCTTCAGTTTTCAATATTCCAAACAGTCACAGATTAGAATTGCATCTATTTTCAAAATTTGTTTAAAATGGCACCTTAAAAATGGAGTTTATGCATTTGTTCTAATGCACTTACATACATGTGCACTTACATATGGTTTTAAGAATTGTATTATGTGAGGCACTACTTTGATTTTTTTGGCTTTTCTTTTTATAATATCAACTCATTAGCAATAGAAAGTAGATTTGTTTTGTCCTGTGTTTTGCACAGAACTAATTCCATACCAATCAGGAGCAGTGGGTGCTATCAATGATACCAATAGAATCTCTATTTATTGTGTTCTTTGTCCATCTCTGAAGCTGTGGAAGTTAAAATTACCCCTTGTTGCTCTTGTAGAAAACAGGGAAAGAGAGCAAATCTGCTATTAATTTGCCACTTCACTATTATTTTGCACTACAGCAGCTAATCAAGAGTTAATTTAAAAGAACTATGTGCATCAAAAATTCAAGACAAGTTTAGCATTGGTCCCCAAAGAGATATTGCCTCCCAGAGTGGATTCTTGTGAGGTGGGAGATATGGAGAAAAGTGAAGGCAATTTAGAGGCACATTATTGACATTGGTGTCCTGAGTTTATAAAATCATATCAATCTAAGAGGAAAAGAAAATTAGTTAGCTGAACTAATTAAGAGCTTAAAAATAATAATAATAAAAGTAAATGGGTGCAAATACCTTTAGAGTGTTAACAAATGCCAGGGGCAAGTTTCTGGTTTAAATGATTAGTACAACTGAATTTCTCTTTATGCTGAATGAACAAATCTATTAAGAGCAAAGAAGGTAAGAGTTTATAATTTCAGGGAGAAAAAAAAAGGCCAATCAAAACTTAATTGGATCCATTTAGAAGAAAAAAAGATAAACAATGTACTAAAAAGGCAGTAGTAATTAAGAAGGCATTTAAGGATTAATACAATATACTCTAATATTGTACATCTCGGGGTAACCAAATCAGCCCTAATTTAGACTTTGAAGACTGCAGTTAGCAAAAATTTCCACTAATAAGCAAAATCCTTTGAATTTTTTTTTTTATTTCTGGAGAGGAAATGTGAAGTCTTGCTGAAGACCATTCAGGAAATAAATTGTCGGGTCCAGATGGTTATTCAATAGTGTTGCATAAAGAAAAAAAATGACACTGGAATTCATTTCCTTTTATCAGTTGTGCTTATAATCAGTTCTTGTTTTAAGAGCTTCTTCCACTTTCCGTGAGTGAGACCTAGGGCTTATTATTCAAAAGATATGTGGAGGCCGTTTTGTTTTAGCTTTGACAAAGCAAACCATTATTCAGTTTGAGGATCTATGATGCTAGCTCTGATTTTGAACTAGAAAATGGACAAATAGTCCACCCATTTTCATGAGAATTTTTTTTCACTGCAGGTTGTTCTAATAATCTACACAGACCATCAGTCCTTATTTAGAAATATTTGCAAGTGTTCCATTTCTAGGAACATGTTTTACAAAGTGGGACCCATAGACTAGCAAAGTCATGTAGGAAGCTTGAGAAATGCAGATGACCACGTTCCCCTCCCCCGCCACAGGCCTCTCAATAGATATTTCTGGCTGACTTGCTTAAAATCTCCCTTTTGACAACTACCACAAAAGATTCAGAGGCATACTAATATTTGACAACCAGCTCTCTAGGCATTTGCCAGCTATTCCAAACTGGCTGATTGTCCAGCTGTTACTTCTAGACAATTTGGCCTTCCCTGTCAGCACTGGTGTCACGTCTAAAAATCTCTGGGACCAGCCCAAGTGGCCTGGTGATCAGATTCGGTGCACTCTGCTTCAGTGGCCCGGGGTTCAGTTCCCAGGCGTGGACCTACACCACTCATCCATCAGTGGCGATGCTGTGGCAGTGGCTCATACACAAAAAGAGGAGGATTGGCAACAGATATTAGCTCAGGGTGAATCTTCCTCAGCAAAATAAAAACAAACAAAAAAACCCCACTATACCCTCATTAAAAAGAAAAATCTCTGGACTATTAAATGAATTCACCTTTAAGGAAAGAATCAGTTTATCAGGAGCGGAAACTACCACTACTGCATACGATTAAAATAATTTTTCCTTACTTTTTTTGTCATCGAGCAATTTATAAAATGCATTAAAATGTATTATCTCATGGCATTCATAGAAACCAGTGAATGAAGCAAGAGCAGTTTTGCCAGCTCTGGTCACAACAGTCATAAACCCATTCAATACTTTATTAAGACACTGTTAAGCGCTGTAAGCAGAGTTAAGCATCCAATTGGAAAGTGAGAATGAGAGAGGTTTATTCTGAATGTGGTGATCTTAGAAAGTTTAGGGAAAGAATAGAATTTGAGCAGAGTATAAAAATATTGAGCTTTGATGAATATTAATAATAATAAAATAAATAATACATATATAAAAATATGTAGAGTTTGAAGAAGGCACTGCTGCAAGAAGAAGAATCAGCATAAGAAAAAATTATGGAAGTTGGTGAAGGTGAGTGGGCATTTACCACCATGAGTAATCGGTTGTCAATAAAGCACATGGAGAAAAGGGAGGGAAGGAGAAATAAAGCTCTAAAAGAATCAGATTGTAAAGTAATCTTAAAGGGCAGGGTAAGGAATTTGTATACGTTTATGTTTGAACTTTGTGGGCAAGCATGAAATATGTTTAAAGAGAAATAATAGATTTTGTTTATTTTTGAATAATATTAATAAAAATGTTTATCAGGAGTTCATATGCAACAATGTATCCATGGAAAGGGAGGGGAAGAATTAAGGACAAAAGGGGATGGAAGAGGATTCTGGTATTGGTCTTAACATTCTGCTTAGATCATTCTGATAGATTACTGGCTCAGCCATCTCTTGACTTTAGAAAGGTTGTGTATGGAATTCATTGAAGAGGAAAGAAACTAGATGCAGGGTTGAGGGACTGCTGTAGCAGTACAGCTGGAATATCATAAAGGCCTTAGCTAGAACAGTAAAAGCCAAAAAATAAGACATGGAGACAATTAACAACATTTGCCAACGATCAAATACAAGGTCAATGACTTAAATTATGCATCCCATTAGTGTTAGTATTTGTAATAATATGAGGAGGAGTAATATTTTGTTATTTTAACCATTATTATTTTTTAAAATTGAGCTGTGTGTAACTGAAATTTTAGCTTTTAAAAGGAGAAAACAAAAGCCATACAAACTCGCACCAGAGAGAGACCATATCCTAGAAGTTGAACATTCTCTCTATGAAAGATAGACAAATTATACAAATTACAGAAAAGGGATCATAATTTATGTGCTGTTTGATTTTTAAACAGCTTTTATCATTATACAATATGTCATAGACATATTCACATGTCAGTAATTATGTATCTATATTACTCTTTTGAATGGCTGCATAACATACTATTTTATAAAGGTATAATATTTTAATTAGCCAATCCATTACCAACGAACACTTTAACTGCTTCCTTTCTTTTTGATGTTATGAATAGAGCTTCAGTTATGATTCCCATACATATTTATTTCTTTGCTATACATGTATAGATGTAAAATTTTGGGTCAAAGTGTATGCATGTTTGACATGTGGAGAGCTATTGAAGAACTCCACTCCAGAAAATTTATACCACTAATTTACAACAGCATCTTATTTTTTGTATATACAGTACCTGCTTCTTTAAAACTTGAGGAGATGAGTGACTTTGATCCCTTCATACTTTGTATCTTTCCTCTTTTTGGAGTTCATATCTATTCCTTGGCTATTAAACCAAGCAAAAAAAAAATAGACATTTGAAATATAGTACGTCACTTTAATCAAATTAGTAATCAAATTCTCAGTAATGTGCTCCCTGGAATTTTGGCAGGCAAGGTCCTAGTTTACCTCAGTACTGTGAAAGAAATACTTCATTTAAAAAAACCAATCATTTGAAGAATTTACTTTTATATTAATATCTTTAATGTGATCCAGGAAAAGAAAGATAGAAATAAATTCAAATGGTGCCATTTTGGGTGTCTACATGTGAAATGTGGGGATGTGGCTGAAAGAAAATGGGCCTTGACATCCTCAGACCTAGATTTGAATCCTTGTCTGATCCAGCATCTGAGGGGCTCTGGGTAAGACAATTTACTTGACAGAGTCTCAGTATCCTCAGTTTCATTATTTGGGATCTCAATATATGCTAGAAAACTAGAATACCAGAACGTGGTAATTCAATCAATGTCAGTTTTCCTTCTTTCATATTCTATCTCAGTGACAATTTATATATATATATATATATATATATATTTGCTGAGGAAGAGTCCCCCATGAGCTAACATTCATTGCCAATCTTCCCCATTTTTTTTTCTTGAGGAAAATGAGCCCTGAGCTAGCATCCGTGCCAGTCTTCCTCTATTCTGTATGTGGATTGCTGCCACAGCATGGCTGACAAGTGGTGTAGGTCTGTGCCAGGATCTGAACCTGCGAACTTGGGCCACCAATGTGTAGCACGCCAAACACAGGGCCAGCCCCAATTTATATAGTTTTTTGATGTTAAATGAAAAAATCTATTCACTAAAAAGTGATCTTATTTAGCAACAATTTTATGTGTACACAGCTCAAATAACAGACTGAATAGAAATATTAATGAATACTGTAGATTTATGTCTCATTTGTAACTGCATCAATTATTTCTGGTTTTTAAATAACCCATTCTAAAACTTTTATCCATTACTAGAAAGTTTGTTGTTCAGCTTTTTGAATCAGAACACTATTTTCTATAGCTGTTACTTTCTAAGTAATTCTTCCTCCCTCCTTTCCACCCTTCCTTCCTCGTTCCCTCCCTCCCTCCTTCCACACACTTGACACCCTTTCCTTTGTATAGTTCTGCTTAATATAAACAAATATGCATACATCAGGGGAAGAGTGACACTGTTTCATTACTTGCTCATCTATAAGAATTTAAGTATGAAGGCTGACAATCAAATATAAAAAGTTTGTGGATTGTAATTAGTCTTTGGGTGGTGAACATGATGTAATCTGCACAAAATTTGAAATATATTACAATGCACACCTGCAAGTTATACAATGTTATAATCCAATGTTACTGCAATTGGCAAAAAAGAATGGCAAAAAAAATCCCAAATATAAAAATTTTTAATTAATTGAAATATTCAATTTTAAAATATAATTTTCTCTACTAAAGACTGATGGGGAAAACTTTTTTTGTGCTTACACAGTCTGATATACTCTAGTTTTAGAAAGCTAAAGGTTACTAGTTCAGAAAAGCTTTCTTGGATATAAGATTTCTCATTAATATACAACAAAGGTAGAAAGTACTTGTTCACTGATTTTTAATCAGTTTATGACATGGACTGTAAGGCTCCTTCAAAAGGAGATACTGCTTGACTAATAATACATTAGGAGTAATCCACTGATCTGTCCATGCATTAAGGATACAATTTATTTTTCTACTGATCAGTTCTTTTCCTAGTAAAACGAATTGTCTAACTTTTGATGGAACTGTCTAACAAAAGAGCTTTGTGGGTGAAATTGACAGACCTTACAGGGTTCAGTTTAGTTTGAATGCTTAAATTAGAAACCCCTGTGTTAGGATTAAAATGGAAAAAGAGCTGATCTAATTGCACGTCCGAACAGATATGTCAAATCTGGTTTCTTATGAGCATTGAATTCTAGCATAGTTCATAAGTGTAGTTAATATATGAGAAGAGAAGCGATTCTTAAAGGCTGAAAAAATATTAGAAGTAGATTCTCCTCACTCTTGTAGAAAATTCTTTTTTATGATTTGTATCAATAATTATACTTTAATAGCAATTATTAAGCTTATAGATGGTAATCACTATCAACAGTAATTACTAAATATACTAACAACTAGGGCTCACTTTTTCTTTTTGTAGGGTATGCATTTTTTGGTGAGGAAGATTGACCCTGAGCTAATATCTGTTGCCAATCTTCCTCTTTTTTTTTTTCTCCCAAAACCCCCAGTACATAGTTGTATATCCTAGTTGTAAGTCTTTCTAGTTTTTCTATGTGGGATGCCACCATAGCATGGCTTGATGAGCAGTGTGTATGTCTGTGCCCAGGATCCGAACCGGCGAACTCCAGGCTGCCAAAGCAAAGCATGTGAACTTAACTACTCGGCCACAGGGCCGACTCCAGGGCTCACTTTTAATTTTTTGTTAATTTTAATTTTAAAAACAGGCTGTGTAGGGGACTCTTACAATTCATAGCTCTTTTTAATCCTTAGAAATATAGCTTGACTTTTCTTAAATGTGTGTATGTGAATGTTTGTATGCATATATGTAGATATATTCTACTTAAATGATTAGATAACATAATCTAAAGTAATGTAAATAAAAGCTCTCTTTCACTGATGTGCATGATACATTATAGTATCATGATATAGGATGAATTTCTGTGAGAGAGTTTCTAAAACTTTAAAATTACCCAAATTCAACTACCACGCTAGGAACAAAATTAATTAACTTTGCATTTGAATTTGGCTTTTGACATCTAAAGTATGAATTCAATCAGCTGTTACAACTTTTTTTTTTTTTTT
Organism: Equus caballus; assembly: GCF_041296265.1. Classification (NCBI taxonomy): domain Eukaryota; kingdom Metazoa; phylum Chordata; class Mammalia; order Perissodactyla; family Equidae; genus Equus; species Equus caballus. The sequence continues at coordinate 43,502,297 of NC_091706.1, read as the reverse complement.
TTTTTTTTTTTTTAAAGATTTTATTTTTTCCTTTTTCTCCCCAAAGCCCCCCCGGTGCATAGTTGTGCATTCTTCGTTGTGGGTTCCTCTAGTTGTGGCATGTGGGACGCTGCCTCAGCGTGGTCTGATGAGCAGTGCCATGTCCGCGCCCAGGATTCGAACCGACGAAACACTGGGCCGCCTGCAGCAGAGTGCGCGAACTTAACCGCTCGGCCACGGGGCCAGCCCCAGCTGTTACAACTTTTAAGCAAAGCCATTAGACAAGAGAAAGCTAACTGCCATATATATATATATATATATATATATATCACAATATTCACAGTTCTGTGAAACACTCATTACGTCATCTTTACCAATGAATAAATTAAAAATAAAATTCAGGTCTTAGTAATCATTTGGATATAAAAGAGGAAGAAGAGAGAGATGTCAGTTATAGTGCCCATGTTTTTTTCTTAAGCAAACTGGTTGGGTGGTGACATTATTAATATAGCCAAGATTAGAGTAGGGATTTGTTAGGGTTGGAAGTATAGTTCTGTCTGGCTTGTGTTCGAGCTGCCTATGAGAAGACAGATGAAGAAGTTAAGTGGATAATTGTTTCCTCCAACCTGGGCTGAATTTCTATCTTAAAACTATGTTATTGAGATGATGTAGCCACTTTTTTTTTTGGCTTGCACTTAATTATACATGTTTTTACTAAGTATTATGAAATCAAGCTTATTGATATACCTAATAACTTCATGTATACATATTTATAAGGATTGTATTGTATTTCTATATATTATTCAGCATAATTATCTAATCCTATTTAGAAACAAATAGTTCCTTTCCATGACATTAATGAGTATTGCAGAGAAGATGGAAAGAGAGAAGTGGACTAGTATACCAAGCCACTCCAACATTTAATTTCAACTCTGAGATTTTGATTATCATAAAATTGCTAGTTAGATCTACAGGCAGATGAACATACATGTGCTAGCTTCTGGCTTTTTAACCAAAGTAAATTTGCTATTTATATATTGCCAAACTAAACAGGAATTGCCGTATGTGAGTTTATATAGAAAATAATGTTTAAATAAACTCATAAATAAAAGGAAAAGTTAAATCTGATTGTTGCCTCAGTTAATATGGATGAGATTTATTGATCCTTATAATGAATACTTCAGTGGAAATAAGCAGTTAAGTCTTTGCTCTCAAGCACTCTGCAGTCTAGCGAGGGATAAAACATGTACACAACAAACTATGAAACAAGGTAGACTAAGGTGAGCATCATGTGAAAGATACCAAGATCCAAGTGGTTTTAATGCCTTGGACCAATCCCAGCTGTGGATTAATTTTCATAATTCTAAAAAGTGTCAAATCTTCAGTAGATATGTGTAGTCTAGTCACTTCCGGACATTTTACTTTGTCTTTTAGGAATCTTAATTTGTGTGGAGCATATTTACCTTACACGAATCTATTGAAGTGGTGATTGAAATGTTTTTCCAGGCTTTTCATGCTGATCAGATATTTTAACAGAGGAAGAAAACCCTGTTGCTTCATATGGTGTAAAATAATAAGGAATACCATAGCAAAACTCAGTTCTCATATCTTTGTTGATGGTTTTCTCCATACGTTATTGCTTATTTATAGCGCAGAATGTTTTCTCTTAAAGAGAAGCCTATTGCGGTTGTAGCAGTAATGTGGTGCAAATAAAATGATCATGATTACATTCCTTCGGGAAATGCAAGTGCAGTTTCCCAATTTAACTACCTAAGGTATACATTTGAGCAATTTTCTTTTTCTACTGCACACAGAGTTGAATGTCACTTTCATAATAATTAGATAGTAGGTTTGTTATGATACTCTTTATTTGAGGTTCAGTAATAAAAATGTAACTGCTGGAACTGAAGCCTTGCCTTCCCAGCCTCTCAAGATATTTTATAACTCTGTGAAGTATTAAGAATACTGCAGTTCTTTAATCTCCAATAGAAGAATGCTATCTTGTGATCTCTTATGTAGAGTGGCGATATTTGACTACTTTTGTGCAACTGAGCACTGATATACTTAAAATTAGATCAAGCATTATAGATATTATATATGATATATATGGTTTGTTTGTGTGTGGATATACTGTTAATTAGGACCAAAACTCTAAAGTCTATAAGAACTTGAGAGTTCAGAGTGTTAGATTAACCATTGCACCACAGCAGTGCTTGCCTCGAAATAATTTAGCTGTTTAATACCTGGGCTGAAACAGACGCTCAGATCTCTTGATTCCTACAGGGTCTTCCCTCTTCTCCCTAACTCCTCCTCTCCTTACTCCCTTCCTCTTTTCTTTCCTCCTTCTGTCTTTCCCTCTTTTCTTTCTTCCTTTCTTCTTTCCTTAGATGATTTAAATGTAAATCGTATCACTCCTCTTCTCCAAACTTTATTGTATGCCTAGTATTATCTGCAAGAACCTAGATGAATAGTGACAAACAAGTTAGACTTGTGTTCCTTGTACTCAGGGGGCTTGCAGCGCTGGAGAGACAAATGTAAATAAAGAAGCTTACATATAAGTATTCTACATAGGTAGAGTCATAAGCATTCTACATTATCTAATGATAACATAGTTTAGTGTAATTATCCAATTGGCAGCCATTATTTGTCCATAGAAAATAAAGTTGCTTCCAGATTGAAGCAGTAAAAGGCCTTATTTGAAAAACATTTCTAAAACTGTGAGATGAAACTGAATATAGTGTATCAGTTTTTAAAATATATAGTTAATGTAATTCATTCGAAGTACTCATTTTTAAAATATTAGTTTTTGGTTACTGACAGTATTTTTATATAATTAGTTTTAATATTATGTAAAATGAAGTCATGTGTGAAATGGTGTGTGTAGAAGTGAGAAAGGGACAGGCCCATCTTGGTTCTTTATAAAATATCTGAATAGCCTCCCATTGAAAATATATAGCATACATTTTATATTTAATTTAGGCCCCCACAAATGGGAAATTGTTTAATATATTAGTGTCTGCTTTTTTCTTTTTAATGTAGGAAGCTATATTTCTTTTGGGAAAGTTATGTGGTGATTCTTTAGTAAAAAAACTGGATACTAGATAATTACTTGAATAAAACATTATTTCCCTATGAAACTGCCCATGAAGTCGTTAAAATTTTTTGTTATTGAAAGTCACCATTTAAACATGACACTTATAATAATGAATCCTGGCATTGTTAAAAGTAGAACTTTCCACTTCAGGATCTGAGTTTATTATAATAGAAAAGAAGGATAAGCTTGTGGGGTTATTTGAGTTGTTCCAAGATTGTTCATTTTCTATGCATAATCTGTGTGTATGTTGGAATATGAGCAAGGTAAACACTGGCATCATTTTGTCTGTTATATCCTGAATATCTGAAGCCCAAGAACTCATAAAATTATTCAAGATCTTAATAGTGTTATTTTTCATCTCCCAGATGAGCTAAGAAATGTCTTAGAATGCTTACATGAAGGATCATATTAGTGTAACTATCAGTTCCTGAAAACATGTAATATGTAATAGAGTTCTATGTTCATAGTGGTTTCTTTTTCCCATATCCTACATCACAAGCACAACCCACATCTAGTACTTGAGAAATACTCTCAATTAAACTATATTCAAAATCCCATCATTCACACCATCTCTACTACTCAGGTCACCCTTCTCCCATGCTTGGATACTGAAGTAACCTTTTAACCTGTCTCTTTGCTTGCACCTGCTTATATCCTTGCCTCCCTATAGTCTATGCTCCACAGAGACAACATGATCCTGTTAACATAGGAATCAAACCATGTCACTCTTCCATTCTAAAGATTCTCATGGCTACCAGTCTCATTTTAAATAAATCCCAAAATCTTTATGATCTTCTGCCCAGCTACATCTGTAATCTATCTGCTACCATTCTCCCTTTGACTGGTTATGAATTACATGAAATTTTTTGAAGTGAAAAAATGTTGTTAGCACAATAACAATTAGGACAAACAAATATAAGGCAAATCCCCAGGTATGTTAATTTAAAATTAAATATTTTAAAAAATAAACATTTGGGGCCAGATTCTTTCATTGCTTTGAATATTCCAGTTTGGTTGGATAGATCGTTCCCTTTAAATAGTAGTGAAGTTACTATTGTTAAAGGAAAAGATAGCAGCACTTGTAACATACAGAGGAATTGCGATTTTGCAAAGAGTATTGCTGGAAGACTTCTGGAAGCAAATAATTTGGCAAGGTTCAAAAGGATATTAAGCATAAAAGTCAAATGGGTTCCACTTGCCTGGATTAAATATGTAAGGGCAGTCAGGTCCCATGCTTTCTTTAGGTTGGGAAGAAATCTCCCACCATATTACATTGTGCTGCTCAATTAAGTGCTTTATGGAGGATTTGTGGATTTGTCTTACTCAGAAGCCTACTGCATCAACCACTATCAAAGGAAGGATGATGATGCATTGGTTTCTTGCAGTGTGGGAAGCCTACGGTCCTAGGTCAACGTATGCTCTATATGTCTTCCATGCTGTACTGTTAGAAGAAAAAATTCTGTCAATAAAACACAAGGATTAAGTTATCAGCAACACTTAACCTTGGTTAATTATTTTCTGGAGAACTAAAATTTGAAATCATAGAGCATTTGTCTCCATTTTTATTATAATGGTGATAAACTTTAGTGTTTTTTTCTTTTGATCTAACATAGCTGGAGGATTAGATGTTCCGTTCATTCATTTAGTCAAATTATTTTCCAAGCACCTATTATATTTCAGGCTCTCTGTTAGGTGTTTGGGATTCAACATAATTAACTGTTCAACATAGATGCATTTATTGAGTGCACACTAGGTACCAGAGATGGTGGTAAATTCTTGGCATACTTTTCTCGTTTCTTTTTTCTTTTTATAGTAGATTTCATTTTTTTAAAGAATATTTAAGTTCATAGCAAAACTGAGGGGAAAGTACAGAGTGCTCCCATAAACGCTCTTCTCCTACACACCCATGGCCTCTCCCACTATCAACATCCCTCACCAGAATGGTACATTTGTTACAATCGATAAATCTACATTGACACATCGTTACCAACCAAAGTCTGCAGTTTACATTGAGTTGTACATTCTACAGGTGTTGACAAACATAATGACATATATTCATCATTAAAGTATATTACAAAATAGTTTCACTGTCCTAAAAATCCTTTGTGTTCCACCTATTCATTCGTCTCTCCTCACTAACGCCTGGCAACCACTGATCTTTTCACTATCTCCATAGTTTGGCCTTTTCAAGAGTGTCATACAGTTGGAATAATATATTATGTAGCCTTTTCACACTGGCTTCTTTCATTTAGTAATTTGTGTTTAAGATTCCTCCAGGTCTTTTCATGGCTTGATAGCTCATTTCTTTTTAGGACAGGGTAATATTCCACTGTACGAATGTGCCACACTTTATTCTTTCACCTACTGAAGGGCAGCTTAGTTGCTTCTAAGTTTTGGCAATTATGAATAAAGCTGCTTTAAAGTTCTATGTGCAGATTTTTGTGTGGATGTAAGGTTTCAACTCCTTTGGGTAAATACCAAGGAATTCAGTTTTTGGATCACATGTTAGGAATATGTTCAGTTTCATGAGAAACTGTCAAACTGTCTTCCAAAGTGTCTGTACTATTTTGCATTCCCAGCAACGATGAATGAGAATTCCTGTTACTTCATATCCTAGCCAGCAATTGGTATTGTCCGTGTTTTGCATTTTCATCATTCTAATAGGTTTATAATCGTATCTCATTGTTTTAACTTGCAATTCCCTAATGACATATGATGTTGAGCATCTTTTCATATGCCTATTTTCTATCTGTATATCTTTTTTGGTGACATGTCTGTTCACCTCTTTTGCCAATTTTCTAAGCAGGTTGTTCATTTTCTTATTGTTGAGTTTTAAGAGTTCTTTGTATATTCTGGATAACAGTCTTTTATCAAATGTGTCTTTCACAAATATTTTCTCCACCTATGGCTTGTTTTTCTCATTCTCTTGATCACGTAGTTTTTAAAACAATTCTGTAAACTGGGTGTTATGATCCTCATTTAAAGATAAGGTAAATTAATTAGAGATGCTTAGAACAAATATGATCCCTATCTCGGGGGGGCTTAAGCAAACTTTTCAGATAACTAGAATATATATACAAGCTTCAGTTTAAAAACTAGTTTTTGTGGAAAAGGGTCATTCTTGAATATAGTATGCACATATCTTCCTTTTAAAGTAAACTGTACGAAATCACTTAAGGATTTCTTAAGGCCATTGCTGTGATCACCTTTTATCTTAGGCTTTATTATAAGGATGCCTCTAGTGTTTGTTAAAGAGACTAAGTTATTTATTGTATACATGGCAAACAAGCCTGATGTGTATATGTGCATGCTACATATTTCTGTGTGTATCAATCTTAAATTAACAATGTCTTGTTTTTGACATTGTACCTTCTTTTAGCCAGCCTCATATTCAGATTATCTTAACCTGCTAAGTACAAAAAAAAATTAGATAACCAAACTTGGGGATGGAGAACTTTGCTATGAATAATATTCATTATCTTAAATGAAAGGATTTGGCACAATTTATTTGGAATACTCAGGTGCTGTTTTTATATATCTCTGTGTTCTTAATAGTGTTTAGAATGGATAACTAATTACCAGTTAAATATGGTGTTATTATGAATTGCTTATGCTTAATGTGTCTATATAGGTGCATATAATTTATTTGCAAGTATATACTCAGACGTATGTATATAAATATAATTTACATATTGATCATATTGAAATCATTACTTATCTCAAGCATTAAAATTTTTTGAAGAATATTAAACATGAAATAATACATGCCACATTTTAGTATTTTTATAAAGTCTCACTCTCACTGAAGATATTAAGATTAGAGGACAATAGAATTATTAAAAATCTTTTAGTGCTATTACCTGCCTAGTTACATGATATTGCTAAGAGCATTATAATGTAGCCTGGGGCTGGATAAAATGTGTACTCCTTTTTAAGAATGAATTATCAGAACCCAGTCCATTATTTTCAGCTAAGTCTTTGATCTAAGACAGTGGCCTGTAAGATTTCAATTTTGTAACCCCAACCTTCCTTTCATCATGTTCCAAGTGAGGTCTGTAATACCCTAGCTACATCAAAGCAAAAATTAAAAGTTCATATATAATAAAAATTACCAAAAACACCATTTAAATAAGTCTTCTATTGATAATAATAATAGATTTCAAGACTTTCATAAAGGAGCAAGAAGAGTAGTCTAATTTGTCTTTATCATTTCAGGTACCCTGTGTCCTTAGTTAATAGTCCATCAGAACCAAATGCCTTTAGGGAACAGAACCCTGTAAATGTATCAAAGAGTAAAATGTTGATAATGTCCCAAACACTAATTTTCAGCACTGATCTTGGTTTCTATCAGCAAACCATTTCAAAGCTTTTATTTGGATTGCTTCTTCTGGCCACTAATTTACAAGACGGTATCTGAGTGATAATTTTCTCAAGGTGTGGAGTGCAGTTTCTAGCTATAAAAACAGGTAAGCAGCCTCCTAGAATGCCCAATTATGATGGAAGCTTGAGGATGTTGACAGTTGCTGCTTATGCTCCTCTAAAGTAAAGGTACAGTGTTTTCCTTTGCATTTTGAAAAAAACGTTTTTTCATTTTCTAAAGGAACTGTATATTTACTAACTACAAACCATTAGTTTGTCTTTAGGCACAAAATTAGAATAGGAAACTTTTTAAGCTGAGACAGGAGCTTTGATCCAGGACATACTGAACATTTCCATGTAAAGAAGAAACTGTGGCTAGCAATGCAACTAAGCAAAAACCACTGAGCACCTTAAAAGTGGCAAATTCTTTTCTGGTCCTAAGGATAGAGGGTGTGATGGACTAAATGTTTATGTCCCCCCAAAATTCATATGTTGAAATCTGACTCATCAATGTGATAGTATTAAGAGGTGGGGCCTGCTGGGGGTAATTAGAGTTAGATAAGGTTATGAGGGTGGAGCCTCGTGAATGGAATTAGCACCCTTATCAGAGTAAAGAGAGAGCCTGCTTCCTCCGCTCTCCAGTATGTGAGAATACAATGAGATGTTGGCAGTCTGCAACTAGGAAAAGGGTTCTCACCAGAACCTGATCACTGTGGCACTCTGATCTCAAACTTTAAGTCTCCAAAACAGTGAGAAATAAGATAAGACACCCAGTTTATGATATTTTGTTATAGCCAGCCCTAGTTGAGTAAGACAGAATGTAAAAGACCTTGAATTTACGCTCAAGGAGTTCAGAATCAGTCTCATTCCAGGTAGGCAATAAGGGAATTGTAGGGAGCCCGTTGAGATTATACTGGTCAGCTTCCCCAGATTGTAATGTCAAGAACTCTAAATACTCTCCCCAAGTACAATTTGCCTACCTTTTATTACACAGGAGACATAGGGGTTCATTTCACACTCGGAGACAAGGGTCTAAAATCATGCAAATGATCAGTTTCAGATACTTTATCTCAGATTATTGCCTGGGAGGGGAGTGTGAGAGTGGATAAGGTCAAAGAATTCAGCTATGGGAAGTGTGGAGAGAGAACATAGGGCTTCAGCCAAGCCAGTAGATAGTATGGCAAGAAAAAACTGGTAATAGGGCAGACAGTTTTGATGGGGTATAATTAAAGATTAGAAATCAACAAGTCATGGTTGTTACTAATAATATTAAATCCATATAGCTCTGATAATTTTTAAAGCTCGTTCTTAATGTCTTTACCAGGAGGCAATGGTTTGGTGATAGAAAAGCATAGGACTGACCTATCCCAGTTATTAGCAGAATGACTATGAGTATATTGTTTAGCTTTTCTTGGACTTGGTTTCCTTAACTATAGAATGGGAATAATCTGTAACTCATCATTTTTTTGAAGATTAATTATTTATATAATTTCACCTAAATTATTCTCATAAATATATATGTATCATTTGTGTTGAAAATCAATTTATATTTATGAATATTTAATCATTTAGAAATAAAGCATATTTATATTTATAATTGTATATTTACACATTGCATATGTATATGCAATACACACATATCATCCTTGCTATGTAGAAGATATATAGTTACATAATTTGTATATAAATGTTATAGCTATAATTTTAAGTTAGATATATTATCTATTGTATAAAATAGATTATAAAAGTATAATATATTTACATTTTAATTAATTCTAATGTATATAATTTCTATTAATTCATTCTAATAAATCATTGTGAATATATATAATATATACGACCACATTTGGGAAATTATGGCACACTAAAGAAATTTAACATATCATTATATTATTATATTTATTGGATTCTTATATCACAGATTGCCGAATATTGTCCACAATTTACAAAGGAGGCTGAAAATGTTTTAAAGTTTCTAGATAGCATTTATGTGCCCATTCAGCTGATCAACATCACAGCCAGGACTCATGTCTAGTTTTTCTAATCTAGTCCCAGGTAGAGGTGACAGTTTGAAAATAACATCCACGTGTTGAGAAATTCCTGCTTCAACATATTTTACATCTTCTAACAACATGTGAAACGTACCTTTGGTGTTGAAGCATGATGTGCTGCATGTGCAGTACCCAATGTTTGAAAAGTCTTTCCTCATTCTCTGCCTGAAAAGTTACAAATCATCGTTCAAGACCAAGCTCAAGGTAGATTAAAAAAAAATCCGTTTCTCTTTATCCAAAAGATAAAGTAATATAATTAAACAATCAAAATCACCAGGGTGAACATAAATATCATTCATTAAAATGCATTTAAAGTATCTTTTCCCCTATTAAAATATGTACATAATGGAAAGAGATTGGAAATATAACTCATAGAAGTGTCACACAAGGTTAAACAAGTATTATCATTATGGTGATTTTTATTCCAAATCTTTCCTCAGGAAACAGATTTTTTTGTGAGGGGAGTATTTTGGAAAACTGCTTGTGATTATATTGATTTTTATCCTGCTTCTTTACATTCCTTTAATAAAGTATTCTCAATAAAATTATGTTTTCCAAACATACCTTTCAGAAATTTAGACTTAAAAACATTCACTACCATGATCAGCACTTTGATAAACCTTTATACCTGTGGATCTTTTTCAGTACATGGGATTATTTTTAGATTCGATTCTTAGACTAGATAGATCAAATGCATTGATTCTTTTCAACAGTGGACAAGTCTTCCAAACAAGTAACATAAAAATATAAAGTCCCAGCAGCAGAGAATAAGAACACAGGGAGTGGTGTGCCTGGAGTTCAAGAGGGATTCCTATGTCTTCCCTAAAAGAGTTAATAAAATTTAAAATTTTGGAAGGAAAAATCCTTAGCATTATTAACCTTATAATATAAACAACAAACAGGCAAATAGCAACAATGACAAAACCATCTGCAAGTAGAATTAGTCTCCCCCAGGCCTTGATTTGTGTTTCTGTTTAAAATGTTTTTAATAATTTGTTAATGGGCTTTTCAGGAGGGTTATATCAAATTACATTTACTGTAATAATTCATTTATTTATTCTTTCAACAAATATTTATTGGGAACCTATTGTGTTCAGGGCTGAGAATTCACGGAGGGACAACATAGACATGGCTCCTTTTGTCTCCTAGAAAGGAAGAGGGACACAAGCATGCTAACTTACAAACATATATGGCAATTACAAATTGTCTTGTGTTATCATATCACAAAGAAATAGGTAGTAGAAAGGGAGAACCAGATGAGACAGAAGTATGAGAATGGTTTGGTCATGGAAAGAGAAGGGAAGCATTTCCAGTCAGAGGAAATACAAAAAAAGAAACTCTTAAATCAGGACACAAAAAGCAGACAATAAAGCTGGAATGGAGGGAGAAAAAAAGAAAATGAAAGAAGTAAGAAGAAAGGGCGTTCTAGGCCTTGGTAAGTAAGGAGTTTGCATATCATTTTTCATGTAGTGGACTAGTAATGAAGAATTTTTTATCAGGGAAAACAACTTGATTCAGATGATATTTTATGTAGATCAACTCTTACTGTCATGTGAAAACAGATGAGAAGGAAGCAAGACAACTGGAGACTAAAACCAAGGGGCTAACATAGACAACGATGGTAGTAGAAAAGAAAATGCAAATGATAGGACCTTGATAGAATGGGAGAAACCAGGAGTTTGTGGGTAAAACGAAAGTTCCACTGAAGGCAAGTGAATGTTGAGACACACTTGAGACATACCAGAAGTGCGTCCTGTCCAGTCACCTCTCACAACTGGAAATGTGAGTTTACATTTTCAAAGCAGGTTCTAGATAAGACATAGACAAGTAATATGTAAATTCTGTAGGAATGTATGAGATCAGGTTTCCATAGAGAGTTTATGAAGAGGAGATAGCCCAGAACATACCTTTCCGGGTGATTAACACTTAGAGGGATGCTTATGAGCATTCCTGCCATTATCTTGCTAATATTACGGCTGAAAAATTGCATCTTATTTTAATTTACATTTCTTTGATTTTTTTTTGGTTGAATATATTGCATTCACTGTATGTTATTTAAAATCTTTTTGACAGAAACTGGGACTATTTATGATAAAAACAGTATGATTTTTCTGGAAAGAAAAATAGCGCTATGTTGTGTTATCCTGAATGCAGTAGAATCAAACTAACAAGTGTTTTGCCATTAACTTCCAGAACTTCCTTAGGACAACATGCTGACATATGGATGGTTTAGCTAATAGAATAGCAGGTATAGGAGTTTGTTCTTTTGAGCCACGTGAATATACTAATTCACACAGTGCTGAGCCAAAAAGGTAAAATAGTCATGCTTTGATTTTCATTCATCCCTAGTTCTCATTTGGTCTTTTCCATAGTTAGCACAATAGGCTACCACATTTCTAAGAGTTATTACATATGCTCTAAATACATTAATTTTACTTAAAATATTTTAAATTTTACTCTATAACTTATGTCTTTATTTTTTCTAGTTTTTTATTAACTTTTTAAGCTAAAGCCTTCCTCTTAAATCTGAAATGTTATTCTTTGACAGTAAATCTGATAGGAGAATGAGGTAAATACATTTGTAATTGTATGCTAACATGTGAAAGCAACATATTACCCTGCTCCAAGGTGGTGCCACATTGATGAGTGTAAAATGAGTGACTGATTATGAGAAATTCAGATACAATAATAGCTAATGTGAGAATTATTTTAGCTATTTAAGGTTGTGATATGATTTAATCTTACTAAAACTAGGGTGAATATGCATTTTGCTTTTTTTTTAATATAGACTGATCTATCAATTGTTTTCTTTGATTTCTGCTTTAAAAAACTCTTCCTCACTGTAAGACTATGTAATTAATTACCTAACTTTCCTTTCCTTATGTTTATGGGTAAATGAGTGCCATCAAAATTAAGCAGATTATATCACTACTGCCATTTGGTTTATTCTTGAAATTTTGCTATTTTACAGATACAGCACACATTTTTTTTTTTTTTTTTTTTTTACCTCAAAGTGAAATATGTAGTGTGAGAAGGAATTTCTGTGTTCTAGAAGCAGTTTTGGCTATAGTGATAATATGAAATATTGGAATTTCCAGTATATTCTGCAAATATATAAAATGGATCAGAAGTAGGAAATGAGGAGTCTTCTGGAAAATTCTTGACATATGTCTCTATGGTATATAGTTGCAATTTTGATATTTACAGGCCCTGAATAACACTTCAGTCTTGGCTTGTTTACTAGCTCTGAAACTCTTGCCAATTCCCCTGGCTCCTTCTTGGGACTTGGGAAATTCAGGTCTTATCAACTAGGCTCCTCCTCTTGGCTGGTCAGAAGCACAGACACTCCCTGTGGTATTTGCTTCCTTTGTGAACCAGTTTTTCTGCTGCTAGTCCTCACTGTTACCTAAACTTTGATTACTTGGTAGCTATCTCAGCTAATACCACCCTGAGGGATTTCATTTTTCTGTTTCCCACCTACAGCTTACTTGAGGGTTTGGGCTATTTGTTTAGCTAGTCGGAAGTTTTGTAAAAAGTTTGAAAATAGAGAAAAGTGCAAAATATAATATAGCAGACGTAACTTTATACTTTGGTTGTGGGTATACTGTAAGAAACATAAAATCGACCTCATTAATAAATTCAGGCAATATTGGATTCAAATCCCAACGGTCACATGTACCATTAGGCAAGTCTCTGCCCCAAGGTTGTTTGGTGTGGGTTTCTCTAAAATTGTTTCTGCTTCTAAATATCTACACTTCAATCCAACAATCCCCTCTATAAGAGACTTGAACACAGACTCAAGTAAGTCAAGAGGGAATTATTTCTGAGAACAAATATATATGTATATATACTAAATACATATTTTAGTATTTATTAAAAAGAAATATATACCTTAAAATTTTTCTTTCAGAATCAACATAATGACCATCAGGAAAAATAATTCAGTTTGTATAACTAGGAGGGCAAGGGAGGCAAAGGAAAAGAAAAACTTGAAGAGGTTAACAGACCACCATGTTTAAAAAATATTTGAAGAAAATGATTGGAAATAGATTTTGTGCTGAAACAAAGGAGGGGATATTCAGGGGACATGAAATGAATGTAGGAGCCCAGATCCCAGTAACTGAGCAGGTGTCAGAGAAACCTTTTGACCTCAGTTTCAGGAACACTTAATTTGAGCTTCCAGTTTAAATTTTCCTTGAGGAATGAGAGGTAGGATTTAAAATTTAGGGCACAAGTTGCAGAAACTAATAGGAAATGTCCTATATAAAGCCAAGACTCAGTCTACTCTCCCAATGAGGGTAAAAAAAGAATGAACCCATTGCTCAGAGAGTTGCCGAGAGGAAACTTACATGACATGACATTGGCACTGGGTGAAGGGAAGATAGTTCTCTACTGAGAGTTTATGACCACAAACCAAATTTGAGTTTTGGTGCACATTCACATTATACCTACATGGAAAAATAATTTAAGGTGATCTCATCTAGCTGATCTACATATGAGACTGGTCAAAGTAAGCAAAAACGTTCTTGGGAAAATTGCATATTTAACCCAGGCTTCAAAATAAGGAAGCAGAATCAAACACAGTGGGTCTCAATAAACAGATAAACAACACCCACATCCAGACACATAAGTAAACCAGAAAAATAAAAAGAGATCTTAATAGCAGCCAGAGGAAACAGGTGATTTCTTTCAATTGACTGATAGTTAATCTATTAAATGATTTTTCAACACTTTCCCACAACAGAAGCTGAAAGAGAGCAGAATAGTATCTTAAATGTGCTGAGCAACACACACACACACACAATGCCCGCCCCCTCCACAGAAACTGTCAACCTAGAATACTGTGCCCTGATACTATGCAGTAAAAATTTCTTCCAAGAGCACAGGCAACATAAAGACATTGACAGACAAAGAAAAATTAAACTTACCACCAATAGACCCTCAGTTAATCAAATTCTAAAAAAGTAATTTAGGCAGAATGAGTATTTTCCCAGATGGAAGATATAAGGTGGAATGCATCTAGGTAAATAAAGGTAATTGTAAATATGTGTCTAAATATAAATAAGTGTGAACTGTAATCTGAACTAACACAAAACAACAGCAGTGACAACAATGTTTAATTTATGTGGTGGGAAACAGTATAGAGGAAAATGCTTGCAAAATTTGCATGCAATTTTGATGGATAGTAGTTGGCATTAAAATACACTATACTCTATTTTCTTTATATTGTTCAGGAGAAAGGTAAAGATATGAATGTTAAAATAGCAAGGATTAAAATGAAAAGTTTAGACATAGAGAATATAGTATCCAAATAAATAGAGGAAATGGAATAAGAAAGGGAAAAGAAAATCAATTAAAAGAAGGCAAGAAGGGAGGGGAAATCCAGGTGGGTCTGATTCTAAAGTTTATCCTCTTTTTAGCACTTATTTAAGACGACCAAAACCCTCAGATAAGTTACAGTTTAGATTCTCAAACCTGGACACTGGAAAGTTAATAAGAAATGTTTTGATTACTTGATATTTCATTCATGCAAATAGGAAAAGTATTTCTATCATGGAAAAAAATCAAGTCAGTGCCTACATTCACCTTCCCAAATTACAAAAAAAAGGTTAATAGAACCAGGTGTCCTCAAAATTTTATATCATTTTATCTCTAGAATAACTCTCAGAAATAGGTATCATTACACCCACTTCACAGATAAGGAAACTGAGCCTCAATGAGGTTAAATAATTCACTCAAGTTCCCATGGTGGAAGAGTCAAGATTCAAACCCAGCTTTACAGAAAGCTATCTTCATTGTGTTCATTACTCCACAGCTGAAATGCAAGGTAGAGAAGGTTGTTTTAACTGGCTTATAAATCTTTATTTAGACCAAATAATTTGAAAATGGTAATCCTGAGAGGAGAACAACCTAAGCATAGAGTCAGAGATTGTACTAGTGTCATCAGTGAGCATACTGGATGCTTAATTTATGCTATATTAAATCAACTCACAGAGAAGACCAGACAAGCCACAAGCTTTGCTGTTCCCAGATCCTCCCCTCTTACCTTCCTCCTCTTGGAACCTCCCCCATTTCTGCAAAAGGTAAATCCAGAATGTCAAGAGCATTGAATAAGTCATCAACAATACACACTTTCTACTATACCAAAGAGATCTGTATAAACATTTTTATGAATAAAAGGAATTATCAATAACACTTCTGTATTTCTTGAATAAAGTGGAATACTTACATTTATTTGGAAAAAAGAAAAAATCTTTGATAGACCAGCATTTTGAAAAACATACAATTGCAATACATAAATCTTCCTGTTAAAAGGATTGACTTTGGCAGAATTACTCAGTAGACAGTAGAATTTACACAATGATAATAGGGGTAGGATATTGAAATGCATATAAGTTTCACTGATATAATTCTTCAGCAGACAATGATTAAAATTAAGGCAAAATTGGTTCCAAAATAAAACATCTATTTTAGAAAACTAGGATTTATTGTGTTTGAAAACTCAAGATATGAGTTTTGGGAAAAGCAGCTTTCTACTTTACTGAAAGGGACTATTATCTAAGAACAATCATTCATATAGCTTCTGATTTGGCAGTGATCCAATGATATCATTATGATAGACAAAGGAAGCCGGGCTTTTCAAGCTTTTTAATTTAGAAAAATAGATTTTGTTAGTTTTATTCTCCTCTCTATTTTCTGTTATGTGTTTAAAGGAGAGAGTGGGATTAATTTTATACGGCAAAGACACAAAGGAAAGATCCGCTCTTGCATCCATCAACCAGGGTTGCCAAAAACGCTATTTGCTTCCTTCATGAAGAAAAATACTTTCTGGTATTCAAACTGCTCATTCTAGACTTATCTCCACTGTAACAGGTACAGATGAAAAAGCTGTTTTCCTAGCAGTCCTGGAGTTACAAATCCAATTTGAGTCTAGTGATTGAGACCCTATATTCTTTTTTTAATGCAACTGCAAAGCCTAGAGCTTTCTATGTGACTGGTTCTGATTAAGTATAAGTCTGTGATTTTACATGCTGCACTTTGTCATCAAGATACTATTAGAATCCTCATTGTATAATTTCCCCATATAAAAATCTCCAGACTTCTGTCACAGAGGGTTCTGCAAAAGATATTCTAGACTATGTGATCTGAGGAGCGCCTGTCTAAAAATTCCCTGAGGGATTAGTTTAAATTGTAAATTTCTTAGTTGCCTCCATAACCTACCAACTCAAATCTCTCTCACATCAGACCCCACGTTTTAACAAGCTTTTCTGAAATTCTTATACATACAGAAATTTGAGAACCAGCATTCTAAAGGTTTGAAGAGAGTTGCAGGCAGCTTATTCTAGGAACAAGATAATGGACTTTAAAGTCTCAAAGACTTAGATTTTGTCCTGTGAACAAATTACATTGCACTCCTGTAGCATAGCTGCTGTGCGACCCTAAGTTCATTGCTCGATCTCTCTGAGCCCCAGTTACCTCATATGTAAAATGGGGATAATAATACCTGTCTTGCAAGGTGTGTCTAGATTCAGGAAGCAGATGCTATATTGGTATAGTGCCTTGAGTTGTTTAAAACATGGTGTTTATTGTATACCTCTGTGTGTGTTCTCCTTAGGACCCACACTTATTGGAGTAGTGATAGTCTGTTCTCTTGACTCTCATAGAGCCTCTTATCATTTCTAGTTGTGAGGCTGCTCAGTTCAAGGGGTTAAAAATGAATCCCTTTCCCATCTTTGCCTGCCTGTCATCTCATTTGAAGAAAGGTTTATGGAAACTTAATGGTCTTTTTTGCAAAACGCTAGGAAAGATTTGAGCCTATCCTGTCACTTAGACAACTAATTACACCATTACATGCTGCAATTACAATTAAAGATTTTCAGCTGATGAAAGGCATGTTCGCTGCATTCTCATTACCTGATATTTCTTTGCCAACACTCAAGAGTATCATGATTTTGATGAAACGAAAACAACTCAAGGAGCTGTATTTGCTCAGTAACGTCAACAGAGCAGTTCAGGGAGCCTGTTGCA
Organism: Equus caballus; assembly: GCF_041296265.1. Lineage (NCBI taxonomy): Eukaryota > Metazoa > Chordata > Mammalia > Perissodactyla > Equidae > Equus > Equus caballus. The sequence goes on along the minus strand of NC_091706.1, from coordinate 43,484,786 downwards.
ATCCCCTTCTGCCCCACTGCATTTTTCCACCGAGCTATTTAAAGCTACAGTCTTTGTTATTACCTCACAGAACTTGTTGGCTGCCAGAATCATTAGTCATTTCTGCTGACCCAGCATTGTCTGTGGGAAGCATCACAACCTGGTAGTCATGGAGAGCTCTTTTGGCAGGAAGCCAATTGGATTTGGTCTTAAGTTGACTCAGACCAGATCAGTCAATTCAAATTACTTACTGCCAGCAGTGGCCTGGCATATAATGTGCTTGCTTTAAGTGTGCGTTATTTACAACATCCTCTTAGCGTTAGCAGAAGCAGACTGATGGCCCAGGGCCAAAGGACACCCCCTTAAGATTCTCTTGTTCTTCCTTTTTGACTTATTGCTGCCTGGGATCGCTACTCGGCTTCCCAGCCCCATAAATGTCATTAAGACCAACCACCATTCTGATGCTTGGTCCGTTTTAAATCATTCCCTTTCAAATAGTTACCTAATGCCTGAAAATGAATTTTTTAATGGTTAGAAACTTGATACCTACTAAGGATTTATGTTCTGTGTGAATATGTTTAATAATTAAAACTTCTTCCTCATTGTTTCATTTATGACGAGTTATGACTCTGCTCCAAGTAACGGAAAACCTGATCTAAACTGTCTTAACTGAATTGGTGATTTATTGCCCCAACAAAATGAAAAGTGCGAAGGCTTCAGGCACTGCCGAATATAGAGATCAAAAACAATGTCACTGGGCCCTTGTTCCTTGCTCGCGGTCTCTAAGTTCTGCTTCATTACTTACAGACAGGCTTTCTCACCTAAATTCATAAAAAAGCTGCACATGCCTTACGATCTCACGTCGGCTCAGCTTCAGAAACGGCAGCAAAGACGGCCAGCCATTACTTAAGCATTCCTGGCAAAGTTCATATTGCACTTCATTGGCTATATTCAGATCACATACAAGTCACTATGCCTATCATTCTGAAGAAGGCAGTGGAGTGCTCTGATTTGATAAAGACCACGTATCTGCCTGTAGATCAAGGTTTGATTATCCTGACTCATACCACGTGCGCTGAGTGTGTTGGGACTGGACTCTAAGAAGAAATCAAGGTTCAGTTATGAAGAGAAGAGGAAATAAATGATGGAAATGTCTTTGACCTTGTAGTTAAACAAAATTTACCTCCTTAGGAGTTTCTCCCATTAATCTGTAATTGATTCCTCATACTCTACAGAACAAAACCTATTTCTATTTTCTCTGCAACCTGTTGATTCTCAAAGAAACAATAATGTTCTTTCTCCAAGCTGTAATAAATTTAGGATGAGTAGTTAATGCAATAGGATCACTTAAGTTTTAATGCAAATTCAAGCTGAATTGACACAAGTTTAGTATGTAGAACAATGGATCTAACCCTTGGAAGCCTATCAGAATTACCATATTGAGCACTGTAAAAGCAAATATGCCTGTGTATAAACCACACCAGATCTACCATCCAGCATTTGGGAGGATCCTGCATAGGTATATGTATTTTCCAAAAGCTTCATAGTAATTCTCACACACAATTTTATTCATAAAACACTGATCTCTAGAGAATGAGAAAAATGATATCTTTATTATTCCTATCCAAGAGAATAGCAAAAGGATTTTGCCTGGTACTAAATGTCACATTTCAGAGGGACAGAGATAAATATAGGCTACTCACAGGGAAATGACAAGGGTGAAACTATGCCTTTTGAGAAACAGGAGTAACTGACCACATGGATAATAAGAATGTACAGAAGCTAGCGGGGGAAAAAAAAATCAGTATCCCAGGAGGTTTTTCAGAAAACTTTTGGTATTCATCTATCTACCCATTCAATCAAAAAATATTTAATGGGTACAAGCTACCTATCAGACACTGAGCTACATGCTAGTATTAAAATGTTGAGTAAAAACAGTCATGGAGTTCACTCTCATGGACCTTACAGTCACATTGAGACAGATATTGTATAGTTAGGCTGCTTTTGCCTGCAGACCCCAAACAAAGAGGGTTTGACAATCAGAACGTTAACTCATAAAATTGTTAGTATAAATGTAGGAAAGAATTTGAGGTTAAATCATTAAACGGCTTGGTGACATCACTAAACATCCAAAATCTTTGTGTCTCTCTTCTCTCCCACCTTTGGTGTTGGCTTCATCTTCATTACATTTGTGGTGACGATCTGTCTCGCACTTTCAGAGACTATATCCTAACTCAAAATGTCCAAAGAAAAAGAAAGAAGACTGTCTCTTCTTTTGTCTCCATCACAGAAATGAAGATAAGATTCCCAGAAGTCCCCCATCAGATTTCTTCTTCCATCTCATTGGTCAGATTGAAGATACATATATATTCTTGCATCCATCATTGGGAAAGGGGGAAGGAATTACTATGATTGACCTGAACTATATCTAGATTATGTGGATGTTGAAAGTCAACCAAAATGCTACAGAAATCAATAAATTGCAGAAACAAATAAAAAACTTGCAAATGTGAAGGAGCCCTATACCATGTTTAAAAGTCTCTATTAGGGAAGTGTGATAATCTAGAAAGATTTTCCTGAGGAAGATTAAGCAGAGGCAAAGAAAATGAGTAGCATTTGAATTAGTAAGGAAAAGATAGAGAGCGTTTGGGCATAGAGAAGAACATTTGAACAATGTCCTGTGGCTGGACAATGAAGTTATACAACAAGGGAGGGTCATAGAAATATCACTTCTGCTGTAGATGGGACCCAAAGTGAATAAGGGGAGAAAAACGAGTATTTTTGTAGGTGAAAGACGATGATACTTTGGTATTGGTGGTGAAAATATAGAGAAGTGGACTAATATTTATTTAGAGGGGAAACTTAATAAGACATGAGATGGCATGGATATGGTCGGGGGAAATGTTTCAGGGAGCAAGAAAATACATTCTGTCAGCAAAGACTTCTGGGTTTCAGGCTTGCTGAAGTAACCAGTAGTGAGTGGAAGTGGTCCATGTTAAGGTTGTCCAGTAAGAAGCAATAGAGTATCAGACAAGGAGCAGCAACAAGGCTACCAGGTGACAGAGGTACTGCATTAGTGCTCCTTAAATCTGCCACGGCCCCAAAGCCTGGACAATGTCTTCCCTGCACTGTGAAAGCGTAACCCAGCAGCTCTTCACAGTCCTCAGATTTCAGTGAATTTGGGTGAATAATCACTCTTGACCCAAATGAAATCATTAAGTGCCCACATAGGAGCTGTTTCCATGCAAAGTGCAGGACCTTATAATTAAGTTTGAGAGGACTCAGTGGGAAAAGAACAGGCTACCCTGAGGTACCCTTAGCCAAAAAAAGCTTCCTAGTAAGGTACATGGCATTTCATCACTGGGCAAAATCTTCCATTAGTAAATTACTAGAAGGCACATAAGTAACACAGGATAGGCCCTCAATATAATATGAAAGTAGAGATCCCCCAAATTATTATAAGGGTTTTTTCCTTCATTTTCTATTGATGATTTTATATCTTGAAGACAAAAAATACCTTTATTCCAATTTGCATGGCTGCAGATGTCATTCTTAGCCAAATATACATAGACACCATTAGTTGGTCTAAACCCTACTTTAAAAAAATAGAATGTGTTCTCTTGTTCAGACACTAAATATCATCCACTCAATATATTGTTAAACATCAAATGCCATCTAATCCATCCATTCGTCTGTATTTCACATTTCCGTATTTCATTTTAAATATCCTCTTTCATCCTACAGCTTTATACAATCTTACCTCTCTAACTAGTTATCCCACAATGTAGCTAACATTCAAAATAGCACATGTACTCAACATGAAAGTAACTTGTAATCCCCACTCTGTGGGAACTGGTACTTAGAGTTCCCATTAACACAGTGGGAAGTTATACACTTAACTCTACTCCCATTCAAATGAGGGTACATATGCAGTATGCACAGAAATCCACTCTTAAATCAGATATGATTTTTGAGCTTTTAGAATTGGCTGCTTTTTATATTATATCTTTTGACTAGACAGAAACTACTGCTGTGAGAGATACAATTTTATAATGTGTTCATATGTTTGTGGTTGTATTACGAAACATGAATTTTACTTGGTAAAAATAAGATTAAGTATTTACTTCCTTCCTCCTTATGGTACAGGCAATTGTGTGAATTTAAATAATTAGCAAGTTGACTGTTCAAGTAGTCATAGCAGAAACAAACACTCATAACACCCTCATTTGATGTAATAAATGATCACAATTAGTATTTTTTATTACCATTGTCCTCAACTGTTGGTAGAGCCCTGGAGTAGCTGAGGTCTTTCTAGCATTGAAACTAATATTAACAATGATCCTCTCTTCCCCATCTCATTTCTTGCAAGAAGATAAAAGGCATATTAATGCATCAAACAAGGATAATTACTTAATGAGCTTGGAAATTTTTCAAAATCAAGTAGTAATGTCTTCTCTCTATGCAGGAACCATATTGAATTCTAGACATTTGTGTTCCCTTTCTTTTTCTTTCTTATTCCTTCAAACTCTGATATTCAGTGCTCCAGGAGATCCCATTTGTAAGTAATTGTGACTCCAAAAGTAACAGGCAACTTTGTGCCTGGGCCTATTCTTTCATTTGCTCAACAAGTATTTATGGAGCAACTACGTCCCAGTCATGGTTCTAGGTGCTGTGGATACAGCAACAAACAAAGCAGAAAAAAAAAATCTCTATGTTAGTGAAGCTTATAGCAAAATGGTTTCACTTTACAGTCAAACAAATAAACAAAAAAAAGGAAATGGACAATGTCCCCGATTTCAAATTATACTACAAAGCCATAGTAACCAAAACAGCATGGTACTGGCACAAAAACAGACACACAGATCAACGGAACAAAATTGAGAGCCCAGAAGTAAACCCACATGTTTATGGACAGCTAATATTCGACAAGGGAGCCAAGAGCATACGATGGAGAAAGGAGAGTCTCTTCAATAAAAGGTGTTGGGAAAACTGGACAGCCACATGCAAAAGAATGAAAGTAGACCATAACTTTACACCATGCACAAAAATCAACTCAAAATGGATTAAAGACTTGAATGTAAGACCCAAAACCATGAGACTTCTAGAAGAAAACATAGGCAGTACGCTCTATGACATTGGTCTGAGCTTCGTATTTTCAAGTCCCATGTCTGACCGGGCAAGGGAAACAAAAGAAAAAATGAACAAATGGGACTACATCAAACTAAAAAGCTTCTGCACAGCAAAGGAAACCATCAACAAAACGAAAAGACAACCTAACAATTGGAAGAAGATGTTTGCAAACCACATATCAGATAAGGGATTATTATCCAAAATATACAAAGAACTCATACAGCTCAACAACAAAAAAACCAACAATCCAATTAGAAAATGGGCAAAAGATCTGAACAGAGATTTCTCCAAAGAAGATATACAGATGGCCAACAGGCATATGAAAAGATGCTCAACATCATTAGCTATCAGGGAAATGCAAATCAAAACTACAATGAGGTATCACCTCACTCTGGTCAGAATGGCTATAATTAACAAGACAGGAAACAACAAATGTTGGAGAGGGTGTGGAGAGAAGGGAACCCTTCTTTACTGCTGGTGGCAGTGCAAACTGGTGCAGCCACTATGGAAAACAGTTTGGAGTATCCTCAGAAAATTAAGGATAGATCTACCATATGATCCAGCTATTCCACTGCTGGGTATTTATCCAAAGAACTTGAAAACACAAAGGCATAAAGATACTTGCACCCCTATGTTCATTGAGGCATTATATACAACAGCCAAGACTTGGAAGCAACCTAGGTGCCCATCAAGGGAAGAATGGATAAAGAAGATGTGGTATTTATACACGACGGACTACTACTCAGCCATAAGAAGTGACGAAATCCAGCCATTTGTGACAACATGGATGGACCTTGAGGGTATTATGCTGAGTGAAATAAGACAGAGGGAGAAAGTCAAATACCATATCATCTCACTCATAAGTAGAAGATAAAAATGACAAAAAAAACACACAAAAAACCACATAGCATTGGAGATTGGACTGGTGGTTACCATTGGGGAAGGTGGGAGGGGGGAGGGCAAAAGGGGTGATTAGGGTCACATGTGAGGGGATGCACTATAATTAGTGTTTGGGTGGTGAACATGATGTAATGTATACAGAATTCGAAATATGATGTACATCCGAAAAAAATAAAAATTTAAAAAAAATTTTTAAAAATTTAAAAAAAAAGAATATGGACCTCTGATATGTAAAAGTAGAGGAAATTTGTATATTATTTGTATTTGTATATTAACAAGAAAATGAAGAAAAGAAAACTAGCATTTATTAATTAGCTATTATTTACCAGACATCATATTTGGTGTTTTCAAGTATTTTAATACTCACAATCATTCAATATAATTATCCGAGGTTTCTGATACATCTATATTCGAACAGAGTTTTGACACGTTAATTTGATAGTAGAATGACATTCCGTATTATGACATAAATATTTTGGCCACACAATTGAAGCTGCTTTTATCAATGTGAATTTATTACTGGCTGGTAATCAGCATTCTGTAAATAAGTAAAAATAGCATAAATTAAAAACTAAGATCTGCTGACACTCTATCTTATAAAGGTTCATATTCAGATACCATGTTTTCTTCCTCAGTGATAGTTAGGTAAAGAGGAAAAGTTAACAACCACGTAGACTCCCGATTTTGACTGAGTGATGTGTTTGTGCATGGTTGTTTAGGTGGGGAATGTTGTGTGTACATAAAGTGTATTTATACTAACGATTTGCACTGAAGAAAACAATACAAATTATTGTGAGAATATTCTTAGGGGAAATGAAATTCCTAAATTTCAAGCAGATGGTCTTACCTAAAAACATGTCTGTGATTCATGTAAGAAATTTCCTTCTGTTTTAACTTCATCGAGCCTTGCCTTTTAACTACCCATAAGATAGCCTAGAACCTTCAGGAAGCATTTTTAATTACTATTATTTTTAGAACATGGATAACAAGATCACATAAACCAGCTTGGGGTCAGGGAGTGGTGCAGAAATCTCTCATTGGGAAAGAGTCAGGTACTCTTCACTTTTGATAGCTAAAAATGCATCACACCTACCTTAATCTCTTTTAACCTTACTTCTACATTCGATGCAATATCAATGCAAGGAATTAATATATGAGTTATCTTGAAACGATGCCTCTTTGGGAGCAGTTCAGGTTATGAAGGACTTCAGAACATGTTACCCCAAAATATGCTGCTTTGGCATATTGATTGTTTTGAGCTGAAGGCAATTGAGAAATTGCAGATACAGGAAGTTCTCTAAGGCCTTCCCCTTTCTATTTAAAAGCAAATCATAAAATTTCCCATGAGAAGGACGCCCTCCCTGTGCCAGGAAAAGAAGAACGTTCTTATCATCAAAGACTGGGAGTTGACACCGTAATTGACCTGTACAAGTACACCTACTAAAATAACCTTTGTCTTCTATTAGTTTCCCTCATATATTTCCTAGTCACTGTCCCATAATTTACTGCTCATAGCCTAAGCCTCTTTGTCTTATCACATCTCGTAATTTATCATTCTTTGTTTTAAAAAGTATATAACCTTTTGGGCCTAACAGCTTTTTGGGTCTTCATTTTCCTTTTGAAGACTCCCATGCGCACATAAAAATATGGAATAAAATTTGTATGCTTTTCTTCTTTTAATCTGTTTTCTGTCAGTTTAATTCTCACTCCTTGCCACACAACCTAGGAGAGTAAAAGGAAGTTTTCCTCCCATATAACTACATTTTGATGAGATCTTTGGTAACTCCATACTATCTACAGAATAAAGTTCAAACTCCTCTAGAAATGTGATGTTGAATTTCCTTATCCACTGACCATAACTTTTTTCTTCTAATTTCATCTTTTCTCCCATACCTTTCCAGCTGGTCGTGTTTCCAGTGAACAAGGGATCCCTCTGTTCATTGGCTTTTCTTCTCTTTCCATGAAATGTTTCCCCTCGTTTAAACCTAACAATTCCTTCTCATTCATCAACACCTTGCTCAAAATCACATCTTCTGAGAAGTCTTCCACAAACTTCTGGTCTTCCATAGTGTCACATTTATATCTTTATCTATATCTATGCCTATATAATTATCTCATTTACGGTTATAGTTTATCAGGCATCCTTTTGAGCCCCTGGAGAAATCCTTGAGATCGGAGTTTATGTCCTATATAGTGTTTGGAGGGTTCCCATAATACAAAGAGGTATGTCGAAGCCAAAAATGAGGCAAACCAACGTTAATTCCTTGTTGTCATGTTATTTTGTTCCTGATAGCTTTTGTATTGGAATGATGGATTTGTCATGTTCTGAGGATCAGATTTTGTTGTTAAAACAAACTGTATTTTCATTATAAACTTTAGTTTTTATATCATTCTGATGAAGTTCTTGCAGAGGATTAGTGTCAGCCTTGTACTGTTATTGAGGTGTAATGATTTATCTTTCCCAATTATTTCTATTTTCCAATAATTAAAAGTTTGCTTTAACTGCCCAGCAAATGGCTGCATCTGGCTGTTTGTTTTTGTGGTGTAAATGAGGCTCTGATTGTTTTTCTATTGTAGGATGATGCTCCCTGCTAATTTTCGATGATTGTTTTTATGCTTTGCTGTGTCTAGTGTCATCAACACAGACAGGAGAAGATGCACTTAGAATACGCAGATGACAGCTTGCTCCTTTGCCTGTTACCTGGCATGGCTGTGTCTGCACTGCGTTAGTGGTGAGGCTGAAACTACTTGGTCTGCATTTAATTCCATAATATAAGCCTAAAACCTGCTGAATCTTGCAGGCTGTGTTTAGAAAAAAATAAGAAAAAAACTCTATTATTTGAATAAAGAATGCTGCATAGAGACCTAGTGAGCCAATGAAAGCTGTTGCATCTTGCTTTTAACCCTAATGAGTCAAACACCATTACAGAGAATAACTTCTGTCACTTCTCCAGCTGCAATAGGTACATGCCAAGTGGAACCATTGATACAAATTATACAGGTTATGACTGTGGTGGTTCTTTCGGCTGCATCCTCCTGCATGTTCATTTTCATGGATTTGCAGAATTTTATACAATTAGAGATTATAATCTAACTAAACCTTACTCTTGTTTTATGAATGAGGCAATTTGTCTGAGACCACACAACTACGAAGTAGCAGTACTGGGAATTAAATCCTTGCCCAGGTGATTACAAATGCCCTGTTCTTAATGTTTTGTAACAGGATTTTATTCCCTCGAAACGATGGCAGAGCCATATCTGCTGCTTTATAGTCAGCTTTGCCTTCACCAAACACGTAGAAAATGAAAGGATTTATGTACTTTGCATTTATTTCTACTCTTGTATTTTATTTTCTTTAATAATATATTTTCTGATTTACTCAGATTTAATTCCTTATGTTTTTAATCAACAGATATTTATTGAACACTTTTTATATCTGTTATGCTCTATGGGAATGAAATTGTACAAAGTATAATTCTTGACATTAAAATGTTTACTATCTTATTTGAGATATTAGACACGCAAATATGTGTAATAAAATGCAACATGTGAAAATTGTAAAATAAATTTATCAAAAAGTCTCTACTATTTGGAGTATAATACTTAGGTGCCTTTGTTTTCTAGTGACTATCTTCCTCCCAGGTTTTATTTACAGACTCCTCCTTTTTCAACAGCCCTTTTCATGGCATTTTACTCAGATTTCATAAATTGTTAGTCATTTGGCTTCAATAAAAGTTTTTTATTCTAGTGATTGAGCCTAATCTTGGTGCATTTTATTTTATTTTTTGGGGGAAACTTTTCAATTTTTTTTTATTTTCAGAAGAATACAAAGTTTAGTGGAGAAAATTTTAGAAGGTGTTGAAATACAAATTATATCTTTACTTAATTTTTAAAAAATTGTATTGCAATAACATTGGATTATAACATTATATAACTTTTAGGTGTACATGGTAATATATTTCAAAGCATAGATTACATCATGTTCACCACCCAAATCCGTCAATACACATGTGAGCCTAATCACCCCTTTCACTCTCTTCTCTCCCCTCTTCCCCTCTGGTACCCACCAATCCAGTCTCTGTTGCTATGTGTTTATTTGTTGTTGTTTCTATCATCTACCTATAGTGAGATCATATGGCATTTGACTTTCTCCCTCTGACTTATTTCGCTCAGCATAATACCCTCAAGGTCCATCCATGTTGTCACAAATGGCTGGACTTCACCATTTCCTATGGCTAAGAAGTATTCCATCGTGTATATATACCCCATCTTCTTTATCCATTCGTCCCTTGATGGGCACCTAGGTTGCTTCCAAGTCTTGGCTATTGTGAATAATGCTGCGATGAACATAGGGGTGAATGTATCATTATGCATTTGTATTTTCAAGTTCTTTGGATAAATACCCAGCAGTGGGATAGCTGGATCATAAGGTAGATCTACTCTTAATTTTCTAGGGGGTGGGAAACTCCATATTGCTTTCCATAGTGGCTGCACCAGTTTGCATTCCCACCAGCAGTGTACAAGGGTTCCCTTCTCTCCACATCCTCTCCAACACTTGTTGTTTCCTGTCTTGTTAGTTATAGCCTTTCAGACCCAAGTGAGGTGATATCTCATTGTAGTTTTGATTTGCATTTCCCTGATAGCTAATGATGCTGAACATCTTTTCATGTACCTGTCGGCCATCCGTATATCTTCTGTGGAGAAATCTCTGTTCAGATCTTTTGCCCATTTTTAATTGGGTTGTTCGTTTTTTTTGTTTTTGAGATGTATGAGTTCTTTGTATATTTTGGATATTAACACCTTATCTGATATATGGTTTGCAAACATCTTCTTCCAATTATTAGGTTGTCTTTTCGTTTTGTTGATGGTTTCCTTTGCTGGGCAGAAGCTTTTTAGTTTGATGTAGTCCCATTTGTTTATTTTTTCTTTTGTTTCCCTTGCCCAGTCAGGCATGGTACTTGAAACTGTGCTTCTAAGACAGATGTCAAAGACTGCACTGCCTATGTTTTCTTCTAGAAGTTTCATGGTTTCAGGTCTTACATTCAGGTCTTTAATCCATTTTGAGTTAATTTTTGTGCACGGTGTAAGGTAATGGTCCACATTCATTCTTTTGCATGTGGCTGTCCAGTTTCTCAACACCATTTATTGAAGAGAATCTCCTTTATCCGTTGTATGCTGTTGGCTCCCCTGTCGAAAATTAGCTGTCCATAGTTGTGTGGGTTTATTTTTGGTCTCTTGATTCTGTTCCATTGATCCATGTGTCTGTTTTTGTACCAGTACCCTGCTGTTTTGGTTACTATAGCTTCGTAGTATATTTTGAAATCAAGGTGTGTGATACCTCCAGCTTTGTTCTTTTTCCTCAGGATTCCTTTGGCTATTTGGGTTCTTTTCTTGTTCCATAAATTTCAGGATTCTGTATTCTATTTCTGTGAAAAATGTCATTGGAACTTTGATAGGGATTGCACTGAATCTATAGATTGCTGTAGGAAGTATGGACCTTTTAACTATGTTAATTCTTCCAATCCAAGAGCAGGGAATATCCTTCCATTTCTTTGTGTCTTCTTCAGTTTCTTTCAACAATGTTTATAGTTTTTGGTGTACAGATCTTTCACCTCTTCGGTTAAGTTTATTGCTAGGTATTTTATTCTTTTTGTTGTAATTGTAAATGGGATTGTATTCTTAATTTCTCTTTCTACTACTTTGTTGTTAGTGTATATAAATGCAACTGATTTTTGTATGTTGCTTTTTTATCATGCAACTTGACTATATTCATTTATTGTTTCTAAAAGTGTTTTAGTGGAATCTTTAGGGTTTTCTCTATATAAAATCATGCCATCTGCAAATAGTGACAGTTTCAGTTCTTCTTTTCCAATTTGGATCCCTTTTATTTCTTTTTCTTGCCTGAATGCTCTGGCTAGTACTTCCAATAATATGTTAAATGAGAGTGGTGAAAGTGGGCATCCTTGTCTGGTTCCTATTCTTAGAGGGATAGCTTTCAGTTTTTCTCCATTGAGAATGATATTGGCTGTGGGTTTGTCACATATGGCCTTTATTATGTTGAGGTATTTTCCTTCTATACCCATTTTATTTAGAATTTTTATCATAAATGATGCTGTATCTTGTCAAATGCCTTCTCTGAATCTATTGAGCTGGTCATGTGATTTTTATTCCTCATTTTGTTAATGTGGTTTATCATGTTGATTGATTTGCGGATGTTGAACCATCCCTGCATCTCTGAAATAAAACCCTCTTGATCATGATATATGATCTTTTTAATGTATTGTTGTATTCGATTTGCTAGTATTTTGTTGAAGATTTTTGCATCGATGTTCATCAGTGATATTGGCCTGTAATTTTCTTTTTTTGTGTTGTCCTTTTCTGATTTTGGTATCAGGATAATGTTGGCTGCATAGAAAGAGTTAGGAAGCCTCCCCAGCTCTTCAAGTTTTTGGAGTAGTTTGAGAAGGATAGGTGTTAAGTCTTCTTTGAATTTGTGGTAGAATTCACCAAGGAAGCCATCTGGTCCTGGACTTTTATTTTTGGGAGGTTTTCGATTACTGTTTCAATCTCCTTACTGGTGATTGGTCTATTCAGATTGTCTACTTCTTCTTAATCCAGTTTTGGAAGGTTGTATGATTCTAAGAATTTATCCATTTCTTCTGGTTTATCCAATTGTTTGTATGTAGCTTTTCATAGTGTTCTCTTATGATCTTTTGTATTTCTGAGGTTTCCATTGTAATTTCTCCTCTTTTATTTCTGATTATATTTATTTGAGCCTTCTCTCTTATTTTCTTGGTGAGTCTAGCTAAAGGTTTGCCAATTTTGTTTATCTTTTCAAAGACCCAGCTCTTGGTTTCATTAATTTTTTTCTATTTTTATTTTTAGTCCATTTCATTTATTTATGCTTTGATTTTTATTATTTCCTTCCTTCTGCTGATTTGGGGCTTTGTTTATTCTTCTTTTCCCAGTTCCTTTAGGTCGACTGTTAGATTCTTTATTTGGGATTTTTCTTGTTTGTTGAGATAGGCCTGAATTGCTATAAACTACCCTCTTAGAACCACTTTTGCTGTATCTTATAGATTTTGGCAGGTAGTATTTTCATTTTCATTTGTCTCCAGGTATTTTTTTATTTCTCCTTTGATTTCTTCATTGATTCAATCATTATTCAGTAGCATTTTGTTTACTCTCCACATTTATGTGGCTTTTCTGATTTTCTTCCTGTAGTTGATTTCTAGTTCCATACCTTTGTGGTCAGAAAAGATGCTTGGGGGGCCAGTTCCATGGGCGAGTGGTTAAGTTTGCGTGCTTCACTTCAGAGGCCTAGGGTTTCACTGGTTCGGATCCTGGGCACGGACATGGCACTGCTCATTAGGCCACGTTGAGGCAGCATCCCACATGCCACAACTAGAAGGACCCATAACTAAAATATGCAACTATGTACTTGGGGGATTTGGGGAGAAAAAACAGGAAAAAAAGAAAAAAAATGATTGGCAACAGTTGTTAGCTCAGGTGCCAATCTTTAAAAAAGAAAAAGAAAGAAAAGATGCTTGATATTATTTTGATCTTTGTAGATTTATTGAGACTTGCTCTATCATCTAATATGTGCTCAATCCTGGAGAATGTTCCATGTGCATTTGAAAAGAAGGTGTATTCTGTGGTTTTTGGATGGAAAGTTCTATATATATCTACTAAATCCATCTGGTCTAATGTGTCGTTTAAGGCCAAAGTTTCCTTATTGATCTTCTGTTTGGATGATCTATCCACTGGTGTAAGTGGAGTGTTGAATTCCCCTACTATTATTTTGTTACTGTCTATGTCTCTTTTTGTGTCTGTTAATAATTGCTTTATATATTTAGGTGCTCCTTTGTTGGGTGCATAGATATTTACAAGTGTTATATCCGCTTATTGCATTGCTCCCTTTATCATTACGTAGTGCCCTTCTTTGTCTCTTGTTGCAGTTTTTGTTTTAAAGTCTATTTTGTCTGATATTCGGATTACTACCCCAGCTTTATTTTGTTTGCCATTTGCATGGTGTAGCTTTTTCCACCCTTTCACTTTCAGTTTGTGTGTGTGTCTTTGGGTCTGAAGTGTGTCTCTTGTATGCATCATATAAATGGGTCTTGTTTTTTTATCCAATTGGCCATCCTATGCCTTTTAATTGGAGAATTTAGTCCATTGACATTTAAAGTAGCTATTGATAAATATGTATTTATTGCCATTTTGTTACTTCTTTTGTGGGGGTGTTTTAGTAGTAGTTCTTCTCTGTTCCTTCCTTCCTCTCTTCTTCTCTTCCCTTGTGGTTTGATTGCTTTCTTTAGCAATATGTTTGATTTCTTTCTTCTTACTTATTTGTTTATTTATTATAGGTTTCAGGTTTGTGATTACCATGAGCTTCCTATATAGTATTCTATGTATATAGCAATCTATATTGAGTTGATAGTCTCTTTAGCTTGACCTCTTTCTAAAAACTCTGCTGTTTCACTACTCTCCTCCTACATTTTATGTTTTTGAAGTCATATCCAATCTCTTGTTTTGTGTGTGTCTACACATTACCCTATCATTGAAATAGGTAATTTTAGTGCTTTTGTCTTTTAACTTTCATGTTATCTTCATAGGTGGTTGAGCTGCTACCTTTACTATATTTTTGCTTTACCAGTGATTTTATTGCCTGGTTTGTTTTGCTTTGTTTTTATAATTTTCTTATCCCTGTTTGTGGTCTTCTCTTTCCCACTTAAATAAGTCCCTTCCCCATTTCTTGTAGAACTGGTTTCTTGGTGATAAACTCCTTTAATTTTTGCTTTTCTGGGAAGCTCTTTATCTCTCCTTCCATTCTGAATGATAACCTTGCTGGATAGAGTATTCTTGGCTGTAGGTTTTTTCCTTTCAGCTCTTTAAATATGTCATGCCACTCTCTTCTAGCCTGTAGGGTTTCAACTGAGAATTCCACCGGTTGCCTTATGGGCTTTTCTTTGTATGTCACTTGTGGCCTTTCTCTTGCTGCTTTTACGACTCTCTCTCTATCTTTAATTTTGGACATTTTAATTATAATGTGTCTTGGTGTGGGCCTCTTTGGGCTTATCTTGTTTGGTGCTCTCTGTGCTTCGTGTACTTGAATGCCTATTTCCTTCCTTAGGTTAGGAAAGTTTTCAGCTATTCTTTCTTCAAATAGATTCTCTGCCCCTTTTTCTCCCTCTTCTCCTTCTGAGACACATATAATATGAATGTTAGTGTGCTTGATGTTGTCCCAGGGTTCCCTTAGATTGCTCTCATTCTTTGCAATTGCTTTTTTTCCCATCTGTTTAGCTTGGGTGATATACTCTAGTCTTTTGTCCAGCTTGCTGATCAGTTCTTCTGTATCATCTACTTTGCTATTGAGTCCCTCTAGTGAATTTTTCATTTCCACTATTGTATTCTTCATTTCTGATTGGCTCTTTTTTATATTCTTTGTTGACATTCTCACTGTATTCATTCAGTCTTCCCCCAATATCAGTGAACATCCTTATGAGTTTCTGTTTGAACTCTTTGTCAGGTAGATTGCTTTTTTCTGTTTCACTAAGTTCTTTTTCTGGGGTTTTGTCCTATTCCCTTGCTTGGAATGCATTCCTTTGCCTCCTCATTATGCGTCTTTCTCTGTGCTTATATCTATGTATTAGGTGAATCCACTATGTCTCCTGATCTTGGAGAAGTGGCCTTATGTAAAAGATGACTTTTGGAGCCCAGCAGTGTTCTTCCTTCTCATCACCAGTCCAAATGATCCAGGAGTGACCCCTCTGTGGGCTACTTGTGGCCTTCTGCTGTGGCAGGGTTGCTCTTACTGCAGGTACCCAGGGAGACTAGTCTTTCCCTCCCTGGCTGGCTATTTGTAAATCAGGTTGAGGAGCCCCAGCACTGTTGGATACAAGGTCTAATAGCACACTCCTATTGCAGTTTTCCTGTTACTTGGGTAGGTACCCAGTGTAGCTGGTTGCTAGCTAAAGGGCACAGTTGCTATAGGCCTCAGGCCTGCAAGGCTGTTATCACCTCTCTTTGGATTACAGCTGAGTGGGGCTGGCCCTAGGCATTGGAGCACCCAATTGTTTCAGGCTTTAGTAGATGAGGCTGATACTCTTTGTGGCTGTTTGTTAATCACAGGTCTTCTGCCACTGATAAGCCCCAACCCTGAAAGGTCTACACACACCATCAATACAGTCCTGGCCTGTGCACACTTCCCAACCCCCTGGAGCATATCCAGTCGCCCCACTGCAGAAGCCCCCACCTCTCCACCAATGCCCCCTACAAGTCACCTGATCATCACAAAGTCCCTGCCCCACAGAGGCAGACACAGTCACCTACCTGTAGAGGATCAAGGCACCCAGTCTTTGTAGGCCAACAAGTAGCCTGAGGGCTTGCTGTTGGGTGGGGTCGGTCCCCAGGGCAGCCTGTCTGCCCTGGCTAAACTTGATTAAATCTGCACCCTAGTGGGTGTGGCAGGCCCCTGGGCTAACAGGCCAGGGGAAGAGCTTCAATGACATCTGCCAGGGTGTGTGTCAGCACACCTGTACTAGGTCACAGCAATGGTCACCACCAATATCTCAGTCTCTGGAGAGGTCTCACCTTTCACCGAGATGCACCCAGAGCCTACCAGGTGAGTCTCTTTTCACCAAAGGACTGTGCAGCCTTCTTTCTGGTGATTTTAGGTTGCTCTCTGAGATGCGTGAATTTGTGCATGGGCCTTTTAAGAGCCAGGTTTTTTCGGCTTTTGTCCAATAGCTTTTTTGAGGGTACTCCTTGTTGCAGTTAGTAGCCGGCAAAGCCAGATAGTTGGACACTTGTCTTAGTTGTGCTGTGTCTGAAGGATGCTTATAGCAGTAATGTGCCCCCCACTGAGGTCTCCACTTCTCTAGGGAGGGCTGTGTACCTTTGATTGGCTCCCACCTGAATGGCTGTGAAGCTTTGTGTCTCACAAAGGTGGATTTTTTCTCTCCAGAAGGAATTTCTGCCTCTTCTGCCTCATTCAGGGCTGTCCCTTGTTGTGGGGATTCTGTTTATCCAGTTTTCAGTTTTCTCTCCAGGATAATTTTTCCAAACATAGTTGTAACATTGTTGTGTGCATGGGAGGAGGTGAGTTCAGAGTCTGCCCACTCCACCATCTTGTGATCTCCTTACTGAATTTTAAAATTTCAAAGTCCATTCACGTCTCCTCTCCTCCCATTCCTCACCACAGCCTAGTGATGTATCTTCAGTGCCTTGATGTGGACGGTGTGGAGAAAGTGGGGGGTGGGCTGGATGTTAGAGACCATTTGTCTCTTGCCTTCTCTTCTATGTTAAATGAGGGAGGAAAAACAAGAAAAGAGCAAGCATCTTCTTAGATAACTGATGATGAATTCTTCCCCTTTGCTATCCGAAACTAACGTCCACAAAGTTGTCTATGACCTCAGCGAAGATGAGTGGCACCCCTCAACGTGACCCCATGAAGAGGAACTCACCTCCATTCAGCTCCTTTCAGTATTTATGAGTCCTGTAAGAGACCAGGCTACCACTTCTTGCTGACCTTCTGCTGCAGCACCTCCCTTGATGCTTGTGTCTCCTGGAAAGATTATAGACCTGGATCCCAGCCTCCTCCTAGATTAACTCTCGGATGCAGGGGCACACACAGGAGCAATCTTCTTTACTTACCAGGAACCAGAGTCTAAAGTCAGGCAACAGCCTTACCTGCCTTCTTCCTACAAGTTCCTCACTTTGTCAGGTTTCACTCATTTTCATTTCCTGCACTCATTTTCATTTCCCCTGCTCTTTTGCAACGGAGGAGACAAGACCACTGCCTAATCAGACATCCACTGAGAAACAGAATGCTCTTTTGTCCTTGTAAGCCTCTCAAGTTGTTTTGAGTAATTCTTTCAAAGCACTCTCCCTCCAATACTTCAAATTTGGGAAGGGAAGCAACCCATTCCTCTCCCCAAGAGGCATTTTCCTCTTTCCTTTACCCTCTTCTGTCAACTGGCATAGGAAGGGGGACAGGGACTGGGAGTCTGGTGGTAGTATGTGTTAGAGCCTGTTCTCTTATCTGTCACCTCACAGCAAGACATTTGCAGAGTAGGTTGTCCTTCAGGGTTACTGCATCTTGGAACTTAAAAGGTAAGGTATTTTGTGCTTTTACTTTCTCAGCTATAGGCCATAGCTGAAAGTCAAAAAATCTCAAATTCCCATCAACATCTTCTTATAAGTGCAGTAATAAAGATGCAAAGGAAGTTCTTTGGAATTTTTGAAGAGGAAGCCACACTTTCTATTAGAGGAACTAAGACACCCATCCTGAAATAAAGGAAGTGGTCATTTAAGGCAGTTGATCATGGGTGATATAAATTAGAAGAGAGTTAAAGAAATAAGTAAATATATACATACACACATATATAAAAGTAAGTCAGATATGTGTATATATCCATAGAAATATGTCTATACATAGATATAGATATACACATACCCAAAATGATTTTAAAATTTAAAATATATATAAATTTCAAAGAGCTATTGCAATTATATAATCCTGGAAAGATAGTTACTAAATCATTATTAGCATTTACCTCTTTTTTGAAGATTGCTAAGAAGGAGAAAGGAATTGGGAAATTTCTTTATTTCAGTATTTCTGAAGGAAGATAGTAATTTTTACTTTATTTTCCGTCTTTAAGAATTTTTGAAACGAAAATATCTTTGGAATAATAACAGTTTTGCCATGGAGAATGGCAGCATTTGGACTATGTTTTAGGAACTTGATGAGGTAGCTCTGTGCAGACCCTGAAGATCAATAGCAAACTAAGGAGGGAAGGAGATGTGAGACTTGAGAAATCATCAGAATTGATTCCAAGGATGTGTGGGGAGAAATCAGAGATGCTCCACAGAAGCAGGGAACTTAAAGAAGGAAGGTGGGAGATGACTGTGGCTTTGGACATACCGATGTTGCCTGTGAATATGGAATAGGCCATTGCAAGAGCAAAACTAGAATGTGAGTTGGGAGAGTTGGCCCTCGACTTAGGAGTCACACATTTTGGTAAGGTCCTTGAGCTGACTGCTGAGACAAGGAGGGGCTACCTGAAGAAGAGAAATGAAAAAATAGTGTCAGCTAAGGCCTGAATTTACATAACAATATGATGAAGACTGACTAATTATTAAATCCTGGCAAACCAGTGAGAAACTATATAACCGGGGGAACTAGCCTGGGAAATCACATGTTAAATGCAAATATGACAGTGCGTGCTCTTACCTTTTTGGATAATGTGTTTCTCTAGTGTTTCTTGTTCCTATTTTAGTATACCTTAAAATTTGTTTTCTTATATTTTTGAACAAATTAATGCATTCTTTTTAATCACATATTTTAAAATGTAATTTTTGCTTGTTTCCCTCTCTGACATCTCCTTTCCGCCTCAAACCTCTCTGGGAAGCCTCTTCCTCACCCACTGTCTCCTGGAGTTTCTATTGGAAGAAATAGAAGGGGTTCAGTTACTTAACAACTCAACAGAGCAATTTAAATGCTATTTGTTAAAATAGATTTTGTCTTTCACTTCATTAGCAGTTGCCTCACCCTCCAGCCCCATCGCACTGAGAAAAGCTGAATAAGCTGTGAAATTCTACTGTTTGCAAAATGTGTTTACTTTTTAGAGCAAAACTCTATCAAATGGATTCAAATTGATTTCATTTATCTCTAGCTCTCTCATCACAGCAGCAAATAATTATTAACATAAAGAGCAAATAAATTGAATACAAACAAATCAGCCAGGGGAATCGACTAAAACTCCACCACAAGGTTTGGCATTGCTTATTAAAGAGAATTTAATTTTTCTTGAATCCTGGAAAGTTCTGTCTCCCTTTTAGTATTTCCAAATTTTCCTGAAATTCATGTTAAGCTAATACTCAATGTTGACAAGTTTATGTCATTCAACTTGTTTTGTCTATTGATTCCTCCATCTCCTTCCATTCAACATCGATATGGTTATAATTTCTTGGAAAGGCAAATGGATTTGTAGTAAGAATGTCTGAACTTGTGCCCATATGGGCACTTACTAAATAATTAATTTTGAGCAAGTCCTTTAATTTTGCCTCTCAAAATCTGTTGTCGTCTCTACAATAGAAACTGTGGTCCCTACCTCACAGAGTTTGATGCAGTTTCAAGTTAAATATCAAATGCAGAGTACTTAAGAATTATAAAAACTTGGTTCTCTTCAATGAATTTTAAACACACATAGCTCCATGGGAAAATTTTAAGAAAAATCATCTTTTTTTTCTTTCTTTCTCTTCCTTCTCCCCATATTACATCCCCCAGTTTCAATTTAGTTTGCTTTTTAATTGACTAGTTCAGTTGTAAGTACAAATGCTGGCTTCATATTTGAAACTATTTGAAGTAAATTCTTCCCCAGTTGTTCTGAAGTATGAATTGGCTTGTATGTGAATGACCTCCTTTGTTGGAAATTTATAAAGTCCTAAGACTTGTTAGGCACTGTGCTAGGTGCTGAGAAACAGCAGGTATAAAATCAGACAGAGCCTTAGCCTTTTACTCTGCTTGGTAAGCTTCATTATAAAACCAGTCATTACAATCAGCACCCTACCCACACTGAAGCACAGCCCTTACACATGCAGGTATTTTCTGAGTTATATGGAAGGGGTTTTGTTTCATGAAAAATGCAGATATCCCCCCTAAGTGGGGGAAGGGGCACTGGAAGCGTCATGCATATTTTCTCATTTTGAACTTTTTTTCTCTAGAGCAGGAGTGGATAAACTATAGCTGGTAGGTGTAATGTGGCCTTCTTCGTTTGCGCAGTACAGTCCTGTTGAAACACTTCCATACTCATTCGTTTACCTATTGTCTGTGGCTGCCTTTGTGCTACAAAGGCAGAACTGAGTAATTGCAGCAAAACCGTAAGTTCCTCAAAGCTGAAAATATTTACTGCCTAGGCCTTTACAGAAAAAAATCTATTGATCCCTGTTCTAGAGAAAAATCCCCCCATCAGTGTTCATCAGAGACCTGGTTTCTAAACAAGCCAGCAACCTGTTCGAATTGGCTCTCTTCTCTCTACAATTAACTGTGATCAACTGTTCTTTGCTCTGCTGCTCCTTCAAATAGAACCTACTCTGCCACTGCATGTGAAGAAACTTCCCAAAATGGCCTTGAGTTCTCTGTCTCTCTTACTTACTGTGGGCCACACCATTTATACAAAACTGAGATTTCTTGTGGTCACCCAAAATCATGACCACCTCAGACTCTGAACTCATATTTTTAAATTTCTCTCAGTTTAATTTTTTTTTTTTTTTTTTTTGCAAATGGAGCAATATTTGTTCAGGAGTTGG
Source organism: Equus caballus (assembly GCF_041296265.1). Lineage (NCBI taxonomy): Eukaryota > Metazoa > Chordata > Mammalia > Perissodactyla > Equidae > Equus > Equus caballus. The sequence continues at coordinate 43,463,465 of NC_091706.1, read as the reverse complement.
TACTGTAGTAGAAGCTAACCAGGAAGCCAGAGCTGCCTAAGGTTAGAAACTTGCAGAAACTCTCTGACAGCCGCTAGTGCTGCTGTCTAACCCTGGCCACTCTGTCAGCATGCTCCAGGCTACAGACAGCTCTGTGGGTTCACATTGTAATAGACCCTTGGGCACTGGCCAGCACACTTCTCTTGTTCTACCTGAGATCTGCTAACTACAGCATGTGCTTCTGTCCACTTCTGTCTTCTCCATAGCCCTGTGTGTCCTGTCTATAACCCCACTACGATCCAGCCATGAACTTAGAAGGTGATATTGTAGAGTGGAAGGGAAACTGGGCAAGTATTGGGTAAAGACCCTACTGCACTTGACCAGCTGGGTGATTTCAAATAATTTAATTTACCTTTCCAGCCCTAAAAGTCATCATGATAGATTTAAGGGCTCTTTAATAACAGTGGTTACTTTTTGGCCTTATTAATCAGTAGGCAGTAGACACATATTTATCTTTCTTCTTTGCAATAATTCTTTAATATTGTGCTGACCAAATTTTAAAGAAAAGGAAACTTATTAAGTAACCCAAGGCACATTGCTTGTTGCCAATAGAGCCAGGACAAATCCCAGCTCCTCCTGGCTCTCAAAGCCTTACTTCTTTCCACTACTCTCCAGTTTATCTGTAACAACTGACCCTAAATCAACAGGACTCGAATTCTGAGGACTGAGACTGCCGGAAGATCCCCAAATCTGATTCTCGTGGCCACTCCTGACTCAATCCCTCTGAAACTTGTTTGAGATAGGGCACAAACTGGGCTTTTTAACTCTGGATTAGGTCTCAGTGAGCTGAACTCCGACAGTTTCAAAACAGTTACAGTAGTTAAAAACACTAGTTACTAGAAAATTCAGTCATGGAAATGGTCAAATAGCAGAAGAGAAGATAACAGTAAATAATAAAAAATAAATGTATTGTACGCCAATGGCAACCGAATTAACTGACTTATTTTTTCCACTATTGTGAATGTGTATTTTCATATTCTACATAACCATGATTAGATAAGGACACAAATAGCCACTCTATTTATCTATTTATTTCTGACCCCATATCATTGCTAATTAATTCTTGTATTATTTGTTCTAATGATCGATGCATTTTCTAAGGGTGCATTCCCAGAGATGCTGATGCTTTAGAAGCTCGAGATCCACTGAACTGGTTCAGCATTTATCTTGCAGTTTTGGACTTACATGTACATGTTGTTCTTACTTTGCCGTTTCCCCAGAATTTAGTTTTAGCCAATCTATAACTGAGAGAGATGACACATGAAAAATATTGTAGAATAGTTGTAAGAAGCGCAGCTTCTTTAATATATTTTAAAAAATCCATTGATGTTTTCACAAGAAGATTGTCAACTTACCGTGCAATGCTTTTCCAACTTCAGTATATAAGAGATTCTAATTCAGAAAATCTGGGATGGGACCCAGGAATTTGAATTTTTAACAGGCATCCAGATGGCAGCAGGTGGGTCATTGGGCCACACTGGGGTAACATTTAATTGATTGCTGTATCATTTGTATCCTACAGTGTGGCACAGTGTTTGATATTTCATAAGAAATGAATTGAATGGCTAATAAAAAACACTAATAGAAACAAGTCAATGTGAGGTATTCATTCATTCACCAGGCGATTCATTGCTTCAGTACTCAATGGCTGGCTGTCATGTACTGGACATTATAGCACTACATGTATATACATGGACTTAAAGGCACTTTGTATATACTCCATTCTTCCAATGAGTATGAAATCTAACCAAGGGCTTGGGAAAATTAAAACGTTCCTTCAAGATAATATTTAGATGTTATTAAAGTGATAAGTGCACAGAGAAGTGACAACAATAAAAATCCAAGAAAAAGTCCTTCCTCTTATATAATTACTATGTTAGATGAGTTACGTTAAAGTAAGTTGGGAAATTGTGAAAGGCAACATATATCCAAATAAAAAATATGTTCTATTTGCCAGGTCTCCCTGGCCTCATTCAGTGTGTTAACTGGGAGCCTCAGCTCACCTACCTTATCCCACCTGGTAGCAAATTGGATCCCTCTCTCTGACTTTTCACAGAAGGAGGCATATGTCGTCCATCTCTGTGGCATGAAATCTGCAGGACCTGGGGCCCTATGCTAATGACATCCTACTTGAACTTTTAAAGTCATTTCCCTTCAAGCTGTAGTGACTATTAAGTAATTGGTGAAACTGCTGGAAGTAATAAAGATCCATGTTCTGAGATGCCTGAGTAGAGTTTATCTCTTTACGGAGTTTATAAAATACATACTGTGGTAGGGTGATCCTTAAAAATTGCCTTGTTATATCCTTGTTATTTACGCACTATGGATATATTTTACTAATACTCAGAATGGATAATATGAATTCTTTTCTGGGATTCCAGAAATATCCAGACTTTATATAACAGTGAACTTCAGTAATACTCATTGAACTTGTATACGGTTCATGGAAAGTATAGCATATCAGAAATTCTGTGATGCATTACTCAGTTTTAGTTGACACATACTTCAGTACATTTTTTCCTTCAATATGCAGTATTGTTTTATTTGTGCATTATTTAAATGGTACAAAACAATGAGAAGTAAAGGGAAGAAACTTTAATCTTATGTATATTAACCAAGGGCTCATCTAGACTTCGTTAGTGAAGATATATCCAGCATGACGTTTTCCACACAGTGTGTCTAGTTCTGAAAGTACTACTTGATTTCATGGAATATGTGTCTTCATGTGATAAAATATGAAAAGCAGAAAATAAACCTATTTATCTTACAGTCAGTTCCCTGAATTTTGTATTTAATGCGTGCTAAACAGACAGAATCAAAGTTGAATATAGCAGACCTAATGGTCTATTTTGAAACCCATCAGATCTTTTTGTGCCCTATCCTATAAATAAGTCACATTAAATCACTCTTGTTCCTGAATACTTTCCATTTAGATTCTGTGTTTTGAGACACTTTTTGGCTAGAAGATTTTAGAAGTCTTTAGTAGGAATATGTTGTGAAAATAAAACAGAGGCAAGTAAAGAATGCGCTAAGGGCCTGTCGGAAGTACCCTCAGCAGCACAAGCAGCATTTACATCCCAGCATCGCAATCTACATGGAGCTGCCCGCTGAGTCTACTGCGTGAAAAAGCCACCCCAGTCCAGACATGCTCCGCTTCAAACTTTAACTAAATGTATTAAAAATACATAATACCTCTAAAAGCAGACTATACCTTATAGTCTTCTTTTTCAAGGAGTTTAACAATGTCTCAAGGAAGGGTGATGCCTGTCTTGGATTTATGATTATCACTCATAGTCTTTAGTGCTCATCCTGCTTTCGTACTGAGCATTCACACCACGTCCACCAGACAGCATCCAGAGGCAGGCTCATCGCTCCAAGTTGTTTTGATAATAATTTATCCCAGAGTCTGACTCCATTGTTCTGCATGTATTACATAGAACTTCTATGGAACATCAAACATATTTATTGATAGGCGAAAATTGTGTCTTTATGAGTGTTTCTGTAATGAAATAGGATGAAGGATGTGGAAAGTCACTGGCAGTTTCAGTTCAAATAGTGCTCTTCAAGAGGAGAGAAATGGGAATGTTTTTATGAATGTGAAATACAACTCCAAAAATAGATGAAATGTTCTTCTAATATCCACTGTTCAATAATATATAGTCATATTGTCCTTTGTGAATGAAGAGGGCACTGTGAATTCTTTCTTGTTGCCAAAAGTGTTCACACTTAGAAGAAATGAGCATTATGCACCTCCTCCTTCATATTCTCACAGCCTGGACAGTGACTAGTCTCACAGGTATTAAGACTCGCTGTGTGGTTGTTAATGAAGGGTATTGATTACTAGCTTAGCGAGAGATTCTTTATCTCCTCCTCCATCCCACCCCTTGCCCTCCACAGACACAAACACAAGGAGAACTGGGTCTTAAGTTTAATACTGTTGACAAGATAACCCTCCATCTCTGGAGCACTGGCTTGCAATAAACGCTATTACCTTGTTGGCCATGTACCATATCATTTTGCTGTCTGCTAATGCTATGCTCTTTTTTTCTTTTTAAATTTGCATTTAGAAGAGGTAGCAACCTTGCTTGGCAAAGCTAACTGCTGATGTAGCTAACAATAAAGCACTATGTCATCACTTGAATCTCAAAAATTAGAAGGAAAAGAAGAGCTAACATACATTATGTTTTTAATTCTAAAGCCAAAACCTATTTTAATTTTGTCAGAACTGTGAAAAAAAAGTTATCTCAATGTGGGCTAGGTCATAGCATTCAAATTTATGTTGAAAGGTCAAATTTGAAAACTAATACAGGCCATGGGAAGGAGTTGATTGAGAATAAGGACTGTAAAATGACAATGAGAAATACAATGACTCTTGGACACTCTGCAGTGAGAGAGGGCTTAAGATTTTGTTCAGTTAAAATTGGAAGAAATCAGTTCAGATAAATACAGCTCTTATTTAAAGGATGTTTTGGAAACCAAACCTCACAATATACTTAATAAGGCTGAATATGGTTATCAAACTATCTTAAGTACATGTCCAGTGTGGAAGAGTACGTTAATTAATAGATAAAAGTGATTTGACATAGTTCTTGCCTTCAAGAGGCTTATAGTCTTAATGAATATAGATATCTATATCCTTTCATGTTCTGAAATATGTACGCCCTTCTTTCTGTGCAATTTTGACGTTAAGGCTTTGCTAGTCTAAACAAGTCTGTGTATTCAGCAGCTTTGACTACCTAGAGGACCCAGAGAATACGGCACTAAGTAGGAAATCAGAAATTCCAAAGGATGAATTTATGGCTCCCAGAGAATTGAAGTTCTTTTTGGAAGAACTTTAAAGCCAAGGAAAACCATACAAGGGTAATGATGCTAACTAACTCTACATGTTGAAAGTGAATTCTCTCTCCACATCTCCATCCCTTTTTTTCATATATATAATATTCAGGTAGGCTCAGTGTCAAAATCAGTGAATGTCAAAGTAGGTAGAAAAATCTTCAAGGCTAAGAATTATTTTAGTTCAACCACCTTATAAGCTGTTTGAAACCTCCTTTCTATACTTCCTGTCTCCTTGAGGATTTTGTTTCATCATTTACTTCCTTTAGCTTGTATCTTAAACATCTAGTTCTCAAAATATCTCAAACTCAACATTTTCAAGTCTCTCTCATCTTATAGCAAACAACCCAAAATACTTCCTTGGCCCTACATATCTTTATAGCTGTCACCTTCCTTTACATAGTCAAGCATCTTAAAGAATTGTTTTGCTCAAAGTTTATGTACCACCTCGCTTTTTGTGCAATCACCCTACTATAATCTGAAACTTACTCCCACCATTTCATTCTTCTAAACATTGACCTTTATGTTGCTAAAGCCCAAACACACATGTTTTATTTTCTTTCTTGTTTTCTCTGTAGCATTTCATTTCTGAAAGTCTTTGCTCTTTGCTTCCAGGATACTACTCTTTCTTGCTTTTTTATACTTCTTTGTTAGAAAGAGGTATTAATGTAACCTCAGTTTCCTTTAAAGGCTTCTTTTGTTTTCTTCCTTAAATTGCAGTGTTTTGCAGGGACTTCCCTGACTCTCTTCATTTTTCATTCTATACATTCTCCTTGGTCGATTCCATTCATATTCATGGCTTCAAGTATAACCTGGAAAGTTTATAACTTCCAAATCTGTATCTCCCAACTAAAATTCTCTCCTGAGTTTCAGAAGTGTATAGTCAATCCTTAGGTGATATTTACTTTTGAATATCCAGTTGTCATCCACATTAAACATATCCCAGAAAGAACTTACCTCATCTCCTCTCACTTCTTCCTACTATTTCCGCTTTAGCAGCAGAGTTGCCAAAGATTAGGATATTTTTCTCTCTTCTCACCCTCTCCACATCAAGATCAGTTGACTCTATCTTTCTAGTTGATCTCTCTTCCACCTATTCTCTCTTCTGCAGTCATTGCCACTACCTTAGTCATGTTCTCACCAAGGTTACTTGGCAAAGCTAATTCCATGTAGCTAATAATAAAACACTATGTCATTGCTTGAGTTTTCTGACTCTATAGCTAGGAAGCCAAAAAAAAAAAAATCTAGAATGGAGTCCAGTCTCTAATTACTTGAATAATTCCCTAATTTTGCTGAATCTCAGCTTGGGGTTAGTCTGATAATGAGAGAGGATACTTACGAAAAGCTTAGGACAGTGCCTATTACAGAGGAAGTATGTGATAATAGCTTTTCTTTTTATTAAGAAATTTTCTCTCTGCTTCTAGTCTTCGTTTTTTCCAGTCTATTCTCCAGCCTGAAGACAGAATCATGTTTCTAAAACAATCAAGACCGTGAAACTCCTTCCTAACATTTATGAAAATATCTAAGCATCCTGACAATGCTTAGAAAGTGCTCTCTCCATCCAACTTTCTTACGACTAACTCTACGCCACTCCCACCCCTACCTCCACCCCCAACCCATCCCTCAAATGCTGTCTTCTGGTTTTACTGAAATACTTATTATAGCTCCAAAGTGTCATGTTTTCTGTGTCCATTTACCTCTGCACAGGCTTCTCAGATTACCAGAACTCTTTCCTCCATTCAACTAAATATCTACCTAGTCCTCAGATTCAACTCACACACCTTTCCCTACACTTCAATTCTTTAGTCTGTGCCCAGGGCTCTCCTACTTATTTTCATAACACCCTGTGTTTACCTCATGATCTTTACACACTTTATTCAAATTGTCTGTATTCTAATATACCTTCCCCACTAGACTTATAACCTTTGTTGCCAGTGTACTATCTTCTCATAACTGTACCTCCAATAGTATGCTTTTAATTAACACAGGGGATCTGAATCAATCTTTAGACAAACTGGCTATGAGGAATCTCATTCTCCTTTCCCTTAAGCAGTTAATCCATTCTGGTTCCTCTTTCTCTGCAGATATAGGCAGGAGCTTTACTATTTCTAGCTAACCTTTCTCTTGTAAGTAAGTTTGGGAAAATGAATATGACGAAACTCCCAGGTAAAATATTGTATCCTTTAAGATTAAGCTCAGCTTCATATAATAGGTATAAAAAAATTAACAATGGCTCAAGAAAAACAGAAATTTATTTCTCACTTACATAAAATAACTACAATAAAAGCAATCTAGCACTGATATGATGGCTCCATAGTCATTAGGTCCCAGATTCCTTATATTTTGCTTGTCATCATCTTTCACATGCTGCTTCATGATCCAAGATGACTGCTCAAGCTCAAGTTATCACATCCTCATACCAGCCAGTAGTAAGAAAGGCACAAGAAGTGTCCTCTCCCTCCATTTAAGGACACTTTTATTTGCATCTCATTGACTAAAACTTAGTGATATGATCATGCATAGCTTCAAGGGAGGCTTGAAAATGTAATTTATTAGCTGAGTGGCAATGTGCCCAGATTAAAATGAGGCTCTTATTGCTAAAGATTAGGAAGAGATTAGGTATTGTTAACTAGCTATTAATGTCTTCTATAGGTCTGTTTGAATGCAGGACCTCATTTAGTAGATAGTGTGAATCAGAACTAAGGGAGATGGAGTAACTACTGAGCAGGAACAGTTATGTTGGGGAGTCAACATAAACATCTTTCTCAACATCTCTGCAAATTGTCAGGAAGGGTGTTTGTGGTAGTAACAAGGTAAATTAATAGGTGGCTGACAATAACAATAGTCATCCTAAACTTCCTGTCTGTTTTCCTATCTAACTATGAATTTTTTATAGCCATGTATCATCATGTATCCCCAACAATTTTGGGGATCTCTTAAAACTTGAGCAACCCTAGTGGATGGAATCAGAAGTCATGACATAGTGAATGGAATCAGAAGTCATGAAATAGTGAATAAAACTAAATCTTATTAGGGATCTACTTGTATCTTAGAATCTACTTGGGATCTACTGGGAATCTTAGAAAGGAAATAGATTTCTTAAAGTGAGCAACATTACATGTTTAGAAAATCAGATATGATTCTAGATTAACTGTCTGGTTTGCAGCTTATTTTGATCTAGATAGGAGCTTAGAAATTTCTAGGTACAATAATAGGTAAAGGGAGATTTCTCATGTAGGGTTGCCAGATTTAGCAAACAAAAACACAGGCCACATGGTCAAATTTGAATTTCAGATAATCAACATTTTTCTTAGTATAATTATGTCCCAGGCAATTTGAGACATACTTATGGTTAAAAAAAAAAGAATCATTATTTTTATGAAATTCAAATTTAATTAGGCATTGTGTATATTATTTGACAAACCTCTTCTCCTCTGAGGCCAACAATCTTTTATTAAGACATAGGATATCACCTTATAAATTTGGGGAAACCCCAAAAGCTCAGAAGGTAAAGATCATGTTCTGTGAACACCACAGTGTAATGCGTTCTAGAAACATTTTAATATATGTTTGGGTAATAAATCTATATAAAGCATGTTTATTAATCATTCAAAAGAAAAAAAAAGAAAGTATTCTTGGACATTTAAGCTGAGTTTTGGGATGTTTACAAGATGGGATAGTAGTTATAAACACTGTCATAGTATTGAGAGAGGACTGGTTTTTTAGAGCTGGAGTCTTGACCTTGACCTTGAGTAAACTGCTTTAAATGCAAGCCTTCATTCCTTCATTTGTAAAATGAAGGACCCAATTTATAAGATTTTTGTGAGAATCAAATGAAATAATGTTTGTGAAGAGCCTAGCACATGGATTGTTCATAATAAATAGTAGCCTTATTGTAACAAAATGATCTCTACAACAATTTTCACTTCTAATTATAGAAAGCACTGGTAGCAGTCTGGGTTCAATCAGGAGACAGGAATCACACAGTACATTAAAGAGGGGTAGTGTAATATCAAGAGTTATTAGCTCTGATAAACATAACTATAAGATATAAAGAAATTCTTTATGGTACCCTAAGGCTGAGGGAGAGTACTCAAGAAGGACAAGCTTGGAAAGGGTCAGACATCCTGGAGAATATGTGGTTTGGCCACTGGATAACAGAGATCATCACTGGTTTGGCCAGGCCAGAACTGGTTCTGGAGCTGCTGGGCAAAAGACAGGCCACCCTCCATAGTGCAGGTGAAGAACAGTTGATCAGCAGTTGGTGGCTGGGTACGCAGTGGGAGTCCAGGTGCTCTGCAGGAGAAAGGCTTTCAGAGCCTACTCTTTGAAGGAGGACTGACTACTTGGTGTGTGACCCTCTGGGACACAAGTGGCTCCATGCAGGCTACATAGGACTTGTCAGAGAGGTCCAGACTGTTTGCAGAAAGGTTATCACTAGGCTGAGGGTGCAAAGTCGAAGGACTACATCTTGGGCTGGTAGCTGCTGGGTAGTTTCTCACCAGATGTCCTCATGTCCACACCACTGACCCTCCTGGATTCTGGCGCAAATTGTTGGAAACCTTTACCTCCTGCAGTGTCCCCCCACCACCCTCTGCTGAGAAAGCTTAACATCATGTTCATTTTAAAGGATGCTTAAAGAAATTCGGTTGTTTATCATATTGAAGGACGCATTTGGAGCTGAGAGGCAATAAAGTGATAACTGACACAGCAGATATGCTTAACAAATACAGAGATAATCTAGAAATCACAGCACTGTAAAAATGTGTTCAAATAGTGTGTTCTGCTCTATAGCTCTTTCAGTTCCAAGTTTTCTTAAATGAAAAGTTGGCTTATATAGGTATAAGGTAACTTTAGTTCATAATTTAAATATGAATATCCATTTTCATCATGATAGCTAAGCATATGCTGGAAAATAATTTAATGAATTACAAAACAGCACATCAAAGAGATGCTATGGTCTATTGAATCAAAAATCCAGTTTTTGAAAACAGCCTAAACATAATTTACCTATCCAATGTCAGTTGAAAATTTGTACAATACACCATAATGACTTCTGAAAATCTCATGTAAATAATGACCCACTTAATATGTTTTGCAAAGAAATATATTTTAAACAGTCTTTTATATTGCTTTGATATATTGTAAGAGCGGGCTCATTTTTTTTCCCCATTACCTAAAAATGTTTCTCGGAGAAAATAATAAAAGAAAAATTACTATGCTGAGAATGATGCCAGGGGAAAACTAAAAGCCCTTGAAAATATAAAATTAGTTGAACTGCTGAGAATTGCTATATTATGGCAAGTGACATGGTATGAGAATGAATCACACTGGTTATCAGGTCAGCTTTGATTCACAAAGATCTACAACTAATCGCTTTGAGCCAAAGGCAACCACAACCTCTCATTCCTCTAATTTCTTTTTCTCTATTAGTAATTTTTATCAACAATTGACCATTTATAATGTTTCCAACTGTGCTGAGTACTTTATATTTTCATCACATTCTTTTTATTACCACAAGGTATTATTATCATCATTTCACTGATGAGGAAAGTGAGAATTGTTGAGTTACCTGTTCAAGAGAATTATCACAGAAGCAGAAGGGCTGGGATGTGAATAGTTATCTGTCTCCAAGGCTCCTACTGATTTTAGGCATGTTTCTAACTCTCCGTCAAAGTAGAGTTTTATACTTTATAAACAGAGGTATTAGAGTTGATAGCACTGCTTCTTAAACTTTCATGTACACACAAATCACCTGAGGATCATTGTAAAATACAGGCTCTGATTTAGTAGGTCTGGGGTAAGACCTGACATTCTAACAAGCTCTTATTTGGTGCCTGTATTACTAATCCATGAACCATATTTAGAATAAAAAAAGGTAAAAGAACAACACGTTGGAACACACCAAGATATTAGTGGAATCTAAATAACTTTAAGATTTCAGCTCTGCAGCTAACTTAATAGAAAAACTAGAAATCAGTGAAAGAGATGATTTATAATTCCTGGGCTTGAAGAGAAGAAAAGGAGAATTTGGAAGATCCTGCTGTAAACCTCATGAAGTAACTCACAATGAGGGCAAGAATGGACCCAAAATACATGACTTTCCTAATTCACTCTATGAGTCCAACATTACCCTAATACCAAAACTAGGCAAAGAAAGCAAAAATACAGACAGTATCTCTTATGAACATAGATGCAAAAATGCTCAACAAAATAGTAGCAAATCGAATCCAAAAAAGTATAAAAGGAATTATACAACATGACCAAGCAGGTTTTATCCCAATTATGAAAGTCTGGTTCAACATTCAAAAATCACCAAATGTAGTCCACCACATCAACAGACTAAGACAGAAAAATCACATAATCATATCAGTAGATGCAGAAAAAACATTTCACAAAATTCAACACCCATCCATGATAAAAATCTCTTGGTAAACTAGGAATAGAAGGGAACTTTCTCAAATTGATAAAGACTGCAAAAAAACCTGTAGCTCACATCATACTTAATGGTGAGAAATTGAATCTTACCCATTAATAATAGGTAAAAGGCAAGGGTGACTCCTCTTCCCACTCATTTTCAACACCATACTAGAAGTCCTTGTTAGTGCAATAAGGCAAGAAAAGGAATTAAAATGTATACAAGTTGGGAAGGAAGACATAAGAATGTCTTTGTTCACAGATAACATCATCATCAATGCAGAAAATTAGAGTCAACAAAAAAACTCTCAGAACTAATAAGTGATCATAGCAGAGTTGCAGGATGCAAGGTTAATATGCAAAAGTCAATCACTTTCCTATATACCAGCAATAAACAATTGGAATTTAAAATTAAACACACAATATTGTTTATATTAGCACCTCCCAAAATGAAATACTTAGGTATAAGTCTAACAAAATATGTGCAATATCTATATGAGGGAAACTACAAAACACTGATGAATGAAATCAAAGAACTAAATAATTGGATAGAGATTCCATTTTTATGAATAGGAAGACTCAAGAAGTCAGTTCTTCCAAACTTCATTTATAGATTCAATGAAATCCCAGCCAAAATCCCAGATTATTTTATAGATGTGAACAAACAGATTCTAAAGTTTATATGGAGAGACAGAAGACTTCGAACAGCCAATACAATACTGAAGGAGAACAGTTAGACGACCGACACTGCCTGACTTGAAGACTCGTTATAAAGTACAGTGATTGAGACAGTGTGGTATTGGTGGAAAAAAATAGATAACTAGATCAATGGAACAGAATAGAGAGCCCAGAAATAAACCCACATAAATATAGTCAGCTGATCTTTGATGAAAGAGCAAAGGCAATACAGTGGAGAAGAGATAGTCTTTTCAGCAAATGGGGCTGGAACTACTGGATGTCCACAGCGAAAAGGCAATCTAGACACAGACCTTACATTCTTCACAAAAATTAACTCACAATAGGTCATAGACCTAAACGGAAAATGCAATACTATAAAACTCTTACAAGATACCATAGGAGAAAATAAAGATGACTTTGGATATGGTGATGCCTTTTTAGGTGCAACACCAAAAACACAATCCATGACAGAAACAATTGATAAGCTGGACTTCATTAAAATTAAAAACTTCTGCTCTGCAAAAGAAAATGTCTAGAGAATGAGAAGACAAACCAAACACTGGGAGAAAATATTTGTGCAAGACATATCTGATAAATGACTGTTATGCAAAATATACAAAGAACTCTTACAACAATAAGAAAACAACGTGATTAAAAAATGGGTCAAAGATTTTAACAGATATCTCACCAAAGAAGATATACAGGTGGCAAATAAACGTATGAAAAGATGCTCCATATCATATGTCATCAGAGAAACACAAATTAAAATAATGAGATACCATTAAACACCTATTACAATAGCCCAAATCTGGAACACTTACAACATCAAATACGACAAGGATATGGAGCAACAGGAACTTTTTTTTTTAATTTTTTTTTTTTTTTTAAAGATTGGCACCTAAGCTAACAAGTGTTGCCAATCTTTTTTTTTTTCTGCTTTATCTTCCTAAATCTCCCCGGCACATAGTTGTATATTCTTAGTTGCGGGTCCGTCTAGTTGTGGCATGTAGGACGCCACCTCAACATGGCTTGACAAGCGTTGCCATGTCTGCGCCCAGGATCCGAACCGACGAAACCATAGGCTGCCGCAGCGGAGTACATAAACTTAACCACTCGGTCCCCGCCAGCCCCAGGAATTCTTATACATTGCTGGCGGGAATGGAAAATGGTACAGCCACTTTGAAAGGCAATTTGGTGGTTTCTTAGAAAACTAAACATACTCTTACCATATGATGCAGTGATCACGACCCTTGGTATTTTCCCAAAGGAGTTGAGAACGTCTGTACAAAAACCTTCATGTGGATGTTTTTAGTAGCTTTATTCATAATTGCTAAAATTTGGAAGCAAGCAAGATGTCCTTCAGGAGGTGAATGGATAAATTGTGATACATTCAGACAAAGGAATATTATTCAATGCTAAAAAGAAATGAGCTATCAAGCCATTAAAAGACACAGGGGAAACTTACATGCCTGTTTCTAAGTTTAAGAAGCCAATGTGAGAAGGCTGCATACTGTATAATTCCAACTATATGATGTTATAGAAAAGACAAAACTATAAAGACAATAAAAGATGAGTAGTTGCCAGGAGTGTGTGGGAGAAATGAATTGAGCTCTTTTTTAGGGCAGTAAAAATACTCTGTATGATATTATAATGATGGATATATGTCATTGCACATTTGTCCAAACCCATAAAATGTAAATACAGAGAGTGAACCATAATGGAATCTATGAACATTGGGTGGTTATGATGTGTTAATGTAGGTTCATCCTTGGTAAAAAATGTACCATTCTGGCGAGTGATATGGATAATGGGGAAGGCTACACATATGTAGAACGTGGGTGTAAGGGAAATCTCTGTATTTTCCTCTCAATTTTGCTCTAAGCTTAAGTCTGCTCTAAAACAATAAAGTCTTTAAAAATCAAATAGGAAAATGATGACAAAAGAAAGAATGCTTATTCATCTAGCGTACCCAAGAATATTGATCATGCAGACAATTACCATTAGAACTTCAAGCCAATTTTTTTCTCAAGGTAGGAGAATGCTTAAAATATTAACATGACGATTTAGTAACTAAAGAGTAGCTTATGTTAGAGTTATCACAAGTGTAATTAGGTACACTCATTGTCTACATAAATATACTTATGAATATTTTAATACTTAAATTGTTTACATTTGTTGAATGGTTTCTGTTTACAGTCTTCAAAATTATTTCACATGTTACACAATCACATACAGGCCTTGTATTCTACAGGCCTTTCGATACCAAGTACAGTGCATGGGACAGCAGCGTCAGCACCGAGAGCCTGGTAGAAAGGAAATCTCAGGCACCAAGACACACCTACTGAATCAGAATCTGCATTTTAACAATACCTACAAGCTGTTTCATATGCACAGTCAAGTTTGAGAAACACTGGTCCGCAGAAGATGTGGTTTTTAAATTATAATCAGCCATAGAAAGGCCTAAGGAAAATCTCTCTCAGTGTTGTTTTTTAAAAGTCTATTTAAAATATGTTATGTGATGTGTTTAGTGAAAAAATGAAATGCTGAATGTGTCATCACACATAGCAGTGTTTCTGTTGACAGCAAAGTGTTTCTTGTATCAGCATGAATCAAAATGGTTCAAGCAGAGGCTGCACTTGAAGAATTCTCTCTCTTTTTTTTTTTGGCTTTCAAATTTGTTTTTCTCATCTTCCCATTTTTTTTAGATGCTGCATTGAAAAATTATGATAATTACTGTCTTAGGATAATTGGCTGAAGCTGACCATGGGTTATTATCCCATCAGTATCTTGACCCTTGAGGTGGAAGGAAGGGAAGAAAAACAGAAACACAGATCACAAGAGAGGAAAAACCACTTCCTTAATTTTGCTGTTGACGTGCCCTTTGCGTTTTTATATTCACACCTCCACTCGGGCCTCAGCAAAACAACAGGTGCAAACTGCAGATGGATCCTATCGCAGGCGCAGACAGACACATCTGCCACTGCTACATGAGCCTCAGTTTGAAAGATGGCCAGCAGCAACCAGATTTGTGCCCTGGGGTGGCCGGGCAGAGGGCTGCTTTGAACGGCGAGGATACTTAGTGGCTGTGCTATTTCCGTCTAGCGCTCAATCAAAGCCACTTTTCCAACTTTATTCCAGAAGCTTAGATACTGACTCCTCCCACCCTCCCCTGCAGTTAGGTATAATTAAACAGCTTTCTCTAAGTGAATTAAAGGGAAAAGGAAACTTAAATATATATTCCATTTTATTACATACTGTTATATATTTATCTACATACTTATTTACATTATATATATAAAATTTACCAAAATGGCATAAATTATGTCCCTAAAACTGAAAATATAAAATCTATTACAACAGACATCAGTTTTTTTCAATTTTGCCCTCAAAAATATGTGATATACTTACGTTTTTGTGACCATATTTATTGCTTGTCAAGTCTCACATATATGGAATTAGTAAGGAAGATATTGTTCTGCTGGTTCAAAATATGTGTGTGAATGCTCATAGTATTTTTTTTTTAAAGATTGTCACCTAAGCTAACATCGGTTGCCAATCTTCTTTTCTTTTCTTTTCTTCTTCTTCTTCTTCTTCCTCTTCTTTCTTCTTCTTCTCCTTTTCCTCCTTCTCCTCCTTCCCCCTCCCCTCCCCCCTCTTCTTTTTCTTCTTCTCCCCAAAGTCCCCCAGTACACAGCTGTATATTCTAATTGCAGGTCCTTCTGGTTGTGCTATGTGGGACGCTGCCTCAGCATGGCTTGATGAGCAGTGCCATGTCTGCGCCCAGGATCCGAACCAGCAAAACCCCAGACTGCCAAAGTGGAGAGTTCTAACTTAACCACTTGGCCACAGGGCTGCCCCCTGAATGCACATAGTTTTAATATCTGAATGAGGCATGAATGTATTTTGATATGTAAGCTAGAACAGGAGTTAATATTCTATACTTCAAATGACTAGACCAACATTAGCATTTTTATTCTTAGATATTTCTACATCAGTCATTGAATATGCATGTGTTATCACACAATGGATATATGTATGTGTCAATGAATGTACAATTAATACACACAGGTAGGGTACGTTTGTGTGCATATTGTGAAACCATGATGACCTAATGTACTATGAATTATATAACAATAGACTATGTGTGCCTATGTTTCTATAGATATATACAGATTAGAGGAGACCAAAAATTTTATACAGTGGATTTTCTATTAAATTTTTAGAGCAAGAATATTTCCACTCAAGGGTAGTGTTATTGATATATGCAAAAATACTGAGCACTGTCAGTAATCAAATAACTAAAAATTGAAACAATTAAATACCATTTATTTTTCCTATGAAATTTTCACAATTATAATGGTCAACGTAAATATTCACTGCTGGTGGAGATATATATCTGGCACATCAAGCAAAAGCTTTAAATTGCTTTTGATCTACATTTCTCTTTTTGTCATTTGTGTGTCATAATTAAGTAATCAGGTACAAACCAACTTCATGTGCAAAGATGTTCACTGAAGCATTTTGATGTTGATAATTTGGAGACAACCTAAATATTTAACAATAGAAATTATGGCACATGATGTAGCCATTTTAAAAGGCGCTTCATTAGAACACTTAAAGAGGGAGGAAAATGTTCACAATATGATGTTAAATGAATAAAAAAAGACACAAAATTAAAAGTACAACAGAGAAGCAAACCCAGTGACATGGTGGTTACGTTTGCACACCACTTTTGTGGCTCAGGGTTTGGGAGTTCAGATTCCAGTCACGGACCTACACACTGCTCATTAAGCAATGCTGTGGCAGTGTCCCATTCCTCAAGCAAAAAGAGGGAGATTGGCAACAGATGTTAACGCAGGGCCAATCTTCCTCACCAAGAAAAAAAGAAAAAAACTGCAATAGAACACCAATTTTGAAATCACACGTTCATTCAACATCTATTGAGTGCTGATTTTTTTGTTTGTTTTTGGTGAACACTGTCTAAGCATTTGGATATATTACTGAGCAAAATAGAAGCTCCCTGGTCTTCATATAGCTTATGTTTTAGCAGGAACAGGACTAGAAACAAAAAGTTTGAAACTTTTTTTTTGAGGACGATTAGCCCTAAGCTAACATCTACCACCAATCCTCCTCTTTTTGCTGAGGAAGACTGGCCCTGAGCTAACATTTGTGCCCATCTTCCTCTATTTTATATGTGGGATGCCTGCCACAGCATGGCCTGACAAGCAGTGCCTAGGTCTGTGCCCAGGATCCCAACCCGCAAACCCCAGGCCGCTGAAGCAGAGCATGTGAACTTAACTATCCCACCAGGCTGGCCCCTCAACACTTTTAATAATAAAATCTTGATAATAAAATTACAGGTGATTGCTTTTTTTTTTATTTATACCTTTTTCTATCTTCTAGTCACCTACATTGAGAATGAATTACTTTCCTGGTAACAATCCAAATACTTAAAAATGTGAAAAAATGATCAAAAAAGTAATTATGCTACTTAAAATGTTGCTTAACAAGTACTCATAAATCTTGGAATTAATCGTGATCTTCAGTGTTTTTCCAGTATTCCACCATTCCCTCTGAACCTTAAACTTCAGATGATACTCATATAATAATCTTTTACTTTTCTCCCTGTATTCCAAAGAGGCACATTGATCGCACTAAGTTGTTCTAAAAATTTTTTTCAATGAAAATATAATTAGTTGCAATTAATATGCAAACATGAATATTTGGTTCTGGAATTGGTTTTCCTGGCCCGATTTAGCTCTACAATTCTGATTATCCCCCCACTGAGAGTTGCGCCCTCATGGTGGAGATCTAGTTGAATTCTCATTGTGGTGTAACTCAAAACTCATTTACCTGCAGCTGTATGATCTATCTGCGATTTTGTCATTTAACCAAATCATTTTTCTATTTGCATATGACAGTTTTTGAATACATGCTTAATGGCTGCATAATGTTGTAGTTGTTCAAGTGCTAGGTGGGTAATTATTCTCGTTTTCATCATGGCTACTATCACATTGAAATAACCTACATTGTAAAACCTCTTGAAGGATTTCTAACGTCTCTCTACTGGGTTATACACTGCTGATTGCCAGATTTTGGTGTATCTTCCCTTGACATCTCAATGTCAGTGATCCCAAGCCCAAACGTGTACAGAGACTAGACTTCTAACATGAATGAGTGAGAAGACTGGGAAGAATGGGGACAAGAGGCATTTGGAGAGTATGTGCCATGAGTACAAGGGACAGCCAGCACTCAGCTTCAGCTAAGTTGGCCGATCAGATGTCTTAGCTTAAACTTTCCGACTTTTTAATAAATTATAAATCTACTTTTTAAATGCAAAATTTCCCAATTAAAAAAATGCTGGTTTGATCAAACACAACACACCAGCCAAGTGGATTTGATTTCTCATAGGGAGAGTTCAAGGTTATGAAACTTGCACCTTGTTTTACTCTTCTTGACATGGATTTTTTTTTGTCTTCTTCTTTTAAAGTAGCATAGGGAAAAAATTTTAAAGATTTAGAATTTCTATGTGCACATGGAAAAACACCCTCAGCCTGAATTATTGTCTGATTTATTGATATTCAATTAGATGATTCCATTTTAAGTTTATTATTTTAAATTTATGCTTGCTTTTAAAATTATTGGGCTTTTTAAACTTTCATTTGGTAATAAATCAATATAGGTTCATAGGTGTCATGGACCATCACTATGAGAATATACAGGAGTTAAGTAACAGTGCACAATGACACATCCTATTCCCTTGCTTCTTAAGCAGTGTATACTCTTAGATCTATACTCTAACTTTTACAGAAAATGCCGTGTATAATAAATCTTGAATTTGTAATACTAGGTATAATCACAGTGTCCCAGGATCTCAAAATAGACAGGGAAAATAAAAACCAGAACAGAGGGAAGCTGTCTTTTTCCAAAACAAGAATAAACAATAAACTAAGTCCTAGTGACTATAAACGCAATGCAGTGATTCAGGGAAGAGGGTACTTCTTGGAGAGTAATGTACAGAATGATCTACCAAGGCATCAAGCAAACTCTACCAAATCTAATACATCTAAGACTTTTAATAAAGTACTGGGCAAAAAAATCATAGGGTAAGTTAAGTACTGTCAGCTCCTGTGCCACAGCTGTCAACAGAGGACAGGGGTAAAATTTTGAATAGGTGCAAAGGTAAAAACACAGAAATTGGAAGAGTTCCATGTCATTAACAGTGTGAAGGAGTGTTTGCTCATCTCAAAAGCCTCAAGGATGACATTTTGTGTTTCTACATGTCTACATTCTATTCATGGAACACCACGTGGGTTAAAGTGGTGTCCATATTAGTCTTCTGGTAAGGATGCTGCTGGCAAAGAACCACTGGTTACCTTATGTGGGAAGGAGATATTGACAGAGACTGCTTAACTGGAGGACCCATCCAACTATAAGAATGGAATAGTGCCCCCTACGGGACAGCCTTGATTCCAAGACTCTAGTACAACATTTTTAAGGAAGCTTTAACGAAGAGGAAGTATTATTGCTAAGGTTAAATACCATGCTCAGATGCTTTAAAATTGCACACACTACCTAATTTATCAAAATGTATATAAAAACAACTGTTTATTTTAATGTAATAACAATAACAACAACAACAATAGTAACTAACTCTCAGTAAGCACCATGCCAGGAAATATATTGTGTACCTCACATGAGTCAATTAATTTAATCCTATGTCAATCTATGCGGTAGGTATTATTATTGCATTCATTTTCAGATATGGACATACAGAGTAAGTGGCAGAGCTGGGATTTAAACCTGATCAGTCTGATTCTGGAGACAGTGATCTTAAACTCTCTGAGTCTCATTATGGTAGGCAGTAGAGTCTGATTCTAACCCATACTTAATCCAGGTCTATCACTTTTCAAAATATAAACTCTTTCCACTCTACCAAGCTGCCTTTTATACTGTGGGGGATCAGAATTGGCCACCCCAAAATGTGTCTCTTTGGCTTGATTACTTTTAAGGACAAGAGACTTGGAAAGAAACTTTGACCTTCCCTCTCACTGCCTAAAAGAATTTAAGATGACATTCTGTCCCCACAACAGGCCATCACCATAGATAAGTTTGGGTATTGTAGACCGTGTGAGGATCCTTGCTAGGCCCATTCTTACCAAAGTTCTGTCTACCAAATATTTGCTTTTCTATTTCCATGTGAATTGCCTTCCTCCCCTTTGAAGTCCCAAAACACTACTGCCAACATCTTCCATTGTCTTTAGCTGAAGACAGTATTTAATGTGATGGCTTTGGCCATTCTGGCAAGTTACTCAGCTTTCCTAGGTTTCTCCCATGTGTACATGTTATAAAACTTTGATTTTCTCCTGTTATTCTGTCTGATGTTGATTTAATTCTTAGACGAGCCAGAAGGACCTAGAGGGTAGAGGAATTGTCTTCCTCCCCTACAATACAAGTGAAGGATCTGCAAGATGCATCTGATGACTAAAAACCCTGAAAACTCCCTCACTGTCTTCAAGACTGGGAGTGTATATTTATACTGTTTTAATCACTATCTATAGACCATATCACAGGAACTATTCCCATTGTAGGAAAAGGCACTTGACACTGTCTTTTGATGTACGTTTCTTAGAGAGATGTTGATGGGGGACTTCTCAGGTATTTTTTGTTCCTTGTTTTGTCAGTAGCTGCCCACCTGCCACTGCTGGGGAGGAAAAATAACTTTCCTTCTATGCTTCTAGGTTCTTGGCTGTCACCTCCCTGTAATAAGAGAGAGATTAACAGGATAAAAAGAAACAGATTAGTAACATGTATATCTCCTGTATAGATGGGAATATACCCAGGAAAACTGAGTAACTCCATGAAATGGCCCAAGCCAACACCTTAAATATTATCCCTAGCTAAAGACCAATATGTTGGGGTTTGGGGAGCCAATCATGAGAGATCATCAGGGAAAGCACAATAAACAAGGGTAGAGTTTTTATGCAGATTTAAATCTTTGCCTTCTTCATTGATGGCAGTTTCTAGAGATTCTCATTCTCCTCTTCTGGTGCAGAGCGAGAAGACACCCTTACAAATGGAGATTTCCCTTATAAATGTAAATGTCTCTTACAAAAGGATAATTTCTGCTTGGCTTCCAAAGCGTCTCCTATGTCTGCTTTTTCTTAATAATCAGCCTAAAATAATCCTTATGCCAAAGAGGCAAGTTTTCGGGTGACAAACTCCGCTCCCCTTCACCACCTTTTCTTGGTCACCCTTGCAGCTCTTCTGGGGCAAACCTTCGGAATCTATCAGGAAAGATCCCTCAAAACACTCACCAATGAAATTTCTCTAACTAGCAATCTACTCTATGTATTTTGGTTCAAGAGTTTGCAAGGATCTTTGGGGTTAAACCTTCTCTTCTCAAGTATTTCAAGTTTACATCTTTTTCAGTCTTCTTAGATAGACTGGAGCTGTGAAGAAAAGACATGTAAATTTTTGGTCCTTTGGTTTCTTAAAGGAAGCCTGACACTGTCTTCAGACAATTAAATCCCAACTCACCATAGCTGTGTGGCCTTGAGTTAGTTTCTTCATTTGTAGAAAAGAGCTGTTAGTAATTTCTGTTTCTAAAGCTTGTTTTGAGAATGAACTTAGCTAAATTCATGTAGCATATTGTCCAGCACATAGTCTGAACTAAAAAATTTAAATAATATGATTTTATCTACAGAGTTTATTATTTAGATGAAGGACCCATAAGTAACCACAGAAATGCCCAACAATCACCATAGATTCCAATGTGATTGAATTATGATTTGTTCAATTTATGCTCTAAATCACTAAAATTATATTGCTACTCTTCTAATCTTCGCCTTCAAGGGACTTGAATGTGCATAAATAAATAACCCATTACAATCAGTCTGTGTAAAGAGTGTTATCAGTCATGTGTTTTGCATTGGGGTGTTTTCATTTGAGGGTAAATTCCTCTGAATTATGCTGCCCCATGCTATGGTAGAAACATATCATTTTTATAACAGTGCTGAGGAGTCATATTTCTCCACCAAAAGGAGCTTTCCAGATAACTCTCTCTGCCTTAACCATTGAAGAAGAACACTCTTCCCAAAAGTATAGCCAGCAGGCCTGTGCATGAGGGATACTCAAACACAATCTGTGTGTGCTTGAGGGTCAATTATTGTCTTGGGCCTTAAGAAGTTTTTGTCTGCCTCAAGCTACTCTTTTCGCCAGGACTTCAATTGTTTTACTGTTGTCAGACAGCCTTCTTTTGAGAGGCTTGTGTTACCCCCCGGTGGGAGGTATTGTAAATCTATAATAGAGGGCCTCTTCTGCAGGCTAAAATTTAGGAGTATTAGGGCTTTTTCCTAAAATTTTTGATCAGAGACTCTTTTACTTAACATATAGGTTCATAGCTATTTTTCTAAGCTTGCCAGCCATTACTGGAAGCATAGCTTCCCAGATGTTGGGAGATCTCCATACCAGCCGTGTGATACAACAATTTAGTAATGGAGGATACAGCGACAGGCAGGGATAAAGACAGGAAATACCTGAAAGCTCTTTGTAGTTGAAAAAATAAATAAATAAAAAATCCCTAGATTTCATTCTAATATACAATAAGCTTTAAAGGAGACCAAACTAATTATAATGAAACAGAACCAGATAATGATAATGTGCTCTGCTTTTAGAATGAAATTCAGGAACTAGCTTCAGGGTCTGTTTTTAATGACATCTCCATTGATAAAGGATGTAAAATTTTCCAAGTCTATTAGCTAGTCGCTTAATAGTAAATTTGATCAAGTGTAATGACACCTACATTTTCTTATTAGAGTGCTTATGGTTATCTATGTAGCAAATGGCAAATTGGAGATTTATGTGTCATTTAAATTAGATTACATCTAGGAAAGTTCTTTCTGGTCAATATGGAAAGCCCACTCTTGAAAGAGACTTGTGGAACAGTTTTAGGTGGTTTTCTATAGCACCAAAAGACATTAAAATAATAACAGATTCCTTTTTAGCATAAGAGTGATTTAAATAGACAGCTGGACCATTGTAGTACAAAACAGTCAGGCAGCGGCTTAGTTTTGCACTTAGGCCTTTACTTATAACGTAAAAGAGTTCATTATGACAAGCCCCATTACAGTAGGTAATCTGTCTAAGGGAGCTCATTCTTGCTCCTAATCCAAAGAGGCTAAATTACCAAAAACATTAATCTCACTAATAATAACTAACATTTGTTAGGACTTTGAAACTCATAAGGAAATTTGACAAATAATTCCTGTGCTTGTATTATTGCAGTAACTGCCTAATTGTTCTCTCTGACTTCTATCTCAACTCCTTCCAGTCCGTTCTCCATAATGATTGGTCAAAAACCCAAAGTTCATCATGTAATTGGCATGATTATACATCTGCAATTGTTCCTTACTGCCTATACTATGAAGTCTAAATCATTAGCAAACTATATAGGCTGGAAAACATTGGTTGTGGGGAATCAGGTTTTTCATAATGTGCACACATGCAAATAAACAAAAAATGTATTGAAAATGTAGTGACAATATAAGAAGGAGCAGATGCTCCAAATCTTTGCTAGGCTTTATTCCTAGCTTATTTTTTCATGTAAAAGTTTCATGGCTTCCAACGACATAGACAATACAGGTCAGTGACCAGACAGATCAAAGAAAAATTTTTAAATGGGCCATATATATTAAACATTTTATTTCAATCATAGCATAGTGCTTTACACATAATAGGTGCTCAATTTTTTTTTAAATCGAACTTTATTTCAATATGAAAAGTATTGCATTATAACATTGTCTAATGCAGCATGGAAACAAAGTCTCAGGGGATGAAGTTATTTTAAGGTTCCAATGTATAAATTATGTGAAAATACTGGGCAAAAGGAAAGGAAATGTTTTGCTGGATAAAAATAGAATGCTGTGCAAGTTCCATTCAACTAGCTTTAAAAGAGAAAAACAGTAATCTGAGTTTAGGAGCATATATTTCATAATTGAAAATAATCTCTGGCCTATTAGATTTTACCTAAATAATATCAGGGACAACCTCTTTTAGAAACAAGATTGTGGAGTTTATAAGAAAATAGTCTCAATTTATCTCTCCTTATAGACTTTTATTCTTCTTTTAGTTTCTTTTGAAATCATCTTCTGAAGAACTGCAGACATGCGATTAAAGACCAGAAATGTAAATGTTTTGGCCAAGGAAATGACTCATTTTTACCTTGTCAAACATATGCTCTTGAAAATTGGTCACTCATGTATATAGACATGGTTTAAATTTCTGTATATGATAAGCTATGAAAAAGGAGATATGTTTTGATGAAATGAAGTGCAATAGTAATTGTGATTATGAGCAGGACCGCTATAAAATTTCCACTTTAAACAACAGTTTGTGGAACATAATGAATTTCCAAAGTTTTTTAGAGTTAAAATTATTTCTTGTACTGAATATTGGAAGATCTTTCTTTAACAGAGAACATTCTTTCCAAAACATACACATACATTAATTTGTTATAGTTAGAACTAAAACTACTGACCTCTCTTTTATTTTATATAAAAATCGCTTCAAGTAGAAAGGACAAACATTACTGTCACAAAATCTGAATATACCCTTGCTTAAATTGAATCTTAATTGACTTTGATAAAAGGAATTTGATTTGCAAAATTGCTCTTATCATGTCTTAATGAATTAAAAGGAATGCATTTAAATTTGTTAAATGAGTTAATTCTGTATTTCTACAGTATATGTTGTCCCTGGAATAGCATTGTATTGACTGGATGCATATAGAGTGTTTAATCAGGGCCTTATGCCTACAGTGGAGGATTTGTCACCAAGATGCTAGTGCATATTTCCGTATTTTCATCAAGTAGTATAGTCCTCTCACTCTTAGTACTAATGACTAAAAACCTGGGGAACATCTCTCAAATAATACACTTTTATTTTTGCCAGTAAAAAATGAAATTTTAGAAATTAAAGCAAAATTATATTATATATAAAATTTTCAGCTAAAAGAAATAGTTTACAGCAAGAAGTCAATAACTTTCTAATCACTTGCACTTGTTGCCTGATATCAGTTGAAATTTACATTAAAAAAAAAGAGTAGACAAACTTTTCCTCTTCGCAAAGCTTCTGAGATCTCCGTATACTTTATAGCCTGCTATGACTTATATAACTTTTATTTGCTATTGCTCATAATTTTGAAACTCGGGGCACCAGAGCTGGGTATAAAAGCTGGTGCTTCAACATCTCAGAGCTCTCCAACTTGTTTAGGCCTTGGTGCACTTGGTTTTGTCTGACCCAGGGTCAAATACTTATGTCCCTGAAGTAGGTGGAGCAACTCATCTCATGGTTCATTCCCTGCCTAACCCAGATAAGATGATGTCCTGATCACAGCCTGCAGCATATGTTCAGTCTTGATGTTTACCTTCTCAGAAGCATCCTATCTATGCAATTCGTCTCATTTATACATTACCTCTTCTAATTTCCCTTTAACCAGATATTTGCAGCCTTTTAACCTAATCACTGTGCTCACAGATTAAGTTCAATGGTGAATTAGTGCTTTAAGGGAGATCATCTTTTTCTTTTCCCTACTTGTATTCTCATGTATTTTTTTTTTTAACACAACCTAATCTACTAAAACATAGAAACCAATTTGGAAAACTTTAGAAAAATAACTTTTTTCATGATAGCACATGTTATTGAAATTATTTTGAACTTTCTAATATGAGCTTTCTGAATCATTCACATAGAGCTAGCTGGGGCAGGGGGATTATAAACCAGTAATGGTTGGTTAGCATTATTTGTCTTGATTACAAAAAAAGGAGAGTAAAACTAGGGGGAAAGTAGCTTTCTTTCAATGCAGGACAATTTCAAAGATTGTCTAGAGAGGATTAAAATTCGATAACACTGGAGAAACTATGTGTCAAGGAAGACTCCATCATAAGAATGAATCCTTGTATGTTTTTTGTAATAATGGGAAAATTACAGATATGCTAGCTATAAAGAAAAAGAAGGAATACAATATAGGATGAGTTTTCTTATATATTACCTGATTGAATTCTTATAGTAATCTTTTGAAGCAGGAATTAGAATCTTCATTTTAGATATAAATAATTGGAGCAATATAATCATATAGAATAAAATTATAATTGTTTAGAAGGAATTGACGGTTAGTTTTCATCATGTACTTGACACTTTCTAGATGTTGTTTTTAATGACCACTGGTTAAATCCAAAAATTCAATATATTGGTGGAATAAGTAATTATGATTACATTCAATATTTCTAAGTTCATTTTCTCTTTAAATAGAAAAAGGCTGAAATTTAAGAGGAGAAAGCCAGGATAATTTGTATCATTGATTTTATTACTTACACTTTCAGATTGGAAGTAAATATTAACACATGTAATGATAACATAGTTTCTTACAAAAAAGTCTAACTCCCACAGTTATTCATAATAAATGTAAAGGTAATAGGGAAGAAATGCACAATGTTTATCTAGCTTTGTGAAAAACAACATGTTGAAAATTTCAGTCTTTTTATTTTGGAACATGATCCCTTTAAGAGTCTGATGAAAGCAATAGATCATCTTCCCAGAAGAAGATTGATTGACATGTGCATACACACTCAGCCTCCAATCCTCGATGAATTAGTGGTATGAAATATAGAATCCACAGATTTACGATGACCAGAGATCCTATAATTATTTATTCACTGCAAACTTCATGCTTATGCCAAGGAATCCAAATCTCCTTTACTTTCCACTATTTGTTTTTTCTAGCACTTTTCACCACCCAACATAATACGTAATTTACTCATGTATTATATACGGTGTATATTTTCTGTTCCACCTGATATAATGCAGCTTCCACCAGGGCAATGATCTTTGTCTTCTCTTCAACAGTGCATCTAGAACGGACCCTGGCACAAAGCTGTCCATTATTTCCTGAACCGATAAATAGATTTATGATGATCTTATACCTTGTATTAATTATAAGGGTCTCAATTTTGAACTAAGAGCCTGTCATTGTATTGTTGATCTAAATATCCCTAAATCCATCCTTTGAAAAATAATAGATCATGCATACTTTTATAATTTTTTAGGATGAAATAATGAACCTATGATCTTACAATAACCATATATTACTTATATGACCCCACAGACACTTCCCTGATTTAGGTATAAAGTGTAGAGGTCAATGCCACCATTCTCCAGAGCATTATCAACTCAGTGTTAAGTGTCAGCTTTAACTGAAAGTTTCTTTAAGGGTAAATCGATTTTTTCCAACCTCATAATGAAAAGAAAACTTTTATCAAAATTACTTGTAACAAACATTATTATAGCAAGTAAATTATTAAATTCTGAATCATATATAAACACAAAATTGAATCTTTTTTCCTAGTGTATTTGCCCTGGATGATCCCCTGTTTTTTCTTTGTTTATTTTGATGATTGGTTTTCATTTTTGTTTTATTTTGTTTTACAGCATTGTGCCCTTTCGATCATATTTTGGGGCCATTCTTCAATTAAAATATCCAGGTTTCATTACTGATGGTTACATAGCTTTAGTTACACCCTGAACTAAAAAAAAGTCACCCTAACAACCAAACGCATCATGAAATGTACAAGTGGAAAAAAAGCCAGTCTGTAACTTCACTAGCTGATATATCTTTATCACAGCTACTATTTGGAAGACAGACTGAAAAAATGTGGGAAGATAGTTCAGATTTTGTGAGGAAGGGAAAAAATGTTCTTACACTTAGGGACTCTTCATTAAATTTTAGTACAAAGAGAGTATTTTTTTTATAGCTAAGTTATCAACCAGAGAATGAAAACAGAAGGATGAGCAGTTCTGCTATAATTGTTATAGAATACTAGCCATGTCTTGTGAGATTCAGTCTGAGGATAAGCAGGGAAGAACTAACGTTTAAAGGGAGCTCATCAGACAGGTGATGCTCTTTGTAGGGGAGGGAGGGCCTCCTGGTTGTCAGATACGAGGAAATAGGCAGTGTCAAAACTGTGCTCATCACGCCTTCCTCTACACTGCCACAGACTCCGTCAGACACTTCTCACACTGAAATAAATGACTCTCCTTACATGCCAGTGTGCCAGGCTAGAACATTTATTTTCCATGATATGCCTAATCCTAACAACAGGGGCTGACAGACAATGAAGGAATGAAGGAATGAATGGCTTTCTATGAGTGCTGCCTTCAGAGGAACAGAGTTTATTACATTTGTTCAGAAAAGGAACATACCGGGGTGTAAGTTTTCTACCTAAACTTCTCAATTGTGCTCTCTACTGCTGTTATTTGGTCTCAAGTTAAAAGTTTACTATTATCATCTCAAATAATTTGTTATAAAGACATTGCAGGAAAGCCTCCTTGTTCTTGTACTTTCTCCTGCCTCTGTGATACCTTTTTTTTCCACTTGATTACCCTGTGTATCCCACACACAGGAACCCAGCCTAAGAAGAGCAGTCCTCAGTTAACAAATTGTAACGTTCCAAAAACTCATCTGTAACTCATCCCCTTGGACTCCGAGCACTTTACATACAACAAAGAAACAAGCTGAGAACAAAGGGAATACTTTTGGGACAATTGAGATATTAACAATGTTAAATAATTTTGTTTCATTAATATATTCCTTTGTTTATTCAAGGTCTTCTTTAGTATCCTTCAATAGAGTTTCACAATCTGCTTCATGAGGTCTAAAAATTTTGTATTCAATTAATAACCAGATATTTTATAGCATTTTTTCTATTGTGAATGGTACCGTATTCTATTATATTTTCCAGCTGGTTATTGCTAGTGTAGAAATATGTGCTGGTGTTTTTAAGTTTGCGGAAGTTCTAAAAATTCTGATTATAAAAAAAGCAATTTTGGAAATATGGATTAAATCATCGACAGAGAAAACCAAAGAGACAAATAATGAATTAGAATATAAATTTTAAGAAACTACTTAGAATGAAACAGAGAGATAAAGATAAGAATATAAGAAAAAGAAATTGAGATACATAGAGGGATAGAATGGGAGAACGAGCCTGTGGTAAAAAGTTCCAGAAGCAGAGATTACAGATATTGGAGGAAGGACTGTATCCAAACCTAGCCCATGAAAGCCCATGGTGGGCCTTGGGGAAGCCAAAAAGGGTATGAGGCACCATGGATAAGCGCATACCTTCAGGTTTGAATTGGTATCAGTTAAAGTCCCTGCTCAGACATTTATGAAAAGAGTAAGTGGCCTTTTATACATATACTATAAAATATATGTCCTTGCTAAGACTCAGTCTTGCAGTTCTCCAAATGGGCATCATATGAGGTTGTTGTTGTTGTTGTTGTTTTTTTTCAGGAAGATTAGCCCTGAGCTAACATCTGCTGCCAATCCTGCTCTTTTTTGCTGAGGAAGCCTGGCCCTGAGCTAACATCGATTACCATCTTCCTCTACTTTATATGTGGGACACCTACCACAGAATGACTTGCCAAGCAGTGCCGTGTCTGCACCCGGGATCTGAACTGGCAAACCCCGGGCCGCGGAAGCTACACACTCTACTACTGCGCCACCAGGCTGGGCCCCATGAGTTCTTAATTTATGACATTCTCATGGACCTCAGCAAGAGAATACAAGGGCAGTGTTTAGCATTGGCCTGGCACACAAGCACTCAGGGAATGTCACCTATTATAAGATTCTAGACGTGTAGTACTAATCATACTAATTTTATTTATAAAGGTATAGGTACTAAATAGTACTTTAAAACCTAATCACCGTGTGGTTAGGTACAGTGTTCTCCGGGGAGGAGGGTGAGCATTTATCATGCATACCTAGCACTGTTATAATCCTGGTAGTAGAATGCTATTCTCATTTATCAGTTCAAAAGACCCCAATTTGGGGTCGTTAAGAAACCAACAAATGTGAGGAGCTAAATGTCAGGAAAGGGGCACTTTGGATCAAAAAGTCCTGAAGCTTGGGGCCAGCTTGGTGGCGCAAAGATTAAGTTCACGCTTTCTGCTTCAGCAGCCCGGGTTCACCAGTTCGAATCCTGGGCATGGACCTATACACTGCTTATCAAGTCATGCTGTGGCAGCGTCCCACATATAAAATAGAGGAAGAGGAGCACAGATGTTGGCTCAGGGCCTATCTTACTCATCAAACAGAAGAGGATTGGCAGCAGATGTTAGTTCAGGGCTAACCTTCTTCAAAAAAAATTTCTGAAGCTTAAAGATCATTTGCCAAGATGACACATCTGAGTAGTGATGAGGCCAAGATTCAAACCTTAGTCCACCTCAACACAAATCTTTCTTATAAGCCACTATGAGAAGGACTGAGTCATTGGAATGTAGAATAAATGATGGGGAGACATTTAAAAGTATGTTTACCAGTAATACAGAAAAAATACGCTATGAAAAAATTGTAAAAGAGGACATAAATTTGTACATAGCTTGTACTGAAAAATGTTTAAGACAGTTTTTAAAAGATCTATTTTAGTTGCCTCTAAAAAATTCTATTCTATATCTTTCCATATTTTTCTACCAAAAAGATTTTATTACTTTTTAATCATTTCATTAAAAAGGCTTTTTTAAAACAAAATGTAATACTCAATATTCAGAGGGCAAGAAACCACATTTGGAATTGGAATTTTGAAGAGTGGCAATCATTTGTAATTATAATGAATTCAGGATAGAAAAAATAGTTAAAGGATAGGCTTTACTCTCCTTTCTTTTCTCTCTTACCTCTCACACTCCTCTCACTCAATTTTCCCTTGTTTTTCTGTTACCATATGCAGTAGTGAAGGTTGTGTACTGTACAAGGGATCCTATTCACGAGGTTGAAAGAGGGCTTTAATTCATCCCTAAGGTGGGGCTGTGTCCATCAGGAGGAAAGAGCCATTTTTCAATTGGTAACCTCTCCACTCATATTCTTGCACGTCTGTGCTGTGGTGGAAGCAAGGACCTTAGTTGTGAGGTTCTTGGTATTGAGGGATTGGTGGGTACAATGGGAGTACAAATCCTAATAGCCTGCTCTTCACCCAAGCCAAGTGGCAGCTCAAGTCCTGCTCACGTGGCAGAATACCATTTTATCTCCCTTCTTCTTCTCTATTGCTTTTCACACAGTAGACCACTAAGGTACCGAATCAGCAATCAGAAAATGACTGCTTCAAAGCAAGCTCAAATCCTTATTAAATCCATGACCCTAGGCACATCACTTAACCTCTTGAAGTCTTCGTGATTTTATTTTCACCTGGATAAAGGTTAGACTAAAAGATGCCTAGGGTTCATTTTAATTTTTATTTCATCTCAAGATTCTATGATCAGACTTTCCACCTTTGGTCCCAATCCCCAGAATATCAGAAGGAGGTTGCGAGGTGGTGATTGAGTGAGGAGAAGTGCTTGACTAGGGCCTCAGGCAGAGAGCAGGTTCAGGGATAATCATGGCATAACATTGATTATAGGGCCAAGAATAAGAAGGAAGTAGAGAAATAAAATAAGGGAATCTCCAGTAGCAAAAAGGAGAGTAAGGAATTTTGATTTCCTAGTGAAAGAGTTTTGTCATTTATAACTAGATCCATAATAAATATGGGATTTTGCAGAGTCAAGGTATACCTTAGTGGGGATGCTTTTCCTTTCACAGTGGTATTTGTTGTGGATAAGCCAATTTTTAATAAGTAGAAGATTAATTATTTGATCCTTGATTAACAGCTGCCAAAGAGTAGTCAGTGAGATGTTACAAGCAATTAGAAACATAATACCCCCAAATGAATTTGAAAACAGTTGAAAATAACTCGAGTGAAATATGTCATAATATGTTTTTTTATAAAAACGGACTTTGTTTTTGTAGGAATTTTCAGAGCCTTGGACATGTTAACATCTGTTGGGCACCCCCAAGAAAATGTGACAGTGTCCTGGGTTTCCCAAACTTAATTGACTGTTTGCCACCAAATATCTCATAAGATTATCTTATGAAACACATTTTGAGAAACTGTATAAAAGTGTTATTTCAAGATGGAAAAGTTGAGTGCTCATGGAGATATTCACCTGTGAAAATGACATAGATGATCAGGAGTTCTTCGCTGAAACCGCAGTGTAACATGGAGACAGCAAAATACACTGGTAAAGAACGAATGCCTGAAGCCGGATGGACTGGGTAGGAATCCAAGCTCCACCATTAACTAGCTGGGTCATCTTGACAAAATCAGTTAACCTATCCATCCCTCAGCTTCCCATTTGTAAAATAAGGATGGTAATAGTACCTAGCCCGCATGGTGTTATGAAGTTTGGATGAGTTAATATGTTCCAAGCACTTAGAAATATACTGTACATAGTATATGCTGCATAATTGTTTGATTAAAAAAGTATATGTATATTCTAGGAATTGTAGGAAGTGAGAATTCCTGGACTGTGAAAAAGGAATGTAGCTATCCTTGAATGCAAAAGACTCTTCTGTGATGGGGTTTTAACACAGAAATCATGGAGACTTTGAAATTATGTTCTTAGAGATTTGTGCCGTAGAAAATATGCGTGGTTGAGAGGAAATGTATTTCCTGGAATCAAGTAATCAGTTTGAGAATTTCACTTCTTGCAAATGCTCAGTCATTTACAGAAATACACGACCTGTGTGACATTTTTTTCAAACTTTCCTGCCAGTTTCCGCGTGCATCTAAACAACCAATACACCCAACTTCCTGCATTTTCTAAACACGGTACTTCCTCAGGTTGCCAGACCTTTTTACATATGATTCTTCTACCCAGAAAACCTCCCATTTCTACATCTGGAGTAATTCCTATTTTTCTTCAAATCCTATCCAATGCAAATGCCGCCTCCCTGATCCTTCCTGACAGAGCTGATTTCTCATTTCTCTTTTCCCACTGTACCATTGCAGCACTTTTCACAGCATGTTATAATTTTTATTCTCATACCTTTCTTTATATATTATTTTTGTATTTCTACACAAGAAGTTACCCAAACTTAGTGGCATAAAACAATGTCTTTCTATAATCTCACCCATTTCTGATGATAAAAAGATCCAAGAGCAGCTTAGATGGGTGGTTCTGGCTCAGAGTCTCTCATAAGGCTTTAGTCAAGATGTTGGCCGTGCTGCAGTCAGCTGAAGGCTTGACCAAGGCTGGAGAATCCACTTTTGAAGTGACTCACTCATGTGCTGGGCAATTTTAGTGTTTGTTTTTGGTGAGTGGCCTCATTCCTTGTCATGTGGAACTATGTTAGTGACCCCATGAGGTGGCAGCTACCTCCTCCAAGAAGAAGTGACCCAGGAATGAACAAAGCAGATGCCACAATGTCATCCGTGACCTAGTTTTGGAAATGACACATCATTACTTTAACCATCTTCTATTAATGAGAAGTGAGTCGCTATATTCAGCTCCCACTCAGGGAAATGGATATTAAGGAGAGAGCAGTAACGGAAGAATTTGTGAATATATTTTAAAACCACCCATGTCTTCATATTGTTTACATTATGCAGAAAGGAATTAAAGTGTTATGTACGGAGAGACAATTTAAAGATTCATCAAACACATTAGTGTTTGAGTACAGGAGAGAAACAGAATTAATTTGTATCGTTAAACACAGAAAAATATATGTACATAAATTTTAAAACAACTTCTCACATTTAGAATACTTAACCAAACTCCTTCAATTTACAATTTGGATTAAATATTGCTGTGATACATTGAATATTTAACTTGTAATGTTCCAGTACCCAGAATATTAAAGTTATTCTGAATATTGAAGTTATTTCTATTCTGGTAAGAAAAGATAGAAAATTTAGGGTGGATACAACTTATGAAGGCAAAAATGAATTATGTTATGGATGAACAAAATAAGCTTCCACAAAATCTAATTTCTAAGAAAGACAATTGAGATTACCTTAGAGTTGCTGAAATCCTGAAGTTCTGAGCGTATGATAGCTTGTAGGATAAAGGTCTTTAATCTAGATATGTGGTTTTTTCATTTAATATTTATATGAATAGTAATATGATGAAAAATACAAGATACTAACAAAAAATATTAGTTTGGTTAGCAAGGAAAATTAGAGCAGGATTATATTCTTTTGTCAACAGTGCTAATTCAGTATTGGGCATACTCCATTCTATTTATTTCCTAATGTTAGTGCCTGCCAAATTTCTCAAATATATGTATATCTATTGCCTCTATCTCTTGTCCATCTGTCTTTTCCTCACCATTTGCACTACTGAACTGAAACTACTTTATCTATCATCGTCAATGACATCTTTTTTTCCCACAAACCATTGACCTTTTTACTGTCCTTATTTCTTGACTTTTCTGATACAGTTGACACTGTTGACTTCACATAAAATTGTAAAGTTCTCTCCTGTTTTTGCAACTCTATAAAACTTTTGCTCTTGAGTAGTTCTCTAAGCACGTGTTCTGTCTGTAATCATGATGTTGAGGAGTCACTACTCAAGGATGTCATCCTAAAGCAACTTTAGCTTCTCTCTTTCTTTTCCCCTTGTGGTTCATCTGTAGGACTAGTTCTTTCTTCCTGAATGGAATTTAAGCCAGGTCCTATGACTTTTTAGTCACTTTGAAGAGAAGATGATCTTCAATCAGTATAATTAATACGCCATTGACATGTAGCAGTAGCATTTTACCTTTGTTCAAGGTTATGGTTTTTTTTCCCTCTCCCACTTGGATGAGCTGATCCTCTGTAATGGGGGAGGTTATATGTGTTCCTCTTTTATCTTTGCCCATTTTTTGCTTTTAACTACAATGTTGATCCTCCTCCTTGACCCTCCCACCCCCTTCTGTGCTAGAGTTTGGCAGGTGTTTAAGGCTTATTCTCTCTCTCATCACTTTCATTAGTTTTTCAGAGACCACTGACAGCTTCTCACCTCTAGCTTCATCGACATTAGCAGGCATGGAGATGCATTGACTTACTACTCCTTTCTCTGACCTATCCAGTTTCTTTTTTAAAAATTATTTTATTGAGGTATATTGCCTTATAACATGGCATAAATCCAGCTTCTTTCATAGCGGAATAGTCTTGCCCAAGCAATGGATCCCAATTTCATTAATGTTTAAGTTTGTATACTGACTTGTGTGATTTGTGAATCTCATATATACTGATTTATAATTCTGAAAGACATTTTAGATTGAGGGACAAATGTGTTTTATGTTTCTTTATACCCAAACATTTAGAATAAATTCAAGCTAATAATAGTCCACTCATTGTCCATTTCATATACATAATCCTATTAGACAATTTAGATACCAGTTTGAAGAATACGGACTGGTGCACACAGTAACATCTTTAATGTTTAACCAATCCTAGACTATGTTATTTCAGCTTTTTATTTGTCGCTGTGTCATCTGAAAGAAAACTAGCAATCAATCATTTCTTATACATTTTGCTAGTCTTTGCAAAGTGAGGCTAACATCACAAACGATATATGAGGTAATAGCTTAAAAATATTTCTGTGTATTTACAATAACAATTTACCTCTCTAAATAAAAAAATAAATAAAAAATATTAAAAAATATAAAGTGAACAATAGAAAAAATACAGTACGCTATCATCCCTCTAAGAACCATTAAGGAGGTGCAAAGAGCACCTCTGAATATTTTATTGAATTATAAAAGTGTTTATATATAATACATGTGCAACATGTAGAGGACTCAGATAAGAATTATTCTTCAAGAATTATTCTATTGGCATGCTGTTTATTTTATCTGGCCTCTCTGCTGAAAAAAGTACTCACTAAAGATACCTTTAATATTACCTAGTTTTTTAACTTGGCCTTGTGACTCACATATTAGAATAAACACAGTATATAAATTAATACTTATTGAACTTAAGTATAATGATAAATAATGTACACTTGTGTGTTCCTTTGCACATGCATCAATATATGTATTATGGTTATTCTTAAGTAAATATATTTTTCCCTAGTTAAACAGAAACTCTTGCAAAGGACTTGTGTGCTCATGTGATCACACACACTCTCCAAAGAGAAAAATCCTTTGCAATGGATGCTAATAGGAATGGTGTTTTGCATTAAGTCCGTTATATAGCCCATCCTGAGAACTTATAAAACATTCTAACTCTTGTGTCTAAGGAAATTTCTCTAACTCATTTCTCTTTGAATATTTGCTTTTTATTTTCTTGTTGTATTTTATCAAGTGTTCTTCCTTTATGTCCTAAAATGCTTCATACTGAACTGATGATTCCCATGCATCAGGGATACTATAGAATTAAAATAACTGCATCATTAACTACCATCCTTGGTTGGTGTACAGATGCAATGGTGCTATTCTGTACTACCATCCAATAGACGGCAGGGCTCCAACCACCTTTACTCTGGCTGCAGGTGTCTTAGGTGTTTGGGAAGCAGATGTCTTCCTTGGGTAATGAAAAGGGTACTGAACTAAGTCATGAAGGGTGTCACTCCTCATGTACAGTCAGTTGCGGGGGACTGGGGTGCTATCCTGAGAAAGGGATGATTTCTCCAGGTGACAACTGGGTGATGAGAGATTCTCAC
The DNA here is from genome assembly GCF_041296265.1 of Equus caballus. Lineage (NCBI taxonomy): Eukaryota > Metazoa > Chordata > Mammalia > Perissodactyla > Equidae > Equus > Equus caballus. The sequence goes on along the minus strand of NC_091706.1, from coordinate 43,426,988 downwards.
GTCAACAAAGGCTAATGATCAGGTTGAAAATGACTCAACTTCCTCAATGATCTTCAGTTTTTTTCTCCCCTAGGTCTGACTTTCAGAACAGAGAGAGGGTCCTCTCCCTTTTTAAGAAAATCCTGTTAGCTCTTGTGGTTGCTCTCTGGGAATGCCCTTCATGCTCAATCACTTGGCATTTGTCCTCCAGCCCTCTTGTAATCTGGAATGACCCCCTCCTGCATTCTCAACATTTTCCCCCGGGGAAGCCCCTCTAGCCACAAACTCCATTCTCATCATATTCTTTCACAGAAGTCCTTAAAGGACTATTAAAATCTAAGTAACAACAACAAAACTGTGTATCCCTTTCTTTAAGGAGAAAGGTAGCTCAATATTCAAACCTTTGCAGAGGTGAATATAGATACAATATTAGATATACATATACATGTACATATATGTACTTGCATTCCTTGCCCCTTCTGCATCATAGGAAGCTAATATTTTTTCTATATTCATGTTTATGAAGGTGGGCAATTGTACCACCACTGCTATGACTCCTTTGTTAATTACAGAAGTAAAAGTGAAGAGAAAAATAAAGCTTTAGTTAGAGTAACTTCATAGATTTATTTTCTAAATATTTTAATCATCAACATCATCATCATAGTTGATATTAGTTGAATACTTACTATGAGACAGAACTTTTCTACACACTTTGCATGGATTATATCAGTCAATCCTTGTAATTAGATGTGACCTCTTTATATCTCCATTTGGAGAAACTGAAGCTTAGAAAAATTTTAGCATTACAATTTTTAATGTTATATTTAAATAAGATATGTTCAGTTTTGTGGCAAAGTTTCATTAAATTTTAACTTTTGTGTATTACTAACAAGGTTGACTTTTATGATGCTTATTGGTCATTTGAAGCAATCCACACCATTTCATCTTTCTTATTTCCAGGTAATTGAATGAACAAATATTTGCTCCTAAACATTTAAAATGTTGAAAATTATGTAATAGTGAAAAAGAACACAATAGTTTTATCTGGTTTGTAATTAATTTTTAATATTTGAGAGTAAAAGCAGCACACTATGGCATATGCCAGATAAATTCAGTAAAATCCTGAAGATTTTATACATTTCTTCTATAGAAAAATTAGAGGTTTCTGGTTGCATCTATATTCACAATTTTTCATTTACTTCCTAATATATATTTTCTTTTTTAAAATTTTTGTCCATTTAAATTTGATGACATGTTCTCTCTTTCTGCTATATCTTTTAAACATAGGACAAGTAATGCTGATTTGTAGCAATTAAGACAGGTCATCTGTGTTTCTGATGCCTCAGTAAGGCTATGGAAAATAGGATATTTCTTAGGAAGTTAATCAGCGATCTACGACAACATTCAGTACACAGTATTCCAGTGGTATTTCAAAATGTTTAACAGCATTAAATAGCTTTTGAAGTAATTATGACTAGTATTCACAAATACAGCACTAGTATTTATGTGTCATTGGATTTTTCTCTTTTGAATCTAAAATACCATGAATTGTAAGACAAATTATTATTTTATAGAGTTCTACCAAAAGAAAAAAAGAAGCTAAATTACTCCATTGGGTATGCATCTTGAATTTAGAGATGCTAAAATTTGAAAAACAACATATGGTAAACACATGTAGCAGTAATTGTTGCTATTGGCAGATACATGAAGTAGTTTATGAGCAAGGGAATTAAGCTCAAGCGCACAGAGTGGTGAGAGTGGACGATGGTACATTCTTTCTGGAGGTCATTTTGGTAATACCAATCCAAAGTTGTAAAGCCATTCAGATCTTTTGACTCTGTAATTTCTTTTAACCAAAAGAAATCGTGAAAGACGTGCAAACATTTAGGAGCACCTTCGATGTTTTAGGCTCTGTTCTAAGTACTTAGGATGTATTAACGAAGGGAACAAAGACCCCTGCCCTTGTGATACTCACATTCTAACAGATTATAGAAAATGATTGTGATATATCATACCATGAAAAAAATAGGTTATGTAACAGTATTTGCTGTATGATTCTAATTTGTAAATGTGTTTTAGCATATAGGAACTTTGTAAAATCCCACAGTAAGTGATTGGCATAATGTATTTAGCCAACTGAGTTTTCTTTCCATTTGGGTTTTATTTTATAAATTTTAACCAGATTTGATTATTAAACATGCACGTAACTTACATGGATATGTTTCTATTTTACTAACTAATCTGTATGGATCCTGTTTTTATTTTGTTTGTGTAAACCTTTATGTATTCTCAAAACAAAGTCTTTATTAGATTGTGAGCTTTGAGAGGACAAGACTGGATAAGTGTGATTCTGTTTAGTAAGCACTGACTGAGTGGTTCCCAATGTGGGGTGCCCAGATCAGCAGCATCAACATCCCCTGATAACTTGTTAGAAATGCAAATTTTGGGACGCCACTCCCCCCCTACTGAATCAGAAATTCTGGGGGCAGGGTCCACATATCTATGTATGACCAAACCCTTCAGTCATCCTGGTAATTCAGTAAGCCCTTGGGCAAGTTATTTAACTGCTCTGTTCCTCGGTTAATTTATCTATAAAATAGATCTAATACACAAGTGCCTACTGCTCAGAGTTGTTAGGAGGATTAATTGAACTGATTAGTGTATGAAAATCCTAGAATACATGTAATCTTCACACATGTTTGCTATCATCATCATTATTGTCTACTATAATCATTACTGAGGCCTCAATAAGTTAACTTGCCTGATGCAATACAGCTACAATTTGATCTTAGATTTTATACAGCTTAAATTTGTTCCTAGGTTTGTCTTCTTGTAAAGGAAAGTCTGTTTGTCTTCCCTCTCCAACTATTTATGACAATTAGGTTTGTACCACATATTTTTATGTCCTATATACATGTACATTTTTTCCTCCTTTATTGTTCAACATTGATGTGATAGACACTTCTCTAACTAAACATCATAGGAGAGGGGTAATACTTTATGTTTCCCAATACCTGATATGGTATGGTATTTAGACACATAATAGATGTTCAATAAATACCTACTAATTGATAAAGAATAATAAAGTCATGGCTAAATCTTTCTTCAAACACTGGTAAAGTGGAACAAATCTGCTGTGCTGGTGAAATCCGAGATTATAAAAATCATATTAAAGAAAAATATTTTTCCCAGTATTTTTGACAGACATATGTCAGAATACTTATATATTGTCAAAGAAGTAAAAACTTGCATGGTATCTGACTAAATCCCTATCACTTATCGACGTACAGCCTATATTGTAGAAATGGTAGAGAAATAAGCAAATGTTCATGAGTTTTCCTATTTTTTTAAAGAAAGAAACTGTATGAAGGAGTTGAAAGAAAGATATTTTACCTTATAGAGTCATGGGAAATAATGTTTTGTTTTGAGACTAATTAAATTATCTTTAATATAATTTGGGTAGGTTTCATATTGAGCAATTGACAACTAGAAAGGAATATAAATATTCAATAAAAAGTACTATCAATATTCAAAATAACATGCTTTGGTACATAAAACTCAACTCAAAAATTTTAACTTTACTATGTACTTATAACTATAAAATAATTCCCATCATGCCAATTACATTAGATTGTTATTGTATTAACAAACATTCATTGAACCTATATACTTTCAAATGTTATACTCTTTGTTGGTGGTTGACTAGAGAGTCTGTCCTCAAGAATTACATAATGTAGTATAAATGTAATTAGGGGCTGAGTTGAGGGATGTACCTATGATTGGAGGAGAAGGATGAAAAATGACATATGAGAGAATAATAAACAAATGGACAACAACCAGACCATATATGATAATAGAACTCTGACCAACTAATCTAGGAAGCCAAACCACAACCTCTGCAGCAATTGGCTCAGAATGGTCAGGAAAGTCCAGGATTTTCAGGATATTTTCAGGTGACTGACCATCAACTTCCTCAATTTTTGCCCCCTGGTTCCAACTCAGAACCAACCAGAGAAGCCAAATATGCTCCCCAACCAATCACAGAGAATGCCTTGCTTCTAGTTAGCACACCTCCAATTTTCCCATGCTACCATCCTCCAATCAGAGCATACCCAAAGCTTTCCTTTTTATTCATTACAAAGCTCCTTGACATTGGTCTTGGCAACTATATTTTGAATATGATACCAAAAGCCATTCAACAAAGGCAAAAATAAATAAATGAGTCTACTTCAAAATAAAAAATTTCTGCACAGCAAAGGGAAACCATCAACAAAATGGAAAAGCAACCTACAGAATGGGAAAAAATACTTTTGAATCTTATGTTTGATAAGAGGTTAATATCCAATATATATAAAGAATCCACACAACTCAATAACAGCAACAACAACAGAAATCTGACATAAAAAAGGGCAGAGGAACTGAATAGACATTTTTCGAAAGAAGACATACAAATGGCCAACAGGTAGATGAAAAAACACTCAGCATCACTAATCATCAGGGAAATGCAAATCAAAACTATTATGAGATATCACCTCACACTTGTTAGAATGGTTATACTCAAAAAGACAAGAGATAATAAATGTTAACAAAAATGTGAATGAAAGCGATCCCTTAGGCACTGTTGGTGAGAATGTAAAATTGGGGCAGCCACTATGGAATACGGTGTGGAGTTTCCCTAAAAAAATTAAAAATAGAATGATCGTATGATCCAGAAATTCCACTTCTAGGTATATGTACAAAGGAAATGACACAAGGTCTCAAAGAGATATGCGCGCTCTCACGTTCATTGCAGCATTATTTGAAATATCCAGGGTGTGAAAACAATCTAACTGTCTGTCAATGGATGAATGGATAAAGAAGATGTAGTGTACACTCACACACACATACATGCACACATACACACACACACACACACACTCAGCCATGAGAAAAATAAGGAAATCCTGCCTTTTGGGACAAGATGAATGGATCTTGAGAGTATTATGCTAAGTAAAAAATGTCAGATAAAGAAAGACAAATACTGTATGATAGCATATATATGTAGAATCTAAAAAAAGCCAAACTCTTAGAAACAAAGAATAGAATGGTGGTTACCAGGAGCTTAGGAGGGGTAGAGGAAAATGGGGAGATAATGGTAAAAGAGTACAAACTTCCAGTTTAGAAGATGAATAAGTTCTGGGGATCTATTGCATGGCATTGTAATTATAGTTAACAATGCTATATTATACACTTTTTGCTAAGTGTAAATTTAAATTTGCCAAGACATTAAATCTTAAGTGTTCTCACCACAAAAAAGAAATGATAATTATATGACATGATGGAGGTGTTTGCTAACACTGTAGTGGTAATCATATTGCAGTATTTAAGTGTATCAAATCAACATATTGTACGCTTTAAACTTAAACAATGTTTTAAACAACGTTTTTTTTTGGGTGGGGGGAAGATTATCCATGAGCTAATTACTGCCAACCCTCCTCTCTCTTTTGCTGAGGAAAGCTGACCCTGAGCTAACATCTGTGCCCATCTTCCTCCACTTCATATGTGGGACGCCTGCCACAGCATGGCTTGCCAAGTGGTGCCATGTCCACACCCGGGATCTCAATCAGTGAACTCCAGACAGGCCAGAAGCAGAACGTGTGCACTTAACCGCTGCGCCACTGGGCCAGCCCCAAACTTAAACAATGTTTTATGTCAATTATATCCCAATAAAACCGAGGGGAAAAATACAAGTCAGAAGTGTCAGTAATAGAAAATGAGAATCCAGAGAGTTGAGTAGGTTTTGGCAGTAAGGCGATAAATTTTGTTTTGGACATTTTGATTTCAAAGTAATTGTGCAGTAGGTAAGTAGAACATTTAGCAAGAAGTCAGGCAAGTAGCACTAAAACCAAGGAATGCAGTCAGGTCTAGAATTTTTAGATTTGGAAATACTTCCCATAGAGATGACAATCGAAGCCATGTGTAGGAGGGGAATTTCAGATATGAAACATATAGAAAGAGGAGAGGATCAGAAAATATATTCAAGTATTGATACCTGCATTCATTCAAAAATTCCTGAACACAGCTATGCCCCTGGGCATTGTTTTTGGCACTGAGGATAGATGTGCTGAAAGACTGGCTCTTCAAAGGCACTGAGAAGGAGAGCAAAGCAAAGCAAAGCCATAAGGTGTAATTATCAGAATAAAAAACAAAACTAAACTAAAACTAACAATAAGAAGACAGTGGTGGAATCGCTGGAAGAAGAGCCGTTCAAGAAGGAAGAAGTGGTTAACAAGTGCTGCGAAGTATTCCAGGGTGATGATAGCTTAAAATGGAACACATATTTCATGTCTTGACATCTCTGGAGATATTCATATAGGGTGTCATTAGAGGTTTTAGGGTCAAAAGCATGTTGGAATGGATGACAAGTAAGTATGGACTGCCCACCCAAGAGAAAATTTAGACAGAAGCTTGAAGAAGGTGGGGCCTAAAGGCAAAGTTCCCCAGGAGACAGAAGGCTTGAAATTATAGGCTGAAAGGAATGATCAGGTGGAGAATGAGAAACTGTCTTTAGAAAAAGCATGAAAGTTGTGTTCCAGACAGGCAAGAGAAGATGAAAACAAGGAGAAGAGAGTTCTTTGGAGATAAAATAATAGATGAGGAATAAATGGAGATACACATGTATTTTTAAATAGAGAATGAGAAAATTGAAGTTGTTAAGCTGAATAACTAATCCACTTAAAATGTATGAGCGAGTTATGTCATAGCAGGAGAAAGGAGGAGGTACAGAATAGGAGAGGACTGGAGATATTTCCTGTTAGTGGCTGTCAGGAATATGATGGGTAAGTAACTGTGGAGAAATAATAGTGATGAGGAAATATGAGTAACTAGTTTGTGTGACTAGTTGTGTGGTAGTATAGCAAAAAAAAAAAAAAAGTAATGGAGGCAAATATTTCAGTATAGCAGCTTTCTTTTCCAACGTTTAGAAGCTTGAAAGGATTGTAAGGAACATCATCCAATTGAGGTGGGGAGAATTACAGAGGAGGAGAGATTAAGGGGAGAGAGAGAAGCTGTGGGGTTCTTCATGTAGAAGATCTATGACTTCCCCATCTTAGAGATAAAGAAACTGGCTAAGGAAGCTTTAAAAACCTTGTCAATACTGCTTAGATGAAGATTCTGATTCATATTTCTGAGACAAAGCCTGAGATTCTGCATTTTGGACAAGTCCGGAATTATCAACGAGAGTCTACAGTTTAACAAGAATCCCAGGTGATGCATTTAAGTTTGAGAGGTACTGCTCTATACTTTGCTTTTCCCTCTGAACGGTAGTTGGCAAGAAAATGGTAAAAGGAAAAGAATAAGGAATGCAGGGTACTTTCCAGGGCTTTGTTAAAGTAGCCAACCATTCAGCATAAGCTAAAAAGGGACGAAGCCCCAAAGACTGCTATACACTTTCAGGATAGGGAGGAATTAGGATCTAACAGTTATGATGGCAGGCACAGAACTGAAGCTCCAAAGCTTGTCTGAGCTCCTGCCACAGTTGAAGTGAGATGAAAATGAATGTTGCTATAGTAACCAATTAATTTACATAAAGGTTAAACCAATCCTGTGAACTTTTACACATTCTTACAGATTTTCCAGTAAAACCATCTCCAGTAACTAAAGGATCATTATATGATGCTGAGAGTTATAATTTACAATTTTAATTTCTTTTTAAATGTGTAGGTATCTATAATATGATAACTTTTATCATGAGCATTATTACCTTTTTAAGCTCTACCAATTAGCGTGGCTGAATGTCAATTGAGGAAAATGATGACAATGTCACTCAAGAAAAAGAATTTGGAGGATCTCTTTGTAATGCACCCCCTTGTGGTTTGAGATTATTGTTGCTAATTGTATCAACACAAAAAGAAACATTTTTATAAAATTTTAATACTTTGAATAATTTAGGGAGGCGTTTTACAGAGCAGTGATGTCTGAGTCAAAATATCAAACATAAGAATCTATACATTTTAGACTAAGGAATAAACCCCCACCCTCCAACTGGATTGGTTACTGTTGTTTCTATATCTATTTGATATGCAAAGTATTTTTAATCATTGATTTTATACCTTTTTTAATAAGGGTAAAACTTTATTTAGAGGTTTTAACATTTTGATTTTCTGTAAGCACAATTTCAACACAGATATTCATTCAATTACAAAGATAGCAAAGACATCACTACTAACAGGCTAAAATGCAAATGCCAGCCTATAATGTATATTGGCAACTTTTTTCCTGATCATGCATTTTGTTATGTAGTCGTTTCCCCAATTATATAATGAAATCCTCACAAAAGCCCCGAGATATTAATGATTTGTCTTATTGTTACTGAATTCACAAAGAGCTTCTTTCCTCAGTACATTCTAGATGATGGAAGAAGGACATTGTCATTTTCTGTTGTTATTTTTATTTCCCCTAATATATACAAACATGTTAATGCATAATAGGAAATTAACAAGTTCAGACAAATGTGAGTCCCCAAAGAATATGTTGCACAATTATTTTTCTACCAGTGTAAAGTTTATCCAAAGTATTTAAGAGATCAAATTAAACCAATAGGGCGATATAAGGCACAAGTTTTTTTATAACAGCTTTATTGAGATATAATTAACATACCATAAAACTCATGATTTTTTGTACAACCTTTTAAAGTGGACAATTCAGTCGATTTAGTATATATTCAGCCTTGGGCAACTAGCACCACTATCTAATTTTAGAATATTTTCATCAGCCAAAAAGAAATCTTGTACCCATTAGCAATACTTTTCATTCCTCCCACCCCTCAGTCCCTGAACACTGTTAATCTACTTTCTGTCTCTCTAGAATTTATTTTTCACTTGTGTTCAAAAGAAAATCCACCCAAGCCTGAGATGATACTCTCTGGGGTCCAGGATCCAGCCCCCTCCTATCTTATCCCTCTCCTTGGGGGTTAAAGGGAGCAGGGAGGGGAGGGGAGCCTCTCACCATACAAAATACTAATGGAGCACCAGGCATTAATTCTGCCTTATAGCTAGACATTAATGGGAGAAAGGGACAAAGATGGGCATACTTCCTACACTCAGTGACACTTTCTAGAAGTTTCTCCCTTCACTTCTGTGTGCATGCTTTTGCCATAGCTTAGTCTCATGGCACCAAGAGTAAGGATCATATTCTTATTCCCAGTGTCCATGAACCTAGCCAAAAATCAGTGGTTTTCTTATTAAAAACAAGGTAAGAGGATATTTGGGGATAATTAGAAGTTTCTGCCATAGTGTTAAACCCATTTGAATGTATTAAAGTTTGTTCAGCTAGAGTTTGGAACACCCAAAGAGGAATCCTTACAAAAGATTATAGACTGTTATGACAGAATGTCTAGTGGCTTTTGATACTGGCAATAAAATACGAAATCCTGAAATATAGTATCAGTAGCCAGAACATAAAAATCTATGAGACTGGACCATACTTATCTTGTTCATCACTTTAACCTCCCATTCTAGGATAGTAGTGACTGACACATAGTTGCTGAATAAATATTTGTTGAGTAAATGAATTAATGACTGAACTAACATTATATGGTTATATACGTTATATATAGTTATAGTTACTCAACAGATTTACAGAGATTACCTAATCATGGGATGAGTTCATAGTCCCAAAACCATCACTGCCTGTCACTCCGACTTTCCCAGGGTTTAAGACCTGTTTTGAAAGAAATGATCTAGGTGTTGAATAAGACATTGAGAAAGTTCAGATGTTACTGAACTAAGGTAAAATCTAGTACCTAAACACAGGCTATTTTTCTTCCTAAAGGCTTATCCAGTAATTATTTCTTTACTGGAACATTCAGGTGTTTATTAGTTTTTTATTGTGAGTTTACGATACGCCAGGTTTTATTCAAACAGTCTACTTTTTTTTCTCCCAAACATGTTGCCTACAATTGTAATAAGAATTGTGTTTCTGAGATGATAAGCTTGACAGTCTTGAAAGAAGTAAGAATTCAAAGTCTTTTTTTAAAAAAAACATTATTTGCATTTTTCTAAATGAATAGAAGTTTATCTGGTTTTCTAAGAACGCATTTCTGATAACCTATACCAAAATTGTGCATGTATTATATAAAATTTACATATTTTGTAAAATCTTATGTACTCTAAAATTTATTGACAGGAAATTCTAGAAATTGGCATGTCTGATAAATAATTCATAGTTTCAGTTTAGCATTTAATGAGCTAGGCACTGTGGGGCTGTCACTATCTAAGACTAGAAGGACTTTATTTACTATTCTTGTAGATTTATTTAAAAAATTGAGAGTGTAGTCACATCTCTGCTTTTTGAAGTTGAAGTTTTAAGTTTCTTTCTAAATGGACTAAAATGGAAGCTCCTAATTTCTTTCCCACTTCCTCCCTCCCTATTAAAAGAATCAAAATCTCTGTGCTGTATCTAATTAGTAGAGATAAGAGAGTTTGTGCTTGACACTCAGCTATACCATCTACTAACTCTGTGCTCTTGAGCACTTTTATTAACCACTCTAATGAGTTTTCTTGCTATGTGTTAAGAGTGATCACAATAACTGGTAGGATTGCTATAGGGATTAAATGAGATGGATTTAAAGCACTTAACATACTTCCTGATACATAGTAGATGTTCAATAAATGTCAACTACTATTATTGCCTAGGACCAACCAACTAGGGTGGTAGTAGACACATAATAAATGTGTAATTACATCACCCCTAAACCTGAAAAAAATAATGCATTTATGTTCATTGAAATAATACTTGGAAGAATATTGCACAATGATCAAATATCATGTAGAGACTGTATTCTATAATGGTTCATAGGACATACTCTGAAGCCAGGATCTCTGGGTTAAAAAAAATAATCTTGGGTAATAAAGGAAAACTTTCTCACAAATCACTTTTGTTCATCTATAAAGTGGAGATACAGTTGTGACTATTAAATGAATTGATACATACAAAATACTTAGGCCAGTGCCTGACATATGGTATGCATTAGGTAAATGTTATCTGTTAATATTATCCTACCCTGGTATATGACTTAATTGTGATTCTGAAATTAATTAAACGTAGGTTGAATTTTAACTCTACAATATATTAGCTATAAGACAATTTAGAGTTTATTCATGAAATTGTTAGTGTCCAATTTCTTATCTGAACATGTGGAAAATAATCTCTAAGAGAAGAGACTTTTGTAAGTATCAATGGAGAATATGACATAAAGTGTAGAAATCTTGACGTTGTACTATTTTTCTATTGCTAATTATTATTTTCCTAAACCCACCAAACTGTCTTTAAAATCACTCACAATTATTTAAAATTATCCGACAATTTTTAGGGTTTCAAATTATTTTAAAATTCAACCCCCTCCCATGGCCTCCAAAAAGTTGAACTTCCCTGCAAAATTAAGCCAAGAAGAGATAAAGCCCTCAAATTCTTTTTAACATCAGAGAAGTCACCATCTGACATGCTGATTCCATGAATTTCTCCAAATGCTCAGTCTCATATCCAATAAATCCATTCATAAATGGCATTAATCTATAGAAATACTAACTCAAGTACAACTTTTCAAAATTTCTGCAGTAATTTATAGTTATATAAACATTACTCTGAAACATTCATTTTTTGATATGATGGGTTTAGGATACTAGAATTCCAGAATTATCAATCATTTTTTTCTGAGGTTTGCTTACTGGGCTTAGCATAAGTTCTTTGTGAATGGTTATTCCTCCAAAGATAACTAGGAGAAATGAAAGAACTATATCTGATCAAATTCATTTAGCTGGCATCTTATCGTGTGAAATAAAATTTCCTGAAATGCATCACAGATAAAACTAATCCAGTGCCAATGTCATTGACAGTTTAATAACTGATCCTTCACCACAGATCTCTCCCCTAAAAATAGTTATCCATAGCATGTTAAAATTGACTCTTTCTTCTTTAAATAGATCCCAGTACTCAGTATCTTGGTCTGAGTCAGGCCATGTGAATCATAGAAAAAGGTGGATTAAAGTTGGGATGAGCTGTCCTTCCGCTTTGGCCTTCTTACGTGCCTAAAATCACCTCTCTGGCTCGGCTTTGGTTTTGAAGACCAACTAGCCATATGCATTTCTGGACTCCCTGAATTTAAACATGAGCCGTGACTTACAGTCTGTGTGCCCACCATATCTAATCAGTATAACAACGTCAGTAATACATACAAGGGAGTTCTTTGGATTTACTAAGCATCCTAGATGTAACTGGAGGACATAAATCTCCTGATGTGCTTTTTATGATGCAAATTCTATTATTTAGCCAAAAGTGTCAATTTAATATTGCAAATAAGCAACACAGTGCTTGGAGGAGTAATCCAGCATCTGATGGTGCTAAAAGAAGTTACCATTCTTGCATTATAATCTCAAACCTTAAAGCTTGACTTTACATCTTTAATAATAAAATGTTAATACCAATTATGCTTTTAAATTTGTGTATCCAAAGAGTTCATTCCACAGTGGCAATACTTATTTTCAGCTGAATGTTGATTCTAACACTCAACCTTTTAACATTTGTCCCAAATTTAACTTGATACACCTCTTGATAAAAAAGGAGAGCAGAGGGTCAGGTCATTATAATTCCTTGGTTTACTTTTTGAAGTCTAAGCATTCAAACCACACTAGATTCTTGGGAAATTCTTCTTCTTTAACAAAACAAATAGGAAGTAGATCTTTTGAAGTCATCTTCTCATTCCTTCCTCCTGCAGGGAAAATGGAAGCGGAAAGTAATTGAATAATGAGCCTGCGGGGTCCACAGCTTAATCCATGTCCACTGGGGTTTATAAAAGGAATGGGGAGGAGAGACACTTACAGAAGGCATGTAAACAATGTCTATCAATTTGGGAACAAGGAGACATGGAGCAATGGCCACTAACTGGAGTGAAATGCAGTGGATGGAGAATCAGAGGCTCAGTGCAGTCAAGTCTCTATCACCAAAGAGCTCAGCAACTTTGACCAAGAAAGTCTGAGCATTCATTACTGAAGATTTCACTTCACACATGCATTTCAATTTGCAGAATAAGAACAATAAATTTGAATGTGAACGCTTACACCTCAGTGATGGTGGTATTTTGTTTTCCACTAACATTTCATCACAAGAATATTGGAAACATTTCATTTCACTTCTCAAGTGGTTCTTTTTAGCGTAAGAATCGTTTTCACATATAATAATCCCTCCTAAGAGTTAAATCGCGTTCCTCTGTCAGATAAACTATTACATAATCTTTCCCTCAGTTACAGTAGAAAACAGTTGCAACAGTTTAATGCATAGACATCTGAGAAAAACATATCCCCTAAAACAACACCACTCATTAAGACACTGATATAAAAGATTCAGTCTATTACAGTTTGTCTCTTCTATTAACTTGTATTGCAATACATCACAGTAAAGCACCTGCCTATGTATCAGTGAGTGTTGAGTTTTCTAAAGGGTTTATGAATACTACTAATTTCTTCATTGAGGGTAGAGACTAAATTTTCTATTTTCTTCTTGTGTTCATATAGAACAATATCTACCCAGAAATAAGCAAATTTAAGGGCTTCATAAATGTGTTTTGATTAGTAAGTTACCACTGCATCAAAAAGAGAAAATTCTTTCAGAGTGCATTAGCTACTAAATATGATCACACATGATGGTAACCAAATGGCTTGATTTAAACACAATAATATTGACCAGTGTCGTGTAGTGTTACTGTTAAATTAGCTATCTTAAACAATGTAAGAGTATAGTGAACTAGGGAGTATAATGCAGCCTTTAAAATTATGATAGAGGAATATTGATATTCATGAAGAGCTATGTATCACTTAATGATTAAAACAGAATAAAAAAGATAAAAATAGGATCATAATACGATAAGCACTTTGGTGTGTGTGTGTTCTTGCAGTTACAAGTATATATGGGTATGGCTATGTATATATTTGACACTGTTAAATTAATGTAAACTGAGAAGTTTATTTAAAATAACATATACAATTACATTTTGCTGGCAAATATGTCGCTCACCCAAAATCCCACAAGAAGCAAAAGAGACAATAAAAATTCTCTCCTTCTTGTCATCCCTGCGTCAAAGAGCCCAAATTTGAGTAATTGATCTTAAATCACAATCGTTTGATGTGAGCTGAGTAACTGTAATGCTACTTCAGTCAAATATCGTAGTCAAAAGTTTTTTGTTAAATGATGTGTACACTAATTACTTATACAATAAAATTTCTTCTGATATTAAATTTAACATTTATGGTGCTTGAATTGAAATGCAACACTAGTCCTAATAGAGAATGTTTTTGGTTGTACTTTTCTAGGTCTCAGGGTGGCGAACTTTTCCTCTGAATTCCTAACCTGTGAGCTTATGGTAAGATTATAATGAATATACTAAATTTTAGAGAGTTTTTCTTTATTACTCTTGCTTAATAGTGTCCAGTGAATATAACAGTAATGAATTTGCATAACTCACCTGATAGTTTACCATTCTTTTCCATAAATGTTGAAGACTATGTGATATTTTCCCTCGAAATGTTTATGTTCTTGGGTAGGTAATAGAAACCTAGTCATTTGATGAAGTCTTTGATAGGTTTCTAGGTGAATTTGAAGGCATCGTTGAAAAGGTAAGGATTTATACCACTGGAAAATAGTTCTTTGGACATGAATGACAATTTTATATATTAAAATTTTTATAGTGAAGTCTATTTGATGCCAATGAATAGAGGCAATGACTTATTGAAAGTAAAACTTATTTTATCACCTGTCAAGATTTATCAAAATTGGGTTCTTCTATAAAAGCTTGATGTTAGAGCTTCAGAGAATTGAAAGTAAAATATGTAACTGTTGAAATAGAAATGTTAAGAAATAGCCAGTCACTTCTAAGGCGATTTTTTTGAGTGTTATTATTTGTTAATTTCTATGAATCCAATGTGAATCTGGTTTACCCTTATAATTGATTAATTCACATTGTGAGTAAACATAAGTTTGTGTTGTGAAATTAATGCAGTTATTTTTTAGTAGGACAATTTTGAAAGTTTATCTGCTCCTTAGTATATATAATATGGGCATTTATATCATACATTTTATACTTGGGGGGAAATGATCTACTTGGAAACACAAAGGCAATTGACTAAAACTGTTGATTTGGTTATATAGCATTATTGAAATGTATCTTGAAGAAATTGTTTTAAGTGAATGTAGGCAACAAATGCTTCTGGGATCTCTAAGGTATACTTTTTAGTTACACTTTTTTAGAAACCCTCGACAAATTATTATCACAAACAAGTGTCATATAGAAGCAATGGGAAATTCCTCTGCCCTACCAAGAGGACTCTGTTGACAATGGAAGAAATTATTATGAAATATGCTATTTGGATATGCATTCAACAATAACTTTATCTGCAAGAAGTGTTTTTTAAAGTTGTGACTTACATTTCACAAGTATACCTACCTTTTCTCAGAAATTATTTCAACCTATAAACTGTTAAAAAATACTTTAAAAACTTACTATCATCTCTGGTCCTTTAAATCCTCTTATACAAACAAAATACATAGGAAAAATTGCTCATATCTTAACTGCACAATCTCAGTGAATTGTTACAAAATGAACACACCCATAAAAACAGCACTCACATAAATTCAAAAACAAAAAGATAGAACATGAGAGTACCTTGAAGCAGCCCCTCCTTTCTGCTCTTCTCTAGTAACTGTTCCCACAGAGCATAAGCACTATGTTGGCTTCTAGAAGGATAGATTATTTTGCCTCCTTTTTTGCATTCTATAAGTGATATTCTAAGTAGGTACTACTTTGCCTCTTTTTCTCAATATTACGTTTGTAAGATTGTGTGCAGTGGTAAATCACTCTTTCTCATTGCTGTGTAGTACTCAGCTGTGTGAATAGACCAAATTACAATCCTTTCTCCCATTTGTAAGCATTTGGGTAGCTTCCAAACTTTAGCTCTTTGAATAGTGGTCATATGGACATCTGGAACCTGTCTTTTAGGAAACATGTATGTATTTTGTTGGGTATGTAGAATATGCATATGTTCTGCTTTAGTAGATACTCATAGTTTACCAAAGTGGTTATATCAGTTTTTGACACAGGATGTGAGAGTTCTGTTGCTCCTTATACTAACACTGGGAATTTTTCATCTTCCTATATCAGCCATTCTGGTGTGTATGTCAGGATATTTTAATTTGAATATCTTGAAGACCAGTCGTATTAAACACCTGTTTTTATGATTGTCACATTTGAGATGATTATCTGTCATGTGGATATTCTCTTTTTAGAACTGAGTCTTCTGCCCTTTTTCTATATTATCTATTTATTTTTATTATATTATCTATCCTTGTTTACTATGTATACATAATGGGTGTAGGAATCCTTTGTTGGATATCTATGGTCCTGGTTCACAAGATTAAACCATTAAAGTGTCAAGAATTTTGAGACCTGCTTGGTAGTTTGAAAATCTGCCATGATAGAAATATTTCCACCACATACATTGACAAACACTAAAAATCAGAGCTTTATTTTTCCTTCTGGAGAACTAGTTGTTAAACATTTATCAGCACACCACTGGATATTTATTTTGTGTATTAAACCATTTGGTGGATGTTTTCCTTACTCTCCTAATGGTGTCTTTTGCTGAACAGAGTTCTTAATTTTAATTTATTCTAGTGTATTAGGTTTGTTTCTTGTATGATTAGGGCTTTTTGAGTCCTATTTAAGACATATTTACCTTTGCCATAGTTGCTAAGATATTTCCTTATGGTTTCTCTAAAAGCTTTATTGTTTAGACTTTCACATGAAATTATCTCCAGGTTGTAAAGATATTGTTCTATGTTATTACCTTATGCATTTACGATAGTTAGCTGGATAGCTTTTCATTAGAATAGTAGTTGCCCTGTATATATTTTACTTTTTATTTTAAAATTAATACATAAATATACAGACATTTATATGTATGTTTATTTAATAAGTTAATGTAGTTATTTATGAGCAAATTGTAGTATTTCATAAAGATAATATATGTATTTATGCATTGCCTACTATAAGTTTCACGCACCACAATCAGTTATGTGGCCATAATTTTGAAATAGATATTCATCACCATAGTAAATTAATATTTGACTTTAACCCTAAATGTATTATGATAATTTATTTCCATCATATATTGTTAAAGGAACCAAAAGTCTGCAAAATAAATATTCTACAGAATCATTTTAAAAACTCAGAATATTATGCTAACTTTTAGGCATTCAGATAAAAATATTATTAAAATGTATTTAGTTGCTTCAAAATATTATGTTTAAAAAGTTACATAAACACGTAACAGCCATGATAAATACATTCTAAAGGATCAATTATAGAATACTATTTTGTGTACTTTATTAAGATGTTTTTGTCTTGTGATTTATATACATGGATATATTTATATAAAATTTTCCATGAAAAACATGGTAATAGATCACATACCTGTTTTGTGCATGCTAGGAATGATACTATAAAAGCCAGTATTATTTCTTCCTTAAAATTTTGAGTCAATTATGTAAATGTGTATATGTTTGCCACAGATTGTATTGTCCTATTATGCATGCTTTTTGAATTGCGTATGTTTTCCTCTTGAACTAATCATCCTGATGTAAACATATTCAGTTTTCCCTGTAACAATTGAAATATTTGAAAGATGTGACACATAATGGAATTAAATAATTATTTTCAAATGAAAAGTTTAATAGTTTCAATACGCACATATCAAACTGAGTGTTTTTTGCATCTCTGGGTCCTTAATCCAAGCCATTTCATTGACTTCAGAGTAACTCATAACTCAAGCTACAGAAATGCAAAAACAAACTAATATGTTGTTTTTAGTAAAGAGTTATTCTTTTTTAAGTCCTTATAAGAGTAAAAAAATCTGATGAGAAAAATTGGGGGATTATAGATTAAAATCTTTGAAACTAAAGACAGATGGTATTTCATTTATTTTCATATATTTGGAGAGCATAGGGTTTGTATCAGAGCTGTTTTTTTCTTTTAGACTTTCTTGCCTGTTTTAGGTAGCCAACAGTGAAGAAATATATAGAGTGTGTACTAATTTTAAAAAGCTAATTAGATGATTTACACTTTTACTAAATTACTTATTTCTGTGGCATAATTAAAGCAGGAAGAACAAAGGTGAGACAGGAAAAGGTGTCTTGAAGATTGGTCCAAAACTTTACAGGACATTAATAGCTAACTCTGCTCCTGCACTAGCGTTTTCAAGTAGCTAAATAATGAGTTTATCTGTGAAACACAGCATGGGTTACAGAAGGAAATATTTCAGGATTCACTACATGAAGGCGTCCCTGAAGGTAAATGATAGTTAAAAGGAAAAAAATAAAGAGACACAGACCATAGATATACGTAATTGATACCAATATACTTCATTTTCAGAGATGACAGCTTGGGGACAAATCAAGTCCAAAGACATGTTATTGACATAATGCATGAAGGAAAATGGAAGACACTAAAGAGTTATAAACTTGTAGAGTATTTTACTAGGCATGACTTTAACCCAAAATTAAAAGATTGAATTATGCAGTAAAATTCTAATCTGAGAGCGTGAACACCCTTTAAAAAGGCCAAAAAAAAAAAGGTAAAATACAGTCAGAAAAAAAAAATAACTAAAATGTAGTGTTAATATAAATGAAGATTGAATTTGAGAATAAACTTATTGGAATCACAAAATACTCTGTATTTATTTTAGTTTCTATTCAATGATATATTTATCTCATTGAACTGTTAAAGTACAGTGTTAACGGTTTTTTCCCCCTAAAAAATAGAAATATTTGCTAGTTCCAGGCACAATATCTTATAGTAGCAGATGCTCTCTAAATTTTTGCTGTCTAGAAAACCAATTGTATATGAACGAGACAGATGTTAGACAGGTTTCTTTTGCAGTATCAAACACTTGTTTTCTCAAACATATCCCCTTTCCATCCTTTCTCCTCTCTTCCCTCCTTCCTTCTTTTCCTTCTTTCTTTCCTTCCTCTTTCCCTGCCTCCCTCTTTCTCTCCCGCTTTCTTTCTTTCTATTAACAAACATTTATGTCAAACTTACCAAGTGGTAGGCTCATATCTTTATTGATTTCCCAGTCTGATGAGGAAAAAAAAGGATTAAATAAACTTGTAAAATAAACCTCAATTTTGATAAATGTTATGAAGGAAAACATCCTCAAATGTAGAATAATTGGGACAGGAGTTGATATTTAAGTTAATACTTTAAAGGAAAGATGGAGTTTAACACATGAGGAAATGGAGAGGGGAAGGAGAGTATAAAGAGATTTATAGGATCTGAGGAAAAGGAGAGCTTAGAATGTTCAAGAAACTAAAAGAATGTTAGTGTAACTGGAGCATAGTAAATAAAAAGGAGAGGAGCTTGAGATGAGGTAAGCTTTGTAGGCTGTGAGAAGTATATTGGATTTGGTTGTAAATGCCACTGGAAGCCATTGAATGCTTTTAAGCAAAAGTGTATAGTAATCTCATTTATGTTTTAAGAGAAGTGCTTTGTGCAGAGTAATTAGTGGGAAGACTAGAAGTAGGAAGATCATTTAGGAGGAGACATTTGCTGAATTCCGAGAGAGAGTGAGCTGTGATGGCCTGGACAAGGAGGGGATCACTGAGATGGATTTGCAGTCTATTTTGGAGGCAGAACCAAAAGGACTTAATAATTAATTGGATTCAGAGGGTGAGAGAAAAAGAGACGATAAGAATGAGTCCTAGACTTGAGCAATTGATCGTATAGCAAGACCATCCACAATTGATTTGGTCAAGATGGAGTTGGGAGGCAGGCTCTAGTAAAAGAATCAGTAACTCCGTTTGGAATCAAGAATGTATTGTCTTACCTCTTTGTACTCAGGGTGCAATTTGCAGTTGTTACATCAGATGAAGACCAAATTAGGAGTAGGGAATAAGGATTCAATACTGGACATCCTAAGGACTCGTTACAGCCAATAATGTGGCAAACCAGTCTATTATAGCTCATTGTCCTGGATTGATATTTGTAGAAGTATGTATGAATTGACATTGTAAAAGCATTACATGGTAACTATTGGGACCTAAGCATTCTATGGAATGAGCTAAAATTACATACATATTTAATACAACAGATTTCAGCAATATTTGGGATTTTAAAGTGAGTCCATAGTGAGATATGGACAGTATATGGAAGGAAAGGGGTAGCAATTTACAGAAACAATTGGAAATTCTGGGTATCTTTTAAAGAAACAATTGGGAAAAATAGGAAAAAATTTATTTCAATGAGCAAAGAATCTCTATTAACCCAACCTCTCACAATCATACATAAGCAAAAGTAGAAAGAATATGGGAGGTAGAATTTACTGGAATAAGTAGAATTATAATTATTGTTATATAACTAACTATAGACCTCTGTCATCACCATTATCTTCTCGAGAAAACCATATCTGTCAACTTGAGAGAATCTGATAGAAAAGAAATGAGAACGGAGCATTGTGCTCATTTTATTAACTTGCAAAGAGGTTTCTATACATGCATATCTGCCTTCCTTGACAAAGTTGAAAACATTGAAAACCAAAACTGTCTTGGCATTCCTTATATCTTTTTGTCTGTGAAGGTGGGAAAACTGCTTGTCATGAAATTGTAATTGCAGCATGCAATTCCTGCTGCCTAGTTCCACTAATTTAATAGCATAGATATGTTATGATTTACATCCATCCTCAATACCACAATATGATCTGTATTCTGACACGTTTTACCTGAAAATTTGACCTTAGGAACTTTTTGCATTTATTTCAGAACCTCTCACTGCTAAGAAAAATAAGATATTTTATGATTACACAGAGGAGGGATCTGAATATTACCTTTTAAGAGAAGAGGCAATCACAGGACCATCACCTCTGGCAAATCTGAATTTTAGTCCAACATATTCCTAACTATAATCTTGAGATCGGAATATGATATTTAGCCATGATTAATAGATATGGTACAACTTGGCATTTAATCATATAGCTTCTCATTCAAAGAGTTCCTCTTTCCCCATGATAGCCATAATTTATGTCGGCAACAGAAGAATTATGATATGGTAAAAGTGAGGAAATTAAAACTTTAATTATCTCAGAATTTTTATCTGTTAATTATATATATTGAATTTTCAATCTCAGATTCAAATAAATCAGCTAAATATGCTTATTTTAAATCTATTGTTACATGTTATAATCACATATTCAGTGAATTTATTTCAATGTATAATTATTGCAAAAAATTCAAATATATTCTCTTTAATGTAAAACACTCCAGAATATGCACTCATTTTAACATTTGCATCTTATTCCAATCTGGTGGGTTAAAAGGAGAGAGAGTGTCACATGAACACCTTGTTATCATGAAATAAATGTAAGTACAAGGTGTTTCATTTATTTTGCTATATTCAAATAGGTAAATATATTTTTTAATTAAATTGGTGTCTCTATTATCTGCCTAAAGTAAGGTTGTGAGTATTTTAGCCTCTAAGTATATTATCACAAGAAATTCTAGTGGTATCAATAAGAACTTGGCATAGAAATTCTACTGGTTCCCTAGCACTGTTGCCAAGTGATCTGGAATGGACAATCATTGGTAGCGTTGTAAAAGCTAATGGAGAAATATGGTGGGGAAAGGCTGAGGAGGTTGAGGAAAGTTTATTATTGCTCCAAAATATTAAGTAACTTTTAACAGATTTAATAATTATTATTCTGTTGATATTTGTATTTTGCTGGATATTTATATTTATAGGAGATCATATGGTGGCTGTGTGCGCACGTGTGTATGTGTGTGTGTGTGTGTCTGTGTATGACAGAGAGAGATTACAGATATTCTAAATATTTTAAAGCAGCATAATTGGAATCCACTTTCCTACTCCTTTCTACCTTAAAAACACTATTTAAGAGGTGAGCCCTGTGGCCTAGTGGTTAAGTTCAGTGTACTCCACTTTGGCAGCTGAGGTTCATGGGTTTGTATCCAGGGCACAGACCTACACCACTCATCAGCCATGCTGTGGTGGCAACCCACATATAAAGTAGAGGAAGATTGGCACAGATGTTAGCTCAGGGCTAATCTTCCTCAGCAAAAATAAAAAAACAAAAACAAAAAACCCACTATTTAATATCTGTGAAACAATGAGCAAATCACAAGCTCTGAACAACTATAATTTGGGAGCAGTGTTAGTTTTCTTTTAAGTGTAGGTTTTTAAAATGAGCTTTTTGCCCAAGCTATAAAACCTATAAAATGATTTTAAGATAGATTCTGAGATAGATTCTCTCCCTGAAAGTGTTATATGAAAAATATTAGCTAAGAGGGGCTTTTTATTTTGATAAGTCACTGAAACCGAGTTAAGATATTGAAGTATATTTCTTTCTCATTATAAGTGATAATGTTTATAATCAACTGGTACTTACATTCAAACATAAATCTTTGTGAGGTTTGTCTCTAACCTCAAAAGGTTATAACATGTCTCTTATTAATAAGATTGGTTTTCCATTTTCATAAGATCTGTATGTCTACTAGCATATAAATCTGTAATAGAGATGGGATTACTGTGGCATCATTATTTTATAGTGAGTCTGTTTGCAATAGCAGAGTAAACGTTCTCCTCATTGTGATCATTGATTTTTCTATTCTTAAATGTATTTTTAAAAATTGGAAATCATTATAACACATATATATATTTACTTGCTATATTTAAATACATTTTTATCTATTAACGCAGTCATTAAGGTAAGAGTCTTTACTTCAAATTATTCATAACATTTAATTTCATTCATGAATTTTCATACATTCTTAAAAGTATCATTAAATGAGGAAGTCAATTGTTCTGCTAATGTAAATTTCAAGCATGACAGGTAAAATGTTATATAAAAGGCTTACCATGCAAAATTGTTTTGAATACTGTTGCTGGAGCATTTGCCCACGCATGAAATAGAGATATAACTACAAAATTTTCAGGTCAAACTGCAGCATCAGGAAAAGGTTGAATATAAATTAAGGATGAAATCCAATATATTTGGGAGGGACTTCATTTTCTTCTTGAGAAATCAAAGAAGGACACACTTATTAAACCTGGTCTGAAATTTCTCAAGTAAAACCAAAAAACTGACTTTGCTAAGGACACGTATAACAAAAGCACTAGCTTGTTCAGCATTTCATTTTTAACTTTTGGAAATAATTTTGGTTAAAAGTATATATGTAAAGGATTAAAAGACATTGTGCGTGCTCTGAGGGACACAGGGAGAAAGGATTTCACCAGGAAATAACCATGTGAGAACGTTCATTCCCTGGTGTGTTCAACACAGACGTAGATTGGAAGTAAACTGTGTGCATAACCCAGTGCTGATTGCTGGGCTACAGACTGAATAAGAGCTCATTTTAGAACTCTCCAATTAGTGAAGAGGGAGGGCATGTGGATACATAAGTTATAAATCATCCAAACAGCAGTAAAATGTATTGAGCATGCAAAATGTGCCAGGCAATGTGCTAAAACCTCTACCATGATTACCTCTTTTAATCCTCACAATGCCCCTGTGAGAGAAGGACTCTTGCTTCCAGTAAAGCTGAGATTAACAGAAGGTATAAAACATGCTCATGGCTTCACAATCAAGGAAAAGTGTAACAGAGATGATCGATCCTATTAGAAGGATATGAAGCAAATGTCATAGGAGAGGCTAGGATAAAACTAAATGCCTCTGGGAGTCTGTGAAAGCATCCTTCCTTGTGGGTGTAAAATTTGAGGTGTGTCTTATAGAAAGGGTATGAGGTTTGCTAGGTAGTGAAGGCAGATAAAGGGAATGTTTCCATCTAATAAGATTTTCTGGAAGCATAGCATTCTGGCCTTCCTTTTACCGCTTATATGTGACAGTGGGACAACATGATTTCTGAGGTCTTTTGAGGTCTCAAATTTTATGATGCTGTATCTGTTTACTCTACATAAAAATAAGGGCCTTCTGAGTAAATGACGAAATATCTGAGACTTTTGCCAATATACCACTGATTTTCCAGAACGAAGAAATACTTCTTGTATTCTATACATGGATAAAATAACATCTGTTTTCTCCAGAGATAGCCAGTTATATGTAGAAATTTTCCCCTTTCAAGGAGGATGGGAGAAAACTCTGATAGTGCCATATCCGGGGCCAATTTAGCCAATCTGTGGTAGTTGATAACTTGGGATTCTATATCCTATAAATCCAGTTACTTCTGTTTGGGGCTTTCTTTCTTTGTTCCCCCCCACGCCCCGCCCCACAAATGTTTTCTAGTTACTTTGGGAAAATTTCATGTTTTAGACTTAAAAGGATTTCCCACATTCCTATGGGAAGAGCCAAGGTATTTATAGCACGCCCCAGAGACATGTTGCACAATGCTGGTGGGATAGACACTTAGACATCCCAATGGAGTAGGGGTGATAGCAAAGGAAACAAAAGGTGACAATGATTACACATTCTCTTCAACTTGGGCATTATCCTTATGAAATATTGAGTGAATGAGAGTTAGAATGAATTTATTAGAAAGATTTCCCAAAAGTTTTGCAATATCATCTGTGTTTATAAAACATTAGCATAATTTTTGTCCAAGAAAAAAAATTGCAAAATCTCCCTTCTTATTTCAGGGAGAGTTTTGAGAGACTGGAACAAACTTATAAAAGTTAGCATCATTAATCAGAGCTTTCAGGACCTAAGGTAACTGGAAAGACTAGTACATACGAGGTGATCCCACCCATATAAATATATCTGCTTTTATATGTACTTTAAGCATCTGAAATAATTCGAGTCACACACATCACAGAAATTGAATTGCACGTGAGTGAATGAGAGTGTTTCTGAATTGAGAATTATTGCAAGAGTCAAAGGGATATTCTCAGACATATGTGAAAGTGATGACTTGGTATCCAGAACTGAAGATGTGCATTGAGAATTCATGGCTTTGAGTGTGGTATTTGAAATCGTGTCAATGAACAACCTTCATAATGGAAAGAAAAAAGTCACTAAGGCTTAGAAATTGGAGGAGAAATAGAAGAGTACAATCTCAGAGAAGTAAAACTGAAAGAAGTAATTTCTCAAGCAAGGGACCTTTGTTCCAATCCTAGCTCAGCCATTTACTCCTTGGATAACTTGGGTGAAGTAGTACTACTCTGTTCCTTACGTTACTCATTTCTTAATGGGAGGGTTATAATAGTTCCTAAATGATTGTTGGGTGCATCACATGTAATAGTGATAATAAAATTAACAGCAACAACATCAGGAAAAGACCATTGGATTTGGCCGGGAGAAAGTCATTGAAATCTTACCAAGTCATTTGCCATATTGAGATTTTTTTCTTAGAGGGGTATTTTGACAAACTGACATACTGACTACACGAATATGTGAGTATGTGTTTAGCTTTGTAATTGTGTAATAAATATTGTTTACAGGAGTATGCTCTCTCTTAACTGCTAATAATAATACAGATGTACACCTCCTTGAATAGTATTTACAAGGCCAAAAGAAGTGTTAAAGAAAATATCATCTACATGTTTTTGCATCAAATAGATGAATTAATAAACAATGAAAAAAAAAATACTTGAAATCATTTTAAGACCCTTGAGTGTTCCTATTTTTCTGTTATCTGACAGATAATGTAGTCTTTGAATTTGGTGTTGAAATAGTATAAATATACCAGAGAAGAAGCCTGAAAATATTTTTAGGAATATAAAATATAATATTTAGCTATATTTAAAGCTATATAATCCTTAGCTATATTTAAAATATCCCTTATTTTAAAAGGAAATAGATATGAGAGATCTCAATGCAGAAATTATATATGGAACAAATATTCATCTGAGAATAAAACAGGGACATAGCGTAAGGGGAAGGCAGTAATTACCTGTCCAGTTTTAGAATGACATGTTTAGCTCTTTGATACTGACAGACAACATTTCCAGTCGTGTCACCAAATGCACCACCAGAATAATAAGAGCTCAGAGACTTCTCTTGTGGCCTGCCTATGACCTTTCTCTTTAATTCTGGAACAGTCTAGTTAATATAATCATTACTACTAGCTAAAACTACATTGTAAAGAAAAAATATATAATTTAATTATTCTGTTCCTAAAAACTATGTTACTCCCTGATTATCAAAAAGAAATCAAGATTGAGTTACATTTTCTGAGAATGGGAAACTGGAAAATTAAATGTAATAATATTTCTTCTAGTCAGCCTCAGTAAATTTATCTGAAACAAAAATGATTTTAAAATAACGCTTAGCAAAGTGCTTTCCACTCATTCAATCAAAATTCTGTGTAACTTCCTAAAGAAAATAATTGCATAACTAAAGACCCAGACAGTATTCTAACATAATCTTAAAAAGTTATCTTTATGGAACTAGATACATTATATACATGTGTTTTCATCCACTTAATTTAATGTGTGGTTTGAAATGAGTCACTTTTACATCAAACGTATGCTATATTACTTGTACTATGGTGAGTGGTTTTATCTTTCATTTATAAAAATATAAACAGGGACAAATACTTAAGCAAATCTTTTACAAATTCAAACAAATAATATATTTATTTCACTATGTTGTTGCTTTGTCATTTAAATGCTCAAATTTTAGAGAATAGTGACAAGTTGTCTTCTTAACCATGGATTTCTTCCTTTAAGATTTCTGCTCCATATTAAGATATTTTTGTCCTAAAATTATGATTAGAAGAAAAAGAAAAGATAAAAAATCAATGCATTTATAATATTTAGTGGAAGGAATACAAAGAATTCAGAATTCAGGCCAAAAATCACAAAAAAGCAGTGCCCGTCACAGGCTCCTGGTGGGCACTTTACTGGATAAAGTGGTCCCACCATCGTCTCTGTCCAGGCTGAATTGCTAAGTGAAATTAATTCCATTTCTCACTTTTAGTTTTTCTTCTGTCAAATTTAGAAAGCAGCCTGCCAGTTATGATTAAGATTTTCTTAGAAATAGATGCTGGGACATAAGAATACAGGACTGTGAAACCCATTGTGTAAGCACGGTGGTTTAGAGCAGCTGTATGCAAATTTAGGTGCACAGCATTTTCGGGGCAAGCTTGTTAAAACACACATATTTAGGTACCGCTGCCTCTGAGGGTGGCTGACTCAGGAGATCTGGAGTCAAGCCTGGGAAGTGACATTTTAATCAAGCATTCCGAGGGGATTCTGACGCAGGTTGTGTTTACATCACCTTTTGGGAAACTATTTCTGAGAGGAATGAAGAACAGAGTATATTTTTGTATGAAAAACAAAGTGTTTGGGGGAGAAAATGAGAAATATAAAAAATGTGAAGAAGGGGCAGTAGTAAGAACAAAGGGACTCTAGTATTGAAGCACTTAGTGAAAATGAATCACCATTTTATTTACTCTTCACAAAATCTCTATGAGAGGTATTATTACTTCTATCTCAGAAAGAAAATCTGAGACTCAAAGATATTAATGACTTTTCCATATATTCCCAATATTAGACCTCAAAGCCGAGGTCATTTCCACTATACCAAGTGTGGACAGATGACACAAGGAAGAAAGAAACTTTTTAAGCACCAACTGAAAGGTGAACAGGTTTTTGTTTTTGTTTTAATCACCTTCCTGAAAGCCACGTACCAGTTATATGTTGAGAAGTAAGGAAGAAAGATGAAAAACACACCCCCACACACCCTATGTGTGCATGCGTACACACGCACACAAACAAATCTTGCTCACCACCTGGAAACTAGTGGCTACAGAGTTGTTTCCAGTCATTAGGTCATTAATGCTCCCAGAGGGTTTTCCTAAATCCAACATTATGTACTTTATCACTTTTTGTACACATATTGCCAATAAATCCAACTTCTTAAGCTTGTTCTCACCTTGCTCTTCAGAACATTTTATAGAAAAGCCGTTTTATCCTGAATAAAATTTTCATTTATATTCACATGATGCATCAACTTTAAACCACTTAGCCAATTATCATGAGTCAGTTTTGTTTTATGGAAATTGAGTTAAAAACTATCTATCTTTGAACTATGAAACTGTGAATATTGTCATTTCCAATTACCTGAATGCACAAGTGGGGAAACTGAGGCTTAGAGTGACTGACTTCTTTCTGTTCTTTTGAACTTAAAAAAAATTCTTCTCCTTAGACAGTTATTAACCAGTGTTATTACACAATGCTTTCTCCAACGGATGAGACACACCCACAGACACACACATACGTACTTTCATTTTCAGTTTCTATGGCAAAATTTTATCTTGTGTAGTACATATACCTTCTGGAATCCCTTTTTCCCTCCCTTTTCTTATGTGCTCTTACCTGCTACTAGGTGCTAAAATATTGCTACCTAATGAATAATATTTTGAATGAAAGGGATTCAACATTATTATCTCGCAAAAACAGTTACATTTTAATTGTGAAATGTTAAAGACAAAGAAATTCTTCAGTTCTCATTTGAAAAAGGTTTTAATCATGGAATAAGGAAAAGTGAATTTGATCTAATGGCCAAGGGACTAAGTAATAATACTTTTAACCAACTGATGGATGAAAACCAGCCCTCTAACTCAACATATTTACAGTACAAAGTGTTACATTAGTTTAATTAGTTGCCATGCAAAATCCTAAATCAAAATCTCTGAATTCTCCTCAGTTCTTTAATTCTATACCCAACCCTTAATCTTTCTACCAACTGCTGGAGTAGCTCTTATGCCATCTTCTCCCAAATTCTCATTGTCAACAGACTTTTGGAAGCCTGAGGCTAATACAGGTCGTATAAAATATGTTAAGCGACTGATGATGACATGATACTGGCCAACCAAGTTGGACAATACACAGAGAAAATGGAGTTCAAGTTCTGCTGGGCATTTTCAACTAATGTTTATGAAAAACTGGTTCAACAATGTTTACTTACGAAGTGCCTCACTGAAATTCTTCAGTCTAAATACATAGGAACTATCACGTCTTCACACATTTGAATAGATTGTTCCTATCTGGCTAGCTCACATATAATGCTGATTAAATAAATTATCCATCTGTGAATCCGCTTGGCTTAGCTTTTAATACTTACTCTCTATTGTTTCCACACTATATCTACCCTTCTCTCTGCTCCCAACATGTCAGAAACAAGTAATTTAGTTGCTAAGACTTTTCCGTTTGTCTAAAGGCAAACTTATCAACCTCTATAAAAATGTGTATATTATCTTGCTCCCTCTTTGATATACCATGAATATCTGGGAGAATCAAGATTAGACTTTAGTCGATTTGACTTGTTGATAATGAGGTGGTAGGAAAAGCAGTAAAAGTACCAAAAAAAGAGCTTTAAAGCCCATTTAAGCTTACTAAATCCTTTCAACAGAACATATTTAATTCCGGTAGTAATAAAATGGATGGGATTTCATTGTAAAGCTGAGCAGAATTCAGCTTCTAATATGTCAGCTTTACATGACAGATTATTAATAAACTGCCACTGTTATCACTTGATACCAATCTTTGGTGACTACCTATTTTTGAACTTGAAACTCAAATGTGTTTTTAAAGTAATCTTTACTTTGTGAACCAGTTTCTTCTTTTAAATACATTTTTCTCTGCTCTGTAGAAATTATTGTGTCACTTAATTCATAGTTTCAATTTCATTATACTAATATATTACAAACATCACTAGGACATTATATGACAATGTTTAGATAGATAGATAAATAGATAAAGGTTTTTTTTTAATTTAACGAAGATGAAGACAAGGCATAGTAAGAATTAAGAAAGAGCGTTTACTTTAAACTTAGTACCTAACAAAATGAGAAAGTTGGTAAATTCCATTTTCTCAACTAACTTGCCCCAGTGTGTTTCCCTTTTTCTCTTTTGTTCATCTATCCCTGTTCTAGATACCCATTTTCTATTGCCCATAACTTCATTAATTCAACAAAACACATTGAGCATCTGTATGAAACAGGCATTATGCTAGTCTTGGAAAACTAATAGGGAGTGGACAGAGCCTGTGGGGAATTTACTGTTCAGGAGAGCTCCCAGAGTCTAAGGTCATCCTCCAGCTACAAAGGAGTCATCACCTAGGAAATTCTGTGTGCTGTCTATCTCCTTGTCATTGCATCAAAACTTTAGCTACCCATCAGAGGAAAGGTAAGAGCTACTTTACAATAGGTTGTAATTAGTAGATTAAAAGACATAGAATCTGATGATGGTAAAGAAAGTGTGCATAATGTCATAGATAGGGCAAAGCAAGTAGAAAAACTTATAGATCCACCAAGGTATGACTCACTGCATTGTATGTAAGTGGCATATATTTTCCTCATTGTTGTAATTGGATGGTTATTGACAAAACTGATTACTACTTGGACAAAGAGGTAAATAAGGGTTCATACTCTTAGGGATTCATCTGTATTTACTGAGCACTTATTACACACCACTGTGCTGGATGATTTCACATAAATAAGAGAGTACTCTTTTTGGGATAAAAAGAGTACTTTTTGGAAGCCTGATTCTTTTTATAATTGTGTGACCTCACACAAGTCATTCATTTCCTCAGGTCCTCCTCTGTTGAAGTATAAAACAAGAAGGGTGTGCACTGTGAATTTTGAATCCTTTCATGCTTTAAATTTAATTATTCTTATTGCATCAGTTGGGATGCTTTTGGCCACACGTAATAGGAAACTAACTTAGTAAACTCTAAAAAAGGGTTTATTATCATACATTACAAGAAGCTGAGCAGTTGTATGAATGATTAATTCAGTGACTCACTGACATCATCAAGGACCTAGGTTCTTTCCATTTTTGTGCTCTGTGTCCTGTCATAGACTTGTCTTTGGCCAGCTTCCCTCAGGATTGAAAGACGGCTGCCATAGTTGTAGGTTTCGCATCCAGACACAAGATACCCTGTAGAAGAAGAGGGACTTTGCCTTCTTTGTCTTTTCAGATTTAGGAAGCATTTGGAGAAGTCCCACCTGACTGCCACTGCCAGCAAATATCCCTTCACCTCTTATTGATCAAATGTGTCATATGCCCCAGCCTAAAAGAAAGTATTACTTGGTTTTGACCAATCATGTTTACCCTCTGCATCTGAAAATCTGTCCTGCTTCCATAGAAGCTCAAGTCTGCACAGAGAAAGAACTTTAATAATTCAAGTTTTCTTAAGAAGGAAGAATGGTTCTTGGCCAGGCATGCAGTGGTATCTGTTATACTTAGTATGCTTTGTCGGTAAACTACATTCTTCCTGGATGAATATTTTTATTTTCCCTGAGGAAAAAATAAATAAACTGTGGGTGTACTTTAAAATGAAAGTCTCCAAGGATACGCAAATCAAATTAAGTAGGTGATTGCCTCCTAAATAGGCAATTCTTGTTGTTTACATTCCCATCCTTTCTCAAAATTCTTTAGTGACTCCTCATTTTCAACAAAATAATTTAAAAATGTACAGAATGAAAATTTGCTCTCTCCCTGAATTACACACCTCTGTTCCTATCCACAACCACCTGTATGCATATTCCATTTGTTTTCAAGCCGCTGTCTTTGCCCACGCTGTTCTCTCAACACCACAGCAATCACGCCCTCAGTGGCATCCTCCACCTCCTCAATCCTCCCTGTAACTCTTGCTTCTACCTGACTAGCTCATGCATATTTGACTGATAAAGAAGAGGACTTACTCTTCCTTCACTCCTTCAAGCCTCAGTGATATACTTTACTTCCCATGTGAAGTATTTCATGAATTCTCAGCTGACCTATTGCTCTTTCATTTTCCCATTGAGCTTTAGCCATATTCCTGTTAGATTAATTAGTTTGTGGTTTTACACCTACTTGATGATCTCTCTCTGCACTGGATTCTACACTTTTTAAGCATAAACCTGATGTCCTTGCTGCTTTTGTACTTGACCCTGTAATAACTGGCATAAGGCAAGGTGTATTGTGTGTTTGCTAGAATGTGTGTCTGGGCAACAGATGGTGTTAGAATCAGTATACATAAACCAAGAAAATAGTTCGATATTTCTTTTCTTTTTCCTTGACAAGAAAATAAGATAGCCTAGAGAAGTGCATCTCAAAATTTTCCACAAATATCAAAGTGTTTCCCTACCTAAAAACTTGACCTGGAAGGGACAACCTGCAGAATATAATTAGTTATTTGCAAGTGCAAACTTTCTTTAAAAATGGTGTTTATCCTTTTGAAATCTTGCTAGTTTTATATTTTACAGTGTTTAGTCTTTTAAGTGCTTTGTAAGTCTATATTCTATGTCATAAAATATCTAAATTTTGTTGAGCATAAATAACATTTATGTATCATTATGTAAGCAATTTCCAGGAAAATTCACCTTATTTATCCTGATACCCTAAGAAAGCCATTATATACTCTCTAAGGGATTGAATTCTCTAATCAAGAGAGATGTATTTAAGAGAATAGAAAATAATCCATGAGCTATAACATTTTGTCAACACCATTGCTAAGAGCTGCCTTCTCGAGTAACTAATTTAACCTCACTGTACACTAAACAAATAAAATCCTTATGGTTGTGTTGTTAGAATTTATTTTCATATATATCTCCATTTTTGGAAAGGTTTGCCAGTGCAAATTGTACTCATCTCCTTGAATGCAAGGATTCATATAAATAACAGTCTTTAAAACATAAGAATAGTTTGATTTATGTTTCCCATTTATAAATGTATTAGTAGATTGTGATTGTTTTAGACAAGTACTGGAAAAGAAAAAAATATCCCAAGATGAAATCACTGGGGAAGAAAAAATCTACAGGAAAAGAAAGCAAGCCCTAACGGCATAGCATTTGAGTTGTCACAAATGAGGAGGCAGCCAATAAATGATTCATTCTGTTTCCATCATAGCATATTTATAAATCCATCTGACATCTCTGGCCTATCAGAGGGCTGAAAAATGAAATTAAAGGTTTCCTACTACGGATGACACCATCAAAGAAGGGGTTTAGGGAGGGTTATTGGCCATTTTCATTTATTTCATTTCTCTCTGTTCCATCCTTGACAGCTCTAACACGTAAGGTCTTCATTCCCAGGAAGCAGGGCCAAAGTTTAATCTCCTGTTTTGTTTTCACCAAGGACATTTGGTTGTTTTCATAATTGCATGAAAAGATGAATAATATATATAATTCTGGGAGTATGTTATGGTAGAAAAAACTACAAAAAGCGACTTTAAAAAATAGAGATCTATAATTTTTTGTTGATATCTGTGGATATTTGAAGCCTTTTCTTTTTATTTCTTATATCTAAAACTATTTTCATATTCTTTTAAAAATAGTTTGGCAATGTTGAGAACAAGTTTAAAAAATAAAAGAGAAAAGAGAAACAATAAAGGAAGAGAAAAGCATTCCTATTAAATCCACCATCCTAGGGTGCAGATTCTGAAGTACCAAGACAAACAACATTTTCATGCTTTCCTTCCCAGTCCTTGTAGGCACTCACCTGCAGATACCATCATTCAAAACGTGCATTTCTTTCAAATTTAAACTGAACACACATTTTCACTCATAAGAAATGTATCTCCATTGTTACATACATAGTCTTCAAAATTGTAAATTTAAAAGACTATATATGATTTCAGTTCACAAAGATTCCTAATCAAAACCAAGGCAGAGTTTAGTGGGTTTAAAAATGTATGTTTACAGTAACAGAGAGGAAATTAACAAAATATCTTGTGATTTTACAGTTACCAACTTAGACAATCCTTTTCATTTTAGAAACCATTTACTGATATTACTGAGTTTTAATAAATATTTGAGTATTATCCTTCTGTTTATTAAACATATTTTAATGAAATTACATAAGATTGAGATAGTTAATAGGAAACAGGAGAAACTTGAGATATAGGCAATTTGAGAACTGAATGTCCTTCATTTAAGTTTTTAGTAAGCAAGTACTACATTGTCGTTTATTGTATTTTATTGATATATAATTGACATATAACATTATATTAGTTTCAGATGTACAACATTATGATTCAAAATTTGTGTATATTGTGGAATGATCACCACAATAAGGCTAGTTAACATTCATCTCAATACATAGTTACAAAAAACATGATTTTTTTGTGTGATGAGAAGTATTAAGATCTACTCTCTAAGCAACTTTGAAATTTGCAACACAGTATTATTAACTATAGTCACCATGCTGTACATTACATCTCCGTGGCTTATTTATTTTATAACTGGAAGTTCATACACTTTTTTACCATCTTTACTCTTTTTGCCCACCCCCACCACCACCTCTGACAGCCACCAATCTGTTCTCTGTATCTATGAGACTTTTTAGTTTTTTTGTTCCTTTTTAGATTCCACATATAAGTGAGATCATATGGTATCTGTCTTTCTCTGACATATTTCACTTAGCATAATGCCCTAAGGTTCATCTGTGTTGTAGCAAACAGCAGATTTCCTCCTTTTCTTTATGGCTAATATATATATAACAATGCTGCAAGAAACATGGAATTGCAGAAATCTTTTTGAGATTGTGATTTCATTTCCTTTGGCTATATCTCAGAAGTGAGATTGCTGGATCATATGGTAGTGGTATTTTTTGAGGAAC
The DNA here is from genome assembly GCF_041296265.1 of Equus caballus. NCBI lineage: Eukaryota > Metazoa > Chordata > Mammalia > Perissodactyla > Equidae > Equus > Equus caballus. The sequence continues at coordinate 43,392,424 of NC_091706.1, read as the reverse complement.
CTCCATACAGTTTTCCATAGTGGCTGCACCAATTTACATTCCCACCAACAGTGTACAAGGATTCCCTTTTCTCCACATCCTCAGCAGCATTTATTATCTCTTGTCTTTTTGATAATAGCCATTCTAACAGGTATGAGGTGATATCTCATTGTGGTTTTGATTTGCATTTCCCTGATGATTAATAATGTTAAGGACCTTTTCATGTACCTGTTGGCCATTTGTATGTCATTTTGAAAAATGTCTATTCAGGTCCTTTGCCTGTTTTTAAATCAGATTATTTAGATTTTGGCTAATGAATCTAATAAGTTTTTTATACTGTATTTTGGATATTAACCCAAATATTAACCCAAGTATTCTTGGATAGGTGGTTTGCAATATTGTTTTTCCCATTCCATAGGTTGCCTTTTCATTTTGTTGATGGTTTCCTTTGCTGTGCAGAAGCTTTTTAATTTGATATAGTCCCACTTGATTATTTTTGTTTTTGTTGCTGTGTTTCTGGTGTCATATCCAATAAGTCATTGCCAAGACCAATGTCAAGGATCCTTTTTTTCCCTATGTTTTCTTCTAAGAATTTTATAATTTCAGGTCTTACATATAATTCTTTAAACCGTTTAGAGTTAACTTCGTGACTGGTGTAAAATAGGGGTCCAGTTTCATTCTTTTGCATGTGAATTTCCCAGCACCATTTACTGAAGAGACTGTCTTTTCTCCATTGAGTATTCTTGGCTCCCTCATCAAATATGAGGTGATCATATAGGTGTGGGTTTATTCTGGACTCTCAATTCCATTCCACTGATCTACGTGTTTGCTTTTGTGCCAACACCATACTATTTTGTGGTGTAGTTTGAAATCAGGAAGAGTGATGCATCCAACTTTGTTGTTCTTTCCTAAAATTACTTTGGCTATTATATTTTAACAATATCAATTCTTCCAATTTATGAACACAGGATATCTTTCCATTTTTCCATTTTTTTGTGTCTTCTTCCATTTCTTTCATCAGTGCCATATAATTTTCAGTGTACAGATGTTTCACCTTCTTGGTTAAGTTTATTCCTAAGTAATTTTATTGTTTTTAATGATTTTATGAATGGAACTTTTTTTTCTTTATTTCTTTTTTGACAGCTTCTTGTTAGCAAGTAGAAAATGCAACTGATTTCTTTATGTTGATTTTGTATCCTGCAACTTTACTGAATTCATTTATTAACAGTTTTAACAGTTTTTTTATTGGATTCTTTAAGGCTTTCTATTAAGTTGTGTCATCTGCAAACAGAGATAATTTTACTTCTTCCTTTCCTATCTATTCTCCTTTTAATGTTCTTTCATTATTGCTCTGGCTAGGACTTCCTGTACTATGATGCTTAAGAGTGGTGAGACTGGGCACCCTTGCCTTATTCTGATCTTAGAAAAAAGCTTTTAATCTTTCACTCTTGACTAGGTTGTTAGCTGTAGACGTATAATATATGGGCTTTATTATGTTGAGGCACATTTCTTCTATACTCAATTTGCTGATAGTTTTTATCATGAAAGGATGTTGCACTTTGTCAAAAACTTTTTCAACACTGATTGAGATGTTTATATAATTTTTATTTTTCATTCTATTACTGTGATGCATCACCTTTATTGATTTGCATATATTGACCCATCTTTGCATCCCAGGGATGAATCCCACTTGATCATGGTGTATGATCCTTCTAATGTGCTGTTGAGTTTGGTTTGCTAGAATTTTGTTGAGAATTATTCATCAGAGATTGGCCTGTAGTTTTCTTTTCTTGTAGTGTCCCTATCTGGCTTTGGTGTCAGGGTAATGCTGGCCTCTTAAATGATTTAAGAGTGTTCCCTTCTTATCACTTTTTTGGAAGACTTTGAGAAGGATTGGCATTAAGTCTTCTTTACACATTTAGTAGAATTCACCAGTGAAGCCATCTGATTCTGGGCTTTTGTTGTTTTCAGTGGTTTTTGATTGCTGTTCATATCTTCTTAGTCATTATTAGTCTGCTCAGGTTTTTTATTTCTTTATGATTCAGTCTTGGAAAGTGTATGTTTCTAGGAATTCCTGCCTATCTTCTAGCTTGTCTAATTTCTTGGCATATAATTATTCACAACTGTCTCCAGTAACCCTTTGTATTTCCATGATATCAATTGTAGTGTCTCCTCTTTAATTTATAATTTTATTTGAGTCCTCTCTCCTTTTTTCTTGGTTAGCCAAGCTAAAGGTTTGTCAATTTTGTTTACCTTTTCAAAGAACCAACTCTCAGTTTTGTTAATCTTTTCTATTGCTTTCCTATCTCTATTTCATTTACTTCTGCTCTGATGTTTGTTGTTTCCTTCCTTGTAACTTTGGGCTAAGTTTGTTCTTTTCCTCATTTCTTGAGGCGTAAAGTTAGGTTGTTTTTTTGAGATCTCTCTTTTTTCTAGATGTGTGTATTTATTGCTACAAATTTTTCTCTGGACCTCCTTTTCCTCATCCCATTAGTTTTAGTATGTTGTGTTTTCATTTTTATTTGTCTCAAGATTTTTTTAATTTCCTTTTTGATTTCTTTTTGATCCACTGGTTGTTCAGGAGTGTATTGTTTAATTTCCACATATTTGTAAATTTTCCAGTTTTCCTACTGTTAGTGATTTCTAATTTCATACTATTTTTGTCAGAAAGATACTTGATTTACTCTCTATCTTTTTAAATTAGTTTAGACTTGTTTTATGGCCTAGCATGTGATCTGTCCTGGAGAATGTTCCTTGTGCACTTGAGAAGAATGTGTGTTCTGGTGCTATTGTATGAAACACCCTGTATATGTGTGTTTGGTTCCTTTGGTCTATAGTGTTGTTTAAATCTGCTATTTCCTGTTTGCTTGTCCAGATGACCCATCCATTTTTGAAAATGGATCATTAAAGCCTCAAAATATTATTGTATTGCTATTTATTTCTCTTTCACTTCCAATAATATTTGCTTTTTGTATTTAGGTGCTCCTATGTTGGGTGCATAAATATTTACAACATTCAAGAGTTGTCATGTAATAATAATAATAATAATGTTATGTAATAAATCCCTTTATCATTATATAATGACCTTCTTTGACTCCTGTGACCATTTTTAACTTAGTTATTTTGTCTGATATAAATATATGTAGCCCAGTTTGGGGGTTTGTTTTTTACGATTTTCTTGGAAGAACTTTTTCCATCCCTTTATTCTCAGACTATGTCTGTCCTTAATGATAAAGAGAGTCTCTTATAGGCAGCATATTGTTGGATCTTGGGGTTTTTTATCCATTCAATAATTCTGTGTCTTTCAATTGGAGAATTTAATCCATTTACATTTAAAGTAATTATTGATAGGCAAGGACTCACTATAGCAGTTTTTCAATTGTTTTCTGATGGTTTTGTAGATCCTTTGTTCCTTGTTTCCTCTCTTACTGTCTTCCTTTGTGATTTGTTGACTTATTATTGTGGCATACTTTGACTCCTTTGTCAAAATCTTTTGTGTATCTACTACAGATTTTTCTTTTATGGTTCTTATAAGTCTTACATAAAACATCTTATAATATCCTATTTTAAGCTGATAACAACTTAACTCTCAAAGCATACAGAAATGTCATTCTTTTACTTCTCACTCCCTCATATTTTAGATTATTGATGTTACAATTTACATCTTTTTATATTGTGTATTTAACACATTATTGTAATTATAGCTGTTTTTAATACTTTTTACCTTTTAAACTAGAGTTGTGCTTCATGCAACACCAGTGCAATATTAGAGAATCTGATTTTTACTTTATATTTACTTTTACCAGTGAGTTTTACACATTCCTATGTTTTACCATGTTAATTAGCATCCTTTCATTTTAGCTTGTAGGATACCCTTTAGCCTTTCTTGCAAGAAAGGTCTAGTGGTGATAAACTCCTTCAGTTTTTGTTTGGTTGGGATTATCAAGTAGGCATTTGGATATCTTAGGCTTGGATTTGAAAGATAAGTCAGTACAGAAGATAAAAATGTGGATGTTGGTAGCATAAAGATGGTGTTTAAAGCCACAGGACGAGAGAAAATCCTAAGTAGTGTGTATATAGAGAGAGAAAAGGTCTAAGACTGAGCCCCAGAGCATTCCAACATTAAGAGTTTGAGGAGAAAAAAGCAAACCAACAAGTGAGACTGAGTAGATGCAACCTATAGATAGGAGAGAACCAAGTGTGTGGTATGTGTGAACTCATGAAAGGATCTCATCACTTGTGAAGTGAAAGTCTTATCAACACAAATATTGTATAAACTGATAGCCTCCCTCTTTTGAAACAAGCCATAGATTCTATTCTCATTAAATCTTGAACTAAGTATCTTTCCCATGCATGTTTCCCAAGGAAATGTAGTTCTGAAAATAAAGGGAGGGTATTCTCCTTTGTTGCTTGAGTATTACGTCATTTAGTTATTCTTCATGAAAATGCCATTTTCCTCAATACAATATGATGAAAAATTAATGACCACTTATTGAATGTCAGTGAGGGCCAAACAGTGTGCTGGAAGGATACTCTTTCATTTGTGGACATTATATTTTACACTTGCAAGAATCATTCAATCGGCATTTTGTGGATGAGGCACTGAGTCCCAGAGAGGGTAGGTAAATTCCCTAAGGTGATGGAGTAAGTGACCAGTAGACCACTGGGTCCATCTCAGTTCAAGCCTCTGCATTTTGCTATAGCAGAAGTGAATATCTCATCTGAGGTTAGGATACAGGATTCTAGTCCTTTGGCTTTTTCTGGCAACTGAGAGACCTTTCAGGTCAGTGGCATTTCTGAGGCTTTACTCCCTCATCATCAAGATGATAAATTAGAGAATTCTCAATTTCTTGCCCAGAATCATACTCTGAGGCTTGGATTTAATCTGATACTCTGACCATCTTAGGGAGGAGGATGTCAGGTTGTATTAACTCTCAGAGAAATAAAAACAAAGCTATATACTTTAAACTATCCATTCATCCGATGTGGGTCCCTAGCAACAATAACTAAATAAAAAATATTTATTGTGTACAAGGTGGCAAGGCACTGGGCAAGAAAACTGGGGGCAAGTTAGATTCAAGGGATGAAACACAATTTCTAGCCCTCCAGGAGTTTATAATCTACTCAAAATTGTTATGAACTATAACAAGTATAAGGTCTCATAAAGAAATAATTTAGGTTACAAAGACTAAATGTGATAGGAGTCAGAAGTTCTATTCATTTATTTTTCTATATATAGACTTTAAGAGAAGAACAACCTTTTAAACTTTTGCAGGCATTTGTTAGTTTTTGCATTTATTTTTATTGTTAACATTTTCATTAAATAACATTAATGTTATATATTGTAAGGCAATTAGAGTCAAGTTTATCCTTTTTTCATAAATGCAATGGAGAATGTCATTTCATAGCTAACGTTTTCTCTCCTTTCATCTGTTTACTTGAGAACATGTCAATTTGGATATACATATTTTATAACCTACATAAATGCAAAACACAATTCCTTTTATATACTAGGCCCACAAGATATTGAATTTAGCCTGTTTCTAGAGAAGAAAGCAGAGAGAAAATCAGTGTGTAAAAGATGCTTTCCGTCCCACAGTGATGCTGAGCTATAGTTGCAGATACTATATGAAATATTGTGTAATTGTGTCTGTAAGTGTATGTGTTTATGTGTATGTTAGCAGAGTTGATGAGACTAGAATACAATGAATCCTAATTCAAGAAGTCATTCTATGAGATTGTTTAGATTTGTCCATGTCTTTAACCACCAACTTTCTCCCTCATCCTAGTAAGCCCAGTCAATAAGGTGTGATGTTGCTCAAAGAGTGAGCTGGGTCAATGAGTATGGGGAAAATATAGATTTATATTGGTAAACAATGCAGAGGACATGGTAATATATCTTCCCTAATAAAATATTTTATTATATTAGAAATACTTCTAAAAGCATAAGAAATTAGTAGTGCCATATATTGAATATTCTGCAGAAAATGAACACAGTATATTTATAAAAGATACATGTTGACAGTATTAGATATATTTTCTCCTGAAAACTCACACTCAATACTGTGAAACATGTCACATTATGCACTTGTGTCTTTAAACAAAACCTAATTTTAGAATTGAATCTAAATTTTCTAAGTATATAGAATTATTTTCCTGGTTACATAAATACTAAAACCTGCAACCTATGTTTGACTGGATTATAGATATGAAAGAAAACTTATATAAAACAGAATATATAGAGCTATAAGCAAAGAAATTAAATTAAAATTAATACATTTCTGATTGGCTTTATTTCATTGAATAACTGAATATACATAGTTTTCCTTGGCTTGGAATTTATGGCCTTGTGACCTATAATCATACCTTCATACTGTGTTATGGAACAAATTCCATTAAATCTAAGTTCCCTGCATAGTTAAGAAGTGTTGTCGTTTCCTCTGCAATTCTTTTTATCTCTATTTCTCAGTATCTGTGCAGAGATTCTTATTCATTTGAAGACGCTGGAGCTGAATTCTAATGAGTCAAGCCCCAAGTGTTCATTTCATGGGTAATTTCTTCAGGTGCCAAACATCGACCAACATTTTCAGGTGCCAGAGTGGGTACAATTGTTCATTTTCTCTTGGGTGGTGCCAGAATGCATTTCTTTCAAGATATTTAACCCTACACTATTTACTTGACATGCACCCCCTGAAAATCATGTCAAGATTTTTTCTTTATAAATAGCTACCAGTGTAATCTAAAAAATGAGTGACTCAGATCAAAGAAAAAAGTTAAAAGAGAACTACTTGTCACATTGTGCACTAGTAAATAAATTCTCTGGTCTCAATAATGTTGGGGCAGGAGGATATATTAGTCTCTATCCATTAGTCACACATTCATCCATAAAATGATCAAATATCATTTGAATAGACATTCTCTGGCATGTGGACTATAAGAAGCCACATCCTTATTGGCACAACATTGAAGATAAATTACTTGGTACCATTTCCCGTATTTCATATACCCACATGAGCACAATGATGGAGTTTGCAATTAATATTTTTGGATTCTTGCCCACCTATCACTTGAAATACTGTAATATGAAAAAGTAGAAGGTGAAGTTATAATTTTGCTACTCTACCCAGTCCATAACCGAATGTTCAAAAATGTCATTAATCTGCAGATGCCATGTTCCCATCAGGGTCTATTTCATTCCCTTAAAAAGCCACAGAATCACAGCAGGCAAAATTCCCATATATAACCTCTGTTGTTGGACAGAGAATGTGTCCCTGCAGCTGTCAACTCTCCTTCATCATTCCCATAGGGCCCAATAATCATTAATTAAGTAATTGGTAGGTGTTGAGAAGTTGTGAGCATTATTTAATATTGTAAGTCTAGATATGATTATTGAATTTATACTAAGCACCTTTGCCTCATTTTTCTAAAACTTTCCAGGTACCAATGGCTCACACCATGAATATTTTGGTAGGAAGTCCTTTACTGCTTACAATACAGTTTGGCATATTTGAACTTACTTGATAGTAAATAAAAATTTATGCTCTCCTCACTAACCTCTTAAATTCAGCAAGCTAAAAGCATCCATAATGGCATTTAGAAGCAGTAAAACACAGTAGAACACATGATCTGTGGAATCCCAACCTGGGAAAGAATCTGTTTTTTACTTCCTACTTATGGACAATCATCTTAATTCTTTGAGTCTAAGTAGCCTCATCTGTTAAATGGGAATGATGTCATTTGCTACTACTTGGCAGAATGTTTCTGGAAATTAAGTGATGTTGTTTTGTGCAATATTGGCAGAATAGTATTTAATAAATGTTAGCAATGAATATTATTCGTAATGAGAAATTAGAAAATAATAAGCTTAATTCATTCAATCATTCAATAAGTATTAAATGTTTTCTATGTATAAATCACTATAATAATTTCTCAGAAACAAATTTCCAGGGATTAAATATTAGCTCTCTTTCTTTCAAGAGCTTTCAAATTATCCAAGGAAATTCTCAGAAAAGCAAATGGTTACAATGTTCTATTTTACAAACCCTCTTCCCAGACATTACAAGTGTTGGTATGCTTTATGGCCTTTGCCTCCATATTTAATAAATAAGAAATCTAATAAATCTCTGTACTACTGCAATGCAGATTTGGCCCCAGTGTCCAGAACTTCTATTATTTTCTGAAATGGAAGAAGACAGTCCACTCAAATTGGCTTTTGAAATTAGACCAAATGCTCCAGATGTTCTTGTACTGCCAGCAGAGCTTGTCTGTGATCCGTGTCAGAACTGCAGCTGTCAACACGAAAGCACACCTGCCACTGGTTTACTGTCAGCAAATGACTTTTCAATTGTATTAGGAAGTGGAGCAAACTGCCGAATGAAGCATTCGCCTTTGAAAAGAATCCATGTCAATGTGATTTTGCTCCATAAAAATTCAGGGATCTCTGGAGTCTTCTCAAGCACTAACCCTGAGCTCGGGGAGCAATGCCTGAAAATTAGTAGATAAATCTCAGAGTGTTCTTAGGTCATTAGATAGAACAAGCTTGCGGTAGGCTCACTACACAGAAGCAAGTATTTGCATATTGATTAAGGAAGCCCTACTACAAATTGGCACAATTCACTTCATAAGCAGAACTAAATTATAAAGTAGAACTAAGTAAACTTGTTTGATGTTCAATATTTCTGAGGGTTTGATTAAAAACTCTCACAGTTTGGAGTAACAAAATTTTAGAGGTTTGGAAGTTTTATTTACATTCTGAGGTATATCTAAACTTGGAAAATAGTGATTAACAATGAAATTCTTCCACAAGTGCAAAAGCGATGGCTCTACGACTTCAGATTAAAATCATTTCCCTCTTTGCATACTCCCTGCATACTGTTTCTCTTTGATTTTATTTTGTTTTAGAGTTTTCATGCAACAATGGAAATGGCATGGGTTTTGGAGTCAGACAGACTGGGTAAATTAAGTAAGCTCTTTGAGCTTCAGTTTCTTTATTTGAAAAAGTGGGATACTTACACTTGACTTTTATGACGAGTAAATGAGATTCTGAATATTGATGATTCTCAAACTTAGAGGAGATTGTGAAGTGGGACATACAGATCCATGCACGTAGAAAGCCCTGCAGGTCGTGGTGATGGGCAGTTAGGCTTACGCACCTTTTGATTTCTGTGTGTTTTTTGGTTCTTCTGCCTCTTGACTTCAGTTTATTTATCACTCTCTCTCTCTCTTTTTTTTTTTTTTCACTTTTTGCTTCTGCCAACTATGACTGGCCTCTTTCTGAATGGCTTCAAGTCAATCTCGCTGAGAGATGATCTCATTGTTCCACTTAGTCACTCTTTCACTTTTGATTACCATTTTGTGACACCCAATCTATAGGTTACTGGCACATACATAAATTGGCTTAGAGCCTTGTGCCTAACTCTGGTCTGGGCTGGTGGGACTTGATTGGTGGAGTTATATGATCAGCGTTTTATCACCAACTTTATGCAATAGAACTGGTAGGTATTCATTCACTATTAAAGTGGAAGATCCAGCTGAATGAAAGAATGCTTAATGAAAGGAGGACAGAGGATATAGGGAGAACTGAAGAGGGGTCAAACATAAATGTAATATCCTCAGCCTCTTTTCCTTAAATTCATAGCTGGTTTCATGGACACCTGTTTCAGAACTCTAACAGGTGGATACAGTGAATTTGCTGACCTGATATGTATTTATGAAATTTTGAATACATCAACATTCAGACATTTTAGATATATTTATCTTAAAACCATATATATGTGTGTGTGTGTGTGTGTGTGTGTGTGTGTGTGTGTGTGTATAAAACTATGTCTATTTCAGTACCAGCTGACGTGTGTGTTATCATGTATAGAAGAAAACATTCGTCCTGATGGAAGATTAAATATAAACAATGTTGCCTAATACTGCCATTGGAAAACTGGAACTATACTAGCTTTTCTGTAAAATTAGAGACCTTTATTTTAGATACTATATTTGTAAAGGTTGTAAGGCTTTGACCTCAATTTGTCAGCTTTATAAAATTTTTCAATTAAGCATTTAGTGCTTCTTCAATTGTAATTTTATAACATTTATTAAAGGTCAGGTTGATTATCATTAGAAATGATAGCCTCCACCTTGCCCCAGCTCCTTGAAATACCATCAGATTAGATATATAAAAAATGCTAACTTGAGACTCTATTTGATAATAATTTACAGTTCTAAGCATGTGACTATAGTCATTCAGGGGGCTAACACTATGCATATTTTACCAAAACTAATACTCTCTGGGGACGTTGCAATTTATTCCCTCTAATATCCATTTTTGCTTTGTGGTACTTCATGTGCTGGGGAAAAGAAATGGGACTACTTCTGTGGGTTAGCTAAAAAAGGAGTTAAAAAGTATCACAAAATGCACTATATTATATGAACTCCTAAAATAAGTCATTTTTAAGAAAGTCTAGAACTTCACCAAATTTAGAATCCTTGGCGTATCATGAATAGGAAGAAGAGATTCTATTACAATCCATATCATATTTTTCTTCTAAAGCTATACCACCTTCCTCAGGAGAAAGACAAAGATACAGTTACAGTTGAAATGAGAAGATGAGAGAAGATGAGAGCTGGAGATGCAAAGAAAAATCCAAGATTCAGGATATTGTCTTACTGCAGAGCACATTTTTTGTTTGGTTTTTACCAAACAAAATTATGTGAATATTATTTTTCAAACGTTTTGCCAGTTTCCCCCAATGTTACATTTTGCAAAAATATATCATAATACAACAACCAGGATATTGACATTGATACAATCTACCTAACATATTCAGATTTTCCCAGTTTTACTTGTACTCATGTGTGTATTAAGTTATGTGCAATTTTATCACCCGTGAAAGTGACTGTATCCACCACCACAGTTAAGATCCTCGATAGTTCCAACACCACAAGCATGCCTCATGTTGCTATTGCATAACCACACCTACATCCCTCTGTAATGCACCCGATATCTCTTATTTAATCCACCCTCCATTCCTAACTCCCAGCAACCGCCAATTTGTTTTCCATTTCTAAAATTTTGTCGTTTCAAATGTTATGTAAATGAAATCATGCAGTATGTAACATTTTATGGTTGGCTTTTTAAACTCATCATAATTCTCTGGAGAGTCATCTAAATTTTTGTGTATATTGAGAATTCGTTCCTTTTTATTGCTGAATAGTGGTATGGATATGCCACAATGTATTTAACCATTCACCTGTTGAAGGACATCTGGGCAGATTCCAGTTTGGGGCTACTCCAGATGAGGCTGCTGTGAATATTCATATGCAGGTTTTTATGTGAACATAAATTTTTGTGTTTCTGGCATATACAAAGATTTATGTATTGAGCACAATTGCTGGGTCATATGGTATTTGCATGATTAGTTTTACAGGAAAATGCCAAAATATTTTCCAGATGAGTGTACAATTTGACATTTACACTAGCAAATATATGAGCAGTCCAGTTTCTTCACTTCCTTGCCAGCATTTGGTGTTATCACTAATTTTTATTTTAGCCATTTGATCAGCATGTAGTGCTGTCTCATTGTGGTCATTAATTTATGTTTCCCTGATAGCTAATGACATTGAATGTCTTTTTATTTACTTATTTACCATCTCTATATTCTCTTCACTGAGATGTTTGTTCATGTCTTTTGCTCAATTTCTAATTAGATTTTTTTTTATTGATGTGTTTTGAGAGTTCTTTATACTAGATACTGGCCCTTTGCCAGATATGTGATTTGCAAATAATTTTCCCAGGATATAGCTTACCTTCATAGTCTCTTCATGCAGGCATTCCCAAGCAAAAGCTTTTCATACTTTTGAGATCTATGTTAGTCAAGGATCTCCAGAGAAATAAAACATATATATGTTTATATATTTATATATGAATGTAACACATGCATTATAAATAATGTGCATTATAATATTATATTAAAAATATATATGTAATATACATTACGTCTTTGTTCTTAAGGCTATCAAATGATTGGATAAGGTCCACCCACATTATGGAGGGTAATCTGTTTTATTTAAAGTCTACTGATTTAAATGTTAATTACATCTAAAAAATACCTTTCCCCACTTAGGTTGGTGTTTGACCAAACCACTGGTCACCATAGTCTAAACAAGTTGACACAAATAATCAACCATCACAAGTTCAATTTATCAATTTTTCCTTTTATCAGTCATGTTTTTGATGTTTTATCTGAGAAGTCTGTGCCTAGCAGTAGATCCCCAAGATAATCTGTAGTTTTCTTCCTAAATGTTTTATACTTTCGGTTTTTATATTTAAGTCTATGCTGCACTTTGAGATAATTTTTGCATAAGGTATGAAGCTCAAGTCGATGCTCATTTTTTTGCCTATAGATGTCCAATTGCTCCAGCATCCTTTGTTGAATCATTTCTCCACTGAATTGACTTTGTACCTTTGTCAAAAATCAGTGGAACATATTTGTTTGGGTATGTTTTGTAAAAGTATTTTTGTGACATGTTTTCATTTTTCTTGGGTAAGATACAAAAGCATGGATTGCTAGACCATTGAATATATTGATGTTTCGCACATCCTCACCAGTACTTGGTGATATGTCTTGTTCATTTTATTCTTTCACATTAGCTGCGTAGTGACATCTCATCATGATTTTAATTTGCATTTCCCTGATGACTAATGGTGTTGAACACTTTTTTATTTGTTTATTAGCTATTCCAACAGTTTCCTTTTTGAAGTATCTGTTCATCATTTTTGCCTATTTAAAAAAAAGTTGGGTTGTTTCTCCTTTGAGTGGGTTGTAGGAGTTGTTTATATATTCCACATGTAAGTCCTTTACCATGTGTGTTTGTAATATATATAATATCTGCATATATAAAATTATATATAATTTTCGCCCAACTTGTTGTTTACCTACTCATTTTTCACCAATGTCTCTTAATAAGCAGAATTTTAAAAATTTTGTTCATTTTTTTCCATTATTTTTCTTTTGTAAGTTTGCACTTTCTGTGGCTTCTCTAATAATGTTTTGCGTACTCTAAGACTGTGAAGATATTTGCCTATAATTTTCTTTAAAAGAAGATATATTCTCAAGTTGTTTGGTGTAATGTTCTAAAAATATCAATTATGTCAAATTGTTTGACGGTGTTGATCAAATTGCTTATATTCTAATTAAATTTGTCATTTTTTGTTAATTACAGGAAGGAAGAATAAACAATAACCAAATATGATTGTGGAATTTTCTATTTCTCCCTTTAGTGTCATCAATTTTTGCTTCATTTATTTTTGCAGCTCTCTTATCAAGTGCATATACATTTAGGATTGTTTCTGTCTACTTGATGAATTGAGCATTTTCTTGTTATAAAATACCCTCCTTTACTTCTGATCATGATCCTTGTGGTGAAGTCAACATTGTCTGATACAGCACTCCAGATTTCTTATGAGTAGTGCTTATAAGGTATAATTTTTGCTATCATTTTTCTCCTAACCTATTTGAGTCTTTACATAACAGTGTGTCTTACATAGGCAAGAAATAATTGCATCTTGCTTCATCATACACTCTCACAAACTTTGCCTTTTAATTGAGCGTTTAGCCTACATTTTAGGCTATTGATATATTGATAAATTTGAGTTTATGTTTGTATTCTTGCTATTTGTTTTCTGTTTGTTGTAAATGTTGTTCACTATTTGCAGCCCTCATTTTCCTTCTGTACATTCTAATTTCCATCTGGTATCATTTCTATTATCATGAAGAATTCCTTTTATCATTCCTTGAAATATATATCTACTGACAAACTATCTTATATTTTACTGCTCAGCAAATGTCTTTATTTCACCTTCATTTTGGCTAGATAAAGAAACCTTAGAAGGCAGTGTTTTTCTTCCTCCTTTGGCATTTTAAAGATGCCGTACCCTTGTTCTGTTTTGCATTGTTTTTGAGAAAAAGTCAGAAAAGAATCTTATCATTGTTTTCTCTACTGTAATAAGCCTCTTTCTTGGGATGCTTTGAAAATCTTCTCATTATCTTTCATTTTAAGCATTTTGCCTATGATATGCCTTGGGCTTTTTCCTGATCTATGTGTGTGTGTGTGTGTGTGTGTGTGTGTGTGTATTTATCATGCTTGAGGTTCACTTAGCTTTCTTGGTTTGGTGGCTTTATAGTTTTCATCAAATTGGGAAAGCTTTGGAAAATATTCTTCAGATATTTTTTTCTGCCCCAACCTTTTTCTTTTCTTTTCTTTTTTCTCACCCCTCAACTAACTGTATGTTATACCACATGATATGATGCTACTTGTGTCCGAGATACACGTCAGCCATTGTTTCTCTGTATCTTTCAGTCTGGATATTTTCTATTGTTTTGCTTATTACATGTTTACTGATTCTTTTCTTCTGTAGCAGATGGTATGCTCTTTAAACACATCCACCTAATATCTCATATTAGATTTTTTTTTTTTACTGTTACTCTCAATTTTTCATTTGGTTCTTTTTTGTAGAGTCATTTCTTTGTTAAGAATCTCTATCTATCCATTTGTTAAATTTGTCTTTTCCTTTAAATTGTTGATCACATGTACAATGTCTCTTTTAAAGTCCTTGTCTGACAATTCAAACATGTAAACTTCTATTGAGTACTTTTATTTTCTTCTGAAAATGGGATATATTTTTCTGCTTCTACATATGTCTAGTGATTTTTGCTTGTGTGCTTGCTATTCCTGATGCTTTGATTTAGAGGAAATGGATTATATTATCTTTTTCTAAAGACTGTTTAATTCTGACAGTTAATTTCTTGGTGGCTTAACATGATTTTGTGAGCCTGGAGTTCAGAATTTATTAGGGTGGGTAAAGGTAGCCTTTAGTCTAGATCAGAGTAGTTCTACTCCTGAGTCTTGGCTTTCTGGAATCTCTGTTAAGAGGCTGTAATGTTCATAAAGGTGTCTACACCCTGGATGATTAGAATTCCACTTCCTCTCAGCTTTGTATGATCCAAAGAGTCTCTATTCAGCTCACAACTGCCCCATAGCTATTCTCTGCTTTCTGTTCTCCAACTTGGTGCATAATTCATTTCTATACCCATTTTTCTTTCACTTCAAGAATTATTCATTTTTCAAATAAGTCAGGTAAATAAATGGAAATCTATGTGAGTTTACAGGAAGCAAGACCTATTTATCAACTATAGTATTTTTTTTACACACTAGACTGGAATTTTAAACTGGTGCATGAATGTTTAAATGCTTAATCTGAGCCAGAATGTAAACACCTTTGCCAGACTTGGGTCCTGATGTCATGTCTTAAAGAAATTCTCAAAAACACAAGGTAAATTAAAAACAATTGTGAGAACAAAGCTAGATATCTTTTTGGAGGTCGTTTTGGGATTCCTCACTAGAAATTAAAAATAATGTAGCTATTTAATTCCATTCATTAAATAAAAGACAAAATTCACCATAAGTTGAGATCTTCTAAATCATTGGAAGGAGTAAATATGCTGAAGTACAAGGTAAATATCATAGGTCATGTCCTAGATAGCCTGGGTCATGTCATTCCAAGATTGTAGCAACTATTATCTATTGAGACCCTGCTATGTGAGTGCCAGTGCCTGAACCAAGCATTGTACTTTCATTTAATCCTTAAAACAGTCTAAAGTAGACCCTATTATTATTTGTGTTTTGAAGATTAGGGTTCTGAGGTTTTAAGAGGTTAAGTAACTGGTCTCAGGGCTAATTAAGCCCTTGCTTTGTAGTCCACATGAAAAATTCACTGAATCCAGATTGTGAGCTCTTAACACATACTACCTCACTAATCTTAGAATAAGGTTCACATATTTATCTGGTGCTTTCAATGCTCTTTCGTTGAGGAATATCTCCTTGATATTTATTTCAAATAAATATTAAATATCTTCATGATATTTATTTTGATCATACATATTTTATGAATCTCAAGGATTTAAATCTTTCCTTGTAGTTTACATAAAACAATTCATGGAGAGCACTTAGCACAGTATTGATACGTTATAAGTAGTCAGTAAAAGTTAGCAATTATTATTCTATAAACACAGAATGTAGCAGTGCAAAGAGGAGCACTTTTAAATTTGGGCATTTCTGCAAGCATTTTATATATAAAGGAGGTAATCTATGTAAAATAATCAGTAATTGGAAATACCAAAGAGCTCAGCAGAGAATACAATTAATATAGGCTAAAGGTGAACAACATTGAAATTAAAAGATAAAAAAAGAGTATTTCAAAATTATCTGAGACAATTATAAAAGGACTTTAGAAAAATTTAAAACATGATTGCAGAACAGAAAGTAAGATGAGAGAAATACATAAGAATCTGCAACACGTGAAAGAGCTGGGATTGAAATCTGGTTTAAATAACGTGAGATTTAGGTTAGCCTCAACTTCCTAACTTTTCTGGAGTCAGAAACTTACCCTAACTGGAAATGTGAACTGTGGGCTAGAATTTGCTTCTGAGTGCCTACTTTCTAATTTGCTGTTATAATTAAAGTATGATAAAATGATAAAATACCTAAAATAAAAGTATGAAGTAAAATTGTTGTAATAAAATGCATAAAGTTTAGTCCTGTTGGACTTGCCTCTAAAAAGTCGAAATTTTTTTTAAGTGTGTGATCTGAGGAAAATTTTATTTGTGTGGATAGAAAAGGGCCATATGGATCTAGTTTGCATGAATGCAAAGAGTGTATCCAGATATTAAAATCATATTTTCGGTTAACTAAATCGTTATTGTAAAGTCAGGTGGCTGATTTTCTTTGTGCTTCAAAATTGATCTGAAAGCAATTTCAACAGAAGCTCCCCAAATACTTTAGGCATCATTGGTTTAAGTATATAACCTATCAAGATAGAGTATTTTGAAAGAAATACTTCTTAATTGAGTACATAAGCCTTAATAAAATTAAGAAATTTGCGTCATATGTAGTTAGCAAATGAAAATGAGGTCTAATTGAAAATATTTAAACAGAGTAATCCTTTTGGAAAACTTTATTGAATAAAAGATGTTTTCACATAAAAGAACTTTAAATATTTAAGACTATCAATTAAAATGCCACAAAAATAATATTATAAATGGTTAATAATACTTGCTTCTCACATATTTGATTCTTATGATAAACGTGTTAGGGAAAATAATAAAATCTACTGGTTTAAATAAAATGAAGTATGGTTTTGTAAGAAGCAGTTTGGTATTAAATAAGCTTTCTAAATGCTCACCATTTATCTGCAAACTTAATTCAAACCAAGGTTATTTTGAAGTATATCACAGAGATATGGGCAGTAGCTTAGATGCATTTCCTACAAAAGAACAGATTAAGTCCAGTTATATGAAATTCGGAATAGCTTACAAAATTGAAGGTAGAGGTTCTAATCTGACAGTTGCCTGATAAAATTTGGAGTCAAGGCAAATTTTGTTAAGAGCTCTGGAAAATGGTAGCTTCTAATAACATGCATTTAATAAACACAAATTATTTTTGAAAGAATTAAGCCCATATTCTTCTAATTCTACTATAGCAACTTCTCTCAAGTTTTAAGATAATAACCTGTTAGAAAGAGCAAGTGTATAACGCGATGGTAGGGACTGGTTTACAAAGAAGAAGCCAAAGACTAGAATTCATTTATTTTATGACTCATTTGTTTGTTTGTTTGTTTCCTACAATACTCACGATTGACCTTCATCTTGGGCCTGTCTAGGATATAAGGTGAGCTCTGGGACTTGCCAGATTCTCAGCAAGTTACTTGTGTCTCCTTTATCCATTGCCAAGGAAATATATCCTTAAATATACTGTGGTTTGGGATAACAAATTCTTCCTCAGTGAGATTTTTGGAGAATTAGCTAATCTTTATGACATAATTCATATAAAATAAAATTCAATTATATTAAGTGTTATCAATACAATATAATGATATTAAATCCAATGAATATGGTAATTGTATTTACCCTTGGAATTACAGACTGAAGTAAGATCCAGAGCATTTTCATCCCCCTAAAAGTTGCCTTGTACAAATTTCTAGTCAATTCTACAACTCCAGAGTGCACCAGTGGCAAGATTTTTCTGATTTCTGTTCCCATAATTAGTTTCATTTGGTCCTAAAATTCAGGTAAACGGAATCAAAATATGCATTTTTTTGTGTATGGTTTCTTTTGTTCAAATTAATTTTTTCGAATTTCATTCATGTTTTGTTTATCAGTAATGCCATTCATTTTTATTGCTGGGTGATATTTCACTGCATTAATATATCACAATTTGTTTATTCATTTTCCTGCAGATGGGCATATGAATTGTTTTCAGTTGCTATGAATATTCTCATTCTGTGGACATATATTTTTATGTACTTGGGATAAATATCTATTATTTATTGCTGAATTTTAGGGGAGGTTTAGGTTTAGCTTTATAAAAAACACCTAGCATTTCTCCAAAATAACTCTACAATTTTATACTCCTACCAATGTAACCCTTAGCGTTTTATAAGAGCTCCAGTTGCTCCACATTCTTGCTAACATTTGGAATTATCTGTATTGTTGATTTTAGGCATTCTAGTAAATTGAAATGGTATATCATTGCAGTTTAACTTGCATCTCTCTAATAACTAATGATATTGAGTACCTTTTCATATGACTGATGATAATTCATATATCTTTTGTGAAGTGTCTATTCAAGTCTTTTGTCCATATTTACTTAGTTTGTCAGAGGTCTTTATATATGCTGTATATAAGTCCTTTGTCAGATATAAGTACTGCTAATATTTTCTTCCACTCTGTGGCTTGACTGGCTTGTTCACTTTCTGAATGATATCTTTTGTTGAGCAGGCATTTGTAATGTTGATGGACTTCAATTTAACATTTTCTTGAATGTTTAGTACTTTTATGTCTAGAGTAATAACATTTTGTGTCTCATATGAGAAATATTTGACTAACGCAAGGTTTGAGGATATTCTCCCGTGTATTTCTAACCTTTATGTTTAGGTCTACGATCCGCCTCAAATTAATTTTTAGCATGAAGTGAGACAGGAGTCAATGCTTATTTTTTAAGGAATCTATTCATTTCATCTGAATTACCAAGTTTTTGGCATAGAGTTGTTCATGATATTCTCTCATTATTCTTTTAATGTCTGCAGGATTTGTTGTGATAACTGCTCTTTCATCCTGATAGGGATAAATTGTATTTGCCCCTTTTCTCATTCTTTCTCTTTCAATTCTCCTTTTTCTTGGTGAGTATAACTTAGACTTTATCAATTTCATGAATCTTTTCAAAGAACTAACTTTTGGCTGTCTTAATTTTCTCTACTTTTTTATTTCTGTTCTATTTCATTGACTTCTGCTATTATTATTTCCTTGCTTTGCTCTTATTATTCTAGGTTTTTTTAATGGAAACTTAGGTCCTTGATTTTAGATATTTGTTCTTTTTGACATACCTCTTGTGCCCCACCCAACCTTAGCTAGCCACTGAATTACTCTTAGTCAAAGTTCACAGTATATCACAGCTATTATTGCAGCATTTGTGTCCTGCTGCCACTCCTCAGCAGGCACCAACTTACATTTGAGGAACACTCCATGTACCGCAGGGGGAACTCCCTCACCTCTTCTATCCTTCCCCTAGGCATCAGCCTACTACTTCTATGTGCTTCGTGAATGCCCTTGGGAAAAAGTGTGTGGCTGGATTCAAACTTGTTCTGTGGCTAAGCCTCCCTGTCATTCTAATTCATCATGCCTCCCCATGTGACAATTAAAAGTTTGTTAAGAGGGCCGGCCCCATGGTAGAGTGGTTGGGTTCAGTGTACTCCACTTCTGGTGGCCCAGGTTCATGGGTTCAAATTCTGGGCACAGACCTACACCACTTGTCAGCCATGCTGTGGCCAGTGACCCACTTACAAAATAGAGGAAGACTGGCATAGATTTAGCTCAGGGATAATCTTCCTCAAGCAAAAATAAAGAAGATTGGCAGCAGATGTCAGCTCAGGGAGAATCTTCCTCAGCAAAA
This sequence comes from Equus caballus, assembly GCF_041296265.1. Classification (NCBI taxonomy): domain Eukaryota; kingdom Metazoa; phylum Chordata; class Mammalia; order Perissodactyla; family Equidae; genus Equus; species Equus caballus. The sequence continues at coordinate 43,372,450 of NC_091706.1, read as the reverse complement.
AAAGAAAAGTTTGTTAAAAGTTCAACTGGTATATCATTTATCTGTATTAATATTGATACAGATACAGATTAATACTGTGTCTGTATTAGTATTGCTGTGTAACAAACCACCTCAAAACAGTGGCCTAAACAATGTTCATTCTGATTCATTGATGAGACAGTTCTGCTCCACATGATGGTGAAGATACCTGTGTGGCTGAATTCAGCTGGTAGTTGGGCTAGGCTGGAAGTTCAACATGGCCTCTCTTCTATTTCTGGGGCCTTGGTACAAACACAAACTATCAGTCAAGGTGCCTCAGTTCTTTTCCATATGGCTTCTATACTCACATGGTGTTTCATCTTCCTGGGCCTCTCCACATGATGTCGCGATCCAGCATTACTTTCTGCTATCATGGTAGCCAGCCTCCAATAGAAAGTGATCCAAAAGGACAAGCTCCAGTGTGCAAGCACTTCTCAAGGCTCCGCTTGCATAACACTTCTAACTTTGCCTTGATCGAAGCAAGTCACAGGATGTAGGCTAGGAGGGCTGGTTCATGGTGGAGCACCCTAGCAAGTTTCTCCTTATTCCTGAAGATCTACAGCAGTAGGTCCTCCCGCCACTCAGTAAGGAATGAAAGCAACTGTAGATATCTTCTCTCCTAGGAAGTATCTGTGTTTTCTTGTCTAGTCTTTTTATTTTACTTTGTATTCACAGCTATCTGAGGAGTTAAATAAACAGAAATGAAAGGGATGATTTCATAGATTGTTTGTTTTCATAGTTGAGATGGGAGCAAAAAATCTCCCTGACTCTCCCTTAATGCTTCAGGACCTCATAACTTTTGCCTTATTCTAAGTGAACAATCTTATCTACAGATGGCACAGAGGAAACAGAAGCCAACAGAGGTGATTTCACCTCAACTTCTTTTCACTAGACCTATGAATGCAGTTAATGTAACCTAACATAATATCAAGAAGCTAATATAATGTATTTTCTTACCACAAAGGCTTTCTTTTTTTCATTTTTCTTTTTCTTTTTTTTTTTTTTACACCTTACCTGGAAATATCTTCTCTCAAGTCTCACTTTATCTGCCTTATTGCTACTTTTCCCTCAATTTCTACCTAGATGCTCCTTTTTCTGCATAGTCTCTCGTTATTTAAATGTGTACTAGGTACCATTCCTTGGCTTCTATTTCACTTGATGCTTTCTCCACCATAGAGATTATCACTGCATATTGCACTTGACTATTAATCTGTCTGTAACCCCCTCCATAGCTCCATGTACACATACATCCTAGGCCATGAGGTCCAGGAGGTAGAAATTATATCTCTCCACCTCTTTCTGCCTCACACTTTTATCCCCAGCACCAAGCACAGTGCCCAAGACTCAGCCTGCATACAATAAAAATGTTGAATAAATGGAAGTGTGAATAACACCTCTCTCATCTGATCATGTTACACCAGCATATTGCAAAACTCAGGCTGTGAGATATTAGCCTAGTGATAAAATAGTTAGTGGCCAAAGTTATCCAAACAGAACTATCCATGCCTTAGCAGAAAATAAGGAATTTTTTTTAACTTGGTGCATTTCATATAGCATAATTAATAACTTCGGAAGAATGATTCTTGAGGAAGGAGAATAAAAAGGGGGTACATTCTCCTAGGAGGTGTCTCATCTGAAAAAAGAGCAAATGATGCAGATGTCTTCCTGGGGGTGATTCCCGTTCCACCTTGAGGAACATCACTAATAGGGGTGCATGTGAGAATGGCGTGACGTGTGGGAAAAGGCTGGAAACGACTGATTGAAAGAAACAGATTCTTAAATGTGGACTGGTTTTATATATTCTACATGTGCTTAGAGTTTAGCTAACTGGAAATTCTTTTCTTGTTCACTGAGGCAAAGCAGCAATTCACTAAGCAGCATCCTGACCTCCTAAAGAGTTTAATGCAGTTTCCAAAAATGGACAACACTCCCAGTTAATGGCAGTGAGCACTTTGGGGGAACTGACTTTACAAATACATTTTTACCCAGTGCTTTAAAAATTCAGTACATCACTAATGCAGAGGGATGCTTTAACCCTTCAATCATGGACTGTGCCTTTCTAAATCCCAGAAATGGTTAATGTGAATGAATTACCAAAGAATAACTAGAACTTGAAAAGACAAAAAAGGTATTTTAAGAGAACATTTTAGATCGGAGGGATTCCAAAGATCAGCTCACGAATTATGCAAAACATCAGGCCCGGGTTAAGTTTTGCTTCCACAAGAGACAACAAGTAGTTTGCAGCAGAAGCCTTCCATTTTTGTCAAGATGTCTTTCTTCTATTCCACTACCACCTCCTCTTTCACTCACTATGTTCCAGCCTCAGAAGCTTCCCTCTGCATTCAAACTTTCTAAGCTTATTCCCACCTGAGGGCCTTTCTACCTGCTGGTGATGCTGTGAGGGGCATCCCAGTCTCATATCTCCTCATGACTGACTCCTCCATTCAGGTCTCAACAGATATGTTACCGTGAGTGCTTGTCTCAAGTAACTCCTTCCCCCACCACGCTTACTTTATTATGGATTTCTTAGTACCTATCTGAAAATATCTTGTGCGTTAATTTATTTCGTATTCTGTTCCTCCACCCTTGAACCTAAGCTCTGTAACAATGACGTAGCCGTCTTACTTGCTGCTCAGTCGGCAGAGCATAGAACAGGATCTGGCACTGGGAAACACTCAGTAAGTGTTTGCTGAGTGATTGAATTATTTACCCATATGATATCTGCGATGCCAGTCTGGTTGCAATGTTTCAAAAGAAAAAAATCTAGAGTATTCATTTAAAGGTCTATTCAATTCTAGCTGACTTTTTTTAAACCTAAGCCTTTTTTATCATCATTCTTTAGAGATTTGTTTGAGAAATGAAAATGATTCTGTAACTATTCATTGACATACATGTATCAATATCAATTTAAAAGTGCATCAATATTTTTATTCCTGTCTGCCTGCATTAATTCATACATCACTATGCATTCTGCTTCTTGGCATCCGCTGATTCCAGATTCTCTGGTTTGCAGCACAGCGTCATTGGCTTTGGTGCCATATGGCTGCCCTTCTTTGGTCCAAGTTTTGATCAATCAAGAGAGAGCAGACTGACTTATGCCATCTCAAAGATAAAGATTTGGTGTGGAGCTAATCCACTAAAATATTTTCTTGAAGAAAAATATGTTCTAAGCACCAAAAGGGGAGCACAAGCTGTGCTAAATATATATTTAAAAAATACACTTTGTACTTAATGGCCGTCTCAGAGACAAATTGACAGAAACTTGTTTTATCCCTTAAAGCAAATCCTCCTTCCAAAAGTTTGATTGGTGCTGTGCTCATGTGTGTAACTAAAATTATTTTTATCAGCCATACTGAGGGCTTTTATCCCCTCAAGTAGGGTGGTCTGTTCTTTCACTGAATGAAATCTGAAGAGCCAATGTTGAAGGTTAGTGATTTGAAACACCACCACCAAATATGAGGAAATACTTTTAAAGATGCTCTGATTATGATCTAATGGTGTAAAATAGTGCATCAAGAAGTCTGGCCCGCACCCTTCCTCTGATTCCAGTCCAAATTCTGCTTAGTCATTTACTGAGAATTCATTCTCTAAAGCAGTAGAGACAAGTACAAGAACATACATAATAGCATAGAATAAATGAGGATAAAGATGTGTTGGCACAGAGAAATTTCTAAAAATTATTAAAATCAATCGAAGGGTAAGGTTAAGAATGAAAAAATTTTTCCAGAAGGTTGTAAAAAATGATTAACAAACTTGACCTTGAGATTATTATTGGTTGAAACAGAAATAGTAAAAAGTTTTTTCAAATCCATGAAATACGTAGTTTTCAAATACCAGTTAAATAAGAAAAGAAAGCTTTTTTAGCACTGAGGTTTGAGAGAAATATCTGTCATCAGGCTTCATAAAGAGGACATAGGCCTTAGCTGAACTTGCCCTTAACAACATCTCTACAGTCAATAGCGGGAGTTGTGATGAACCATCCCTTAAAGTAAGAACAGATGCCATTGCAGTTCTCAAAAACAGATTCTGTTGGGGCTGGCCCCGTGGCCGAGTGGTTAAGTTCACGCGCTCTGCTGCAGGCGGCCCAGTGTTTCGTTGTTTCGAATTCTGGGCACGGACGTGGCACTGCTCATCAAACCACGCTGAGGCAGCGTCCTACATGCCACAACTGGAAGGACCCACAATGAAGAATATACAACTATGTACCGGGGGCTTTGGGGAGAAAAAGAAAAAAAATAAAATCTTTAAAAAAAAAAAAAAGCCAGATTCTGAGATGTTCCATAGGTTTGTATTCTAAATTTGTAGTTTGCGATGGTGTTCTGAGTTGGTTTAGGGATAAAATAAAGGGTAGTGGCTAAGGGTGTTTCAAGAACTCCACTTAAGAAAAGTGCAAGTTGGAAGTGCCATTAAATAAAGAAAAAGGTTTAATTATGTTATTGTGTTAATGTCACCCAAAATTCTCCACTTTGAAATTTTAGCAATGTTGTAGCTAATATACAAGACTAATGGGACATGGATGTACACTCATATTCCAACTCCAATACTCACTGGGTGTGTGAACATACAGAACTTACTTAATTTCTTTGCTCACAAGTTTCTTTTTCTGTATAAACAAAAAATGAAGATAGTCATATCTGCACCATATACCTTAGTAGGAGTTACACGAAATAGCATAGGTGAGAGCCCCTCTTCCCCACACTGACAGTACCTGGCACATAGCAGGTACTCTGTAACTAATCTGCCATGTTCCCTTTGCTGCCTTATGCACTGTATCAGAAAAACATTCTTCGAACAACAGTGGTTTCGAGAGAAAAGATCCTTTCAGCAACATGAATTGGAGTAAATCTTTCGTTGAACTATAGGAATAGCAATTAGTAGATGAAAAGGGCTGATATGTGCTTCGCTGTTACTGGGCCATCTCTACCCTACACTGTACTGTCCTTTCTCCTCAATTCCATAACTGCCTCAAAAAAGGAAAAGATATGCCAAACTTTTCTCTTGCTCCAAGAAAGTTTTAATTGAAAACAAGAGTGCTGGGCTGAATACAGTTTCAGCAGATTCCCAGTTAAATTAGAAGGGGCTTTTCGTTTAAGTCCCAATGTTGATATGTCACTGTGCTCTGTCACTTTGAAAAGCGATAGTGCTTTGTTATCAGCACGGAGACCTGGCAGGCTTCTGATGCAGACTTAGACTAAAATAGAATGCCAGGATGATGAAGGCGCTGCTTACCTTCAAAAGCCTCCAGGCTGCAGATGTGGGCAAAGGTGCTGACATATTGCTCTGTCCAGCCCCGTGGGTTTGATAATCTCCAACTGATCATTTTCACATTTCAGATGGTAATTTGAAATTTTAAAAGGGTTGATAGGTTTTCAGCAGAAGCATGAATATTACTGGTTCCGTCAAATTTATGCCATTCAAAGACTTTATTTCTTAGGCAAATTATTAATATTTAATTCTTGCCCTTTCACTTGCAAATTCTATTTAGGAACTCTTTAAAGAATGAATACTGTAACTTGACCATTTATAGAGGGGGCTGACCTCCCAATAAGCATAGTCATTTACTGAATAAACATTGTTTGTGTGCCGACCTTCCACCAAGCACTGAAGTAGGTGCTGGGGATCGAAAGACACATAAGAGTCCCTGTCCTCAAGAAGGGTGACATATACAGAAATAGGTAATTATAAAATAATGCAGCAAGTGAAATATTATGCATAGAATATTACTGAAGCACAAAAAGCAATTATCTTGCTATCTCTTAGGAAGCAAGTAACAGAAATAGAGCATGTCGAACCAGTATCCTTGTTCCTAATTACTAGATCAGCAAATTCTATGTATGGCTGAATATTTATATTGATATGACATTACCTTTCTTGGCTAGGAACAAGATTGCTCTTCGGAATGGTTGATCAGGCATATTCAAATAGAGAATCTTATGGGAAATGTGGAAACGTATTTGAGGATTTGGAATTACTATTTCTCCTCACCTCTGCTCTCCCACCCCAAACACACACACAATTTAGCTCTCTAGTCACTGAATTTTCCTATGTCTTTCTGTTGTTGACTACACAGAAAGGAAATCCCTCTGAAATGCTTGCTTCCAGCACTTCCGGGCTCCTTCATATGGACTCACTTTCATACTCAGCGTGTTTCTCCACATTAAACTCTAATAGATATAGCTAAAGAGCATTTAAAAGAGAATACATTGCGAAGAAATATATATGTATTTTACCACATTTGCTGATTTTTAAAAATTTTGCTTAAGATCTTCAAAGCCCTCCCCTCTGGGCTAGTGTTTTGGTAGCACAGTAGTGCTGTTGTGAGCTGTAATCACTGGGCATTTTTTTTTCACACTCATTTCAAAACACTAACATACAAATTGAAAACGGTAATAGGTTCACAGCCTCTCAATTTACATGTAAGTGTGGTGCTGTCTCTTCAGAGCACTTGATCAAGTTTAACAGATTTGGATCATTTAAAACTTGGTTTTCTCTAATCTGCAGCTTCCAAAATATTTGAGTTCTATCTGGAAGCAAATACGTAAAGATAGAGAATGTCTTACATCTTCAATAAAAATTTTCAAAAATGAATGAGCCATACGTTTGAGTCCCCTCTCTGTGAGCGATCCCCAGAGTAAATCCTTCCTGGCTGGGCTGAAGGTCACAGCACGGCGTATGTTCCAATCCAGAGGGCTGCATACATGCACACTGGCCATTCAAAGTTAAGGAAGTACCTACTTTTTCCATATTGATGGACGCTGCCATTTATATTTCATATTTTATTTGACCATTTCCTTGTCTACCTTTAGTCTTTCAAGTTCCTAAGGGTAGGAATTTGTTCATCATATCTACAGTTGCATCTTAGTGCCTGGACCAACAGTAAGCACTCGAGAAATATTTGCTGAATAAATAAATACCTGTTTAGAGGCTGTGAATAAAGAAAAGGACTGAAATTGTAGCCAGACTTTAAAGTCGACTCCGCATACACTGAATACTACCTCTGAAAGCAAAAATAAAAAATGATAATGAGGGCGTAGATAAATAAATGTGGTCCTAGATGAGTACAGCAGAAAGGTTCCAGGGAGCTTTATAAATACTTCCCTTTACTGTGTTTATTAACTGGCGTTAGGGTGGGAATGCATATCACAATTTTCCCTTTAAGTAGCAAACTTTCAAAAGTATCACTCCAGACAAAACTCATATAGGAAATAAAGTATAATGTCTTACAATGTTATTTGGGACCTGCATTTCAAATAGAGCACTTATGCCTAATTTATTCTTAGGTGTGTAAGTAATATGTGTAAATGTTAAGTAATACATACATTATATATGTTTATAATATGTATATGCTACATGAGTAATACACATGTAATACACATTTATATATAATGTGTCATAATCATCCTATTAAACTGTTGTCCCCTTTGTCAATAATATTATTACTTGATCCCTCTTACCCTCTACTTACTTCTCAGTTGTGTTTTTAGGCAGTTGATGGTGAGGGAATTAGTTGATTTTCCATCTCAAAACAAAGCCAAATGAGAAATGACTTTGATGCCACTGTGGAGGTAATGGAGGCTGCCCAATTTTGGTAAATAAAGATGTGACTATTTTACCATGTCCTCATTCTTTCAGTATTGTATAAAGAATACTCTTAAAATGTCAAACACATCATAAGAGTACCCTATAATATCTCTAGTCATATATCATAGAGAAACACTAACAAGTTGTAACTGTCAGAATGATCCTCTTTACTAGACAGAAGAACTAACAGCAACAAGATGTATGAGATCAGCAATTTATAAGAGAACTGCCTTTTGTTTCTATTTTTAAATTCTCTGATGGCTTAAACTATGATTTTATGGCTATTTAGTGTATGTTTGTGTGCATGTGGCTGTGTTTTCTCTCTAGTTACATTGAGAGTTTATTCAGTAATTTTATCACCATTTTGACAAACATTATGAGTTTGAACACTTGGTACCAAATTACTTACTACGAATCAAGTTTCATCTTAATTAAAGACAATCAAAAGAAGAAGAGCTGAGTAGAGGCAAGTGCATTTTAATTTTTTCAAGATATATTAATTAAGAAGAATTATTCTGAATCTGTTTTCATTCTTCCTTCTATTCTACCCTACTTCTCTGCAAAAATGCATGCACATATAATTATTAAGACAAAATAAACATCATTTGTTCAGAGTTCAGGTCTGGTATTCATGAATTTATATGGTTGGTGGTTGAAAGATAGGATCATCACTAATATTAAGGTGGTTTTATAAGGGCAAAGAAACAAAATAAAACTGAATTAGATATGGCAAATTGTATGGAATTAAGAATTGTTTGAAGTATACCTTTTTTGTAAAATCTGAAGGTCATTCCATGTGTTACTCATTTTGTTCAAAGGAAAAGCAACCCTGAATAATGCATTTTTTAAATAGGCAATGTTAATTAGAGGAAAAAAATTAAACAAGGCAAACAAAACAAAAACCCAGAGCATGAATATCAAAACAGGAAAATCCATGGCACAATGAGAAGTAATTAAATCATCCTTTGATCATTCTGATCAAAAACCATTATAAATGTGGTATGAATGAACCCATTATAGACAATGTGTTGTCTGAAACTGGAAATAAGATTTTTGATAGACGACCTGAAAGTCATCACTGGGAACTATTAAGAAACCTAGAAATTGTATCTTAATTCACTCATTTGCAATTTATCGTTTATCTATTGTCGTAGGCTGGACATTCATGGATTGTTTGGCATAAAAAAAAGAATAATACATAGTCCCTCTTTTAAGGGCCTTCATTCTATCAAGAGAAAGAAAAATATAAACAGGTAATAGCAATGCTCTCTATGTATATACAAAATGCTTGCAGATACTGCCTATTTATTATATACCCATGTCAGAGTTTGCATGCACAAACCAAGTCAGGGATGCTGACCACCTCTTTGAAGATTTTCAGCACCATTTTCACTAAGCTCTTCATTGTTATTTGATAGTTATTAAACAACTGAAGGGAAGAATGCAGTAAAAACAAAATGTTTAAATAGTCACACAATGGCCATTTCAATAGAAATTTTGCTAGCTCATAAGCAGCCAATCATATAAACGATATCAAGTTATTTTGAAGCTGATTAAACAGTTGTAAGTAATTTTTTCAATGACTGTACTAAGAGTGCTAATATATACTTCCAGGATGGAAGACTGGGGTGCAAGATTGAGATGGAAGGCTTATTTGAAATCCATCTGTTATGGATTTCAACTCCACCAGCCTATAAAATGATCTGAACCACATAATCTACTCTAATATTCTCTCCCAGGTTCATAGGGAACAGCAGCGCAGACCCAAAGGTGCAATGATTTGGAAAATCTTTTCATGTAGTTCTCCTGAATCTCAAGGAAATCTAGCTTGCCAGTCTCAGAAGAATCTTTCAGCCGCTATTGCATCTGTGCTTCTGTCTGGGTGGAGCCTAACCAAAGCATGACTCCATATTGGAAAACAGCATGCAGAAAGGCCAGTTCACAGTTTCAGAGGGAGTCGGGCAGGATGCCAGTTTGGATCTAGGTTCAATAAGGCCAAGTTGCCACAGTTTACTTCTAGGCTCTGAAGCAATCCAACTTCCACTTGCCCAGGTCTTGATTTTTTGGAAATTTGGTGATAGAATGGTCTAGATGTACAGATCCTCCCCTCATATAAGTCTCTTCCGATTTCATATGCCACACTGACTTTGTCTTTAAATCCAAACACAGTAGAGTTCTTTACCCATCCCCACTATGAATCACACTCATCTTGTGTTTCTTTCTAACTCTCCTGAATTTTTCCTATGTTCATTTAGATTTTAAATTCTTTAAGGCAAGAACCACATACAAGATTTTGCCTATTTTTGTCCAAAATCCTGTGTGCTTAACAGAGAATCTGGCATATAGTGATTGATCATTAGCTTTAATGGTTAATTAATACATATTATTGGGAAAATATTTTGTTATCACCATAGATTTTTTCCAGATATATCATATATATGTATACACATGTGTAGATTTGTATGTAAGGTATGTATTTATGTATATATCAGCAATATATTTGTATGTAAGCTGTTATCTGCATGTATCTGTATACATACAATCTCTATCAACTTCACTAGTCATAATATCAACACAACAAAGAATACAGCTCATTAAAAAAGATTTGTAATCAGTGAATTAAACATAGTATTACCATATGACCCAGCAATTTCACTCCCAGGTATCTGCCCAAAAGAATTGAAAACAGTTGTTCAAACAAAAAGTTGTGCATCAGTGTTCATAGCAACACAATTCACAGTAGCCAAAAGGTAGAAGCTAGCCAAATGTCCATCAGCTAATGAACAGATAAACAAAATATGGCATAGTCTGTACAAGGAATATTATTCAGCCATAAAAAGAATGAAGTGCTGACACATGTGACAACGTGGATGAACCTTGAAAGCTTTATAGTAAGTGAAAGAAACCAGAAACAAAATGCTGCATATTATATGACTCCGTTTGTGTGAAATACCCAGCATGGGCAGATGTGTAAAGACAGAAAGAAAGCAGACTAGTGGTTGCCAGGGGCTGGAGGGAGGAGGGAACGGGGAGTTAATGGATAGGTGGCTTCTTCTGGGCTGATGGAAATATTTTGGAGCTAGATAGAGGTGATAGCCTCACAACGTTGTGAATATACTCAATACTACTGAATTTTATACTTTAAAATGATTAAGACAATAAATTTTATGTTATGTGTCTTTTACCACAACAAAAATGTTTGTGCCAGAATTGCTATTTAACAGAAAAAGATTTTAAAAAACTCAAAATTTTGAAGTCATGATACTTTTCTTAGCTCTACTTACCAGTTATGATTCAGATGACTTACTCGACTAAAATGAACTTTAAGGGAGCGTCAGTCTGTTGAAAACTCTGTTCTGTATCAATGAAAATCATTAATTCTGTTAGTGAAAAATGATTCAATGTCCTCCATAATTCACCTATTCCCTTTTTTGATTGTAATAACTAATCTGATGGACATCTTCCTCTTTGAGAAAATGACAGATTTATTAAATACTAAAATTCTAAATACTTTCTTTGATAAAGTTAATTTTTCAAAGAAAATTCTTTAAAAAGTAATATTTACCTGCCATTGCATTATAGTTCATGCTTTAACATAATCATTAGTTTACAGTTTCATGTCATTGGAGGGAGAAGATCAATGTGTAAACTAATATTATAGAAGATGGAGTCCCAGACACCGTAAGACAGGTATCAAGTAATGGCGTAACATTACTAAGGAGAGACAATGTTGGGATTATGACGGGTCTAGAGGAGCTTCACTGAAAAATGTAAACTTTGACTGGGACTAAAATAATTGAAAGGATTCTGATAATTTACTATAGTGAGATGGAATGGTGAACATTCCAGGTATCTGGACAAGATAGAAAATGGTTCAGGGATTTCAATATTTCCTTTGTGAATGACTGATAACAGCTTGCTAAATGTTTTCCAGCACCCACTCTAACACACCCTGTTTACTCTGAGCTGAGAGATCTTTCTAAAAGGCAAATCTGTTCAACCAAATAATGATGATAACATGCATTTATGTAGTGGTTACTCTGCTTCAGGCACTGTTCTAAGGACTTCACAATTAAGGGCTCATTTAATCATCACAATAATCCGGTAAGATTTTTGCCACCCCTGGCAAAATCCTTACAGGCATTTTAAGAAAATCAAAGTCTGAATCATATCATGAGCTGCCTGTACATTCTGGTTCACATTCAAACCAAATCACTATTTATATAGAAGAGGAACAATAACTTATCCAATTGTCTAACAGATGCTTATCATATGCCACATATTTTCTCATCCGTCCATTTTCTTGTCTATGCCATTTCTGTGGACTGAAGTGTGCTCATACTTTTATACCCCGTCTGTGTTGTTGCGTCAGTCAATAGTACATTCTCTTTTACTGCTGAGTAGTATCCTATTGCAAGGAAATATCGGACTCTCACTTAGTTAACACTATTCTATGTCCAGGTTTAGGCTATTATTTATAAAGCTTCGTTAAACATTCAAATACGAATCTTGTGTGAATGTATATTTTCATTTGAGTTGGGTGAATGCCTAGGAGCGGAAGTTCATTAGGATGCTGTATGTTTCACTTTATGAGAAACTGCTAAACTAGTCTCCAAAGTGCCAATGGCATTTTTCATTTCCACCAGCAATGAGTTTTAGTTTCTCCTCATCTTCACCAAAACTTGATAATATTAGTTAACTAATTTTAGCCATTCTACTGAGTACGTAGTGCTATCTTATCGTGCTTTGGGTTTGCATTTTCCTAATGACTAATGATGCTGACTATCTTTTCATGTGTTTATTTTCCATTTGTAGGTCTTCCTTACTGAAATGTCTAAAAAATCAAAACCCCATTTAAATGGAATTACTTGGCTTCATATTAATGAGTTGTAAGACACTTTAGATATTCAAGTTACGTGTCCTGTATCACACATATGTATTACAAATATTTTGACTCAGGCTTAGGCTTGCCTTTTATTTTGTTACCAGCGTCTTTTGAAAACCAAACATTTTTAATCTTGATGAGTCCAGTTTATCACCTTTTTAATGTTTTGAGCTTTTTATAAGAGTCTAAGAAATTGCTTAATCCAAGGTTGCAAAGATTGTCTAAATTCTAGGATGACACATTTTTTTTCTTTCTATGGCTTTAAAGATGTCTTTCCATTGTCTTCTGGTTTGAATAGTTTCTGTTGAGACATCTCTTTTCTTTCTTTGTTTCTGTTTGCCTGTATGCAGTGTTTGCTTTTTCTCATTAAACTTCAATATTTTCTCTTTATCACTGACTTTAGTAGCTTCATTATGATATTTCTTGGAATGGTTTCTTTATTTTTATACCGCTTGGACCTCTTTTTATTTTTCTTGAATCTGTGGGTCTATTCTTTTCAGCAACATGGAATAATTCTGGCAATTATTTATTCAAATATCCTGTTCCAACCCTGTTTTAGGAATCCAATTACATAAATTCATGCTTAGTTAATATTTTTAAGTTTTTTCATTTTTAAGCTCTGGTAGCAAGGGTCTTGAGAAATCTTTAGACTAAGACTTTAAAATACAGGTAATAGCCTCCTGAGGACTCTACCTGATGCCCTAAGTATTATTAGGCCTTTCTATTCTGGCGGGTGGAACTAGGACTTATTCCCCACCTTGTGGGAGCTCCAGGAATCTTTCTGCTCACTTGTTTCTTGTGACTCTTTGCATGGCCTCTGGTAGTTTCCTCTCATCAATGCACAGAGCAATACTCAGTGAAAGACGTGGAAAAGCCCCCTGAAGTTCTACAGAGTTGGCTCTCTCTTCTCTCTTATTCTGGACTGCAAAATCCAGTTTCCTTGATCTGCCCTAAACTTACTCTCCATCTCCTCAACTTAGCAAGATGACTGGATTCTGCTTAGGGTAACCCTCCGTTTCCTGGCCTAGAAACTGCAGTTAGTTGGTACAACTGAAGGGCTCATCTGATTTGTTTCACTTCTCTTAGGGCTCATAGTCCTGTGCTGCCAGTTGTCAAGTGTTTGAAAATGTTGTTACATATATTTTGTCTGATATCTAGTTGTTTAAGGCAGAGATTTTTTGCTATTCCAATCCAGCCAGGGGTTGAAGTTCTAGTCTGATTTAACATATTGAGTATAAAGGCTTGTGAAACAAACAGCAAGAACTCAAAAAAACACTCTTGATACTTAAACAGGAGTTTATTTTTTACATGAAATTTCTCAATTATTTCTGTAAGTACAGTAATCGAAATTAGAGAAATAAATCTTTCATTGGGAAGTAGCATATATGAAAAAAGAACAAGACTAAAGATGTAATTTTGGGGGAGTTTTCATACACAAGAGAAGAAAGATTTAGAAAACAGTAGAGAATTATATGTTAGATGAAAATATAAACAATTTTAAGAATTTGGAGTCATTCTGATTATTGATTGATGGGTAAATGAAGAAGTTTGTCCTGGTTTTTTTGTCCTAAAAATTCAGCAGGTTCTTGATTTAATTTTTTTTAAAAGGGATATTTTTTCCAATGAAGTGACATTTGGTATCAAACATTTGTGCCTCCTGACAAGATAGTTACATGGTGCCACAGCGAGTGCCCACGATTCAAATGGCGTCCTGACAGGACGGAACATTTTAAAATCTTATTTTTCACTGTCTGTATCATGAATCACACCTTGTTATATGCACAGTGATTGGGCATAGGTTTCACACAAAAGGGATTTGTAAGGTGTAATACCATAACATCCTATAAATAATTAGAAGAGTCAATTTATTTAAATAGATTGGATGTTGTTCAAAATAATAATCTAGACTTCTTTTATAAAGGTAAAATTAAAACTTTGAACTGTGATTTAATTCTTTCAATACACATGCACACACATATACATATATAAAATGATTGAAATGTGATACTAGATTAAATCAGCTATCAAGCCAAAAAGAATTTTAATAGACTCATTTTTAGCTAGGTAAAAATATTGTTCAACAGATGTAAAACTGAGAACCTTTAGTCCTAGACATACATTAAAATACATCCTTGACTCAATCTTTGATTGATAGTTCACTGGACGATGAATAAATTTTATGATAAAAATATAAGTGAACATCTGAGTTAAAATAAAAACTACAGGTTTATAAGGCATTATAAATTATATTTAAATTGCTAAACTTAAAATGATCGGGAATCATAAAGAACTGATCATATTAATTATCCTGAGAAAGTTGAATAATTATCCATTTAAACCCATTTGGAAATGCCATACAGAAAAATTTTAAAATGCTCTAAGTAATTCATTACATCATTTTTAGAAGGAGATGTCAGGGAAAAGTGTACCTCAAAGATGTAAGAATGACACCATCAGATCTTTGCTAATTTATTGTGGCGTTAAAGTCATGTCCAATTATAGGCCAACTTTGGTTACATTCCTGAGAGCTATCCATCATTTATCAAAGTTAGACTAACTTATAGTAAAATATATGAAAACTCTAGTCTCTATTTTAAAATATTTTTCCTAGACTTACAGCAATTCTGTTTATGAGACTAAAATATAACATGTATCTTTAAATTATTTAATGCTATGGTACAACTACTTTAAAAATCACTGAAGTCTTAATCTATATAAGATTGGGACAGACATAAACTATGACCTAGACTCTATAAATACCCTAGAGAAACTCATGTCCATGTGTACCAAATATATGTATAAAAATATTCATAAAAGCATGTTAATAATAATTTGAAATTAGGGAGAAAAAGTCCACATGTTCATCACTAGTAGAATGCATAAATTGATTGTGATATTGTCGTTACAATATTCTATTATAGAACTATGAAAATTATTTAACTACAACCACACTTAGGAACATATCTGTATTACAAAATATAAATTGAAATAAAGAGGCAAGACATACAAATACATAGAATGTGATATTATTTACTTATTTGTTTGTTTGTTGCCAAGGAAGATTTGCCCTAAGCTAACATCTGTTGCCAGTCTTCCTCTTTTTTGCTGAGGAAGATTTTCCCTGAGCTAACATCTGTGGCCAATCTTCCTCTATTTTGTATGTGGGTTGCCACCACAGCATGGCTCCCAATGAGTGGTGTATGTCCACACCTGGGAACTAAACCTGGGTGGCTGAAGTGGAGCACGATGAAGGGGCCTAGCCCCACTAGGCCACCGGGGCTAGAGTATGATTTATTTTTTTAAGTTTCAAAAACAGGCAAATCTAAACTTTATTCTTTGGAGAGCATACCTAGGTGGTAAAACAAAAAAGAAGAGCACAACATAATTATTACTATAGAAGTTAAGATAGGGTTGTCACAGGGTGAAGGGAGGGGATGATGGTTGGAAAGACACACAAGGATTTTTGGAGTAAGGTGATATTTTTTTCCTTGACCTAGATGACATTAATATGGTTATATACTTCTAAATTATTTGTTAAACAGGAAAGTTGTCTTTGATGCTCTTGACTCTATATATGTTTTTCACAATAACGAAAGAATTTTCAAAATATAAAATTTCTGAAATACTTGACTTAACAATATTAGGTATATAACAGGTCTCAAGCTCTTTACAAGTATTTGTGTAATTGACTTTCTCTACCTCACTTTTATAATTTGCTATGCAAATATTACGCATTTCTCTTTATACTTCTAAGCAGATTGACCTGTGATTTAATCTCCTATATTTGTACAAAATTTGTTTAACAAATGCAGCTCCATCAATTTCCCCACATGTTGCTTTCATATCTTACTATGAAGAATTTATCCCTCTCAAATTAACTGGGAAAAACATGAATTTTATTAGTGATACACCTGTGATTTAATATGTGAAATGTCACTCTAACTTATGGCAGTTGTATTTATGTTATCTATTCCCAATTTATTGTTTTACCTGTTGAAAAGGGCAAATAGACCACATTGTACTGCTGCTGATAATATAGCAGAAGCACTAATTATTCTTTGATTAAAATATAGGAAACAGGGCTGGGATACTCAGATGCTTTGTGGATAAAGTCAGGAATATAGACTACAGAGACAAAAAAGACAGGAAATCCTGGTCTACAAGATAATTGAAGATAAATGTCTGCAAGAGGGCCAGACACTCATATCTTCCAAAGAGCAAGGATACAAGGTCTCTGCATGATCCTCAATTTCTATAAGAGTTTCTCTCCATGAAGTATCAATCCAAAAGTAGTGAATGATCAACAGGATTGAAGTTCTTCTGTGGGCAACCTGCTTAAAATCTAGACAGTATAAAATCTAAACCATTAACATTGCAACAAAATATCAAAGATATTGCAATGAAGAAGTATGAAGGCAAAATGACTGTAAGAATAGAGTAGTCCTCACACATCCGAGATAAATTTGTTATTTAATTTCTAGGAATCTCTAGGGACACTATCTAATAATCCATTTCTGGCAAAGGAAAAGTATGCTTACTACTTGAGCTTGGATATTTTCTAATAAATGATGGAAAACCTATAGGATTTTTGTGCAATTTAAGTGATGTAGCACATTAAAAGCACCTGAAACAGTGACAGCCAATAGTCAAACAGATTAATATTAATGATTAATGTTATCACCACCATAATTCTCATTGAAGTTTCCTGAAATTGATTTTCTGATTTATTTCTGTGGTTACCAAGAAATTTTTAAGTGCTAATTTGATTCCTTCTGTCTAAACCTGTAGTAGAAAGAAATGCACTGGTTAGGAATCCCACTGCTTAAAATACTATTTCTTGCCAACTAAGGGGGTAGATAGGACCACCGAATGAAATAAAGACTAGAAGATAAGCATATTGTGAAGAAGAGGGGAAACTCATGTTAGTTTGGGAAATGTCACATTTGAGAAACGTGTCGAGATCCAGTGAGCGATTTTTGATAGGAAAGAATACACTTAGGGGGGAGATATGAATTAGGAGAAAAGTTGATTTATCAGTATTAGATACTAATTTACACTGGGAATTATGGAGAATATGTAAATAAAATAGAATTTGTGAATCAAGTGGCTAAGGGTCAAACACAGGGACAGTTGTTAAACTACTGTGATTTTTGAGAAGGAGACAAAAGAAAAAGGAGAGAGAGAGAATAAAGAAGGAAGAGAAGGAAGGACACTATTACATGAAAGCCTTGCACAGCTTTCAGGTACAGCTGGATCCAAGGGCTCCTATATTAGCCTCAAGAAACTGACTCTCCCCATCTCCCAGCCAGACTTTTCCCTTTGTTGGCTCTATTTTCAAGCTGGCTCTTTCCTCCTGGTGAGAGACAGCAGATCTTTCTGGGCTTAGATCCAGAGGAACGCACAGTTCAGACAAATATCCTGATCCTGTTTCATATTCATTGCCCTGGATCATTTGTCTATTCATGAATGACTGATCATTGTGGCCAAGGAGATTCAAGGCTCTGGCTAGCTCATCTTGGGCCACCAGCCCACGCCTGAAGTCAGCCTATCTGAAGCACACGGACTGAGAGTTCAATAATGAGACAGTTCACCAAAAGAAAGGGCAAGCAGCAATCCCTTCTGAGAAACAGCAGATCTGAGAGATGAGCAGAGCAGGAAAATACAGAGAAGAGAGGAGGAGTCAGAGACAGGTGACGGAAAGCAGGAGAGATGTTGTCTCAGAAGTTGAAGAAGAAAATCGTAAGAAGACAGGAGTCAAGGTGTCAGATGTCTTAAGTCAATGAGAATAACAGAAAACAGTCTTTCAGAGTTTACTTTGGAAAGTTAAGTGCTTGAACAAGGGCAGTTTCGGTGAAGGCAGAAGCCAGACTGCTGTGAGGACAGAGAAAAATCTTGAGAATTGTAGATAAGCAAGAGAGATAGAACAGTAGTGAGGTAAATATGTTGTGTCAAGGAAAGATTAAACACATTACAATCTAATATATATTTATCTGCTACTAAAATGCCCTTAGCAAATTGCATTCATGAAACTAATGTTTATTATTGAATTAAATCAAATTATCGCCTCTCCGATTTGCAGGAGACATAAATATTTAGCAATTGTAATTCTTCACATGTGTGTGGTAACTGCTTTTTTCAATAACGTATAGGAGGATATCAGCCAGGAGATAGTAAAGGAAAATCACCAGTAATTAAATATAATCCTTGCCTAAAGAAACAATTTTCCACATATGTGCTATTTTATGATAATATATTTTTCTCCAAAACAACCCCACAACAGTTTCTTTAAAATAATAAAATTAAAACTCCAAAGTTTATTGTTTTTCTGGATTTTTGCCTATTTTTTTGGTTGTGGAAAGAGATTTGTGAGAGGTCTGCTTTTAACAACATGAAGACATTTTGGATAATTTAGGTTACTTTTTAAAAATAGTAGTAGTGTTGGGGCTGGCCCCGTGGCCGAGTGGTTAAGTTCGCGCGCTCCGCTGCAGGCGGCCCAGTGTTTCGTTAGTTCGAATCCTGGGCGCGGACACAGCACTGCTCATCAGACCACGCTGAGGCAGCGTCCCACATGCCACAACTAGAAGAACCCACAACGAAGAATACACAACTATGTACTGGGGGGCTTTGGGGAGAAAAAGGAAACAATAAAATCTTTAAAAAAAAAAAAATAGTAGTAGTGTCGTTTTCTGCCATGTATATCGTATCCTCTGTGGGTAGAAAGCTGTATGCTTGAGCTCCTCCTTCTCTATCGAATAGTCTTTTGCAAAATAGCTACATTTCCAGGTGATAAGTGTCAGGGAACTTCTTATTAGCCAGAGGGAAGTGGCATAACTGGAAGAATGCCCTGCTCCACAAATATTTTCTGCTGCTCAAAAGTCTGAAGAACCACAAGTTTCAGAATTGAAATTCTCCAGTGATTTCCTCTTTATTTTAAGTGAAAGTTTTGGTTTTTTTTTTAATGAGAGAAGAGAGCAGGAAATTATACCAACAGGCAAAAGGGTTTCCCTTGGCTTTTTTCTTTCTTGTTAGTCAGGCACTAGGATAGAATTCAGATTCTTTTGTTTTCTGAGATACTTACTCTGCAGAATCTATTATTTGATAGTGAAATTTGAAGCTTTTGGGGAGTTGCCTGACAACACAATCAGCAGTGTCCTTTTAAGCACTTATAGCAGCTGAACATACCTGTTTTCTTTCTATCTCGTTAAATGGGTTATGTTTTTATCATGTCCAGATACTTCCCTTTAGAAATGTTTCTTAAGAGTTCCCCTCCAATGTACACATACCCTCCTACCTATTATGAGTTTGGGCTACAGCTCAAACTTTACCTTTAGCTAATTTGTATGCTATTCAAATAGCAAACCAGCTCAGGGGTGTCGACGTTTTTCTTGTATGCAACATTATGTGGAATAGATTTTGGGTATCTTACTAGTAGTGCTTATAAGCCTCAAAACAACACAAAAGTCAGTTACACTTGTAATGCAATTAGCACCACAGAAGAGCGGTGTCCCTGTATCTGTAGAAACGATCATACTATTCACTTTGCTAAACTTCCTCTTTGACTAGAATTGTTTATTGCTCTGACCATACACTTTTATGTCACTTAGCAGGCACAGGTCTCTCATTTTCAAAAGGAAATGTGCTTTTCCTTTGCCACTCACAGCCCCTCTCCTTTTCAGGCAAGTGATGATTTCCTGCACGGTTCCTTGCTTTCAGAGAAAGTGCATCCTGGGAAGAACACTAAGGTTTCTCCCAGCTTCACGATGCAGATGGCATAACCAGGAAATTTTGAAGCAACAATGTGACAGATTCTCTTGCCTTTGCCTTTTCAGGATCTTTATCACCATGGGTTGACAAGCAAGTGGCTAAATGGATGATGAGTGAACTATAAATGTTTAGTAGGTAGCACTTAAAGAGAAGTGGAATTCCAAGTAACAAGAAGAGACTGAAATATGCTGGAATTTAGACCATGAATTGCATGCTAAGAGGACAAGTACCACTCAGACCTGGCCACCCATTTCTGCTGTACCAGACCTCCTTGTTGGAAGGAGTTGGAAACATCCCTCAAGCAGCCAGAGCATAGATTTTGGTCCTTGGATTCTTGAGTAGATATGAAGAAGTACTAAATCTCCTCTTCAAAGATAAACTGAGGCATATTTTAAAAATGTAAGAGTTTTTTGAGCAAAAATTGATTCTACTCAGGCAACATCAAACCAGAAGTGGTTAGGCATGTTCTGACGACAGGAACCAGGGAAAAGATGTATATAGAAAGTACAGACAAAAAGCAAAGAAATTATTGACTGGCTAAAGCTTTAAAGCCTAGTTGGCTGTTTGTGATTGGTTATCCTTAGTAGTTTGATTTTGTGACGTTGAAGCACTTACGGGCTTAGATTTTGATTTGCTTATGTAAGCCACTGTGACATTAGAGCCACATCAGTCTAATGGCTTCCTTATTTAATTAAACATTCCCAAACAAAGGGTTAGGGACTGGATTCTTAAAATTTAGTATGCATTAAAATCAGGTTGGAAGATTGTTAAAAGTGTGGATTCCTGTTCACCATCTAATTCAGACGTGAGCTAGGAATCTGCCACTTTACAAGCCTCCCAGGTGAGTCTGACGCAGTTGGTCTGGGAGGACACTTTGAGAAATATTGTTGGAGGAATTTAAAGATTCTCCTCTTCAGGCCAGAGAGACCGCTTGCTGCCTGCTGAGATTTGTTTAAATAGTACTAAACCCCTGATTCTATGATTTGTAGACCACTTTAATGAAATCCCATATTCTGTAACCCATGCTGACATTGAAAATTTTATTGACATTCAATTAAAATGAGAGAAATTGTTTGCTTATAAAAGGTTTTTCCGACTGCCAATTACTTTCAAGATAGTAGACTACACCAAAGAGGAAAGTAATTTATCTCTTGATAACTATTTGTTGACCAGATTTCTCTGAAATTAATCTGTGCCTTTGAACGTTACTGTGGAGCAAGCAAACAAGCTTGAAATGTTAAACAACTGAGTTGGAAAAAGACACTGTATTTCTTCCAACTAGGAAAATACAAATGATGCACGATGCATGAGAGTATGTAAATTAACTTTAAATCCATCTTGCTCAGCTTAATGGACATATATTTTCCATATGTTATTAACTGTTCGTGTACTGTACTCTAACAGATTTAAGTGCATACAGAATCCTGTAATAGTATTTGTATATGTCCATAATTCATCCCCAGACTGTGATAAATTTTGTTATGCAATGTATATCATTCCTAGTAAGTATTTATACACAAATATAAAAGGTTATGTGCTCTGGGGCAGAGAACATTATATTAAAAATAAATCTGAAGCATTAAATTTCCATGGAAATCATCACTGTCTTATAAAGTAAATTGAGGTGAGAGTAAACACCTTTACCTCAATTTTTTCTCGTGTATGTCTGGGTAAAAAATAAATACTTAAAAATTTTTTGTTGAATGATAAAATTTCTCATTGAATGATATGTTGAATGAGGAGAGATCAGTTGCATTTAGGAAATTAAAGGCACACAAAACCCTAGCTTTTGCCAATAATTAAAAGTAACTAAGGAAATACTTGAGAACTTACCTATGTATGTAGTATCATGATAGGTACTTTATATTCCTGATCTCATTTATTCTCTCGTGAAGACTGTGAAAGGATAGAACGATTTCCCTCTTTCAGATACTGAAGCTATAATAAGAAAATTTGAATAAGTGACCCAAGGTCATGTGGCTGAGAAGTAGCAATACTGAATTCTAATCTGAGTATTTCTGATTCACTCTTACTACTACAACTGGCTGCTAATAAATCCAATTTTGACTCGTTTCAGTTCTGCCTTGAACATGCTTGCATTTCCTCCTAGTGAAGCCGTGCCTACATTTCTGTGTGGTGAGGGTGACTGAGTCAGATGCATATGTTTGTTTCAGTAGATAAGGTCAAATGGTTTTTCAAAATGATGGATCCAGTTGTGTAGGAGTGTTTCGATTCCTCCACACATTGAGTAACCTGGACACTGTTTTGTTTTAAAAGTTTTAGCTATTTTCGTGGGCAGGTAGTTATATTGTAATGTAATTTTAATTGGTAGTTTCCTGATTTTTAATAAGATTCAGCCACATTTTAATGTATTTATTGGCCATTTGGATATCCACTTTTGTGAAGTATTTGCAAGTGTTTTTCCCATTTTTTATTTGGAATTGTCTGTCTTTTCTTAAGGATTTGTATTCTAGATACAAACTTTTTTATGGTTATAAATGTAAATATCTTTTCCCTTTTCACTCTTATCGTGTCTTTTGAAGCACCAAATGTCTGAATTGTATTAGTCCAGTGTATCATTTTTCCCTCTTATCATTAGTTATTTTGTGTCTTGTTTAAGAAATTGTTGCTAGAACACCAGAGTTATGAAGATGTTATTTTATATGATAGCTTAGAAAGCTTATTCTTTTGCCTTTCATAGTTAGACCTACAACAATCTGCGATTAATTTTATGTGTGATGACATGGGCATCGTGTCCTTTTTTCCTTTAATAGGGATACATTTGGTCCAGCACTATTTCCCTCCCACTGCTCTGTAGTATCTAACTTCTAAATAGAGTGTCTAAATATACCTAGGCTTATTTTCAGGCTCTGTATTTTTTCATTATTTTTTCAACTTTTGTACCAATATCATCTTCTTTTAATTACAGTAACTTTTAAATAGGATATGATTATCAGTAGAGCAAATCCTCGTCCAGCCCTTTCCATTTCCATATGAATTATAGAATTCACTTGTCCAGTTTCATAAAATTATTTCTTAAGATTTTGATTAGCTTTTATTTAAATGTATAGATAAATTTGAGGGGGATAAACATTTTGGTAATGTAGAGTCTTTCAATCCATGAACCATCTTATATAACTCCATCTTTTGTGTATTTTTTAATTCCTCTCAATGTTTTATAGTTTTATTTTTAGTGATTTTGCATTCCTTTTATTATACTTATTCCTAGATATTTTTAGTTTCGGTATGTTATAATTTTTCTAGGAATTTATTTCACCTAAATTTTCAAATTTCTTTGAATATACTTGTTTATAATATACTTTTGTGCTCTTCTTAATATCTGCAGTCTAATAGCTGTCTTCTTTTTTGTTCTGATATTGATTATTTCTGTCTTTACTGTTTTTTCTTTTCTTTAGTCAGCTTTCAAAAGTTTTCTCAATTTTGTTAATCTCTTCAATGAATCAGACTGTAGCTTTGACAATTCTTTCTATATCTGTTTTTCTATTTCATTTCTGCCTTTATCTTCACTGCTTTTCTTCTATTTTCTTTGAGTTTATTATGCTGGGTTTTTTCTGTTTTCTTGAGAAGGATGCTAAGGTAATTTAATTTCAGCCTTTTATTATGTATGCATGTAAGGCTCAAAATACCAAACAAGCACGATTTAGCTACATTTCACATATTTAGATAGGTAATGTTTCAGTATCATATGCTTCAAAATATTTTTAAATTTTCATTGTGATTTCTTTTCTAAGTCATGGCTATTTACAGCTTCTTAATTTGCAAACACACAGAGACTATTTTGGGGCTGTTTATGTCTAGAATAACTGCACTATAATTATAGTTTATATGATTTCAATCTTTTGAAATTTGTTGATAAATAATTAATGGTTTGTAGAGAAAGCAGTGGACTGTTCATGATAGAATAAATATTTGTTTCACGTACAGAGAAAACATAGCAAATGAAACAAGGGAGGGACATATTTTATGAAGTTCTTCATAGCAGTAACGTAAAAGCAGGGAGAAGTGATGGGAAGGTACTACCTGACTCCCAGGTGAGTCGTTCTTATGTGACTATACTCAAATGGTAGTATTCTTCTGATGCTTTCCTTACTCCTTCGAACTCTAAGACGCTGCTGTGTCTATGCTCCTCATCGGGCTCACCTTATGTTAAAACTCTATCATACAAATCTGCCATATTTAAGTTTCTTAAGGTGGAGAACTATGTCTTTCCTGAGCAGAAAATTTAAGGCCCCTCTAGTTGCCCAGTTTTTGCCATTCCACCATGTTGGAGGCAGAGGAATCAATGCTACAATGTGTTCCACTCTTAATTGTATTGCCAGAATAACAATTTCTGCATTGACCAATCCTGCTATGCCTTATTATAAAGTTGCTTGGTGAACTCATTTTATATTTCATTATACAACTGAAATTATGAAGCATCTATGTCCTGTCCATGTGCATCCATAAAGTATATCCACCTAAAAATTATTGACAATGCTACTGTATTTTCACCACTGTGAATAAAATCTTCCCTTGACCTAAAAAAACTGCTATGTTATGAAATATTTTTCCATGTCATTTTGAGGATAAAGTTCAAGCTTCTTTTTTTGTTTTTGGGGGCTTTTTTTATATGAGGAAGATTAGTCCTGAGCTAACATCTATGCCAATCTTCCTCTATTTTTCATGTGGGACATCACCACAGCATGGCTTGACAAGCAGTGTGTAGGTCTGTGCCCAGGATTCAAACCCGTGAACCCCAGGCCGCTGAAGCAAAGAGCACGAACTTAGCCACTATGCCACTGACCTGGCCCAAGTTCAAGCTTCTTAAAATTTCACAAAAAGACTTTCATAATCTGCTTTGTCCCTAGCTTATATTTATGATTCAGCATTACAGACAGTTGGTGCCAACTTACCACCTAATTTGCTGCTATAAGGTAAAAATCCCAAATCAAGTCCTTGTAAGGAAAGTTTTAATGTTCCATGAGCACAGTCATTAATTCTAGAATATCTAATTCATAATTATAAAAGTATCAACCTTTATCAAAAAATTCAAAATCAAATATATGATTGTCAATATATTCAGTATAAAAAGTAATACTTTATAAAATATTAAAAATTTAATAAAATTAATTAACTTTTAAAGTATTTTTATGCATACACAGCACTGGTTAAGATTCTTCCAACTATTCAGAGGAATTTGTTTGAAGTCTTCTTTTCTGGGTAAATCTTTCTATAACAAGCACAAGCATTATCTATTGATCTCATGTGCTTTGAATTGCTTTCAAAAGTAGGGTCACATGTCTTGAAATTTGTCATTACCAATTAATATGCACCAGTGCTTCTGGAAATCTGTGCATAGTAAATCCCAGGAAAAAAATTTATGGTGATGTTTTTCAATGGTCCCTTGAATGATCCCTCCTTAATTTCAACAAAGGCTTTGCTATGGTTTGTAAATGGGGTTCTAACACTTCCAAGGAAATCTCAAGCCACAAGTCAATGTTTCTCATACTCCAGGTGTTTTCAGAGTTACTCTGGGCGTAGGAAGAAATTTTATGAAGCTTTTTCATTAGTGTGGGCGTTAAAAAAAACCGGAGGTGTGAAAACTGAGCTATTCTATTATGGAGGTTGCCTTTGATCAACTCTAGCTTTTCTTCATCTCAGTGTTTTTGCCTAGCTGTTTGTTCTACCTGGAATGCTTACCTCACGTTCTCCCACCTGTCTGCCCATAAACAAAGTTTATTCCTTTACTAAAATTTAAAATTAGGCACCACTATTTCCAGAGAACTCTCCTATACCGTGCAAACAGAATTACGTGCTAATCGTATTTTATTGTCTCTGTTTTCCCAACAATACAGTGAGTCAGGTAGGGGCTAGATAGAGATTCTTCTCAGGAATCTTTTTCCCCTCACCTAGCACAATGCCTCATGAATTATGAGAATAAATGAATGAATTTTTAGGTGTTTCATAAGTTGGCAATCACAATTTAGCATAAATTAGTATTCTTGAAATGTGTAACATATTAATATCTCTAATAATTGAACAATATTTTTGACCTACTTAACTCCTTTTAGCTTCTGACAGGCTAGTCTTTCTGTATTTAATTTTTTGAAACTTATATCAAGTTAGAGCATTTATTTATTAAATTTATGTCCTTTGTTATTCATTTTTTGGCCATCATTTTCATTGATTAAGCGATTGAATAGCTTGTTGTTCTTTGATTTTGTTTGAGTACAAAACTATTCTCATATGTTAGTGAAAACAAATAATTCAAAAACTAAAATAATTTCCAGAGGTCTAAAAGAATAGGTTTATCAAAACAAGTTTATAATCTTATAAATGATATTCCCTATGTAGTTGGCTTCCATTAGCAAATTTTAAAATCTTTTATGTAAGGTGTACTCCTTAGTACTCTGTTTTTCTCCATTTGTTCTTGATCAAGTTTATACAAGGGAGTGACTTTCCTAATTGTCTATCTGTCTTTTGAGAGTTAAGGATTATTTTCTCACAAGAAGACAAGAGCGGAATGGTATTACTGCTCAAATTACTATATCCTTTTGGCTTAAGAGAGTTTAGGGGGAGTTAAAAAAAAACTGATTGAGTATGAATATATTTAGATGGACTGCAGAATTAACCTTTCTTCTGTTTATGTTTGGGTACTCTTTTTTCCTTTGGAATAATCTAAGTAATAAGCTGCGGTGATGCAAGAAAACTGAGAGGGGAAATCAATTTTAATTTTAAAACATTAGAGGTGGAATATCGTCAAGTTATCCCAGGAACCATGAAGGCGAAGCACATAGCATAAATGTCGTGCAACAGTTGAGTGCTTGCACTTGGGTACAAATAAATTAATGCCCCAATGTCAGCATTCACCTGATTATTTGGAATTTGGTCTTCCAAAAGTGAAGTCTAATACAGTAAATATTCTCATGACAATTGGCTGGAGGCAATATTTGTTTTTCTCATAATATGATTTTGTTTTTTACTAATTCCTTCTTTTCCTTCAATTATTAATTACCATACAAATCAAATTGTAACAAAACAAAGAAGACATTCAAAAGAGAGGAAAATCATCCTTGCCTCACTACTGTAGAACATCAAACTTTATTTTCCATGGTTTCTGTCAGTCTTTAATAAATATGTTTGTGCCTGTGTGTATAATTATTGACCCATTATAAATATAATTTTATTTTATATTTTTTCCCCTTTTAACTTATTTAATATTTATCATCAGCAGCACTTGGAGACCCCGCCCTCTTGGTGCTTATTGCTATGTTATAGTTTTTAAGATTTATTATTATCTCATGCAGTGCTTCATGTTATTCTTTATCTTCTAACTTTAATTGTAGGCTATATATAATTTAATTCATTTTACAACTTCCCCAAGAGAAGGACACTCTGCATCTCCACCATTCTCTCTTCTATATAGTGGTACATAGAACAACTTTGTGCATATGGATTTTTTTTTTCCTCATAGTGCATTTTAAAAACCAATTTAGAAATTAGAAATTAGTTATTTTCATGCTCTATCTGGGGAACTGCACCCTCTTAAGATTAAAATTGAACTGAATTTCTGCCTGTATTCTTTTTCTTTTTCTTTCCTTTGATTAACTTTTCAGGTTTTTATCAATTTTATTAGCCAGGCATTTTTTAAATCTGATAGATATTCAACCATATAGCTAAATAAATGAAAACTTAGATGTGACGTGAGGAGGCAAGTAACGTTAATATGCTGACATGTGAGGAGGTACTCATTCATGAGAGCTGCAGGTGTAGTTAAGACTGAAGTGTTTAGAAAAGACTTCCATGCCACGCCCTCCCCCACAAACAATAAAAACAACCCACCAACTGTTTAAGTGAGACTGTGGAAGTGGGAGGATTTCAGTAGTTCTCTGAATGACAGAAAGAGAAAGCATGTCAGACTGGCTTTGTAGGAGTTTCCCAATGCATGGATGCAATGTTGAAGCAGAAGTCAATAAATGACTGAATGGTTTGTGATCATTTCCATTTGATGAAGGTTTTGGAGGATAAAAAGCACCCAAACTAGACCTTGATTAGACTTTGTACAAATAAATATTTGGTTAAGCATGAGGCAAAGCAAATTACCAGGAAGCCACCAAAGGGAGTGGAGTTAGTTCCAAGGTGGGCCCCCTTTTTTTTTTATTTTCTGATGTACATCATAATATATTTTGAATTCTGTGTAAATTACATCATGTTCACCACCCGAAAACTATTTATAGTCCATCCCCACACATGTGAGCAAAATCACCCCTTTTGCCCTCCCCCCTTCCCCTATGGTAACCACCAATCCAATCTCCAATGCTTTGTGTTTGTCATTGTTTTTATCTTCTACTTATGAGTGAGAGCATATGGAATTTGGCTTTCTCCCTCTGACTTATTTCACTCAGCATAACACCCTCAAGGTCCATCCGTGTTGTCACAAATGGCCAGATTTCATCATTTCTTATGGCTGAGTAGTAGTCCATCGTGTATAAATACCACATCTTCTTTATCTATTCGTCCCTTGATGGGCACCTAGGTTGCTTCCATGTCTTGGCTATTGTGTATAATGCTGCAATGAACATAGTGAGATTTCTCCAAAGATATACGGATGCCCAACAGGCATATGAAAAGATGCTCAACATCATTAGCTATCAGGGAAATGCAAATCAAAACTACAATGAGGTATCAGCTCACTCCGGTCAGAATGGCTATAATTAACAAAACAGGAAACAACAAATGTTGGAGAGGATGTGGAGAGAAGGGAACCCTTCTTCACTGCTGGTGGGAGTGCAAACTGGTGCAACCACTATGAAAAGCAGTGTGGAGTATCCTTAGAAAATTAAGGATAGATCTACCATATGATCCAGCTATCCCACTGCTGGGTATTTTTCCAAAGAACTTGAAAAGACAAAGGCATAAAGATACTTGGGCCCATTTCTCATAGTGATGCAAAGGCCATTGGAACCTCAGAGTGTAGGACTTCTATGGATCAGGAGGAGCAGAACCAGGTTAAGAAAATCTTCAGAGAAATTTACCAGTGAGGGACTAAGAAGGACTTTAAATTTTAAATTTTGTGTGTCAGTTGAAAAATGGAAATTGAAGTAGCTAATTATATCTCATTTCTCCTTAAGAATATGATGTGGCAATTTCTTCTAAAAATAGAATAAAAGGAAGTTAATGGGACTTAACAATTTTGACTTGGACATTTATCACTTGAGAAGTCCTCAGATGGCCAAATTTTTTCTCCTGTGGTGAATTTTAGTCCTCTCTGTCTACTTCTTCAAGAACAGTTTAATCACAGTGTGTAGCATTACAAGTACTTGTATTTAGTCATCAATCTTCCTGTTTAGTATTTTTGACACTAGCTGCAAACAGACAGCCTCCCAGGTCATTCTAACTATCCAGAACCCCTGTGAATCCAGATCTTTTGTATTTCCTCAAAAAGTTTCAGTTATGGGTTTCATTATTCCTTAACCTAATCAAGCCTGTTAAATTCAGTTATCCTAAGTATTAATGAGGCTTGTTTGGCACCCTCACCTAAAAGTGATTTTTATTCTGGAAGAGAACAACTCCTTCCTAACCCAAAAGTTGAATCTCTACTTTTGTCATCTACCAAAAGCAAACCAAGAGGAATGTGGAGGTGGGGAGAGCAACAGCCTTTTCACAATGTTCAAGAGCACACATACAACACAATTCTCTCTTTGGTGGCTTATAGCAGACTTGGGACTTGACAGAGAGAAAAAAGGCTCCCCAGTAAGTTCATTTGATTATGCAACATAGATGGCCACAGCTTCTTTTAGGGCCTAAAATTGATACGAGTTTGCTGAGTTTGCTTCCCATCACATTAGCCTTTTTCCACAAGACTTTATTTCTACTGTCTTCTACCTTCAAAATTTACCCGCCTTCTTTTAATCTGAGAAGGAAACGCTAATGAAAACTGGTAGGTGAAGTTTAATTCCTAAAAAGAGCAGGAGTGACTATATTTTGCCCTTTCCCTGACTGTCAGTAAGGTCCCATTCTTCTTTAATTTAGTTGTCGCTGATACTCTCTTATGGACTTTTTGTATTATCTATTAGATAAACATGTTTACTTTAATTCTGCGTGTCTGTGTGTGTTTCATGAAAAATTGGGAAAAGGAGATACAGTAACATCATTCAGAAAAAACCCTAACTTTCCAGAAATGAGATTATGAGTTTTGTTTTTAGTTTTTGTTGTTGTTGTTGTATGTCTTTTTCAGATTATTACTGAGTGCTTGCTCAAATGCAATACATGTGAATAATTGTTACATTTTTAATAAAGGGCAAAATATTAATATATGAGACCAGATTACTTATAGGAAACACGTTTTAAAATACAATTGTCTATTTCTCAGTAAATGCTTTGCGTAATATCTCATTTTTCCTCCACGTGGTTTTAATATAATCAAATAAATCATAATGTGTAGGAAAATAATCAATTAGCAACACATGGAAGAAAAAGAAAGGTTAAGGTATTCATATGAACTGTAAACATTTAATTTACCGTATTGAGTAAGATAATTTAGCACTTACATCATTTTATCTGTAATGTCATCACTTTGTTTTATAGTTGTTTGAAGCCTTGGTTGTATTTTTTTGTAGAATTACGTATCTTGAAAAGACTATGGCCATTTACTGATTCTGTTTAATAGAAAATAAATCAGACATGTAATATCTTGTTATTTTAGTGGGTTAGAAGGTCAGTCTTTCTGCTAGGACCTATGAGATCACTAATTAAAGATCAGCAGTAGCTGTCTTGACCAGTAGCTCATCCATATCCCAAAAGGAAAATTTTATTTGCCAAAAAGAAAGAAATTCATTTCCTGAATTGTTGCCATCCTTGAAGGGATGCATGAAAACCTATTATATTTCTCATTAGTAATGATTACCAGCGATTATTACTGAGTTTTATTTCTTCACCATAGAAGGCAAGAGATCCGGCCTTGCTCTCTAAAGAGAACAGCACAAAAACCCTAGTTTTAGGCTTAGAATAGACATTTGGGTATTATTGAGCAAGTCAATTAACTTATCTCTGTGGCCTCAAATATAGTTGTGGCTCATCTCCAAGGCTGGAGGAACAGCAGACGCTAGTACATCTCTAGGTATTTAAAATTTTAAGGATGAATCTCCTATGAATACAAGATGCAATGATTTTTTATTGTCATTGTATACATTTGCCAAAAAGAGATTAATGAGATGAGAAAAGATAGCTATTAGCTTTTTTGATTGGAAAGTGAAATTGCATTTTTATCACTGAAATGCCTTCGACGTTCTCTATAAGCTAAAAGAAATAGTGGCAGCTTACTAAAAAGTAACTGTCTTGATTAAAAGACTATTACTTTATGTAAGGATAACCCTCTACCTTTGCAGGGGAATAGTTTAGCTCTTTAAAAAGATTTTTTTCTTACTAAGAAGTCGTTTAGAAATAACCTTTTACCCCTTCATCCATGTACCCAGAAAAATAGAAATAATCACCTGCTCAATCATCTCTGATTTCTACATTTATTCTGTCAGAAGAAAGCTTGCATACTAATTGAAGCAATGGCTTTTGTGTTTCAATAGCTAATCATGTAATTATGTCTTTCCTAGACACTGTTGGGTCTATTTGAATAAGAGAGATCATGAGTTCAATAAGTCCTTCACAGTTTCTCTTGCTAAACTTCTAATAAGATGCGATGGGAAGAAACACACATCTCTGCCTTCACAGAAACTAGACTAGATAGTTGTTTCCAAAATTTGTCACAATCTGTTCTCCTGGATGGGAGTTTCATGGAGGTCACATTTATGATCTGCATTCTAGATTATGTATCATATGTCTGATAGAGAAGAAATGAGAGGAGTGGAAATGGCAATTTTATGTCCTCAAGGACAAATTTGGTTGCTGACCATTGTGGGAAAACTTAAATTTGTTAGAAGTGGTCTAACTTTGACTTTATTTCAAATGTGTTTGAGCATTGAATCTACACTAAAGAAATGTCTGAAATAATGGAATAGATCTTGATATTGAATGTAATTACATTATAGAGTATGGCGAATTTCAAAGTATTAATATATGTTTGAAGATTTGATAAACATTTGGGAAAGATTTATTATATGAGAATACAACTCATTTTTTTTTGTTTATGAGAATTCAACTCATATTATATAAAAGAAAGCAAAGCCAGGGCTTTATTGTTGCTGTTTCTGTATTTATTTTATTCATTTATTTAACTTTTGACACTAGTAAACTTTTCAGAAAAAGCTTTCCTTGCATTTGATCATCAAAGAGTTATACCGAGCTTGATTTTGTTGTCATTAGGCAAATAATATGTATTAAAAATTTCCATCAGCTTAGATATTCATCTTGTGGATAACAAATGATCTTGTCGCTTGGCAGCTGAAAATTTGGCCTAGATTCATTGACCTAGCATCAGCTATGTGCTTCCAGACAACAGCTGTATTAGAGTTCTGCTATCAGATTCTTTTCCATACTGAAAGCTTTACATTGCATCTCACCAATTTGTCAAGGCCTGTGGAGTGATCAGCTTATCCATTCCATAGCATAGAGGGTAAGGATATTTGGAAAATGTCCCCATCTATTACACAGTCATAAATACTTTTTAGGATGTACAGTGTGATATTTTTTAATTAAATGAAATAAAGTCCAACCTTAGAAAAAGCCAAAAAAAATGGCTATCTCCAAAGCACACACATTTCTTTTGAAAAGCATTTGCCATAGCCTTTGTTCATCGATTCTGTTATATGTGAGCCCTGTTTGGGTTGGATATTTGACTCTGCCTTATTAATTTTGGCAGAAGCGTTGCTGTCTGTAGTGTCTCCCAGAGGTCCTGCTTCTTCAGCCTCCATCTTTAATTAGAAAAAGAAAATCGAGAAAATTGAAACCAAGCAATGACTAAACTTTCCTTTCTTGCTCTGGGGCATTTTTGCCAGTTAAGTAAAATGAGTAAAAAATTTGGGACATTTAGGTTGTTTTTCAGATTTTTAAAAATATTTGTTTGCCACTGTCTTATTTCACAGCTAATGAAACGGTAATTCAGAGATGTATAGTTATGCCTGAAGAGACCACTCCACAGATGAGGTTGCTCAAATGGGTGGGCAAAGCCAACGGGGATGAACGGATGACAATTGCTTTTTATAGAGAAAGAAGAAAAGTGATTTTGTATTTTCTTAATGCATAGTAGGAAAATATTAAAAAATATAGGACCAAACGTTTATTAAAGCAGGACAATCTTTTGAGACTGAATATTAAGCAACAGTGAAGTACCTTGACAGATATTATCATTTCCAATCAAAGTAATTAAATAACCCTTTTTATTTAAATATTTCTATTCTTATTCAGAAATGTGTGCTTTACAGAGCACAGTTTAATTTAATTCAACACACATTTAATGTTCATCTAATGTGTACCAATAATTGTG
The DNA here is from genome assembly GCF_041296265.1 of Equus caballus. Classification (NCBI taxonomy): domain Eukaryota; kingdom Metazoa; phylum Chordata; class Mammalia; order Perissodactyla; family Equidae; genus Equus; species Equus caballus. The sequence continues at coordinate 43,338,767 of NC_091706.1, read as the reverse complement.
CTCATTGCTGAGAAGACTAAATAGGATACTGTCTGCTTTCAGAAAGTTTATAGTTAAATCTTTCAGAATCAAGTCAGGAAAAGATGTACTATCCTAGCGATTTCCAAGAGAAAGACTTTAATATAGAACTGGTATAAAATGAAAAGAGCTGAGAAGCCAAGCAAGGGTCAATGAGGCAACCTGGATTAGTGAAAACAGGAAGCTACTGCACTCCTTAGGGACCAGTGTGAAGATGTTCCCAGCAGGAGGTAGGACCATGGAGGTAAAGGTGATCTCACTGGCGACAGAGACAGAGAGGAGAGGCAACAATTTCCAGAGATGCCTGGTCACTGGAGGAAGGAGAGACAGGAAGAAATTTTCTGGTTTCAATCTCTTCTTTCTAGTTTCTTATCAGTGCCTCTCAGGAAGCCACTTGAAAGGGAACCTCGGAAATGTAGTTCCTTTGATACAGAGCAGAGAATGTAATGACAAAGAATAGATCTAAGAACAAACAGGCAAGTAATCTAAGAAACAGTTGAGTAGAACAGGATAATATGTAAAAGAGGTAATTTCAATAAACTGTAGTAAATGCAACAGAGAATGATGCTCAGACTCTTTGAGAGTACATAGGAGGGCCACCCGATGATGCCTTGTCAATGATTGGTAATTCACGGTAGGTTTCACAGAGGTGATTGCATCTTGTCTGAGGAATAAGAGACATCCAGGAAAAAGAAGGGAGATGAGAGCAGGGAAATGGTGATGGATGAAAATTGTTCCAGGTAGAAGGATCCATAAGTAAAATGATTAAAAAATAAATAAATAAAAGTACTTTCCGGAGTTTAGAGAAGACAAAAAATGGTGGGAGAAGAAGAAGAATCAAGAAATAGTTTATAAAAGTGTGGGCTTTATCTGGAAAGCAATAGTGAGTAATCAAAAATTTAAGGAGAATGACATGACTGCGTTTAAATATTGGCCAGTTTGGTGAGTAGAATGTGAGGGATATATATGGAGGAAAATCCATTCTGTCTTGTTGGGTCTTTTTTTTTTCTTTCTGAATGTACGTGAATTTAACTTCATTTATTTTCATAATGGGTAAAAAAACATTTAATTTCTGTTAATCAGAGATCATTTGGTGGGAGTGGGAAATAGAAGAAATGATCCATGGGGAAGAATTTTGTTACTTCCTGCCTACTAATTGATCATCAATGGTAGGAACCACTGGAGCTATGCTTGTATAGGAAAGTATGTATGGAGTTCCAAATCGCAAACTTAAAAATCATCTTCACAAACACAACCTGTTTGTAAGTTTGTAAATATGTTTGGGTATATCGTGTATGTGTGTGCAAGTGCGTGTGTGAGAGAGAGAGAGTGCAAGCAAAATCTTGACCGAAAAAAAACCGAGGTAGAGACCGATTACAGAAACCAGGACAAATACTGAAGTGTGAGCTTGCTGAACTTCCTTATAAGTTATTAAAGCACCACCTTAGTTAAAATATATTAGTGTTTAATTAGGTAAATATTGAGGCTTTGCATGTGTGAGAGTGCAGAAATATTAAGCTATAGATAAAATAATAAAGGATCTAGATTTTAAGAGCTTATTCCCCTTCTCCAAATGAGTTTTGAATTTTCTCAGCATATGTAGCTCTTCTGGACAAGAATGACAAAAATCAAATAGTCTTTGGTTTATGAAGGCACAATTGGGATTATAGTTACCATAGCAATCTAAACAATGAGTCTGTATCTAAAATAAATTTTTATAAACAGTTTTTGATCCACATCTGGATCATTCAGAATGTGTATACATTAAGATGATAGATATTTACTTTATGACATTACATCATTCACTGGTATAGCAGAAATGGCCAAATTGCCTATTCTAATGATGGCAAAAATTTTTTATTAAATTCACAACTCTGTAGCATTACAAGACTGATTACAATGAATTCCATGACATGTAAAGGATTCATTATTTTTTTGTCCTTAATCATCATCTTAGTACTTTCTACATCTTTCTTTGCATAGGGGGAAAATACTAACCCTTTTACAATTCAATTTGTCTTGATTTCTTTTCTCAATCATTTTTAGCTAAGTATTATTTTTTCTTTTAAAGTACCATTATGTTTTGTTCTTATTATAGAGTTTTACATGTTTATTGTATACTAGTCAGAAAATCCAAGTATATAGAAGGTAATACATCTTTAATCTTATCACCCATGTAGCACTCTTAAGTATATAGCAAATTTAATGCAAGTTTCTGCATTGTATGAGTGTGTGTTTTTGTGCATATAGATAGAAAAATGGATATACATTATATGTCATTGCTTTTTTCTTTTACAAAATTTAGATTATACTTATCATCCTGTTTTTTATCAGTTAATATTATATTATTATCATTTTCCTAATGTCATTCTAATTCTTTTAAAACTTCATTTTTGATGAGTTCCTAAAAGTCAATCATCTGGATGAAGCATAATTTATTCAGCCATCTCTCTCTTTTTGGGCATATATATTATTTCAATGTTTCAGAATTATTATATACATCACTAAGACAAATATACTTTTGCATAATTTTTGAGTACATCCTTTAACTTCTATAAGTAGAATTACTGGGTTACGCAGGTTACTATAGTTTTAAAACATAATCATTATTTATTTTCCAACTCTTACTCTTTGTTAACTAGTCTTGGTTTCAACTCACCTAGGTTCTATGACTTTTCTGGCTGATTCTTTCTCAGGATAAGAAATGCTTCCAAACCACGCTGAGATGAGGTCACACCCAGAGCTATGTAACTTTCATTTTCCAGATAACTTCTTAATGTGTCTTACTGCTAAAATATATGGATCTCCTCAACTTCTATCTAGTTTAGTCTAAGCCATCTCGAATTGGGCATTCTAAAGGTAATTAAAGAAAAAAAGAATATGCTGAGAAAGGATATCTGGAGACAATCTGATACATTCATCTCCAGGCATTTCTGTTATCTTCTAGACATTATCTAAATAAAAACCTTCCCATTTCTTCCACATCAAGAGGCCCGAATAAGAGGCATAATCTTAGATTCATACAACTGGAAGGATGTAAAGGCAGGACTCTAAAAATTGATGGAACCCATCTCTCTGGAACTAATCTCCAAGGAATAAGATATCCTGATTCTTATGAAAGTCTTTTTTAACTATGTAATAAGCTCTTCTTCCCTGAAATTCTCCCCTTAAGATAAAATCTCTAGTATTTCATCTACAAATTAAGAGTACAATCTTCTCTTTTGTCTTCAGTATGAATGGGAAACTTTGGAAATGTTGCATAAAATAATATATTATAATCATGGAGACGGTTATACAGGTTGTAATGTCATTTTTTAAAATCTAGGTAGGTTAAATATTATAGACTATCTGAAATCTATTCCAGTCAGTTTTGAAAGTGTAGCCAGACTAGATTAGTCAGATTAACCTTAGCCCAGTTCACCTTCATTTACAGACAGTCGTCCCATATGAGTTTAAGCCCTTCTCATTTTACCATTTAAACTCCTATGTCTTGAATCTGGAAAATCAGACCTATATCCTTAAATTATGAGATTGTCCTATCTCACATTTATCCCTACTTACTCAGACATGAAAAAATACTACAGATTTAAGAGTTTGATGTTTATTGGTAATTATCCTTTTAGTGTAATCCATTGTGTTCTAAAGCCCTATGTTAGAAAGAAAAATAAAGTAGTTTCATTTATCCTGAAAATGGGTTGTTTCTTGGAATCCTAGGGAAATTTAGGTCAATAATATTTATAACTACAATTTCAGAAACATTTTTATCTTGATGAACACACACACAAAATCATTTCCCTAGAATAATTGTTCTATTTTTGTTTGAATTCTTGTGGGAGCATACTTAGATAAAACGTTATCACCATCATAGAATGCCATTCACTTGACAAGGGATGTGTCCCTTCTTCCTTGAACTATTTCTAAAAAGAAGTTTATTGAAACATTTGATCACTTCAAATAATAAGAATAGCTGCAAGGTTCTCTGATGTTGAATCTGGTATCAAATTCAGCATTTACAGTATTTTGAAATCAGCCTGAGTATCTTTTTGACGACTGGATTCTAGTTACTTAGACTGTGTATTGAGCTATGAATCTGAGCCACTTTTGCAACAGAAAGAAAATATTCTGATGCCAACGTAGACTAAGATGACTGAAAAATCACGGGAAGATGTAAAATGAGCTGAGAAAGAGTAGAATTAACAAACAGATCTACTACTGACTACTTGTGTAAATACATGGGTCAGCTTCTCTAGCCTTGAGTGAAGCCATTTTGCAAGTCCAAGTCCTCTGAGAAGCGGCCAAGATGGGGTTAAACAAGCAAAGATTTTTTAAGGGAAATATCTACGTGAAAGGAAATAGAGAGGAAGTCAGAAAAGTCAAGAAAAGCCATCAAACTATGATGTAAGTCTGACCCTGGGTGAAGGAGGGAAGCTTAGAAGGATGTGTGCAAGTGTCCTGGACTGCTGTCTAGTCTAAGGAATCATTGAGCTAAACGCTGTCAATAAAGGAGTCCTGAGTCTTGTAGGAATGATTCTTTTTAAGAATATCTGCTGCCCTCAGTCATTGGCAGCGAGCAACTCATGAGTGGTGAATTCTCATAGCAAATCAAGCAATAGATTTCAAAGAACAGCTGGAGCCCTTGGTCAAATGCAACCCCATACTAGGAGTCTGTAAGGTGCATTCTTTGGCTGCCACAGCTGCAATACATACACCTCTAAAGGATGTGTGTGTCCATGCCCATGTGCAGGTGTAGGTATGCATTCAGAGGCCAGAGTAAGGCAACAACCACCTAGTGAAAGGAAATTCAGAAGATGGGCTTCAGTCTTAACTGTATGTGTGAAGATAACTGTAGCTACTTTGATGAACCCCAAAATGTAGAATAGCTTAAACGTAATAAAGAAATGTATTTCGTGTCTTGTAAACTATTAAATGCATGTTCTTAATTGGTGGGTATCTCTCCATCGAGTGGTGATTTAGGGATCCAATCTTCTTCTATAGTGTAGCTTAATCAAAGCTACCCATGGTTTTCACGGCCCCTGCACTTTGTACCAAGCTGGCTGAAGGAAAAATGGATGAAAGATAGCACATGAGAGAGTATAATGGGTTATGCCTGGAAGTGAAGCATTTCACTTCTTCACATATTCCACTTTCTATAAATCTGACACAGGACCATACCCAATAGAAAAGAATCTGGGAATTGAAGCCAGGTGTGGGCCCAGGGAAAAGAAGAAACAGATTTGGTTTACAGCTGACAGTTTTCGTCACACTTTACAGGTGTCTACTCCTATGATCTAGGTTAACTCACAGATGTTCTAAGGCCTTAGTTTATTGGCAGGTAAAATGGAGAAAATTATGTCAATCTTCTTCTCCGAAAAGATACTATAGAAATCAAGTATAACAATGGATCTAGTGAGATTTTTAAAAATTTCTACATCATTATGCAATTGCAGAGCGATAATTATTGATATAAATTCTTGAGTAGACTGATGTACCTCATTACTTCATAGCCATCTCTTCTGTGTGCCTAGACCTATTTGCTCAAGGGCCTACATGTGCTCTATATGTGCCAGCGCTTGAGGAAATCCAGCCTGTTTCTGTCCTCATGGCCATGGTTAGTGCTTTTAAGGGAGTATATTAGTGGAGGGACAGGGGAACAATGGTCCTCTTTACGTTAACATGTGAAAGATGAGGCAACAAGTGTGATGATGTAGGGCTAAGCATTGGGAGAGAAACTTCCAGGCTGGGAGTCAAAGATACATTGGGGCCTCAGAGAGGAATTTTTCATGATGTGAAAAAGTGCTGCTGAAGCACAATATTTGTGTGTTGGAAGAGAGGTTAGGATGGATTTAGAATGGAATAGACAAGGGTCATACAATTCAGGGCCTTGTAGGCCACCATAAGGCATATTCATTATCCACAAAGTACCCTGGGAAGCCTCATGCAATCTTTATATCTGAATTTCTTGTGTTCATATTTGAGCAATATATCTCAGGTAAAGGTATTTTAAAACATCTTGAATATATAAAAATATAGATCACAAATTTTAAAATAAAATAAGTTTGCAGAAAAGCAAAAGTTTGTCCCATTAGGAATGTCTGTAAATTTTAGAAAAAGCCTCAGACTATACTCTGCCTTAGTTTTCAACTCTATCATAATCCTGCCACAAGATCCCTAGATTTGATGCTCTTATAGCCTCATTGATTCTTATGCAGTAATTACCAAAGCAGTTGAGTTAACCATGATAATTGTGGCAGAGATAGTAGCCCTCAGCAAATTTCCACGTCCTGCTCTACATTTCTCAGTCTCCCCTGTAGTTATGCTAGGGTTGTGTAGCTAATTATAATGCGTGAGCTGTGAATTGAAATGGCAGGTATTATCTCTGGAACAAGGGATAAGATCTCCATAGCCTCTCTTCCCCTCTGTGACCCTGGAAGGCAGGTACTGATAGGGCAGCATCACAAGCTGGTGCAGCTCTCATCTATCTAGGCCCTGGATGTCTATATGACCACAATGCCCAACCCCCACCCTCATTTGATATGTGTGGAACGTGTAGTGTGGTAAACAAGTCTTGTTTCATTAAGCCAATAATGAGTAGTTTCATTAGCTATAGTTTTTTACTACAGCATAACCTACATATCTCATCTAAAAGGTCTTATGTGCTTCAACACATCTAACAAGCAGAGAAATAAAAGAGGACCTTATTTGTACAGGTATCAGAAGTAAAATCAGTCTATACAAAACCCAATGCTAATAATCCTGAGAGTTATTAACTAGAATAAGAACAACTTTCAGAAAATAATGTCTAGGGGAAAATGATAAATTTGGCAGGATATATTTAAAATAGCTACCACACAAGTCCCTCCTTTGACTTTATTTTTAATGTCTTTGTTTATTTAAATTGAGGCAACAATTTACATTTAGTGAAATACAAAGCTCTCAGGACATAATTTAGTCAATTTTCCCGAATATATGTACCTGCATAACTAAACCTCCAATCAAGACAGGATATTTCCACCAACCAGAAAGATCCCTTGAGCCCCCTTTCAGCCAATCTCCACCATCACAGGCAACTCTATTCTAATTTCTATCACCACAGAATAGAAGTTTTGCCTATTCTAGAATGTTGTATAAATGGAATCATATATTGTGCATTCTTTTGCCTATAGATTCTTTTCTTCAACATAATGTTTTTAGAATGCATACGTGTTGTTACATATCATCAATTTGCTCCTTTTTTAAAAATAAATATTGCGTGAATATACCACAAGCTGTTTATCCATCCTTCTGCAGATGGACATTTGGGGTTTGCAGTTTTGAGTTATTATGAATAAAGCTACTGTAAACATTCTTGTATAATTCTTTTTGTGAACATATGTTTTTATTTCTCTTGGTTAGAGATCTAGTTGTGGAATTGCTAAATCACATGCTCAGTGAATGTCTAACTTCATAAGTAGGTGCCAAAGAGTTACTCAAAATAGTTATATTATTTTATACTCCCAACAGCAATACAGAAGATTTCCTGTCGCTCCCTATGAATCACTGTTTCAGAGGCATCCTACCAAGTTATTTTGTGTGTGTTTTTGTTTTTGTTGTTTTATTCTTCACCTTTGTTCACTTTAATATTTCTAATTTTCTTTGTGATTTTTTTCTTTGACCCACAGGTTATTTAGAATTATGTTGTTTTATTTCCAAATATTTGAGTATTGTCTGCTTTCTTGTTTTTATTCATTTATAATTCAGCTATACTGTCATCAGAAAATATACCCCATAATATTCAGTCTTTTGTAAGGTGTGGAGTTTTACTTTATCTTGCAGTATGCAGTCTATTTTGGTGAATATTTCCTGTTCACTTGTTGAACATAACATTCTATATACATCAATTATCAACATCATTTACATATTTACTGATTTTTTGAGAGCCTAGTTGTTTTATAAATGCTGAGAAAAAAGTTAAAGTCTAATTATTGAGGCATTGTCTATTTCTCATTTAATCTGGCTGTTTTTGTTTTTTTGAAAAATAGAAACTGTTATTAGATGCATATGCATCTGTGATTGTTATGCTTTCCTGATGAATTTAACTATTTATCGTGAGTAAAGTTTTCCCTTTTATATTTGGTAATACTCCTTGTTTTGAAGGATACTTTTTCTGATTGTACTTACTGTTTACAAGGTATCTTTGCATTCTTTTACTTTCAATCTATCTGTGTTTTTACATTTAAGGTGTTATCCTGTTAAGACAGAATGCATTTAAGTGATACTTGTTTGTCCAATTTGACAATCTTTGGCTGTTAATAGGAATGTTTAATCCATTCACATTTTATGAAATTACTCATACAGTTTGACATAAACTTTTTACCTCATTATTTATCATTTTTTGTCCTTTCAATTATTTGTTGCTCTGCTTTTCTTCTCCTGCATTTGATTGGTTAACTGAACATCTTTTAGTAATGCATTTTATTTACAAAATATCTTTTTAGGAAGTCCTTCTGTTCTTTGTACTTTGTTAATGGCTGCTCTAGAGATTATAATATATATCCTCCATTTATCAGTGCATACTTAGAATTGATATTGAACAACTTTATACAAAATACAAGTACCATAAAGCAGTATCAATCCATTTACCATCATCCTTTATGCTGTGGTCAAATGTTTTAATTCTACATCTGATAAAATCCTCAAAAAAAAAAAAAAACAATTATTTTTACTTTAATCTTTTAAAGAAACTAACAGAGAAACAATAGTCTTCTATATTTATCCACATAAATATAGATCTTTTTATAGATCCAGCTGTCTTCAGCTGGAATGCTTTTCCTTCACTGGGATGAGCTTCATTTAGCATTTCCTGTAGTGAAGATCTGTCTATTTATACACAGTACCAGGGCCCATAGTGAACCGTCCTGCAATCTTCAGTGGTGCCATATGCAGAGCTCTCTCTGATCCGATACCGTGACCAACCAAAGTCAGCCACCTTAGCAGCACCAAACTCTAGGATCCGTCTTCTCAACTTACTGATGCTGCTGTGTTTTGAGGCTCTACTTGCCTCTACTGCTGTCAGGAAAATGGTCACTGGAAGAAATCCAAGAAACTACAGAACTCCCATTTTGTTCTTCCTCAGAAGTCATGGTCCTGAACTGAATATTATATGCCTGAAACATTTGTTTCACATGATTTGTGCAGTTTTGTTGTTTACACCAGGAGGACAGGCCCAGTATCACCTTCTCTATCATGGCTGGAAGAGGAAGTAACAGTTTAATTTTGGATGGTTGTAGTGAATATTTTATTTCTTTTTATAAAATAGCTCTGGAATGAAAGATATTTGAAAAATGTCAGGAATGGGAAGGCAACTGAGAAATGGAGGGAAAGTGAATTTTGGACAGGTGTTTGAAGCCCCACTCAAAGAATAATTTTGTAAATTTCTTTTAAACAAAAGCTATGCACATAAGAATTAACATTCAAGTGACAGGCCAAGAATTGTTATTAATGTACAGTTTTCTCCTAAATGCTTATTGCTATAGTATCACTTTTGCTTGGTATGGATCAGTTTTCATTGCAGTATATTAGCAATCAGCAGTTATTATTTGGCTCTAGTATTTACAAACTATAATTCATTACTTTCTCATCTTTTATTTATGAGATAGTGTTAAATGAAAGAAACAAATCAAGCATTGTTTTTCATTCAAAGAATTCTGTACACTAGAGAGTATTAAAACTAACAGCATTGGTGTTTTGTTTAAATGTATTCTTTCAGGTCTCTTCATTGAGGAAGGACCTATATACTCTGAAAAAGATTAAGCTGTTTTTCTGAGTTCCTGGTGTGTAGTGTTTGCCCATACACCCGTCTGATTCACTGATAAGAGATACTTAGAAGAGTACCACTTAAAAAAAGCCAATCTCACTCTAAAAATAGTCTTAATTTAGATGTTCGAAGATGAATGAGTTTTTTTATACATACCAATACAACTCAACATGCACTATTGTCAAGTCAAGATTCTAATAACAATAATAGATTTCCATTTGATGAATTAGAATTTAACCAACATATCTTTAAAAATTTTGTCTAATAACAGAATATATAAGAAAATATAGATTGGTATAGTGAAAAGTGCAGAGAACCAGAATTCATGATCTCCCATTGCTGCTTATAACGTACACAAATTTAAGCATGTTATTCAAGCTTTAGAACTGTTTCTTCATCCACTAAGAAAGGGGTAATATCACATGTCTTGATTACATCATAGTGTTTTTGTCAGCATGATGAGAAATATATGATGCTCTAGTATCTGAGTGACCTGAAGTACTCTAGAAGAGAAATAACAGGATTTTTCATCTAGTCTGTGCTCATCATTGATTTACTAAGTTGCCTTGAGAAAGAATTTAGCTCTGTTTCCCAAAGTCTTCAATGATGGCTACAATACCTGTTCTTTTGAGCTCAGAAGACAATTGATAGAAAAAGAGAGATGCAGACAGAATATAAGTATAAACAGTTTAAAGAAACGTATTTATAGATCTGAAGGTATTGTTTTAATTGTGATTGTGTGAATTTTTTTATAAAGGACACTTTCAAATTAAGCACACAGATATGTTCTAATTTTCTAATCATTCTGTATTTACCACAAAGACAATTTCCTATCATATAATTACTCACAACATTTTAGTGTGCCCATATTCATTATTCTATTTGTGTAACATCTTACTGCTCAAATCAGTGGCATAATGTTCCTGAATGATAACTTGAACGGTATATTTAAATTTGTCCAAATAAATATTTATATAAAATTCTGCAACCTCAAAATAATTTCCCCTCATAGTGTATTTGTTGTTCAAAGTTTTTCTTTTTTTCCCCAGCAAATCTGCCTGCCACTAAAGGCCAGACGAAAAGAATTTCATATCCACTTCTTAAATACTGTTTACTGAAACATCAATGAAGCGAGAATGAAAGGCTCTGGGGAAAGGTCTCTGAGCTGAGATATGATAATTTATCAAATCAAAACTAAACCGCATGTAGAGTCCAAGTTTATAACCTGGATTTAAATTACAGCACGGATTTACTTTTTATCTTTCTGGATCTTTAGAAGTCACAGCTCTATCTATGACGCCTGTACTTGTGCAATGCATCATTCATGTCAACATTCATGCTGGGTTTACAAGGTTGCATAATATAGGAGGGATCTTAAGCAATAAAATCTCTTCTCTTCTTGTGGAATGCTACTCCAATAGCCTGCTTTTACTTTTAATTTGAAATCCTAGAACTGTGCCACTAAAACAAGTGGACAAAGGTAGGCACTACTGTAAGGAAGGAGCTGGAAGACTAAACATTTCTCGGTAAATAAACTGTTTCTTGACTCCTTCATGGATACTTAAAATTCATGAAAACACTCTTCAAATGTGCAAAACTGAGAAGTATTCTCTTAGAAAAACAGAAGGTGTTATTCATTATATAGAAATCCAGAATGTTAGGACTGAAAGGGACCCATTAAATCATGAAAATTAATTTGCTCAGTTTACAGATGAGAAAACTGAGACCCTGACATGTGAAAGTTCTTGTTGAAAGTCAAGGTTAATATCTGACACAGCCAAAATAGTGCCTATTCAGGGTTTTCCCTCCATCATGCTGCCACTTTCTGGATGAACTTTATTGTTACTATGATAAAATATGTAGCATATTGAAAGCTGGTTATGTGCTTTGTACTATGCCAAATCTTTCATGTCATTTATTATACCAATCCTGAGACATAGGAGGGATTATTATATCCATTTGGCAAATAATGAAATTGTGTCACACAGAAATTAAATAATTTGTCCACTGCCATGATGAAACGGATATGAAACTCAAGCAATCAAGCCCTTTAAGCTTCTGTTATTGTAGATAATGCCCATTGCAATGTGACTGTATATGTGAGTGTGTGTGTATGTGTGTGTGTTGGGGGGTGTGGATCTGAGCAATGAGGCATAACTGGTAATTACGTGCTAATAAATTAGACGGTGTTTCTACCCTTTTCAGAAACAGCTTCTATCAATTGTCTACTGACTTGACATGTGGACAAATGTTCCCACCAAAGTTAATAAAAATATAATTGTTTGAGAGTACACTTATTTTAATTATAGAGTAATTAAGATTATGATTTTAATTCAGCAGTTTGGGTGAAAGTCTCTCAATACTGTGCATGTTGAAGGGGGATGATAGTAAGGGCTCTGTTACAGTACGTCATTAAAATATAACAACAACAATAACTAGAAGAGCCTTTAATGCCAATTCTATTTTCAAGACAGGCTCTTCAATGTTTCCAAAATATAGGAGAGATAAGGGATTTGGCAAATCAAATCCTACTAACCAGATAGTTAAATCAACTCACACTAGTACCTCATTTGCTTTTGACACTGGAAACACTTGGCTCATTGCGCATAATCCAAGACCTAATAGCAGTTTGGCAGTTCGTCTAGCTTTGGGAATTTCATTGTCCTCTGAACTCAGGAAATGAGCTGAGCCCAAGAGTATGAGAAAAGAAGCAAATTTCTTCACTTGCTTCCCAGATATTGCTGAGAGGGAGAGCCAAGCTACAGGCAGTAGATCTTAGTATATACTACAAAGTATGACATCAAAATAAAGGGTCTAATTAGGTCTCTCAATGAAGGCCAGCAGAGGTTATTTTATGTCACCATCCACACCATCCATTATACTGTGGAGTTGCTTCCAAAGAATTACTGCACCAGTACCTATATTCCAAAGAGGGACAGGATGTTGAGCAATGCCTCATAGGATAATGGTGAGAAATATAGTGTAATAGAACGCACCCTGGGCTTGGAAAACCCAGATTCTGGTCTGGCTGTGAATCTGGCTATGATCTTTCTGTATCTTCATTTGCTCTATAGAATAAAGATAACAATAATCAGGGATTGACTTACATTACAATGCAAGAAAATCTACCTCATAGAGTTGTGGTGGTCAAATAATATTAAAAAAGATACTTCATGGAAAAACCACTTCTAAAAAATGCTAAGATGTTATTAAATTGCAAAATATTATTTTGGTAAGCCAGCCCTAGTGGCCTAGTGGTTAAGATTCAGTGCCATCACTGCTGTGGCCCTAGGTTTGTTTCCCTGTCAGAGAACTACACCACCTGTCTGTTGGTTGTCATACTGTAGCAACTGCAAGTTGCTGTGATGCTGAAAGCTATGCCACTGGTATTTCAAATAGCAGCAGGGTCACCCATGGTGGACAGATTTCAATGAAGTTTCCAGACTAAGACTAGGAAGAAGGACCTGGCCACCCAATTCTGAAAAAACTGGCCGTGAAAACCCTAGAGCAGCAGTGGAGCATTGTCTGATAACAGCGCCAAAAGATGAGAGGATGGTGCAGAAAGACCAGGCAGGGCTCTGCTGTGCTGTACACAGGGTCGCTAGGAGTTGGAATAGGCTCAGTGGCACTACAAACAGCAAACAATTTTGTAAGGACTCATCTTCTTTCCCAGTTTATGGAGCATGTGTACATTTTAGTTATCAGCTCAATCAAGACTCTGAACTTTTATTATCGAATATTTGGCATTATTAGAGACAGTTTCTGGTATCAGTTAGTTTTGACTCTAAAATAAAACCAAAGCAGAAAGCCCTTTTATAAATGAATGGACCATGTCTATACACAAGTGTAGCTGGAAATGTAACCGCATACATTGTAAAGAATCGTGATTATATCAATAAATGTGGAGGGAAATATTCCTGCTGGGATTGGCTGTTTTCAATATTCTTTTAATAATCTATGTTTATACAATGAATGCTTATTACTTTGAGAAATAATGAGATTTAAAAGATATTCTTATTTATGTTTCAACAAATGAAAATATTATCATTAGATTATAGGTCAAAGAAACTACAGTAATATATTTGCTTAATCTTGAATAAAAATTCATTCTAAGATTTTTTTCTTTTACACACTTTCATAGTGTATCAAGCCCAGAGCCTATTTAGATCTTATGTTGTCCTACATAGCATTGCTGTGAATTTTAAGAAGGTTATTCTTCATCTATAGATAGGGCTATATACATTATAAATATGCTTGTGTATATATATGCATGTACATGTGTACATACAAGCAGATATATATATATATTCCTTTAATACTTGCCCAAGTTACACTGATACTATAATAAAAATGTATCAAATATATTGTATAATATTTAACTATTTTCTGCATTTTATTACAGTTTATATGACCTTTCTAAGGACAAAAACAATTAAAACTAAAGATGTTCTTTACTTAGGACTTTAGATGCAAAAATCCTAAATAAAATACATGTAAATTGCATTAAAAATAGATTAAAATAAGAAAAATTTTAGCGGATCATATTTTATGTGGATAACTTAAAGATAGTTTGATATATCTAATACATAACATCAGTAGTACAGCTAAGAAAAATATCCAATCATTTCAATAAATGTTGAAAATCTGCTAACATTCAACTGATAGGATTTTTTTTTAAAGGATACAAAACCTATGGATAAAGGAATATGTCCTAGGCATAATTACAATATATGCTATATAGTTTGTCATACCTATGTAAAAGAATAGATAAATACATCACAGAATAACTGTAGCAGACCCAGTTGATGCCTTGCCAGTGTCAGCTTGCCCTTACCACTTCAATGCGTATCCACCCCAGCAGTGGCCTTTAGCAGTGATTGCTAGAACTCAGTGTGTAAATACATGAGCTCCTTCATTTTCTGATGGGACAGCTCTGAGGGATGTATTCTACCCTGGCTGTTGGATTTTCTCCAGTAAGATTAAATTCCAGTTGCCCATCCATTGACTCTCTTGATGATGTATCCTTTGGATGCTTTCACTACCCTGTCTCATTTCCCCACATCCCTAACTATGGTTCCTTCACCTTTGAAATAAACTACTTGGCCTCCTTTATGTCTCAGGATGAGCATCTGGAAATGCTCAAACTAAGCACCAACAAGCATATTTAACAGTAAAACCCTAGAGATATTCACAATTAAAATCAGATATGAATGAAGGATACCTTCTAATACTTTTATGTAAAATCATTTTCTCTAGTTGTGCCCAGTGCAATAACTTTAACAGTAATTAGAAGTGTGGTATGTGATAAGTTATCTTTAGTTCCACATAATAGGATTACTTTTACTACCCAATCCAAGAGAATGTATTGCGAAACCTAGAAGATGTAAGAAAGAGGAGCAAAGTTGCTGGTTCATAATCCTTAACATTACTGAACACTTCCCTATGTACCAGGCACTATTCTAAGCCCTTTACATGTATTGATTAATTTTCACAACAATCATGTATTACGTACCGTTTTATAGGAAAAAGAAAAAACTAACAGAAAGGAAAGTTAAGTAATTTGCTTAAAGTCACTCAATTTGCAAGTAAAGGAGCTTAGATTTAAGTCCAAGAAGTTTAGCTCCGAGCCTGTGTTCTTAAACACTAAACCATATCACCTCTATACAAACTATCTCACTGGTAAATGTTATGAAAAATCCTTTTCACAATAACAAGAAAATCTATAAAACACTTTTTAACAATATTAACAAGAAATGTGTGAGACCTATGCAAAGAAAATGTCGTAGTTACCGTGACATAAAAGGCATAGATTAATGGAAAGACACAATCTTGAATGAGAAAACTAAATACTATATCCCGAAGATGTCAGTTGTCTAAATTAGTTTTAGAATCTCCCAGTCAGAATCTCAATAGGTTTAGCTAATTGACTTGGAAAATTTATTTTAAAGAAAATCTGGGAATACAAGTGAAAACCTAAGATATTTTTGAATTAGGAAAATCAGTCCTCATTCAAGACTGATTTTCCTATTTTATTATTAAACTGTAATACTTAAAATAATATAGTACCAGCATAAGAAAAGACAAATATCTTTCGACATTTTGAGTACCTGCAATTTGCAAGGCACTGTGATAAGTATAGAAGACACATCTGGAAAAGAAAAGCAGACATGATCTTTACTTTTATGGAACTGGAGAATAAAATGGCAGACAGACAAAAGAACATGCAATCACAATACAACACGTTAAGTGTTGCAATAGGGGAGATATTACATTTCAAGAGAGCTCATGGAGGATGTGTAATCCAGACTTGGAGAATGCCTTTTGGGACAAGCTGTATTTAATCTGAGATCTGAGAATGAGTGGAAGTTATTCAGGTGAAGGTGGATTCCAGTGCCGAGAGGGCCTG
Organism: Equus caballus; assembly: GCF_041296265.1. Classification (NCBI taxonomy): domain Eukaryota; kingdom Metazoa; phylum Chordata; class Mammalia; order Perissodactyla; family Equidae; genus Equus; species Equus caballus. Next base: position 43,322,550 of record NC_091706.1, on the reverse strand, counting down.
TTGGCAGGTGGAGATATGCTTCTGAAGCTTATGAAAGGGATACGAATATTTGAGAATTGAATGTTTGAGAAGGAGGTAGCAAAAAAAAACTTAAAGAGGTGCCTCTGGAGATGCAGGAGAAAACCCAGGAGTGTATTGTGTCTGAAACCAAGGAAAAAATTTCAAGGAGGAAGTTGTCCACAAGCAGGAAACAATGCCAAAATCAGAAGATAAGAAATGAAAACTGTCCATCGGAAGCAATAAGGAGAACATTGATGCCTTGGGAATATTATTTCTGGTGAAATCAGGAGATGGAAGAAGAGATTGTACCAGACTGATAATAGATCCTTGTTTGAGGATGTAAAGATAAGGAATATTGACAACATATTCAAGTAGGTTTTCTGTGAAAGGAAAGCAAAATGAAAGGACAGAAGTCACATAGTGACTTGAATCCTAGGGAAAGTTTAAAGGTGGGAGAGATTTGAGCAGATATAAATGCTGATAGGAAGGAACCGGTAAAGAAAGGTAAGTGGGACATCTAGCACAGCAACTTAAGGCTAACCCATTGACTGAGAGGGACAGGCAGGGATCAGATGGGCCCACTGTAAAGGCGGGAAATAAATCTTACACCAGAGTGACACCACTTCAGAGGAAGAAAGAAGAAAATGATGGTGGAGGAGAAAGGAAATTTTGTGGCATTATGGCAGAAAATTGAGCAAACTCTTATTTGATCATTTTTACTACATTGTTAAATAGATCAGATTACCTGAGAAGTAACTGAGGAAATTGCAGTTTGGAGGAAAATAGGATGAATATTACACAAACATAGACTAAACATGCGGGACTTCAGAGTGAAAAAATTGGGAATGAGCCATGCTCTAATCAAAGTGCTCAAAATTATGAAGAGAATTAACTGAAAGTGCCAGGTTCAGTTACTTCGGGTACAGGAATCCCAAGGAGTGCCCAATGAACCTGGGTTTGTCATAAATTTAGCATAAGATAATGGACTACTCCAAGGCACGCAATTAACAAAGAAAAGAATGGTACAAATAAATCTAGAGGTGATTTGTTCATAGTTATTTAACTAGCTGCACTTGTGTATATTATTTTTATCCCAAAATATTTCTTCTGAATTTTAGCAAATTTAGTACCCTAAAATATAAAATCTATTTCCATTTATAGCTGTAATGCCATATTTTACTACTTTGTAAATCAGGCTGAGAGATTAAGTCTAGGATAATGGATTGTGCTTCAGTTTTTGTCACCCATGTTTGTTTTCAGGACATGTAAACGTGTTCTGATAATGTAGTATAGATTATTTAAAATTGGGGAGAGACGTCCTGAAACGACAGCTGTTTGACACATTTTAACATCCATTGATCTTTCAAAACTGTAACAGGCAAACAGTTTATCTTGAATGCACTTTTGGGAACAATGTGATATTTACAGTTAAAAGCATTACATCTCCATATGTATAATTCATAAACTGAAAATTATTTAAAGCCCAGAAACCCACTGACTGATAGTTTTTACTCTCAATTTCCGTTGCTTTGATGCTTCTAATGAATCTCCTTCTCTGCACAATCCTGTTGTCTTCTATTACATGAAGCTCCTCTATAAATTCAAACCAGATCTATAGGGACCTGATAGGGAGAAACAGCACAGCTTGGTGGTCAAGACTGTGGCTCTGGAATTGGACTGTTTGAGTTCTGATCTTAGTTGCACGACATACTGTCTATGTAACCTTGGACAGTTTTGTATCTTCCTTGTGGCTTGTTTCTCATCTAAAAATGGGACTAATAAGTTGTCTTTCTCATAGGATTGTCGTGAGAATTAAAGAACTAATGTATGCAAGAGATGAATGAATGTTCACTCATGTTAACCATAGCAGAAAGTTATTTCTTCTGCTTTTTATTAATTGAAGTATGGTTTACATTCAGCAAAATACATGAATATTAATTGTGCAGCTCAACATATTTTTACATATGTACATATCCATGTAACCACACTCAGATCAAGATATATTACATTTCCATATGCCAAGAAAGTTCCTTTGTCTTCCTTCCCTGAAAATACATGACTCCTCTTTCCTGAGAGAACCCCTATGCTGATCCTGTTATCATGATTTAACTTTGTTCTTAAACTTCATATAACTGGAATCATACATCATGTACAATTTTGTGACTGGCTTCTTTCATTCAACATGAAGTTTTTGAGATTCATCCAGGTTAATATATGTCCCAGTAAGTTTGTTTTTTTTCTTTTTGCTGCATAGTATTCTCTTATATGAATATACCACATTTTAGAGATTCATTTTCCTATTAATTGACATTTGGGTTATTTAAATTAGACATTTCGGGGCCGGCTCTGTGGCCGAGTGGTTAAGTTCACGCACTCCGCTGTGCCGGCCCAGGGTTCGGATCCTGGGCGCGGACATGGCACCGTTCGTCAGGCCACATTAAGGCAATGTCCCACATCCCACAACTAGAAGGACCTGCAACTAAGATATATACAGCTGTGTACAGTGGGGGGTTTGGAGAGATAAAGCAGGAAAAAAAAAAAGATAAAAATAAACAAATAATTTAGACTTTTCTTAACCCATTATTTTTTTCCAGTGCTTAAATACTTTTCTTTAATGTAAAATGTAACTGGTCATTAGTTTTAAAAAAGGGTAGAAAAATTAGTCAGCCAGAGAAGACAGTAAAGACCATAATTTGTTTTTTTTTAACACAGAAGACCTATAACTTGGACTTTTAGAAAATACAACATTTTAAAAATGTTATATTTCTAATATAACTTAAATGTAATAAAATATAAAAGAATTTTAGTGTGTTTTTTGTTTTTTAACCTCAGAGAAGAGAGTGGTTCCTATACACACCAAACAGAAAGCAAATCTTCACAGACAGGATTATAGCATGATTAAAAAATAAACATTAATTTTTTCTTTTGCTGTAACGTCATAAACCAAGGAAATTTATCACTGAGTCCTTGGGCCCAGAGTGTGCAGAGTGTCCTCTGTTCCTGGGTATCCTCACTGTAAGTACCAATTGTTGAGGATTCTCTAAGCCCTCTAACAGAGAGGAAAAGACCAAAATGTCATGTCTTTCTCCCCATTTGTCAACCAACACCAACAAGTACTTCCTTTGCCTAATTTGTCTGTAGACTAAGGTGACTTTAGCAGGAGCCATAAGCTAATGCTGAAAACTTCCATATTCTTGATTACCTTACTCATGCTGCTTCTCACCTCTAGGTTACGCAGATGATTGGCATCTAATTTTCTAAGTCCATTGACTCCTTTACTTGTAGTCTCACAAAAGGTGAAGCCACTTGTCAATCTACAAGCATCCTAAATGACTCTAAATTGTATTCTGTAATGTCATAAGGGCAACACGCTTGCTGCATGAAATGAGTAGTGACAGTTGACGGAGAAAGCAATTCAGTGAGATAATTAAAAATGCACCTGTGATCATATTATCAATAAAAATTAAAGTGGTCTGTCTCAGCTGAGTCTCTGCTGTCATGTTCTATACATGAATTCTAAGACAAAGAAGCATTTATTGTGCCACAGTGCTTTTAGAGGATGGATCTTACTCTTGGATATCGATAGATTAGAAAGCATTTAGTCATACTGAGTGAATGCCGATTTTTTCCTTATCAGAGAAAGGCAGACTTTAATATCGTTTTTTTAAGTGGAGGAGAAAAATCAACTTGTAAATATGCAGTTTGCCAATTGATTTACTGACTTTACTTAAGAACCCATTTAAAGAGAGTAGTGTGCGAATTTCAGAGGCAGTGGACAGTTCAACCTCCTTGCTAAGTGGCAGGGTAACAATTCCTTATGCATAATTGTGGTATTGCTAGTTGAATCCCTCTAGTGAAATAAAGAGCAAAACAAAATGCTATGCTAAGGAGCAGCCCTTATTTTCGCTTCATAGTCTTAATTATCTTTCATAGATATTTGTAATCTCTATTTATAAAGAAGCATATGTTAAGAAGTGTAGATGTGCTATTTAAGCTCTAATCAGAATGATTGCCATTTAATGATTGTAGCTAATGCCCTCAGAAAAGAATGGGCAGTAATACTTGAACTTTGATTCTACTTGTATGTTTATAATAGGCTAAAGCATACTTACTTGTGGTGCCTCTTAAGCTTTCTCCTCCCCAGCACCAGTCTTCCCTCTACTCCAGCATTTGGACAATGAAAGAGAACAATGCTGCAAATTCTCCAAAGAAGAGCTGTCTCTGGGAACCTGCATGCTGTGTAGGGGGCTGATCTGTCACAGAGAAAAGTGAGGGAGGAATTAAGATGGTGTAGACAGGTTGGCGAGCAAGAGCCTCTTGGGAGATTTGAGGTGCTACTAAATAGTAACAGCTATGAAATGTTAATAAAATTTCCTGTTTATCATGTAGCTGTGCACACATATATTTGAAGAAAAAGTGAGTAAAGCTTGAAATAACTATTTAAGCTGAATAACTTTAAATGCAAAACCTCGTTGACCCTGGGCTCCTAGGGTCAAGGTTTCCTAAGCATTATTTTAATCATACACAGCTATTTTTTGTTTGTTGATTTTTATTTGTTAAGATGAAAGTAAAATGTTGAATTATACTCGTGATAATTAAAGCAGACTCTCTTTATGAATATTAGTTGTATCTATTAGAATCCTTTGGGTTGCAGAAAACACAATGAAAATTGGATTAAATAATGAAAAATATGTTTTCACTTAAGTACAAGGAGAGGGGCTGTTGGGTTTCAGGCATGGTTGGATCAGAGCTCACACTCTGTGTTTCTGTAATTCTCTTGGCCCATCCTTCTTCTGTTGACTAGAAGTAAATAGGGCAAACATAGAACTGAACACCAGACCATGTGGTGACTTTTATGGGCCCTAGACATTTTGCCTTCACAGAGCCCTTTCTCCACTGAAAAATTCTAAAAATTACATTTATAACTGCATTGGTATAAAAAAGAATATAGTTCTGGTTGGATGATTATTATATATTTATTATTATTATTATGTTGATTTTTTCTTCTGATTTTAGAAGAAATAAAATTAAAACCTTGGTGGGCTCCTAAATGTGTTATGGGCCCTGGGCAGTATGCCTACTGCCCCTAATGTATAAATCAGCTTTGCTGAACACAACAGATATTTTTGGTGTTTTTCATATGATCTTCAAAATATCCCTGTGATGTAGGTATTCCTATCCCTGTATTCCATGATGAGAAAACCAAAGATCAGCAAGGCTAATTAATAGCTTGAAAGCACACTGGTAATTATGAGCATTAAGAGTTAAATTAATTTGTGTTGGACTTTGACACCCTCCAGTTTCCACTTTGCCAAGTCCAAATTTTTTTCTCAGTAGTAAATATTAAAAATACACATTATCTTCCTGACTGTCTACTGTCCATTCTGCCCCTTTCCATATTCCAAACTTTCACTACTTACCTAAATGCTACCATCGTCATGGAAGTATGTATTGAGTGCATATTCCAATTTATACCAATTTGCTTACTCCTTAAAATAAAATCTGTCATATTGGCATTAATACATGTCTTCAAGAGATAGACTAAGACCCAGAGAAATGAATAACTTGCTTAAGTTGACTCAGGTGGCAAGCTGTAGACTCATGTGTGACATATGAAGGAAGCCTATAGATATCATGAATAATGCTCTGACTATTCTAACACTTAACAATCTTTTCTTCTCTCTAGTATATTGTCATACACAGCCTGTGTACCTCATGTTTTAGTATTTTGTCATATGCTTTTTATTTTTCTCTAGTTATTGATATTAGTCTTCTCTCCTAGACAAGACTATTAATATCTTAAGACAGATCTTCTACGGCTACAGCACTATGTACATTCTAAAACACATGGCATATATTTTCATGTATTATATAGACTGTCTTCGTTGAAGAAAATATGTCACTATAGCTGGAGCAATAGCAGGAAATTATGAAAAGTACGAACAGCAGTACAAACTTTGAAACATAGCATTTTTAAAAATTTCACCATTAAACCTTAAATTTCACCATTAACGTTAAAATGTTGCACATTTTCTTGGTGTTTCAACTGTTTCATGGCCTTGCATGTTTATGATATGTAATAAATCCACGATCTTTCCTTGTATTCATTCTGAGATCTGAAAGAAAATTCTTTTAAACTTGGAAAAGAACTTATATTTTGAATATATTTTCAGTTTTTACTGAGTGTATGTTTTCTTTTAGGAGAACAGTTCAGCCTTTTCCCCCTCATGAGCAATGTCTCAAGCGGAAAAACTTAAAGGGAAAATACACTTATTTTAATGTCAGCGTTTGATTTAAGAAAAGTGTGAATGCCACCAATCACCATCTTTGCCGTTAGCAGAAGGATTCGCATTTTATCCACGCCCCCTTGGACTGATGGATTTAATCCCTGAAGCGTATGAATGTCCTTACTCTCTCAGTGTGCCCAGGAATAAATTTTGTGGGCACTATCTTCACGGCCTTCTTTTTTTTTTTTTTTTTAAAGATTGGCACCTGAGCTAACAACTGTGGCCAATATTGTTGGGGGTTTTTTTTTTCTGCTTTATCTCCGGAAATCCCCCCTGGTACATTAGTTGTGTATCTTAGCTGCAGGTCCTTCTAGTTGTGGCATGTGGGACACCGCCTCAACGTGGCCTGACGAGTGGTGCCATGTCCATGCCCAGGATCCGAACCAGCGAAACCCTGGGTCCCCGCAGTGGAGCACGCAAACTTAATCACTAGGCCCCAGAGCTGGCCCCCTTCACAGCATTTTTGATAACAAAGTTCTGTGGTAGGACAATCGATCCCAGATTCTTTTGCCATCAACTTTTATCATTATTTTTGCTCATGAAAAGAGAAATAATTATGTTTGCATCAGCCCATGATATGATACTCTTTCTGAGTAGCCTGTCAGATTTACCGTCATCAAATAAATTGTATACCAAGTATTTATTCGATATTGTCAAATTTGTCTAATCCTGCAATAGACTTCATGGGAAAATTTACGTTATACTTACTTGGTGTTTAAAACTGCAGTGCTTTCCAAATAATTTGTATCTTTCTGGACAGGGAAAATGGAGGAATTCAGGAATTTCATTTCCAAATTTGCCACTGACTCAGTTACTTAAGGCTTTCAATCTATAAAATGAGTGACTGCCTTCATTTGTCACCAATCAAATAATTTCTGTACTTTGGAAGACCTGTGTATAATAGTGTTTAATAGCGTTGGTTCAAGTTTGCATTCTATGTAGACAAAGCAAGTTAATTAAATACACTGGCTCATTTTTACCACTTATAAAACTTGCGTAGCAATACTACGTAACTCTCGATGGTGTCAGAGAACTAAATGATATAACATTTCTAAAGAGTCAAGTCCTCAATAACTGGCAACTATTATTATTTTGAAATGATTCTGAGTTCGTTTTCATAAAATCCACTAAAAAAATGAGTATTTTTTTATCAGTTATCACATTTTCTCAAGGGATTGAAACGTTTTGATTTGCTTTCCTGAAAATGGAGATGAAATATGCTAGAAGTGTTTCATGATATTAAATGCGAGAGGCATGTGTGTATGTGTATATATGTGTGTATATGTGTGAGACAGACTTATTTGTTTATCACCTCATATAAGAACTATTTTAGAATGATAAAAAATGAGTAAGTAGTTCTCTCAGAAGAAGAATGGTCTAATGGCATTGAGTAAAGTACACATTCCGAAAGAAAGAAACATAAAGAAACATATAAACCTTACGGACCATTGTGTGAATAGTCTCTCGACTCCAAGAAGCCACATCTGACTAGCCTGTGTCTTTATGTCTTATGATGGAATTATCCTTCAAATTTTAGGGCATATTCATTATCACAGACAAGGAATTGAAAAATAATAATTTTCCCAGGATGTAAAAGTGGATCAAAAATGAAGTGCATAAGCAAATACCAGATAGAACTTACCTATACTTCCAGCAGGGGCAAAATCCTGAGGATTACACTTCAGCATCATCTTTATTGAACAGAAAAGAGAGCTGTGAACTATTTTGGGTTTTTTAAAATCTTTTGTCAACATTTCAGAGCACTGCATTTTTATAAAGATATTAATGTTCTATAAACAACATGTATTGTCATTAATGCTTAAGAAATGGTAACTGTCTGGAATGGAGGGAGTAGGGTTGGGCAAGGAAATTAACGGTCAGATGAATTTAAGGCAAAATCCACTGTTTACTAGCTGTGTGACCTTGGGCAATTTACATGACCACTCTCAGTCCCACTTTTCTCATTTTCAAAATGGAAGTTTGTTGCAAGAATTAGAGATAATGTATGCAAGTACTTAGCACTATGCCTGACGTATAATATGGCCTCCATAAATGATAAATGTCGTTGTTTAGGTTTTAGGTATTTTTGTTACTCAGCTATTAACCTCTTAGAATGTCAGAATCCAAAACCTTAAAGGCATTTGCAGAACTAAGAAGATGCTGTCCTTTTACTTCCCTTCCTTATTGCCTGAAGGCATTTGGCCCTTGATAAACGTTGATGCCTTCTTTGATACACATGCAGTTAATCTATAGAGTAAATCTCATTGATATTAGAGAGGCTTGGACACAAATGTCTTGACTGGTCAAGTTGCTATCAAAGCAGTTTACTCATTCCTAAAGCCATCATAGGACTAGAGAATGTTTGTACATAATCTAAGAATGAAATCCAAATTCTTTGAGACTATTGAAACAAATATAAACCTAAGTTTTTTAAGATGGTGAATTTTTCAGGATGGTACACATATGGTACGAATGTAAATGTCATGTTTCCCTTACTGTTATTAATTTTTTTTAGACTAGTGGTTATCAATTCTGGGGAGCTTTTAGAAGATACACAGATCAATCCTTACCCTAAATTTTTGAGAACTATTATAGAAGAGGTTATAAAATCCATTTGACTATTATCAAAGCTTGAGAAGCGTCATTCCACTTCCTCTACCATTGATCTGTTGAAACACATTTATAATGAAAATGTACAGTTCTAATAGCATCCCTTCCATATTCTTCATTAACTTAATATTCTTTGCACTATGTAATATAATAAGTGACCAAACCAGTTTTATTCTTATTTTTTGGGTACTGAAATAAAGATATGTTTCAGCGTCTAATAGATTATTGCACAAATATCAGTTCTTTCACTGACTAATTATTGTCATACCTAACTGTTTTGGGCCTCACTCCCTTCAACTGTAAAAACGAAGATAAACATACCTGCTTCACATCATTGAAATGAATAGTGAAGGAAATAGTGCAGGCAAATGAACATTCAAGGTTTCAAAAAGCTTAACTCCCTGTTGTTTCTTTCTGAGTGGGATGACCATAGCTCCTCTTTTGCCTGAGACAGTCTTGATTTATACTCTTATTGTTACAGCATAATTACTCTTAACTCCTCCTTTTACCCTTAAAAAGTCCCACTTTGTAAGAGAAACTATACAGTAGTCCTACGTATAGACATAAGATAGTCTGTCTATCTATAGAGATAGATAGTCCTGCATAGAGAGTTGTGGGCATCCTCAGACAACACTGTTGATCTCAACATAGGTTATATCCTCATAGACAAATCCCTACCTTTATGGTTAGAGGCAAGTACATATCAGAACCACAGGTAGTGCTGGTGACTATTGACATTTGACTAGCACTTTAAGAGAAGTAATTTGGTTTAGTGGATAAAATGAAAACTGTAGAGTCAGAGGGTCCTGAGGTTAAACACTCTCTCTTCCAATGATCCATGGTCTCAAAGCATTTACCCAATTGCTCACTTAAAGCCTGCAGCTATATAATACCTTTCTTGCATTGCCATTGTATGGTTTAGAAATAATGCTATAAAGGATGATCAAAAATCGATAGTTATACTTATTAGTACATGCTTCTTATATGAATTGTCAAATTCTCTTCAGTATATTGATTACTATGAGCAAAACAGTTATACGTAGAGAAAAATTCAACAAACGTTTATACCCGTTTGTTATATTCTAGAGGCTGCATGCTAGAGTTGACGGAAACAAAGATGAATGTGTTCTGGTCCTTGCTATCAATGAGCTTCCTATCAAGCTGGGGAGACAGATGTGTAAACTAAAATTAAATCTATTTAAATATCGCCTGCCCTCAGTTATTTTCTTAACACATCACTGTATTCATTTTCTCCACAAAACTGATTACAGACCTCAGTTATCCTGTTTGTTCATTTATTTCCTGGTATATCACCTCTCTTCCTTCCACTGAAAGCAGACCCCTGGCTTGACTTCTACACCCATATAATTCACAATTTGAAAAGAAAAATGGAGAGTGAATGGCATTATCTGCTTGCTGATCTTCATTTTCTCAAGATCCAGTATATAGATATATATACATGTGGAGGGAATTTATGCATCATGAGGAATGAGGAGATGGGCAAAGTAGGATTTAACAGATTGAACTGGAGATCCTGTTCTGACAGCTAGCTCACTGTGCAACTTTGGGGCAATCATGTGACATTATTATGCCTGTTTTCTCATTGAAAGAGGAAAGATTTTAAATTTAAACATTTCTAAGTTATCTTTTGATTCTAAGTTCAGTTCTAATGTTCATAAATGTCCCTTCTAATGTATTGGTAGGTGTAATATACAATCAATGAGACTCTGTTTTTCTCTTTTTAATATACGGGAGTTCCACAAAGATTCCACTTAAAGAAATGATACTGCTTTTAAAAGTGTGAAACTCTCACTATGGAAGTAGCACTACGTATATAGCACAGACCAAAGCCCATTTCTAGAGCAGTATGCTCTTAGTTCATCTGCATCAAAGGAACCTGGAAGGTGGGCTGACGTTTCAGATTCCCTAGCCTCACCGAAGATCTAGTGACCCCAAATCTCTACGGAAGCTTACAATAGGCATTAAACAAACACCTATACTATTCTAATGAAAACCAAAATTTGGGCATTCTTTATCTAGAACCTACCAAGTCAGGGATATAGACAGTGAAAACTAGGTGACCTGACGCCCATCATTTTGTGAGACTCTGTCTAAGCAAGACTCCAGAGGTGGGCAAGACTTGGAGACAGACAGAGAGAGATTGAGTCCTCATGACATTGGTTGATCCCCAAATTCAGTCATATATGAAGCTAGCACTATTTCAGGATTTATAAGTCTATAAAAATTTATCTTTGCTTGTTCTGTTTTAAGTAAGATTTCTGCCATTTGCAAATGTCTCTGCTAAGGCAGACTTTCAGTCAACGTCTTCCATAGAAGCTGTTATTCCTGTAGAGATACATGCAAAAAGAGCAAGACTATACAGGTTGTTTATGGTCCTTCCCTTTTATTGATCAGTGACCTTCTGGTATTTATTTTGTCTGATCACTTTCCATGCCACACTGTTTGTTCAACATTTTGAGTGTCAACCATAGTTAATTGCAAGTTTTATGTTATTATGGCTATTGCTATCTCCTCTGGATGTTCAGAAAGTAAAATAATAAATATAAATTGAATTATATCATGGAAATATTTGGGAACTGTGTTAATTAATCATTGTCTGGCTAGAGTTGGTAGGATCACCCCTGGGTGTAGTAAGATTGATTGTGGCATCTTTTACCTAGAGCCTTGAAAAAATAAAACAAAACAAACAAACCACATCTAAATCTCATGTTTAATCTATATTGGCTAGTCTAAGTGTTTTCCTGCTTAAAAGTGAGAGGATGGACAAGCTGAGTTAAAAGGCCCCTTTCAGCTTAAAACTTCCAACCTTCTAAGCTGATTAGGAGCCTTTGCACTTCAAAAGAAAAACTCTAATAGATTTGGATTGAGTTGTTTTGCAGCAGTGTATCAAATGTTTAGCACCTACTTTACAGTGATAATTGGTCACAGCAAGTATTATTCAACTTTATGAATCATTATTTTAATTAACATGAAATGTACCAAATTATTTTTTTTCCTAAAAGATTGCAGAACCTTCTGGAAAGCTGCTCACTGAGTGATTAACATTGGTTACCCCAAGTGTGAGAGTGAAAGTGGCTATAGATTGAGGTAGGGATAGAACATTAACTTCTTTATATGCCCATATATTATTTAACTTGCAAAAGAGACTGTTTTGTAATTAAAATAATGAGGAAGAACAGAACATTTAAATTAAAACCTAGGCATAGAGCACCATCCTATGTCAATATATCAGATAGGTACATAAGATATTCGATACATAAATATGTCACTGGTCTACATTTTATGAGTGGAAGTTTCTGGTGTTTTGTAATATACTTTTCATTTATAGGAAACATGATTTTAAAAGTAAAACTGTAATAAAAATGTTGTTAAAATGTAAAACTCAAGATATACTTGTCCCTTTAAAACATAAAATATGACAATTTAAATGCTTAGCAGTAAGTGTGACAGCCACAATGCTGCCTGACTGAATTGCATTTTTGCATGAAATATTACTTGTGAATGTCTAAAGTAGACTCCAATTAGTCTGAAAGTTTGGTAAAGAAAAAATGGTTCAAATGCATCAAATTGTTCAAAACAAGTACATGGAAACAATACATTTCCTACAATGAAATTTCAAAATCAGAATCTAATGAGATTAGAAAATTCAGTCAGAAATATAAGGACATAATAAATAAGGGCAATTGTAAAATATAGCAATTTTGACATTTCTTTTGTATTGTGGCTCTTGTTTCTATTTAAGAAATAAGTTATTTAATATTAATTTAAGGGAGTATTCATGTTTTTTTCTTTGAAATGAGAAAAGTATTGATTTAGGTAAAATGTCAACAATTTGATTTATTATTTAAAATTGAAGTTTTATGATTCTGGTTGTCATAAATGAAATATGATTGGTTTATAGGCTCTCCATGAGACATTCTCCTATTGCCATTGTCACTATTAGCACTATGATAAGTTCTGTGAAAAGAAAAATCCATTTGTTCCTTTGGTCTTCATTAATATAATTATATCATATGTATGCCTATGTATATGTCATCTTTATGTGTGCACACATATAATTTAATTCACAAATTGACTATATATATAATACTATATATAGTATGTAATACTATATATATGTAATACTGTTATATATATAATACTATATATATAGTCAATTTGTGAAATAAAATATCTCTATAGCAGTGACATGTTGCTTTTCAATGATGAAAGTGAGGAAGGATAAAAAAATACAGAGACACTGAAGCATAAAGTACTTAATATTTTAAATGTTATAGATTTATCAGTCCTCCTGCTAGACCCCAAGACCTACACATTACAACTTGTTATTTCTAGAAATATGGAAATAGGTAGATAACTCCACCCATCTGAATTCTGGTCTATAAGACATTTGTGAGAAAAGATCCAGATCCTAAAGTCTAACCTCTTATGCCACCAGTCATTTATGACTAAGGAAAAAACCTTTCCACATTAAATCTATACACTTTGATCTTGCCTAATTGTAAAATTTCCCCTCCAATAACTGATTAATTATTTGAGACCATGTGGCACCTTCACATTGATTCCAGTCCCTCCACAATGATAAATGATGAGAATGAGAATTTGGTTATATTTATTTCCAATTCCTATCTCCTGAATCCCAACCCAGTCTAAAGGGCAGTGGAGAACATAGCCATATCTAATTCTTCTTTTATTTGAATTGAAAATTTGCTCCAATCAAATAAAGCCAAGGGTTTGGAGAAGAGAACCGCCACCTTCATTTCAAAATATGTATCCACTTTTCCACAAGGTGAATAATGTGTGAAAACACTTTCTTTTCAACTCTATGAGCTGACTGAAACAAGTTCTATTTTAGCCTCTGTAATTAATAAAATGCTTTCAATTATATTTAATATTCTTAAAGATCTCAAAGTTTCTGCTCAATTCAAATATTCTAAATTTCTTTAATAGGATGACTTGAAAATGTATGAAATATGACTTTTGGGGAATCCATGAATCTTCTGCCAATAGACGATACTTTTTTTTTCCTTCACTGGAAGATAAAAACAGTAGAGTCCAGGAGCAGCTAACTTTGAATATTAAACATATTTACGAAAGCAGAAAACTCAAAGAGCGATAACTTTAGAGGTGACCATCCATATATGAGTCTACAGTGTGACATGCAGTTGGGAAAGCTCACCACCTTGCAATTCTACTACAGTTACCATTAGCTCCTTCAAACTACAATCGTGGCCTGAAAGCCTGGCCGCCACCGCACTTCCTTCACAACTTCTTCCAAGACGCGTACTTGGAGTAAAAGACTCTCCTGTATTCCCTACCACTTCTATCCTCTGGGACTCCTAGGGCCTCACCCTTTCTTTTCTTTTACTAGAAGTAACAATCAGCAAAAGCAGAAACCTCCTTTCATATGTCCACATCCAGATGATATTCCCCACGTCTCAAGAATAATTCCTGATCGTATAGGTTGGTGAATTTGTGCTGTGGTCGGAAGTTGACATATGCCACCATTACATTTGATTTCTCATTATATCCAAAGTACCTAAGCAAGTCAATTTACATATAGCAAAGCGTAACAAGAGCAGATATTCTTCCCTACAGAAGCTCAGAGATTCAGGCATGTAAAAAACTTAAAAAAGAAACCTACCCACATTGAACCCCAAGTAAGTTAGCACTAACTTTATATTTTTCTCCACTGCATGTCCATCATGATATTTACTAGAATAGAGCTTTGTTCATCGTAGTTACTAGCAATCAAAAGACTCTTTCCTCTATTATCAACAAACTGTTTTTTTTCTTCTAATATATGTTATTATTTGGAATAGGAAATACTGTTACTATAAACCAACACTTGGTAGATTGCCTCTGTCTCAAGCTTGGGAAACTTCTTTTTCCCTCAGAGGCCTTTCCAGCACCCAACTAGACCTGCCATGCAAGAGCTGGTTGGCCATTTTGATCGAAAACTCTGATCTCTGAAGAATATTGGCAGCCTTATCCTTAAAGTTACAGCTGCTAAGAAGACAACAGAGCTTCAGATTGTTTCTAAATCAGCACCGACCAATAGCCAATGCAAATCACATATGTAATTTAAATTGTCCAGTAGCTGCCCATAGAAAAGTAAAAAGAAGCATATACAGTTATTTAAAAAATATATTTGTTTACTGTAATGTATCCAGTATATCATTGTGACATAGACAATATTTTAAAATATTAATGAGAATGAATGTCTGTTGTGTATTTTACATGTTCAACACATCTCATTTTGACATTTCCAGTGCTCTGTGGCTACAAATGGAGCTCTTTTTTTTGGTGAGGAAGATTTGCCCTGAGCTAACATCTATTGCCAATCTTCAAATTTTTGCTTGAGGAAGATTATCGCTGGGCTAACATCTGTGCCAATCTTCCTCTAGTTTGTACGTGGGATGCTGCCACAACATGGCTTGATGAGCAGTGTATAGGTCCACACCTGGGATCCAAACCTTCGAGCCCTGGACCACCAAAGTAGAGTGCATGAACTTAATCACCTATACCACCAGGCCACCCCTAAAGTGTGGCTCTTAATCATCTAAGGCTGTTATGCTGAATTCACGAGCTATTTGATAAGTGAAGGACAATGCTTCCCAATGGGATTTTGATGTAATCCCTTTGTTGGGGATATTTTACTCTAGATACACAAGACAATGTGCTGTCACTCTCAAGTTCATTGAGGATCAAAAAGTTACAAAATGACAGATTTAAACATAAATAATAAGCCTTGAGAAGAAGCCTGCTAACATGCCAGACTTTCTCTGAGAAAAATAAAATTGAATTAAATTTCAGAAGTATAGCCAAGCCACCTTTCAATATATGTAGAAACTAAAATATGTATTTATAAAAATAATTATAGGTTAAAAAAGAAATTATAATTAAAAATACCAATTATTTTGAACTAATTTAGAAAAATGAAAACATTGGGGGTATCAGCTAAAATAATAAGAAGGAAATATATAGATTAAATCCATGTTTATGAAGTAAAAAAACAAAATATTAATAATCCGTATGTCCTACTTAAGTTAGAAAAAGAATAGTAGTGTAAGACTAAAGAATGATGAAAGTTAGAAATAAAGAAAAGATATAAAGAAGATAAAGAAAGGGGCTGGCACCGTGGCCGAGTGGTTAAGTTCGCGCGCTCCGCTGCAGGCGGGCCAGTGTTTCGTCAGTTCGAATCCTGGGCGCGGACATGGCACTGCTCATCAGACCACGCTGAGGCAGCGTCCCACATGCCACAACTAGAAGAACCCACAATGAAGAATACACAACTATGTACCGGGGGGCTTTGGGGAGAAAAAGGAAAAAATAAAATCTTTAAAAAAAAAAAAAAAAAATAGAAGATAAAGATGAAGAGAAGTAACAACATATACATACACAAATATACTTGTATATACACATGTATTTATACACATATACACACATCTATATGGAGAAGGAGATAACTGTGGATGTAGTAGAGATTATTTTTTGAATTCCAAAGAGAATATTATAAGCCTCTTTTAGCCAATATATTTAAAATCTTAGAGGAAATGAAATTTCTAAATATACATAGATTGCTGAACACGATTCCAGAAAAAACTCTAACAGAAAATAATTAGAGGAGTTTATCCTCTTTATCTATTTTCCAAGACTAGTAATATTCCATAGTAAAATTGGACAATTACAGGAAATAAAAGGTATAGGCCAATTGCTCTTATGAACATATATGCAAAATATTAAGTTAAAAATTGCCATACCAAATATATCAATGTATTTTAAAATTATTAGTTATCAAATGGGTTTACAGGAAATAAAGTGGTTTAATCTAAGAAAAATCAGTGTAATTAACTACATAAACTTATGAAAGAAAAATACTATATGATTTCCTAAATAAATGCAGAGAAGTCAATGCCTATTTAAGATTTTTTAAAGAAACTATTAGAAATTTAAAATGAAAGAAATTATTTGATGAAATAATGTTATCTACCAAAACCTACAGCAAACATCATACTTATTTAGGAAAGATAAGAAATATTGTCATTCCTATTCAACTTCTATGATTGATTTTAGCCAAAGCAAAAAGACAAAAGAACTAATAAGAATTTGATTTGAAACGAAAAACATAAAACTATCATCATTTGTAGATGGTGTGATTGTCCACATGCAAAATCTAGGAAAGGCTGGTGGACACAAGATCAATATACAACATTCAGTAACATTATTTTTTACCAGCAATAACCAATTGGAAATATAATGAAAATAAAATAGATACTGAGAAATATATTTAACAAAGTTGTATGGTACCATTATGAAAAAAATTAAAATGTTGCTAAAAGATATGAGACTTCATGAGCTACTGAATTTTGTAATATGAGAAGATATATATATATATATATATATACACACATAGATGAGAAGACTCATGAAGAATAAGTTCAACCCTTCTGCCAAGTTGATCAATAAATTCCATGAAATTCTTATCAAAATTGCAACAGCATTTTTTTCAGCACTTGACAAGCTAATCCTAAAATTTACATGCAAGAAGAAAAACTGTAGATTAGCAAACAACATTTTGAAGGTGAAAAAGAATGAGGAGATGGAGAAGACAGTGTATCATAAGTTGTAGCAAGTAAAATCGGTGAGGTGTTTGGCACAAGTAGACTGCTGGAGAAAAACAAAAAAAGTTAGAAAATAAAGCTTTTGGAACTTGTTTTAAGACAAAAATAGTATTCTAAATATGTGGAGAAAGGATGAACTATTGACTGAATTGTCTATCAATAGGCAAGATTCCTCTCTCTTACCATATGCATTTCTTAAGGAGGTAATATGGACAGGGCTTGGTCACTCGTGTGAAAAAATGAAACCCAGGTTTCTGTTTTGAATACATTAAGTCAAAATAATTTGTCAGCTATTACCTGTACTTTAATTAAATTATATGGGCTTCCTAATGCACCCCAAATTTACTTTTTTTCTACCTTGATTTGTCCTCTGCATTTTCACTACAGTGAATGCTATTGAATAAGTGTGAGATATGATCAATATTAGTCATTTTGTTTGGAACACTGACCTGGGAAGAAGAGAAGCTAGGTTTTATGTCTTAGTGTAACCTATACACATGGTGTATAATTTAATATTATTGTGAAGTCTTTGGGGAAAGAGTGTGATTTGTAGTCACTGTGGCTGGGTTTTATTACAATGGTTGCAGTCTAATGGGAGCTCTGGGAGAAAGTCACCAAAATTCAGTGTTCTGTTGACACCCAGCTCCCTAAATTAGGACATTCTGCCTTGATTCCAATGGAAAGAAATTCCCTCTGGGATGTAACTACACTGATATTGGTAAGAAACAACAGCTTGTAAGGGCTTTCATCAAGCAAAATCTCACATAACCAAATGTTTGGTCCCTTCTGAAGAACCAGAACCCACTGGGTTTTGGGTGTAGAGGAGGGCAAAGATGTGGAGGAGGTCATTATTCTCAGGAATTAAGACTTTAGAAATGTAGTCTAAGCTCTCCTGTAGAGAGTGGTAAGCTCCTTTGTATTTCATGTGGTTGGGATCCAGTGTGCATTCTATATAGATACTTTATACTGCTCTCATCTATTTACATATTGCTGGTAAGTATGGTCATATTCATGTACTTGACCAATAGTCTCACTTGACTCAAATAATCGGTGTGCCATATTCTTTTCTGGCTCTTATTCTTATGAAATATCATGTTGCTTATGCCCAGGAAAAGTTTATTATACACTCAAGCAAATTCATCATACATTTTTCATCTCTTGAAAAGAAAGTATCTGTTATTTTATTGTGAAATTTGGAAGTTCTAAGAGTTGCACCCTTTGTAAGTTATTTAGCTTTTGTTTTATTGGAAGATAGATTGTGTCCTCTAATACTAAAAAAGTTGTAGCTGACATCCTGATGTTCACCTGGTAGAATTCTGCAGCTTGTTAAACTGTACAGCTGTATCTTAGAATCTAAACCATACAGAGCATAGGGCAAACTGCAGAAGGGAATAAAAGTAAAAGAGCCAGAGCTTAGCCATTTGAGGGCAGAAGATCTATCTGTAGCCAGTGGTGTTTGTAAACAGCATGGAAAACATGATTAAAAGTAAAGAATAGGGAGCCAGCCCTGTGGCATTGTGGTTGAGCTCATGCACTCTGCTTTGGTGGCCTGGGCTTCACTGGTTCGTATCCCAGGCGTGGACCTACACACCTCTCATCAGGCTATGCTGTTGTGGTGTCCCATACACAAAGTAGAGTAAGATTGGCATGGATGTTAGCTCAGGGACCATCTTCCTCACAAAAATAAACAAATAAATAATCAGGAGGTAATCGCCTCACAAGAAAGCTCATTTTAATCTGTACTTTATGCCCCTGCCCTAAAATATATGAAGTAAGTACATGACATTTGATGTACAATTGCTCCAGATGCTGCAGTGGACATGCTTAATTAACATCTCTTAAGGCAAGCCCAAGGAAGTCAGGAGCATGGAAGTCACCTTTTCTTGTACCTTTAAGACCTGGATAAGAAAGAACACATAAAATACTGGAATGGTAATCATGTTGAAAGTTACTGGTTGCTAAAAACTCCTGTTTGCTGCAGATGGATTTTGTATTTAGCAGCTTAATGTGATTCCCAGGGTAGGAATCAACTAACAGATGGAATTTGATAGACTCTCCAAAGTTAAGGTGATTAGACTTAAGAGCTGGAAAAGTGGAAACAACATGGAAACTTTCATGAGTTCAAGCAATAAAACATACTAATAAATGTGTCTCTTGCTGGGTTAGACTCCAGACAACTCATGCAAAGGACTTAATTTTAAACACTGAGAAATATAAAGTCACAAGGAGCTGAATATTAGGCAAAACTTAACAGTTTTTTTTCTATAATTCAACAGCTTCAAATTGAAAAGATAGTGAGTATGATAATATAGATAAAAGTAAGTAGTAAGAGGATTAATCACAATCTTGCACTATTTCTCCTTTTACTATATTTTCTCTTGATTGTAAACTTTCAGTCTTATCTCAGAAATTGGCAGAAGTAGATGATAGACAAGCCACTCTAAACCCTGTAAGTACGTGTTCTGGTTCTTTTTCTCTTTTGCCTACCTCCCCACCTCCAAAACACACACACACACACACACACACACACACACACATACACATGCACACGCTCCCCTTCCCACCCACTCTCTTATCGAGAGAAAAAGAGAAAAATATATCACAGAGTAAAGGAAATTCTGGATTTTGTAAATACGACCTCTTTTTTTCACTGTTTTATTGCAGTTGTGGTCATTGCTTTTTGGGGGGCTCTCTCTAATTTTAAACTTCAAGGATTCAATGATCCATAGCTACCTGATTCTTAAAGCAAATTTCCAAAGGAATGTTGCTTTAATCCTTCAGTTTAATCACCTCACAATTGGGACAGCCAAGGCAGAAAGTTGGATTAATATCGGTACCTGCGGGTCAGTCTGACAAGGCCACAAAGGCTTCCATTGCCATTTAATCTCTTGGAAAGTAGATGCCAAAAACAATCTTATTTATTTTTTAGTAGTCAGTTCCTTAAAGCATAGTGTCTGAAAATCATATTTAGCTCCCTTAAAGTGCACAAGGGATAACGAAGAAAATTGATCAATCTTTCTTTCCTCTTTGCTAGGCAACAACTGACAAGAACTGTGAGAGAGGGGGAGGGAAGAGAAGGTGTCTCTAAACATCTAGAATGCACAGATCCCAGGAAAGCAGCAAAATTTCCATCTGTGTTTGTCATCTGCTGCGTTACTTGCTAGACTCCCAACGTGTGGGTGCTGTTGTTGTTTCTATTAGGTTTTTAAGGTCACAAGCCTACTTGTCCTTGAGAAGCTGAAAGAATTCTTCATTTAGAGAGATCAGAGAGAGGGGAAAAAAGGGTTTGAACATAGTGGAGAAGGATCTGTGGAACAGGCAGCTAGCAGAAAGGTGCCCTGGAAGGATCATGTGCACAGTTTTATTGCTGGGATGTTTTCATATTGTTTCTACTTTCATTAAATTAACAACTTAAAAAAATCTGGCTTAATTCATCTATATATCTTAAAGCTAAAATAATTCGAAGTGTGTTCTAACTGCTTTAAATATATGATTTTATAATGATGACTTCTGGTGAACCATTTATTGCCTTTCTGTAAAATCTTTCAGTTACAAATACATGAATATGAATACCCAAGACGATGACAAATGAGGACTATTATTTCACATTTCAAATAGATGTCAGTTCCTTTCTTCACTGTATAATTCATTGGCAGAAATTACTAAAATTCCAGACCTCTAGTTCTAAATTCTTTTTTTCTTTTAAAAATCCCAGAAGATGCCTGAAGGTAGAGTTATAATACAGAAGATATTTTGAAGTCTTTCGTAGTTCTAATATGGAGAGTGTATTCACTCATTCTTTGTAATTAACAGATAGTAATTGTGAGTTTACTCTTTGCAGATCATTGTGCCACATTACTGAAGACATAATCATAAACAAGATATGGATGTTCAGGGGGACAAACAATAGAGAACAAAACAAGTTAATAAATTATGATAAGTACTACGATGGATTAAAATGAAGTAATTGGATTAAAAACTATATCTGGAAAGAGCAATGAGGTAAAGGTTCTAATTGAAATACAATGGTGAAAGAGCTTGAGGAAATAATATTTAAACTGAGATCTGAAGGATAAGAAGTCAGCCATGAGAAGAACTAGGAGAGAAGCATGTAGAAAGGCCCCAGACTCCTTATTGTGACTTTGTTAAAGTAACGTTTAGTAAGCAGAGCCTTGGGGTGTCAGATGGTGAGCCAAGTTTCAGCAAAAGATCTCAAGGGAAAGTGACATCGAGTATTACTCACAGGACCTGAAGGAGGTATATCGCATGACTTGAGGGGCCACACAGAGCAATAGACCTGGGATATGTGCCTTTATTAGGGTCATTGGGTGGAGCGCTTTGGGGTTCCCGGCTGAGGCCAAGATTGGTCAATTCAAACCAAAAAGAGAAGGGTTTTGGTAAGCTTAAATGAGGCTTGTGGTGTTTTGGGGGGCAATTAGCACAAGGAGCTGATCACTAGGAAGAGTGACAGGATAGATGGTGGCATGGGGCTGTAGGTCTGGCCCTTCTTGGTGACAGATCCAACATCATATACTTGTAAGGCCTGGGCTGCTATCTTGGAGTTTCATATGAATGTATTTTATCTGTCAAATCTGGACCACTTACTGGTAATTTTGGATATGGAGAAGGTGCTGGCACTGGTGGTGGGAATAATGAGGGGAGTGGAGTCTGTCACAGATGCATCAGGTGGAAAGCAAAAGCTGTAATCTAGTACACAGAGCAGAAACCACAGGAGCAAAAGGTCCCTAACCTTTGGATCTAAGCAGGTCATGCTGGGGGTATTGCTAGCAAGTGCCTCATTGTGGCTGGTGTGGTTTAGAATAAATGGTTTGGCTTGCCATAAATGTGAAATGATACCTAATGCTGTCAGGCGTCAGCAGGGAACTTACTCAAGGTTTTGCAAATGTTTTGACAGAGACAGGGTTCACAAGGCAGGCAGTTAGCTATTCAGAGAAATCGTATTCTAGAAAGTCCTCAGGGCCCATCAACTGGAGGCATTTTTGCAACTTGTTCTCCAAGTTGACATTCATCTCCCTCCTGGTGCAGGGAGAGCTAGGGTTGGGGGAGGCAGAATCCCAATGTCCAGTGAGGCTGGGGCACGTTACCTCCCTTGTTGTCCCTTCAGTTGTGCCCTCGCCTCTGTCATTCAGTCATCTCCGATGAACTCTCAGGCTGGGGAGAGGTTGTCTGAGGCATTATCACACTTAGGGGTGATGGTGGCCAGCCAGGGAGAGGGTGGCCTTCCCAGGTGGAGACTCACAGAAAGGTAGGAGTGGCTGGCTGGTGATAAATTCTGAGTATACATGTTAGAGGCTCAGGATGCAGTTACATGTGTGGTCTCTACTGCTAGCTGAGCAGATCTCAGAGAGCTCCATCACACCATCAGAGGTGCACCTTGCAAAGGAGTGCACTATATGTGTGACCAAGTTTTGTGGAGACTCTATCCGTAATGCAGGTAGGTTCTGGGCACAATGATGGCCTAATTGTAGGGACATTTTGTGGATGGTGGTGTGAACGAAACTGGGAGCCCTCTCCCTGGTCTCACAGGCAAATCCAGCAAGCAAGCTGCATAGGCTTAAAGTCAGCACACTGAAAATCCATGCTATGTTGTGAAGCAGCCATGCAGGCCATCCTAAGCCTTTGTTGGAATGACCTTGCAACCCCTAGTCTCAGGACTGAAGACACCAGCAGGATGAATCAGCAACAGGAAGAGATAATGGACACCTCGCTCTCACGTCTCCCAGCTGCATTTCTTAGAGATTGAGGGGAAAAAGTAACGATCCTGGTCCTTGCCTCCTTCCACACACAGATAAAACCATCACTCCAAGCCTTGTTTGATGAATAGCCAAAAAGCTCTTGTTCTTGTTGTCCTTGAACTACACGACTATTAGATGTGTAAGCCCTTTCCTGCACGTACACCGCTTTGTTAAAAAGTATGTAAACTATATCAAACCTATAGACCTTGGGGCAGTTTCTTAGAATACGCTGTTGGATTGTTTCCTGGGATTCAAATTCCTCACTTTGATTATCAAATAAACTCCTTTAATTAAGCTTTGGCCCAGACTCTATTTCAGTCGAAGTAGCTTTACAATCTGGCGATTGCCCCCATTAAGACCATAGTAGGATCATCACAGCACAAACCCGCCAGCCGGATGGGTCTAGTTTGGTTACATTGAGGGGGCCATTCTGCCTGGGATGTAATTTGGGGCATGGTGTAAGGAGAGAGTGACTCGTTTAAGCATGGCTTCTATTGGCATCATTAAATGGAGAAGGATGTGAGCTCTGGGTCAGAATCCACATGCCATGGCACACTGGCCGAAGCCTTTCTAACAGGACCTGCCAGAATCTAGCACTCAGCCATTGTGGTGCAGTTGTGCACCTGGCTGATTTTGTTCCAGTCTTTCCTGGGCCAACGTTAGGCCTGAGGGGTCCGCTAGCAACCCTATTATCCAGGCTGTACACAGTAAGAGCAATAGCTACAAGAAAGGAGAGCGCTTGCACCTGACTAGCTCACAGGAGCCTCCTTTAGGGTAAGCAATCTGGATACTGACCAGAAGGTCTTGGAGTGTGCTTGCTTTGGACTAATAGGTCCTTTACTGCTTTGCCTAAGGTGGGGAAGAGGCTTGGCTTGCATCCCGTGATACTGACCTCTGGATTCCAGAGTTCCTTTGTGCATTTCATTTCCTAATGTGACTGGCATCTACTAGGCAGCAAGCCTCTTTCTCTCTAAGAGCCACATAGTTCTGCCAATGGGTCCTGGAGCTATAATTTCAATCTCCTGCAAATTTTTTGATGAATTTGATTTAATTAACCAGCCTTTGTAATCCAAATAGTGAGGCAAAGCCATTGGCCTTAGCATCACAGCTTTTACTGGACCATCGTCAAGGCCAATAAAATCTGTATAATCACGATCCCTAAGCCATTTGGATGGGTTTTGTCACCTTGGGCTCTCGATTATAAAACGATCATATTGCACACTCCTATCTTCTACACGGGTTTAGCTTCCTTAGTGTTTAACATGCAACTCTCAACCCAGATCTCAATCCTTGATCTGGACTGTGAATTCCTAACCTAGAAAATATGGACTGCTTTCATGAAGCTCACTAGTGTCTAGAAATAATGCCGACATTTGCAGTTTTGCAGAACTTTTGAGGGTCTGGGTATTATGGGTATTTTCATGGATAAAGCCCTAGCTCTCACCATGTTGTCTGATGGTTCAAAACCCACAAATGATTAAGAACACTTTTTACACCAACTTTCCCTCTCATTCTGATTGTACCTCATGTGTTTGTTTTCTGTATTCTTTGATCTCCTTATCTGCCCTGATTCTATTAATTCTCATCCCTAGGCTACTTAACTTGAGATGGGTTGATTTTTCTACATTAATTTAAAAGTCATATTTTGGCAATAAAGAGTACAATCAACTTCCCTACACATAGTGTATCTTGCAATTTTATTTGAAGATTTTTATAATTTTCTCTCCTGTCACACAATCTTTTCCAGTTTTCTCATACATTATGAAATAAAGGTATGTACCCTTCATCAAGCAAAGTTAGTCTCAAAAAATAAAATCTTCATGGGGCCGGCCTGGTGGCATAACGGTTAAGTCCACGTGCTCCTCTTTGGTAGCCTGGGGTTCACGGATTTGCATGCCTGGCACAGACCTATGCACCACTTGCCAAGCCATGCTGTAGCAAGTGTCCCACATATAAAATAGAGGAAGGTGGGCAGAGATGTTAGCTCAGGGCCAATCTTCTTCTTCAAAAAAATAAACAATAAAATAAAATCTTCAATCAACATAGCAAAATCATTTACACAAAACATTGTTTGAGCAAACATTTATGTGACACTACACTGGATTTGTAGTTGACAGTTTAATCCTTAAGATACAGAAACACATTTATTTTCTTTATTATAATGAATATGCCTAGGAAAAATAGTTTCCCCATTTTATATGTATTTAATTATTCAGACATTTGCCAAAGTCTCATATTATTACATGATTTTTTGCTATGAATCATAGCTAGACGGTAGCTTACAGAAACTTTTGTATTCTGAAAACGTTGTAAGGATTAAGTGTTTACTAACCTACATTTTTTTTTAATTTAAATAAAATCTGGCTAAATCCACCAAGTACTTTGAAAGCATAATTGTTCCTCCATGTTTTTTAGATTAAACATCATATATGATCATAATATGATGCAATACGTATTTGTCTATGAAATGTTCTTACTTCAGAATTAATTCATATTTGCAGTGATTTTTAAATGCATGCTATTCTAGAAACACTACCAATGATAGTGGTAGGGATAATTTACAGTAATGATGGCCTGCTCTGTTCTCCTTGGGAAAAAAATATCCTGGGATGGGATGGAGGGAAATGTACCTAATTTGTCCCAGTCATAACATTTTTCCCCTGCGCTTATATAAAAGTAGTTAAAACTATATACTTGGAAAACAACTAGATATGTGGAAAAAGTCTGAATGCTTACTTACTAGAATTAAACATACAAAACGTATTGCACAAAAGAAACGTTGTATGGAAACATATGCCTAAAATTCACATCACGACGAAATTTTTACCAAAAAAGAAAAAGGAAAAAAATTGACCCGTACAAAACCTTCTCCAGAGCAGGAAGTTCTTTGCGCCCTAAATGTGTGTGTAACCTCTTTAGTGATTCTGATGTTCAGAAAGTTTAATTTTCCAGTCTTTAAACATGAAGACTGAGATATACAACATAGAATTATATTTTTCAGTCAATATTAAACTATCAGTTCTATTAATTCTAATATTGAATCAAATAAAAGTTACAATTGCACCCAAGAGAGCACTTGGATAAAACTTTGTTGAATCTTTCAACTGAGTTTAGAGAAAGAGACTAACATGTAGGAATATACTGACTTTATATGATTTCCTTTGAGGTAAAATGTTACATGTGGCATGCAATTTAAAATTTATCAAATAGTAAAAAATTCGGCATTAATCTTGTACATTAATCCATATTTTCATATCTTAACTTTGGAATGGAATTCAATGGAATTAGGAAGTGTGATGAGTAAACAAGCACCGATTGCTTTACTTTTTCTTTTCTCTTCCCTTGCTCCCCCCTACTCTACCTACTACTCCACTCATTCAGGACCCTATTGCTATTCTTGTTTGAATGGGTTAGTTACAGATTCCAAGAGATAGGTCATTGACTTTACACAGACTATTGCACTATGTGACTGGGAATGCTATTTTGAACACAGTTTTCCAATTCATCATGCCTATCTTAGAGTAGTTCTCTGATCTATCATGCTGTTTTATCACTATTCATTATGTTGCTTTCTCTCCCTTTTTCCTTCCTCCTTTCATTTGGAAATATTACATGTTGGTAAAGAGCTCAAGATCAAAAATAAAACTACAGGGGTTCAAATTCTGACCCCAAAGTTTACCAGTTGTGTGACTTTGGGCAAGTTTCTGAACATTTTTGTTCCTCAGTGTCCTCACCTATCAAATGAAAACATAATTTTGTCTACCATATAGGGATTTGAAAGGATTAAATAATACAGATATTTATTACAGGTATAGCGCACAAGAAGTACTCAATAAATGCTGGCTACTACACCTCTTATTAAAGTTTGAGGTGATAGCGGCCCACTATGACCAGAGAAAGGCCTTCAAGCATATAAATAACATATTTTTAACTCTAGTTTCTGTCTCTCATTTAGTTTGGGCTTTCGAAAGAAAATACAGGATAACCAGGAAGCCACAGATAAAAGGTGAAAGGGTAGGCCTGGTATTCCTTCCCTCTGTCACTTACCAGTTTATTGGGAGGAATTGAATTTTAGTACAATTTGTATGGTTTTTCTGGTCTACATTTTTTGTTCCTAATTATTATCTTGAAGCATGAAAGCATTAAAAGATATTAAAACAAACACTGTCTTTCCACAATAAAATAAAATTTTAAAGAATTCAAAAAAGCAACAAACTTCTTTGGGATCTGCGTTTGTAGTTTTCAATAAGCAGGTCCACTCCAAACCCTCCATTGTTTCATTGAACTAAAGAAATACTTAAAACGGAGTGATGTTCTCAAAGTGTGGCTACATGTGCAGTATTTGTCAAAATTAAATTTCCGTTATATGCTATGTGCTTGATGTTATGTGCTATGTGCTATGTGTTGAGTTAAATTTATTAAATTTATTCCATTTTTAAGAGTTTAATGGAAAAAATGTAATATTTTAGACTTGGATTATTATTTTCTTTAGTATTTGGCCACTGGTAATTGAACTGTAACCAAGTTTACCTAATAAATATAACAAGTAAAAATAAAGGGTTAAGTGAATCAGTCAAGGTTGGTCTTCATCAATCAGCCAAAGAGAACCCTTGGAAGACTATCAGTTTAAACCATGCCTGGCTCACTTCCTCCATGTGGTTCCTCTTTCTCCACTCTAGTAGCATCCATTTATGCTTATTTATTCTGTTTGAAATCTATGGAAGATTATTTCACAGCAGCTTCTCATTTTTATAATGTTTAGTATAGTGAACACAGAAAGAAATTTTGTGTTTTTTCTGCAGCCCATGCCATGCTTTTTTGCCCTTTTATATTGAAATATCTAAAAACTCCAAAATTCACTTCTTTTCTTCTTTGAGAAAATTCCAAATTCCTGATTCGGTTATTAGAATCCTCATTTGTGCTTTCAGGATTCACCAGCCAATCAACACAGCTCGGTGATGATAGTATTGATCTTAACAAGCCTCTTGGGAAACATGGAGAAAGTCAACTCCAGATTTTTAAAGTAATCCTAGTGGGACAAAGTCACACATCTGTTATTTAACCTGTTGTTTTGGAAGTATTGTTAATGTTCTACACTGTTGATATTGTTAAATATGCATCATACTGTACATATAAATAAACATGAAATTATAGGAACTTATAATTATATATCATTATATCTACATGTGCAATTTCCATTCACTGCATACTTGTTATAAATTCTGCATATTGTCTCACAAAATAATAATGAGACATTTCTTACATAAATTGCAGCAAAGGATCTTTTGTTTTATTTACCCATCTATGTATCTCAAAGTCACCCAACATAACTGGTAAACAGAAAAATGGTTGCTTAGAATGTCAATTCTAAATTAACCCCTTCTGCTAGTGCCAGATGTTACTGCATTTATGAAAGGGAAGCTTCTGAGGAGAACAAAACATAAATGTTTAATGCCCTTATTTTTTAGCATTGCTCATTAAAACTCTTACTAAGAAATGGAAGAAAGAGATGAAAAATGCAATATTTGTTCATTCTGTTGGAAGTGGAATAGGTCTGTTTCCTAGAGCTGTCTTCTTCATTCCTCACTTAGGCAATGATTATACAGATTCTATTTAGACAATGAAAGATTTGCTCTACATGCATTTAACAACCAATAATTAGCATGCATAATATATATATGACATTATTCATATCTGATTTACCTATTTTTTGCTCAACATCTAGCAGTGGAAATAACACACAATAGGTGTTAAATAAATGTTTGTGGAATGTTGAATTTCACAACACATTTATGGTGTAAAATAGCTAAACATATATACAGTTAAGGATAAACTATATATAATCTACAATTTAGAATTGTGCAAATACATTGTATGTGGTTTTGGTGCATGACAAATTTTACTTGGCTTTTAAAAACGTCTTAAAATCCTTGAAAGCTTATCTTGAGCATTCTTACTGAAATAATGGGAACACTTGAATTTGTAATTAGCAGTGGGGAATTCACTGTAATTGTACTAGAGTTTAATTATGAAGTTATGTTCAAGATATAATAACTCAGTCTTTACATATCACTGTGGTGCCCTGGGAATCATTAAAACCATAGCTATTTTAGGGGCTGGCCCCATGGCCGAGTGGTTAAGTTCGCACGCTCCGCTGCAGGCGACCCGGTGTTTCGTTGGTTCGAATCCTGGGCGCGGACATGGCACTGCTCATCAAACCACGCTGAGGCGGCGTCCCACATGCCACAACTAGAAGGACCCACAACGAAGAATATACAACTATGTACCGGGGGCTTTGGGGAGAAAAAGGAAAAAATAAAATCTTAAAAAAAAAAACCAAAACCATAGCTATTTTATAACAAAATACTACAGGAGTATGCTGGAGCTAACTCGTACTGGATTGTTAGACAGAGTTACTGGCATGTATTCCCAATTCCGTATTCATGACCTCATATTGGTAGCTTGAAAATGGCCACATTGAGAGTATTTCCTCATGGAAATGGGCAAATGCTACCCATCAGGACTTTTTTTTAATCCAGCAAGCCAAATGACAAACATTTTCCAGCTCACCACCAGGATTATCTAACAACGCAAAGATGCTCAGTTTGGGCTGTGCACTCAAAAATGGACATTTTCATTTTTCATATTTCACATAATAAACATTGTTACATATATTTATTATTTCTGTAAGAATCTGTTGTATACTTCTTTCAGAAGATATAGATAATAGAAATATAAAAAGTGAGTCTAACTGAAATTTTAAGGGAAAAAGGATGACTTGGAATTAAGACATATAGAGAAATGGAGTACTAGAAAGACACATTTTTAGCAATGAGTCTCATATAGAGTAATACGCTGACAAATGGAGCAGTGATGGATTGAAGACTAATGCGGCACTCACGGATTCATCTAACTTTCTTTTAAAAGCCCTTTAGGCCTTTATATCTACCTAGAAGCTTCACGAAAAGAAATATTTGAAATAAGTTTTTGAAACTTCCTTCCCCTTTAAGTTCAGGTTTCAGATTAATTCAAAGAAATGCACCTTTTAGTTTATATCAGTCTTACCTGTTAAGATATAGCCATATTTATTTAAGCAGTTTGAGAAAAAAAATAAACAAACATGCTTCTCCTATCCCTGCACTTGATTTACACATTAAATACAGTTCCCCCCCCCCCCCATGTTGGTAATTAGCACTACTTGTCTTTGGTAATGAGGCCCCTTTGACTGCAATCTACTAAGGAAGGCTGGCATCTACACAATATTTCATTGAAACATTTATTCTACATAATAGCTCCCCAGGCATAGGTTGGCTTTCCTCAAAAAAAGGGGGAGAATGAAGGGGTAGAATTGAGAAAATGCTTTTTTATTTTATAATTTTTAATATTTCCCAATCATGTTTCATCTGGCTTTGCATATCTCACTTTTATAAGTGCATAGTATGGAACAGATATGGTTTCGATCCCTTTTGTAAACTATTACCATATTATGTTGCCCTTTGGACTTCACAAATCATTTGGAAGTCTAAAGAATGCTGTTTTACTTTTAATATTTACTTATTAACACAAACGTGGTAGTGTCTGAATATGCAACCCAGTGTAATGATTATAAAATGAGGGTGAGCGTGTAACAGTGTGAAATAAATGGCTTGTGAAGATGTTGGAGTAGTTCACATCAACAAGCAGGTCCCACAAAATATTATTTAACTTTACAGGGCAGTGCACTAAGGAAGTTGTAAAAGTCTTGTCTTAATAGCAGTATTAATTTCCACTCCATTTGGATAATTATTAAGATGTATCAATACCCCGTGTCTTATGGATATTAAATTTCCAATAGGTACACAGAATAATAAAGTTCAAAAAGGCTTCAGTTGATATTTTCCACAAAAAGTTAAAGTTTACAGCAAAAGCATATGAAGTCCATATTCAAAAATTGGAGTTTTATGCTTATATTTTAATTTTGAAAGAATAGGCTTGTTTTAAAATTTTTCTCAGATCTTTGAGCAAATAAAATGTGGGATATGTCTGGAGTAGAAATAGCTTAATAGTCTTCAGGAAATTTCATTTTCTATTGTAAAGACTAAATAAATAATTTTTTTCAATTTCTTTTAGGGATATGTGAACATCATATTATCATTATGCCAAGTAACTGATTATTGACTTTTGCGTGTGGTAAGATCAATAATACGCTGTCTCCAACATATATGAGAAGTCAGAATTAAAACATGGTTATAGTGTAACAGAACATAAGGATGGATTTTTCTGACTCAGTTTCAGCGGGGGCAACTAAATGAGATGATAGGATCCCAAAATGAGTAAGTTAGACACAGCTCGCCCACTCCTACCCCATGAAAAATTTACAAAAAGGATCTTTAAGTCTCTAAATCCTTAGCAAATCAAGAACCAAAAAATAAATCCAAGAAAGGATAAATGAGGAGAAAAGTCATTTGAGCCATAATTTTGTAAAGAGGAACACAAATGCTGTGACATTGTTTTACCCTCCCCTCCTCATAGGTTAAGCCAACTTCTTTGGGAATCAGTTTTTTTTGTATCTTGTTTTAGTTTACCCTAAAATTTACCATATTCATTATTAATGCATACTTTCATGTATACTTATATATAGCCACATATTCACAAATATTTTTGCTCATCATTCAATCTTCTATTTTAGACATTAAATTTAGAAAGATTTATTTTGACAAATTTTTTTAGTGAGAAATGGTTGTTGGTAAAAACTCTCATTATTTCATTTCTATTTTTAACAGATAATTTTCACCCTAGAATTCTATACCCAGTAAAAGTGTCTTCTATCAGCACGTTGAAAATACTATTCTACTGTTGTTTGGTTTCATTTTTGCTGATAAAATGATAGCTCTCTATTTAAATGCACACATTTTAAGTTGATATGTCTTTTTGTCACTTTTAGGATCTCTTCTTTGTTTTTTATTGTTCAGCTTTATTATTATAATATACTAGGTATAGTTTTTTGGTTTTTTTAAGGTTCTGCCAGGCTTTCTTTGGGCTTTCTGTGTCTGAGATGTCATGCCATTCAACAATCCTGGAAACTTTTTTCTATTGTATGTTTAAATATTGCCTCTATTCTTTCTACTACTTCTTTCTAGAAATTTAAATAGTAACTTCTCATTTTATCCTCCACATGTCCTGCTCTTTCGCAAACTCTCCATCCATCTCTTCTCTCTGGGCTGAATTTCTTCACATACAACTTCTAATATATTCAGTTGTGTCTGCACTGAAATGTAATCCTTCATACTGAATTTCTAAAAGCAATTATTATATTTTTTATTTAAAAATATTTATTTAGTAATTTTAAGGGTTCTTTTTTGATTTAATACTCTCTAGTTCCTTGTTCATTATTTCAAATTTTTCTTGAAATGTAGCAGTTTGTCGATTTGGTTTCTTAATTTTGATATCAAAACTCTTTGTGAGTTTGATTCTTCTATCTTTTATTTCTGATTGTTCTTATTTATGCTGCCTTGGTTCCATACTTATTTGTGATTTTCCACTGCAGGTTCATTTTCCTAGGAAACGTTTTCTGGGAAAATTATTTGAGACTTTATTGAAGTTGTATTTCTTTAGCGAAAAATTACCATTGATCTCATAGTAACCAAGGGATCCCACCAAACTGGGATCTACCTTAAATTGTTTTCAGGATGTTTTTTGTTCAAATAGGTTGTGTAAAAACTTGAATACAAACTGAAGAATTACATGCATTCAAGCCTGTGATTATGAAAATTCTGGAAAGTTTCTGGGATTTTTGAATTTTTTATCTTTCTACTTATTGCCAAAGTCAAGACAGACAAATTTTCTTTTTGTAGATTTTTGTGTCTATTCTCATTAAAGTTTAAACTGAGTTGTTATTCCTCAGGGCCTAAGATTTATCTGAGGTTTCTAATATACTCTCTATGTGTGGTGAAACTTGGGCTTTATCTCCTGCGTCTGCACTTTTTCACAAGAGAAGCTCAAGGTTAACAAGATTGGGAGATAACAAGAAGGCAAAAGCTGACTTTGGCATTTGCTAACCTTCCAGAACTTCTGCTTTCACTTCATTTTTTACATCTGTAGATTCTTTATTTCTTGCTAGCGTTGTGATGTATTTAAAAAGATATGTATGCATGAATGTGTATGTGTGTGTATGTTTGTGTATTTGCAAACATATATACACACAGATATATGCATACATTTAATATATATTTCCCATGCAGCTGTTTAAATTGTTTCTATTAGGAGAATCATACAAGTTATAAAGTCTGCTGTACTGCCAGAAACAACTCTAAGGGATGTTTTTGTAATGTAAATGCTTAGGCCTCATGCCATATCTACTGAATCAGAATATCCATATCTAGGATAAGAATTTAAATATGGCTTTTTAATAACAAACCCCAAAAGTAATTCTCATGTGTACTTTTGGTTAAGAACAAGTTCTATAAGATGTACTTGAGGCCACATCTGAATAACAGGTAAAAGAGAAAAAGAGCAAATATATATGTATATATATAGAGAGAGATTGAATATTAGGTTGAATATATATATATATATGCACATATATATACACACATATATTACACATACATGTATATATAAATACATATGGAGCTATATACATATGTGTGTATATATATATTTATGAAGCATTTAGCCTTAAGTTTTTAGACCATTTTAAATGAGAAAATGTGGAACCCTTCTGCTTCTACTGTCTATGCTTACAAGGACTCTGATTCTAGACAAAGGGGGTATTGGAGGACCTCCTAGAAACTTTCATGAATTCCCCACACAAAGGCTCTAGCTCATCACGGCAGGTCCCTTATATCCTCTCAGTTTTCCAGACCATTATGACTTGCTGTTACACAGGTGACATCCATATGACAGCTGGAATTCACTACTAGCAGCTTGGAAAATTACAGCTTTTCAAATTTCTCATTGACATACTGAGTTTGGGATAATAAGCAATATGGGGAATTGTCTTAATCATCAGATACTCTGTTGATAATCTTCAAAATAATCTTGGATTACTAAAAACAAATTCAATTGCTGAAAAGTTTCAAATATCACCCCAGCTCAAAATACAACAACAAACTATAGTTCCATAATGATAAGATATTTTTCCCCCTGTGGTCGCTGTTCTGTTTTGTTTTTATTGTTTTTGCTTCTAATCTGATGAAGAAAGAATTCACTGTTCCGGAATTCTGGAGAAGAGACAGCTATTGCCAGTGGCAGTATAGAAGTGAGGATAATTTCAAACAACAGCAGGCTTTCTTGCACATTCTTTTCCATTTCATTAATAACATGGTCCATAAAGAGACATGCTTTGCGAAGCTGAAAGTGGGGGTAGGAATTCCTCAGAAAAAGCAGACATCTGTGCAGATGATTAACATTTTTTAGATACACCATTCCCCGTTTTCACTGGCTTCTTATTGAAATGCTGATAGAAGATGAGGCAATTATTAGCAACATCATCTACCAGCCACCCTGTTTTTAATCACAACCTATGCCGGTATGTATGTGTTTGTTTTTTTATTCCCGCACTGAAAAGCGTAAATTTTCTGAATATCTCTGAACTATATTGAGAACGTTATAGCTGGCCTGCATCTTGAAGGATTCCCTTAGATATTAGAGCAATGTAAGTAAAAGCTGGTCTCTTTTCTTTCCCACTGTATGTCTAACTCTTAGGACAGTACCTGGCATCTAATGAGGGTTTATTAAATGCTTTTTGACTAAATGAGTAAACGTAATTGAATCCTTTCATTTTCCAGAATTTTACCGCTTCTTACTATTTCCACTGCTACCAACCTGATTTAAATGCAAAGGGCTCCTACCTAGTCTTCGTGTTTCTCCCTTTCTTCTCTATAGCCTGCTATGTCACAGCAGCAGAGTGATCCTTTTAAAACACAAGTCAGAGCCAATCCTGATGGCCCAGTGGTTAAAGTTCTGTGCTCTCACTGCTTTGGTAGCCCAGGTTCATTTCTCAGTCCTGGAACCATACCACCCGTCTGTCAGTTGCCAAGCTGTGGCGGCGGCTCACATAGAAAAACTAGAAGGACTTACAACTAGGATATACAACCATGTATTGGGCCTTTGGGGAGAAAAAAAATGAGGAAGATTGGCAACAGATGTTAGCTCAGGGCACCTCCTTCTTTGCAAAACAAGCCCCAAAGAGCACAAGTCAGCTCATGTTACTCTCTGCTCAAAACCCCTCAATGGCAAGCAGCCCGCCTCATGGAAATGCTGAGCTAATGCAGCCTGTCAGCCACTTTGTGGCCTGGCCTCTGAGCACCTCCCTGACCTTGCCTCTTACCTCTCAGCCCTTTCTTTGATCTGCCCCAGGGGCACTGACCTCCTAGCTGTTTCTGGAACAAGGCAGCACATTCTTACCTCAATCCCCTTTCCCTGGAACGCTCTTCCCCCAGATTCCTGGTTCTCTCATATTCTTCAGGCCTTTGCTTAAAAGTTACCTTTTCAGTGAGGCTTTTCAGGACAAGCATATTTCAAAGTGAATTCCCTGCCCCATCCTAGCACCCCATAGCAATTGTCACTAAATGATGTGTTTTATTTCTTCAGCTGTTTTTACTGTTCCTTTGCACTAGAAGTACCTTGGGGCTAGGGATTTTTATCCATTTTGTTCCTTCTGTGTTGCCATTGACAATAACATTGGCCGGATGCTCAATAAGAGGCTCTCAACAAAGGAATTAGAGGAATAAATGAATGTAAAAATAGAGGCCCAGGTGTGCTGAGTGGTTTGCCAAGGGGCAGATTGATTGCTAGTGTTAAAACCTCATGAGAGTCTCAGACAGTGTGAAGCAGTTGGACATAGAGCCAGCTTAGCATCTTCAAAGTGGGGTTTCTTCCCTCACAGATATTTTAAGTAAGTGTGTCACAAGGATGAGGTACAATGAGAAGATGAAGTACTCTCTTCCCTATTTTAGCAGGGAAGATATTTTATCTTTAAGATACTACGAGAACTAGAGAGAACAGATGCTTGCAAGTTCTTCAGTAATTTGAGTCAACTTTAACTTGATAGTAACTCTAAGAAAATTTTAAGTGTAATCTTTCTCACACTTTTCCTTTCTTGACATAGTGTTCTATTTTGTTTGTTGGTTTGTTAAACGATCTGATTGCTATGTACAAATATTTTTTTTAAAACCCACATATATAGAACATAATATCCCCTAACATCCCTTATAACATTCCTTTCATAATAGAATTTGAAACCCTAAAATAAGTAAGTAAATACAAATGGAAAGGATAGTATCTAATGTAAAGGATGGTTTATTTGTTTATTTATGTGGTATATTTTTTCCAGCTTTGAGAGATATAATTGACAAATAACATCGTGTAAGTTTAAGGTGTACAATGTGTTGACTTGATATACTTATATATTGCAATGTGATTACTACTATAGTGTTAGCACATACCTCCATTATGTCATGTACTTGCCATTTCTCTTGTGTGGTGAGAACATTTAAGATCTACTGTCTAGCAAATTTCAAGTATATAATACAGTATTATTTACTATAATCACCATGCTCTACCTTAGATGCTCGAACTTGTTTATCTTATAACTGGAAATTTGTACTCTTTGACCAACATCTCACCATTTCACCCACCCCCAGCCCCTGGTAACAACCACTCTACTCTCTCTTTTTAGGTGTTCAGTATTTTAGATTCCACATATAAGTGAGATCATACAGTATTTGTCTCTATCTATCTGACTTATTTCACTAAGCATAATGCCCTCAAATTTCATCCATGTTGTTCTAAACAGCAGGATTTCTTTCTGTATCATGGCTGAATAAGAATCCATCATATATATATGTATATATATATCATCATATATGTGTGTGTATATACACACACACACACACACACACACACACACACTACATCTTCTTTATCCATTTATCCAGTGATGGACACTTGGATTGTTTCCATGTGTTGGTTATTGTGCATAATGCTACAACGGACTTGAGAGTGCAGATGTCTCTTTCAGATCCTATTTTCATTTCCTTTGGATATAGACCTAGAAGTGAGATTGTTGAACCATATGGTCACTCTGTTTTAACCTTTTTTTTTGAGGAATGTCCACACTGTTTTCCACAGCAGCTATACCAATTTACATTCCTACCAACAGTGCACAAGGGTTCCCTTTTTTCCGCATCCTCCCCAGCTCTTGTTATCTCTTGTCTTTTTGATGGTAGCCATTTTAACAGATGTGAGTTGATATCTCATTGTGATTTTGATTTGCATTTCTCTGATGATTAATGATTCTGAGGACCTTTTCATGTACTGTTGGCTATTTGTATGTCTTCTTTGGAAAAATCAATTTGTCAGTCCATTTTTTAATCAAATTGTTTTTAGCTATGTAGTTGTATGAGTTCCTTGTATATTTTGGATATTAATCCCTTATCAGAATATGATTTGCAAATATTTTCTCCTATCGCATAGGTTGCCTTTTCATTTTGTTGATTTTTTTTTTTGCTGTGCAGAAGTTTTTAGCTTACTATAGTCCCATTTACTAAGTTTTGCTTTTGTTGCTTGTGCTTTTGATGTTATATCCAAAAAATCATTGCCCAGATCAATGGCAAGGAGTTTTTTCTCCAATATATTCTTCTAGGAGTTTTTTGATTTCAGGCCTTACATTTAAGTCTAATCCATTTCAAGTTTTTTTTGTGAGTGGTAAAAGTAAAGCTCTAATTTCATTTTTCTGTATGTATTTCTTTCCCAACATCAGTTATTGAAAAAACTATTCTCTTCTATTGAGTATTCTTGTCTCCCTTCTCAAATATTAGTTGACAATATATGCAAGGGTTTATTTCTGGGTTCTCAATTCTGTCTCATTGATCTATGTGTCTGTTTTTATGTTACTACCATACTGTTCTGATTATTATAGCATTGTAGTACAGTTTGAAATCAGGAAGTGTGATGCCTCCAGCTTTGTTCTTTTTTCCCCAGATTTCATTGACGATTTGGAGTCTTTTGGTGTTTTATACAAATTTTAGGACTTTTTTCTATATCTGTGGAAAAAAATGCCACTGGAATTTTGATAGGGATTGCATTGAATCTATAGATGGCTTTAGGTAGTATGGACATTTTAACAATATTAATTAATTTTATCCATAAACATGGAATATCTTTCCATTTGTTAATCTCTTCCTCAGTTTCTTTCATAAACGTCTTGTAGTTTTCAGTGTGCAGATCTTTCACCACCATAGTTAAATTTATTCCTTTAAGTGTTTTATTGTTTTTGATGCTATGGTGAACAGGATTGTTTCTTTTATTTGTTTTTCAGATAGTTTGTTGTTAAGTATAGAAATGCAAATGATTTTTATAAGTTGATTTTGTATCCTGCAACTTTACTGAATTTGTTGATTAGTTCTAACAGATTTCTGGTGGAATCTTTAGGATTTTCTATGTATAAGATGGTACCATTTGCAAACAGAGAAAATTGTACTTCTTCCTTTCTAATTTGGATGCCTTTTATTTCTTTTTCTTGTCTAATTTCTCTGGCTAGGACTTCCAATACTATGTTGAATAGGATTGGAGAGAGTGGACACCCTTGTTCCTGATCTTAGAGGAAAAGCATTAACCTTTCACCATTTAGCATTATGTCAGCTGTGGATTTGTCATATATGGCCTTTATTGTGTTGTGGTATATTCCTTCTGTACCCAATGCTGAGAGTTTTTATCAGGAAAAAATGTTGTGTTTTGTCAAATGAGTTTTCTGCATCTATTGAGATGATCACATGATTTTAATCTTTCATTCTATTAATGTGGTGCATAACACATCGATCTGTGTATATTGAACCATACTTGCACCCCAGGGTTAAATCTCACATAATTATGGTGTATGATCCTTTTAATTTACTGTTGAATTTGGTTTGATAATTTTTTGTTGAGAATTTTTGCATCTATATTCATCTATACTATCAGGGATATTGGTCTATAGTTTTCTTTTCTTGTAATGTCTAAAGGGTAGTTCTTTAAATTCAATAGAATTGAGTTTATGGAAAAGTTTTCTATATTGAGCTTATTTTTCTCATTTCCTTAGGTCCAAACAGTGGTCTGTACACCTGTGTTAAGGAATCATTTCTTACACATTTGACAGTGTACAAGCAGCAGGGTTCCTGACAGCAAAAGTAATATTGTTCCACCATACCTCTGCTGTCTAAGACATCGAGCAAACTATATGAAGGGAAACGAAAATCCTGCTGCTAAGGATTAACCATCTATGAGGTAAAAATGTAAAAAGGGAAGATCACTTGTTCCAGATCTCAAGGAAACAGATTCCTCAATAACATGCATAACAGGCTAGCTTTAATTAGTATTGTCCATGTGCAAGATAAACATGAAACAGACAACCTAAGCATGATAAGAGGCATTAGTACATGGTTCCAGGATTGTCATAGAGAAAGAGATGAATGGGCTACAGTTTCACTTACTAATTTATCATCAGAATAGTCTTTAATTGAAAAGCTGATACCAATTAGGATTCATCAACTAAGCTTATAGAACACTATCAAGTACAAAAACTCCCAAATTGTCATGCCAAAGGCCAAATCATTTATTTATTTGTGTGTTGTTTTTTCTCATTCATCATTTTACCCAGAAATATTTTAAAACAGTATTAAAAGATACATATAATAAAGCAAGAAAATTAAGTTAGGATTGTTTTGTCAAATGATATAAATAGAGGACAGAGAAAATAAGGTCAAGAAGTAGGATAATTTTGCATTTCACCTCCAACAGGGCATATTATTTCTTAAATGAACATTCTGACATTTATGTACATCACATATTTGTTTATATGGACATAATTTGCAAGTACCATAAATTAAAATAAATAAAAAATAATACATATAATAATATTATAAAATAATACATAAATAATATATAAAATTCTTCATAGTGTCCAGTCATATGCAAATTTAGTGAAACCCAGAAGCACTTACAATAAGTATGGGGCAGTGATTCTCAATCACTGGAGGGTGATTCTGCCACCCCCCTACCCCAGGGCATTTGGCAGTATCTGGAGACACTTTTGATTGTCAGAGCACCACTGGCCTCAGGTGTGTAGAGCCAAGGACGCTGCTAGTAATCTTGCAATGTCTAAAACAGCCCCACACCAGCATGAATTATCTGGTCTAAAATATCAATAGTGCCAAAGTTGAAAAACACTGTCGTAGAGTGCATCTTTACAAAACACAATGCATTCATTGATCGAATTCTTCCCTAGGCCTCAAATGGGGAATATTCCTCCCTTGGAACAGTTTGTCTATGTTAAGAACAATGTAGTTTAATATATAGAAATTATGAAGTAATGTCATTCTTTTTCTAAAAGCAAATGTTCAAGAGTTTCTTGGAGTCGTGAGCAAAGACAAAAGGCTGTTTTGCATTTTATCGCTTGTAACTTCTACTCCAGTCTTCCTTGAAGGCAGAGTCTCCTTAGAATGACTAGAAAAGGGCCAAAGATAGTGATTATCTCATATGCCTTAATGCTGAAAGTACTGTCATATCCACAAAAACATCTGTATTCACTACAGTGTAGAGCATCACTTGAATCAAATTAATTCATTCTAGCAGTTTATTGAACATCTGCTAATTCTACAGTGGAAGGTAGGGCACAATTTCTCAGAACATATTTTGAGTCCTTTGAGTCTGAAAGTTAAATATGGGAAAACATAGAAAGGAATATGGTTTGAAGGATTTTTATTTAATAACATAAGCAAAAGCCTTAGAAAATATAAGCTAGGTACTTTTCATATCCACCTGAGGAATTTTGTTATTTTCAGGTGCCCTTTTCTATAAGGTCTCTGATGTCTTTTTAAAAAAACTAAAATTCCAATAAACAAAAACAATGTATGTCGTATTCTCTAATTAGATTAGTTGTTCATAGAACAAAAAGCAGGCACACGAAACCAAAGAATACATTGAGCTGCAAATGCGAAACACAATAAAACTGAGCAGTGTCAAGTCTATTGTCAGTATTTGACCAAACTGGCTTACTTAGTCTAAAAGTAGTCAAATCATGTTTTTCCTTGATTCAAACCATAATGAAGATAAAAATCCACATGGTGTTATTTTATCAGTATAATTAGAGAAATTGGCATAGTGTACAGTAAACCAAAAGGGTGACTATAAATTCAGAAACACTAATCAAAATAGGTACATGTTCCATCTTACTTCCAAGATTGTTCCAGTTATTTACTGATGTGTAAAAAAATGCTCTAAAATTTAGTGACTTAAAACCGTATCTTTTTACTGCTATTGTGGGCCAGAGCCTCAGGAAGGGCTCAGTTTGATGCCTCTTTTACTCCATGGGTGCCATCTAGGGTCAGTTGGGAACCAGGCTGGTCTAGAAGATCCAGAATGGCTTCATAGGCCTGTCTGACACCTTGATGAGGACACCTGGAATGCTTGACTCAGGTGGGCCCCCTCCCTCCATGTTTTTTCATGGCCTCTCTGTGTGGTCTTTCCAACACGGTAGTCAAACTTCTTCCATGGCAGCCAGGACTCCAAGAGACCAAAGCAGAAGCTGTCAGTCCTCTGGAAGGCTAGTGAAGCAAAGCATCACTTCTGCCACATTCTGTTAGCCAAAGCCATCACAGATCAACCGAGACTCAAGGGAAAGGAAAAATGATGCTACCTTTCACTGTAAGGAATATCAAATAATTGTGACCATCTTTAATTCTCTAGAATGTAATAGCTCGTGTTTAGTCTCTGAAGTGATTTAATAACAGTGTATATGGAGTGATCCTAGTTAGAAATACAGAACAGAGTAGAAGTAGAAACAGTTGACTATTTAAGATCATGTCCATGCCTATTATTTGTTCATTTATGCCATATGATTTGTCCAGGTGTCTCTAACCCATGTGACATTTTCACCATATTTTAGTAACAGATCAAAGTCTCTTAAAAAGAGGTGAAGATTAAAGTACATAAAATGGTCACTATGAAAGTCTATTTTATATTGAGTTCAGTTGTCTCCTGTGATACGGACTTCGTATCATAATTGTACTGGTGGCACATTTTGAAGAGTTTATTTTTAAAATCACTTTAAGAAAGGGTACTGGTCACTAAGCCAAAAAACTGCACATATGTGTATATGTATACACACACGCACACACATATGTGTGGATATGCATATATAAGCACACAGATATATATGGATATAAACAGATACATACACACGCACCATATATTGGCCCAAAAATCTTTAAGGAAATAGTTACACAAACAATATTCTATTTCTTTATATTCATGTATAGGATAAAACACTAAATAGAAATGTTAAACTAACCTCAAAAGAGGGTATTCCCAGCATGGCTAGAGATCCGGTATTTTGATCAGTGGCAACATTCTCTGTTATTGCAGATTTTGATTTACAGCTTCAAACAGGCTTTGAAAAATATGATAGAACATCTTTAATTAAAACCCCCAAACTCACATTCATGGATAAATAATAATCCATCAGCTATTTTCTTCTCTAATAGTACCCCAGAGATCTTGAGTCTTAATCACTTCAGCCATTTATACCTGCATTTTGGTTTTATTTCAGTCAAACCATTTAGTGGAGTTTATCTAAATGACTGTATCTTTTTTCTTATCACACATTCAGAGCTGTAACACAGAAACTAATTTCAGGTGCAAAATTGAATATCGCAGAGGCCCAGACATCAGTAGTATAGGCGCATTAGAATGAAAAGTTACCTGTCACTAACGGATATTTGTCTCTGTAATGAACTGAGGCAAAAGGAACTGTGGCTATAATAAAATTAGGAGACACCAGCAGCATTGCAGAATCCTAACTCTGAAAGAACATACAGATTCCTGTGCTCAAACCCTGGAAGGGGGCACATTTCCAGTAAAATATATTTTGAAATATGTTCCACCACTTATTTTGGATAATAGGTAAAGTGAATCCCAAACAGAAGAAAACACCCTTGTAATTGTTAAAATACCATAACACGAGGTGGTTGTTTGAGTAGAAACAATTTTACCACTTATAAAAATATTCCTCAACATATTCTCAAAAGGTTGAGCAATAGCCTAATGGCACTGTATGTGTCATGATATCTTTTCTTATACATAGATATTCAAAAGCAGTATGAATGACAAATTCATCCACTTTGGAAAGGTGGACTTTTTTTTTCCTATTTTAACCATAAATTGTTCCAAAGTGGCTACATTGACGCAGATTTTGTCATAAAATGTTATATAGATACCCTTCCACATATGTCACGTGGAGCGAACAGCTTGGTTATTCCTGAAACTAGTGTTGCATTTATCAACAGCAGGAATGAGTCATTCACTTTGTCACCTAACTTCTCTCTCCAGTATCACCTCTTGCCTTTTGGAGCCATTGTACTCTATGCTCCAGCTAAACTCAAATAACTTCTTTTCCCTTAATACAGAGTGTTATCTTTCCTTTAGATAATTGCAAACGTAGTTTGTCTGGAACTTTATTTCTACCTTTCTTACCTGACTTCCTCCTATTCATCTTTCTACTTCAAGCTTCATTTTTTCTAAGAAGGCTTTATTTCCTAATTTATAGCCTCCTACACACTTAGCTATCTTAGAAACTGGCGTGATGGACACAGTAATGTGTCACCCAGATCCCCATCAAGGAAGAACTTGTTGCCAGATGCTTGGAGTCCTGTCAGCAGGCAGCCTTCAGCTGACAGCATCTTCAGTGTCACTTCAAGGTCACATGCCCCAAGGTAAGGTGACCCATATATAATGACTGACTGAAGGGGACATCTAGGCCCAGCCATTTTGGTCCAATGAGGACAAGTCTGACAGAGCATTTTAGCTCCAGGGCTCCCTGTAGGCTTGGCTGAAGTTGACATTAGGCCCTGCAAAACAGCTTGACTTCACTCTCTGCCTAATCCTACTTCCGTTTCTCCCTTCCATGGCGCTGATCCCCATGGAACTTCCTAAGAAATATTCTGCACTCAAAATTCTGACTCAGAGAAACCAACATGCTAAATATATTTATGAATCATTTTGCCTTGCTCTTGTCATATTATTGCAATTAAAACACAATATTGTGATTATCTGTTTGTTTCTACTTCTCACAAGAAGCTAAGCTTCAAGAGAACCAGCACATAATAGTTGGTCAATAAATATTGAAGGAATTGAAGGATGGATTAGTGAACAAATGAATCTCTTGAAGATAGATTTGGGGATAATACCGTTTTAAAGAAGAAAAATTTTCTATGACTGATATGTAGATGTTGCTGAACCCATCATTCCCTGGTGACTTTTAAAAAATCTCTGCACATTCTCTTTGAACCTGAGCCATCGACTCTTTTTCCTTACCATGAAATTAATGGCCCCTTTCTACTTTTCTACTTCCCTATGCAGCAATTTACTGTATGTATTAAACCTGAAGTATAGAGAAGGAAACAAAGCAAAATAATTAAACAAGCCAAAGGAAAATAAGCAAAATGAAATAAAATTTTTGTGTGTACGTAAACTGGATAAAGATTCCAAGCGGAAAATGTATAAGTTATGTTGAAGTTGACAGCATGATAGGAACTAGAGCCAT
Organism: Equus caballus; assembly: GCF_041296265.1. Taxonomy (NCBI): domain Eukaryota; kingdom Metazoa; phylum Chordata; class Mammalia; order Perissodactyla; family Equidae; genus Equus; species Equus caballus. The sequence goes on along the minus strand of NC_091706.1, from coordinate 43,277,693 downwards.
AACGTGGCTTCTACTGGTCGGACTGATGATTCTGATCTAATATTTACAGATAATGATATTATCACCGAGTTGTATTAAAGTGCATAATTCAATTACAATAAGTTGAAGGGATTGTATGAGTCCTAACTGTATGATAAGATAACTCTTTACTTGTGAGAGTTTGGAGGTGCGGACGTCAACTTGTAGTGACTTTACCATGTCATGAGCATGGTGGTCAGCAGGCTGGGTTCTGGCATCTAACTACTTGGGTTTGGATCCTTCTCCACCACTTATTAGCTGCATAACTTTGAGGAAATTTATTTAGCCACTCTGGGACTTAGTTTCCTCACCTGTAAATGGGCTAATAATTGAACCAACTTCCTAAATTGTTGAGATGCTAAAATGAGATTATACAAACAAAGTGGCAATACTTGTGGTTACCAGTAGTGCTCTTCACTTTGGAAGTTAGAGCTTCTGGGTGGTGGAAGTAAATATCTCTGATGTGTTGCCAAAGTAGCCCTACGCAAGAGTTGATCTTAATCAGATGCTGAAGTAAAAGATCTGAGTGAATTTAGCTTTTCTTGCTTTCTGATGGAATGTAAGAGTTCTTAATTTGAGAAGCTGAAAGGGCTGTGGACAGTCTCCTGTTGTGTTTATTCACATGCTATTGCCAAGCTTGTTCAAAATGGCCTTTATCCAGCAATCTCCTTTCAGTAGGTTGTCCCAGATTGAAATGAAAGCAGAAACAGATACCAAGGAATTTATCATGTTGTTCCACCTTATCAGTTGTCCCACCTGATAAATTGCCAGAGAGTGAAAGCAGGCGAGACTCCCAGTCCTCATTCTCCTTTGGCTGTGTTTGCTTGCCTCCAAAATCAAACTTTGTTCATTACAGTGTATTATTCCTTGCTTGAAACTTCAATAAGTAGAGTGCCCTGAAAAATGATTATATTTGTAGGGTGATACTCACTAGCTTTCTTCTTATGCTTCAAATTTTCACTGATTTGAAAATTCTAATGTCTTTACAGGTCTTGTTCATTTTTAGACTAACTGCATTATTTCTTGTTCTGGAACTATGCATTTGAGTGCTAAGTCATATTCCTTTATGAGTTCTTCTCTTTGGAGGAAAGAAGAAAATGAGATGTGGTTTATGAAATCATGGAATGTTTCAAAGACATATTCCTTTACATTTTGTTTAAGTGCACATTTCATATAGGATGGTAACTTAGTTCCATATTTAATTAAAACTAAAGGCTAATAATCATGGAGCTGAAACTTAAATACCTTCATACAGTACTCCAATCTCGTATTTGACACATGGCAAAGTTTATATCAATTTACATTTTTATGTAAATAGTATGTTTTACTCATAATGTAGAATATTGCATTTACAATTTGAAAGGAATTAGTCATGTGTATTACTTAATAGCACAAGACTTTTGATGCTAATATTAGTTTATAACTTTCTTCTCAAATTGTAGTTTAGGAACACCTATAAGGATAGAGTTTAACTTATGAAATTCTAATTAAAATACCCAGTAGTCACCTTAGTGGACAATGAAAGATCATTTTGATAAAGCCATGTATCACATTTCCAGAGGTTCAGAGGTAGAGATGCTTTGGCTGAACAAATTCACCAAAAACTGATTCATACGATTTGCTAACACCTTCATTTAGACTTATTTGTGAACTGCCTGCACATATGTTAATTATTCTCATAATAGCAAGGCTCCATAGAGAGTATCATGATTATTATATAGTGCAAATTTAGAAAGAAGGCAGAAGAAATTTTGTTCCAGTAAATGTTCTATGACTGAGTGAAATTGTTTGTTCCTCAGTGGCATGAAACATATCATCTTCATGATTGTGTCTCCAGTTCTAGCATGATACCTGGATAAATTACTTTTTAAACATATTTGTTAAATGAATAGTAGTCTTTGGCTGTAGGCACTTGTTATGAATTGAACTGTGTCCCCCCAAAAGGTTATATGTCAAAGTCTGAATTCCTAGTACCTCAGAATGTGACCTTATTTGGAGGTAGGGTCGTTACAGAGTTAATCAAGTTAAAACTAGTTCATTAGGGTGGGCTCTACTCCAGTAAGACCGATGGCCTTATAAAAAGAGGAAATATGGACAGAGAGACATACACACAGGGTAAATGCCATGTGAACAGGAAGATGGCCATCTGTAAGCCAACAGAGAAGGCTGGAACAGATTCTTTTTCTCTCAGCCCTCACAAAGAATGAACCCTGCCAATACTTTGATTTTGGACTTTAGCTTCCAGAACCGTGAGACAATGAATTTCTATTTTATAAGCCTCCCAGTGTGGCACTTTGTTATGACAGCACTAGGAAAGTAATACAGCACTGTAGGAAACAGAAACAACACTGGAAATGAGCAAATCAATAATTAAATCTTACAGACTGATAGGCATTGTTAGAGGGTCAGCCTCCTATCTCAGGTTAGCTGTGAAGTTTGCACCTAGAACAGCAGGTCTTAATGCTGTATCACACCACACTGCCATGTTATTGTGAGTTGCAAGAGATACCACAATCAAGTTTTATTAAAAGCATGAGTCAGAAGTTGGTGAGCAATTTACGTTTTTTAAAAAAGTTCAGCAGATTCTAAAAAGTGCGATAGTCTAATTCCCAACATGGAAGAAAATTCAACCCAGACTATTGAAACATAAAAATCTGCCTGATAATAAAGAAAATAAAGGAGTTATGAAAATTTGCAATTTATCTCTTTAAAAATCCAACCGTCGCGGACCCTTTGACAGACAGATAAAAACCTGACACACCTTGTTAGTCCCTTAGGACGTCACTGTGATTGCAACCGTCCAGTCAATAATTTCTAGTGACATTACCATCAAAAGTTGTAAATTGTATTCAGCTTGCTTTGTGAAAGATATCAGTAAAATAAGAAATAATACTTTTTGAAATGATTTCCAAGAAGAATAGATAAAAATAAAAATCTAGAATTTCAAAGAGTAATCTTTAGTTATGTGACAGAATCTGTTTTGTGAAAGATCTCAGTCTCTGATATTTCAAGTTTTGTCTTCCACTTTTAACACTTCCCTTTCAGCACTCTCCTAAATAAAAGCAGAGTATGCGTAAGGATACAGCGCTCCAATGAATCTGGCAGCCCTAAGATATATTAGCATTGGTTTTATTGCTTTAAGAAAGACTACGTTTTCCAATGGAAAAAAAAAATCTGCATCATACTACACATAGTGCAAAGAATGGAGAGAGGAGTGAAGAAAGAGTCAGAGTGGGTAGCAGCTTTCCTGTCATTCTTTCTTTTTCCATGCTATTTCCAAGATTTAGGTGCCATGGATCAGCCAGGGGCAGATTTACCAGCCCAAAGTCTGTAGGAATCAGTATGGAAAATTCTGCTGCATAGATTTACTTGACTGAAAATATATGCATATGTGCTGTGTAAAATTAATGACTCTGCCAAATGTTTAAATATTCAAAAAATATTCCAACATCTGCTTCCTTCCTATAGAACTTTTAAAATTTTTCTGAAATTCAGTATTTTGAACAAGGGGACAACATATACATATGCCTTCTTACAAGAGTGTGTATTATTAACATACATTAATAAGTATAAAATTCATTAATATTTTTGCATCTTAGCAAGAGAATTAAGTGAAATTCTTTTAGAATGTTTCTATAACTTCCAACCAAGGATGGGGCAAAATTTGCGAGGGCTTAGTCCTTACACGTGAGTCTGTATCTAACCAGTGTCAGCTAAAAACCCTAATTGAAGGGTTCAACATATCCCATGTCTTAGTTTTTCTCTTGAAAAACAGAACCTAAGAACAGGTTTACATGCAGGTAGTTTATTTTTGGATGTGGTCCCAGAGAACAGGAGGTGGGTCATTAGAAGAAAGAATGAAAGCCTACTGAAGGGGGAGTTAACCCTTCAAGCGATGACCTAGTTGGTCATCACTTAGGACAACAGGGCCTTTTACACTAAGACCTTTGAAAGGTGAAACACACCTCAGAATTCTTCACCCCAGGGATAGGAAAGGAAGCTTTTATTTACCAACTACTATCCCCCATTAACCCATGACCATCCCATGGACTTGTCATTTCCTTGCACTTCCAGATTATCCATGGTTGTGTGTTAGGAGCATCGGGAAGTCAGGGTCAGAAGTATGGCTAAGGCAAGATGCTGTCAGGGAACATACCTGCAGGAAGCTGCTGTGCAGAAATGGAGTCACAGCTGGGCTCATTGAATGGGAAATGGGCTAAAGAGGTTTCCAACATATAGGAAGCTAATTTTTTGAACAAAAGTTGATGACTCTGGCATCTGATTTCTATCCCCTTATTTTCAACAGTAATGTTAAACTTTCTTTTGTGGTAAGTGAAAGAAAAAGTCTAAAATTAAATATCAGTTAAATAAGAAGTTAGTTTATTGTATCAGAAATGAAGTCTGACTAGATTTTGAAAACATGATTTTTGTGTCATATTTCTCACTCTCAAATACTTTCAAGGGTCAGGTAGATAATGTAAACGAGGTGGGTAGGGAACTAAGGCATCAGGGACTTGGAAATCAAAAAACACACACACTAAGGTGTTATCTCCTACTCAACTCTAGCTCATCTTTGCTAGATGATGACACGGGCCTTCTATTGTCACATCATGTGATTTTTAGGAAAGGCTTAAAATCTGAATTTTATGTGGAATTTCACAATTTTTTAAATATATCTAAAAGAAAATAGTTTTCAGACTCATTACTACCCGTAGGTTGCTAATCATCGATCCAAAGTTTAATTATTCATTATAAATTCTATGTAATGGAAATGGAATATTAATATTAAAAATTAAATTAATTATATTTTATCTCCAATAAGTCAAAGGAAATTATGATTTATTATGTACATTTCCTACTTACACATGCTTGCTGGAAAATAATTGTAAAAGACACTTGAAAATTTTAATAACAGTAGTCCATGCATTGACCAAAGATGGTGCAATGTCATGAACCAAATCCTTAGCCCTTGAAGTCTGATAAATAAATCAAGCAAGAAGCAACGAAACAAAGTCCAAAACACGTCAGATTTTCAGGAGAGAGTTTAAGGGAGTTAAAGTTCTCCAAACCTAATTATGAGTTGGTACTACCCCATAACTTAAACTAAATGTTATTAAACATTCTTTGTCTCTTAGTGTTCCATTTCTTTTTAATGACAAGAAATTCTATGAAGCAACATCCTATTATTAAAGTGTAATGAGAACAGGGGCTGTCTAAATCAGAACTGTCTGATGAGAATGTGTTATCTCCCTTTGGATTATAACGAAGAAAATTACTGAGACCAAAGTCAATTGAGTAACCCAAATAAATGTTGATGATTAACATCGTTTTTAAAGAAACTATTTCAAAAGAAAAACAGAGCTCCTAAGATTAAGATTTGCTCTTTTTTTGTTTTGTTTTCACTAAGGAGATAGTTTGCAGAAGTCTAGACAGTATTTATATAAACATAATTTAGAATGCTTCACGTGAATTTTCATTGATTCAATTTTTACTTCAGGACCCATATTACAATATACAAAACCACTGCTGACCATATTCTGGAGGTATAATTTGAGTACATGAGGAACCAAAGACTGCCAGAATTCTCAGAAGCAATATTCTAAGACTTGAGCAATTACAATTTCATTTTCTAGGCCAATAATTCTAGTGATTTCTCTCTGTTGAGCTGACCCATGTCAAAAAGGAAAGTGAACTACTTTTTTGAGCTTATTAGAAATAAATAACCAAACCCTTTGCCAAATAAGATTGCTAAGAATGTCAGAGGTTGACCTCCATCAGATCCAACTTTGTTTGATGCTAAAATTTCCAGAAAGAATTTTCCAATTTGATGACTTGATGGTGTGGCCTCAAATGTAGTGACCATTTTCATACCAAAATTTAAAAAGCATATTCTTTTTCCATCCCTTGTAAATATTCAATAATAATCAAGAAGAAATTTTTCTGTGAGTTTGAAGATATTTTTTGGTGAAATATCATTGTGACTCTTGCCTCAAAAAGTAACACATATGGTGCTTGCAATTCTTACCATCTCTCAACATTAATAAGTAATATAGGGGAGATATGACAGATATAATGTTTAATAATAAAAAAAAAACTTTCCTTGTCGTTAATTTCCCATGGATTGGGAAATTTTTTTCAAATCAAAACCACATTTTTACTTAAAATATACAAATTTCCCAGTTTTTCTTTGATTAATTATTGTATTTAAAAAAGTAAAGCCAACCAAATTTTATAAGGGTCTCTTGTGACTTTCTTTGACTGAGTGACCTATGTGTGTAAGCCTTCTTAATAAAGCCACCTTAAACTTAACCAGTTTCCTGAAAAGTGGTTCTGCTTTACTCCTTGTAAATCCTCAACATGATTCTGATCCAACTTCACGTGTGTCAGTTCAGTTCTGAAAAGAAAAGTGATTTCCTACTGATCTAGGATCAACAATTCAGTAAGCTTCCATAAGCTTCTGCCTGCTGAGATGCAAACTTGTTTTAAACATATAGGCGTCTTAAGTCCTTCAAAAAGCGTGTCAGTAGGATGCCTGGCAGTGCAATGTGTCTCTAAGGATAAAGCATGGGTTTTCTTTTTTTTTTTTTCTGTTTTTTCTGCCCAAATCCCCCCAGTACATAGTTGTATATTTTAGTTGTGGGTCCTTCTAGTTGTGGCATGTGGGACACTGCCTCAGCGTGGCTTGATGTGCGATGCCATGTCCACGCCTGGGATTCAAACCAGGGAAACCCCAGGCCACAGAAGCAAAGCAGGCGAACTTAAACACTCAGCCACGGGGAAGGCCCCCAGCGTGGGTTTTCTTTGAAGGGTCTCTCTCTCTTTCTTTGTTTTTCCTTCTTCCTCTGCTGCCCCTAGTCTACCTTGTCCTATGTTTTGTGTGCCCTCCTCAACATGTACATCTACACCCCTGAGCACACACATGCTCACGCACATATTCACATACTGACATAGATGTGCTTTGGTTGAGCACACACACATTATCCTTCTCTGACTCTACTCCAGTGACTATTTCAATTGCCTCTGAATCTGAGAGCCGCCTTTAGTGAATATTTCAAAGCAAAGCATTGTCTACAAGCGTGGAATTATAGTGATTTCCTGATCCTGCTAAAACTCCACTTTCTCTCTTCAATGTTAGCTGTAATCCTTTCTTTGTTATGCCACAGGAAATATAAGAAATCAAATTAAATTGATTCTTTGAAATGTTTGAAGGCTTATTCTTTTCTTAGGTATTAAAGTGGCTTCATCATTCATTAAAGGATACTTTAGAAATTCCATACGTATTACCTAGCATTGTGAAATCTTAATATGATAGCTAATTTGTATTTGAACAAAGCATTTCGCCCCTTAGGCAGAGGCGTGGGTCTGCACTGTTGGGCTTATTTTTCAATGTTATTTAGAAGAACAAAAGATCCTCAGAGAGAACTACGAAGTAAATAAGAAAGCTCTTCAGTAAATCACAAAATTATGCTCTTTCTTGTAGGATCAATATTGCCCTTTTTCAAACTGAGGTATTGGGCTACAAATAATAATATATTCACCCAGGTGTTTAGGGAATCATTTTTTAAAACCTCGTAAGTTTGTCTTATAGCTCCTTTGGCACCTGTGTTAACTAGGCAAGTGAACTACGTTTTAACCTTAAAGGGAAAATGACCAAATGCTTGGTCAATTAAGACTGTATAAATTAGATGCTGACCTGCCTTAGACATAGTAAGTTATTTTCTGTCTCAAAAGGCTTCTTCTTTCTAATGCTAGATTGCTAGATTTCCATTCTCATTCACTCTCTAGTTTGATTCAGAATTAATTCAATAAACAGTGCTTCAAACTGAAGCAGTTTAGACAATAATACATGATATATACCACTTGCCTTTCTTTATTTCAATCTTTCTGTCTTAGTTTTCTTTGATTGGTGTGTTCATTTTCTTCTTTTCATTAGTATTACACAAAAATCAACTCAATCCCATTTTTGTGTCTGCTTCTAAAATCAGTGGTGGAGAACTTTCAGTTTTATTATTGTTTCAAGCTAATTTTCCTAACCAAATGCAATTGAATTTATATGGGAAAATTCACCGGGAAGCTTTCTTTGCTAAAAATTCTATCTGCATTACTCTTAAATATCATTTCAAATACAAAATTTGGTAACGTAAGCTCATGGCAAGGTTTGCCTTTCCCTGTATCTGCTTTCACATCATGAGAGTCCGTTTCTGAACTCTCTATTCTGTTCCACTGATATCGTATATGTACATACATATGCATATGCACACACACACACAAACTTAGTGGCTTATAAAACAGCCATTTTGGGTCAGCCCAGTGGTGTAATAGTTGGGTTCGTGCTCTCAGCTTTGGAGGACTGGATTTCATGGGTTTGGATCCTGGGTGCAGACCTACACTCCACCGCTCAACAGGCCATGAGGTGACGGCATCCCGCATACAAAATAGAGGAAGATTGGTACAGATGTTAGCTCAGGGCCAATCTTCCTCACCAAAAAAAAAACAGAAAAACAAAACCAGCCATTTTATTGCTCATGATTCTGTAGGTCAGGAATTGCAGCTGGGCTCAGCGCTTTTGGTTTGTCTCTTCTCAGTATGTCAGCTGCTGTGGTTCTTCTGCGATCCAGGATGACGTCCTTGGGCCTAGATGCTGGCTGTCCTCTGGGGTACATTATCCTGCTCCCCCTGGCCTCTCATTCTCTCCATGTAGTCTACCATTATTAGCAGTTTAGAAGAAGCTTCCATACTTGGTAGCTTATATCCAATAATGAATACAGCAGTGGAAGAACTTGTAAGGCCTATGCTCAAAATCATATAACAACACTTCTGCTGGCTTCTGTTTGTCAAAGCAAGTCACAGACCCAGCCAAGATTCAAGTGGTAGGGAAAAAGAATCTACTTCTTCAGGGGCAGAGTGGCATATGTACACAGGGATAAAGATATTGTTGGTAACTATCTCTTCAGCCAATCTACCATTATGTATATAATATATATACTGTTATATATACAAGCATTCTCTGCATAATGACATTTCAGTCAACAATGGACCACATATACAAAGGTGGTCCTGTAAGATTAGTACCATATAGCCTAGGTGTGTAGTAGGCTGTACCATCTAGGTTTGTGTAAGCACACTATGATGTTCATACAACAAATTTGTCTGATGACAAATTTCTCAGAATGTATCCCTGTCATTAAGCCACATGTGACTGTATGATAAAATATATCTATTTTTTTGTTTTTTTACTGGTACATAGAAATTAGAATTTTTATATTGACTTTATATCTAGTAACCTTGGTAAACTTACTATTTAATTATAATATTTTGTTAGTAGATTCTTTAGACTAGATAGACAATCATCTGTCTTCATATAATGTTAAAAATGTCCTCTGACTTTCATCTTTAATTAATTGGTAATTAATCATTCTCAGCCTTTCTTCATCTCCATTGCCTATTGGCAGTTAGCAAGAACCTTCTGACTCTATTGTCTTTATAATTAATAGTTCCTCCAAACTCTCAAAAGGCTGAGATATTGTCCTAGTGATGCCATCTCTTCTACTGGCATCCTATCCCAGGTCACCACAGAGAACATTTCTGCTGCTGCTGTGTGCCGTGGGCTAGTCTGCACTATGTCTTCTACCAGTAATGGATTTCTCATTGACAGCCAGCTGGTAGGTAATACTACAGAATATTGTTTTAGTGTCTGCTTTCTTGGAATATTACAGGTGTCAACTGTCTTAGAACAAGTTCCCCAGGAATCAGACTCTGAGATGAGAATTTGGGGAGTGCCCTCAGATCAGCATCTGTACGGGGAATAAAGAATGTAAGAACGGGCAGAGGAAAGAGTAGAGCTGTGATGAGTGACAACAAAAGCCTCAGCCAATTCCATGTTCTGGGACTAGGATGTCCCTTCAAGTAGGCCAGAAATTTATGCCTTTGCATCAAGCAGTCATTGGATGCGGGAAGCCTTCAGAGGTGAGGAGGGACCTTGGGCAGTATCTATCTCTTTTGCTCAGGGAAATTTCTGGAGCAGGATTTAGCTAATAGGCTTGGGTTACGAATAGTTCCAACACCTACGAGAATGAGCACATTAGTCCTGAAGGGGAGAACTGAGTGGTGCACACAGCATCCATTACCTTAGGATTCCAATTACAAGTATATTAGATCATGTCATTGTGTCCCATACATGTGTTATACTCTTTATTGTGTATTTTTTCATCCTTTTTTCCTCTGTATACAAATTAGAATGTTTTTATTGACTTATCTTTAAAGTCACCAATCCTTTCTTCAATTCTGTACAGTCTGTTACTCAACTTATCTAGTAAGCTCTTAATTTTAATTATTGCATTTTTTTATATTTTAGAGTTTTTATTTGATTATTTTCATACATTCCATTTCTCTGATGCAGCTCTCTTTATTGTCATCTTGAATATTTTAATCACATTTAGTTTAAGTACATGACTTAAAATTCCAACATCTGGATCACCTATGAGTCTGTTTCTGTTTTATTCTCGTGCTACTTTTCCTTGATCTGCCTAATGATATTTTCTTTAATACAGGATGTATTAGTCGGCCTGGACTGCCATAACAAAATATCATAGACTGCACGGCTTAAACAATAGGAACTTATTTCTCACAGTTCTGGAAGCTGATCAGGATCAAGGTGTCAGCTGACTCAGGCCCCCAGTGAAGGCTCCCTTCCACAGAGGACCGCCTTTTCTTTGTCCTCACATGGGCAGAGAAAGAAAGCTCTGGTCTCTCTTCTTCTGCTTATAAGGACACTAATCTCATCATGGGGGCTCCACCCTCATTACCTCGTCTAAACCCAATCATCCCCAAAGGCCCCACTTCCAACCATTACACTGCGGGGTTAGGCTTCAGTATATGAATTTGAGGAGGACACAAACATTCAGTCCATAACACTGGACATTGTGTGAAAAAATGTAGAAACTGCCAAGAGGATTCATTCTTTCTTCTAGCAGGCAGGTAAAGTAGGGACAGAACATCTCAATCTAAACAGGAACTGTACCGGCTAGAGGATGGGTTCAGATTTTATAAGTCTCAGCTTGCCTCTGGTTTTCCCCTACTTTAGAGTGTATGCTAAGAGGACCCTAACTGAGAGCCTGTGTATCAAGTCCTCTCCTTCCTAATGGGTTCTCAAATCCAATGTCCAGTCCTTAGCAACAGAAAGCTGCCAACAGTTGCTTTCAACTTTTCAGCCACTTATGTTTGGCTTCTTCGCCTCACACCTTGTAAAGCTTAAGAATTGCAAAGGCCCCGAAAGGAAAACTGTCTCAGGGTGCTGGGTTCACTCCTCTGTTCCTTTCTTCTACTCAGGATCTTGGCTCCTGAATTCATAGCTACCTTGGTTGATGTAAACTCTAGTTTTTGTCTCCCTAGCTGTCTGACACTGACTAGGAACTTAACAGTGTGACCACTTGTCCTCTTTATGCCTGGGTTTCCTCCTCTGTAAAATGAAGATGTGTACTTATCTCACACACTTGTGAGTACTGAACAAAACAATGGCTATAAGCTCTTAGTACACTGCCAAGCATATAGTACACGCTCAACAAATATTATTCTCAAATAGGTGATTTAAATGTGGTATTAGGGGCTAGCCCAGTGGGGTAGTGATTAGGGTTGCACTCTGCTTTGGTGGCCCAGTGTTCACAGTTTTGGATCACGGGCATGGACCTCCACACTGCTCGTCAAGCCACGCTGTCATGGGGTCCCACATACAAAAAATAGGGGAATATTGGCATGGGTGTTAGCTCAGCGACAATCTTCCTCAAGCAAAAAGAGGAAGATTGGCAACAGATGTTAGCTCAGGGCCAATCTTCCTCACACACACACATAAAAAAGTGTTATTAATTATCAATAGATTTCTTTTTTTTTTTTTCAAATTCTCCACTATTTTTCTTTTGCTTTAACACTGGTATCCTCTACAATCTTTTTGGTTTTTCATTCTTGTCCATAGACCTAGATCAGACAGATGCCAAGAATGTTTCAGGATGACTGGGCAGCCAGAGTCAAATCTTATTAGCTGCAACATCAAGTGAACCCCTATTAATAAGAGTACAACTGATTGAGTTTTATGAATGTTTTCTTTTGGTTAGCATCATTTTCACCTTTTGGCCAGTTCAATATTCACTATAAAGCGGTGTGACAAAACCTGTATGAAAAAGAACATTAAATCCCAAGTGGTGTATTGCTAAGCCAGAGGTGTGGGTTGTATTCCTGAGCTCAGATTATCTTTTGCCTGTAACAAAGAGTAAGAAAACATTTTTGTGGCATTTGAAATTCGTAGTACCGCAGATGAGGCACACAATGACATTTCCAGCCATTCAAGTTTTAGCTACTCATGTTCAGAAATATTTTATGACTTACCCAGTCTTAGTGTTTCGCCTGATTCCTAAGAGAAAGGAGAGGGAAATGATTAAGAATTATACATTTAAAGCTTTATTATTGTTATTTTAACATTATGCACATGTTTATTGCCTGTCTTTATCTCATATGAAACTGGTATAAAATTTTTGACAAAGAAAATACAATTCTCTACTACTTAGAGCTCTTTTTTTTGTTATAGAAAATATGTTTATTACTTTTTAAAAATCCTGTTTTCCTCCTGTGTAGAGAAAAACCCAGTTCTTCCCTACTGTGTGTTTCTTCCCTGGGTGTCTCCTCTACTATGCTCACAGCACACTTCACTTCTGCTGCTTCTGGTCACCAAATGTATGGAGGTTTTTCTCCACACCAAGCAAGTCTCTGTGATACCAGTTACAATTTAACTCAATTCTGACACTCTTTCTGGAAATAGCATCAGATCTCACAGGTTAAGGGCTCAGCCCCACAACACTGCCCCCCTAACATACATGCACACTTCCAATGCCAGTCGCAAGGCCAGGTTATCACCTGTGCTTCTGACCAATTGGCTGTAGAGCGGAGGTTCCAAGGACCCTCTCCTTGGGTTTGATTAATTTGATAGAGCAGCTCATAGAACTCAAAGAAACATTTACTTACATTTACTAGTTTATTACAGGATATGATAAAGAATATAGAGGAACAACCAGATGAATACACATAGGGCTGGGAGGATCCTGAGTGCACGAATTCCTGTTCTTCTGGAATTGGGGTGTGTCACCCTCCCAGTGTGCCTGTGTTCATTCACCTGGAAGCTCTCTGAGCTCAGTCTTCTTGGGTTTTTATTGAGGCTTCATTACATAGGTATGATTGATTAAATCATTGGTCATTGGCAATTGATTCAACTTCTAGCCTCTCCCTACTCCCCAAAGGTCAGGTGGTGGGACAGAAATTTCCAACTCTAATCACCTGGTTGGCTCCATTGACAACCATCCTCTACATTTAGGTGCTTTCCAAAAGCCATCTCATTAACATAACAAAAGAAATCTTTATCATTCTCAACTCTTAGGAAATCCCAAGCATTTGGGGAGCAATGAGTCAGGATATGTGGAAAAAGATCAAATATATATATAGGAAATATGTTTTGGTCATCTGAATGGCCAAATATATATTTCTTATAAATCGCAATATCACAAAAGGCAGTATGTAAAGGCAAGGCTGCTGTGGAGGTTGTAAATGGGACAATTCTAGGTAGTATTATCAACTGTGTAGACATCATAGATTCTATATTTACAAATATGCAATTATCTCTTACATATGACAGTTTCCTGATAGATAGAAGTAAAGTGTTTGAAGAAGTTGCGTCTGTTTCTATTATGGACAAAGACTTGAATTACCAAATGGCAGCCTTAGCAAAGCATAAAACAGTAAATAGATATCACAAAAATTACACCACTGAGAAGAATCATCCCTGTCAAGGATCAGTTGCATATTTCACCAAACTCTGTGCAGATATGGAAGGGCATTTTATATATACAAATGTATAAATACATAAATGAAATCACTACAATTTTATATACTGATTTTTTTCCTTAATGTGTTGTGGATATCTTTCCATGTCATAAATATTAAGCTACATAATTATTTTAGTGGTTATGTTGCATGTCATCCTATGCATACAGAGTTGGTTACTTTATTTGCTCATCTCCCATTAATGGATATTTGGGTGTTTCCAACTTGCAGTAATACAAATAACCTTGCAATGAAGACCAGTGTATGCACACATTTGTATAATTATCTTTTACTTCCAATAAAATTGTTAGATCCATAGTTATTCATGTATATAAGACTTTTGATGTATATTGCCAAATTTCAAAGTAGATCCTTTAAATATAATAATGGTCTCGAAGGACTGCATTGAAAACCATCTCCAAAGTGTGATAGCACCTATAATAACAAACAGGGAAGAAAGCATCAGCTCGCTGCCCACAAAATTGAAATCTTTTATTCCTCATTTTCAGCACACAGAAACATGCTTTATAATAAAAGACTTTACTAAATGTTTTTGGTTCATTAAAGAAAGCTAATAGTGCTGTAAACTAAAATAGTTCACTTCAGATCTCCTAAGCAATATCAATAGATATTTTATCATGTTTGTGACTAATAAAATTGCAATTATTTTCTTAAGTATTATTAAACATAATATCGACTAAATTGTTGATCACTTTTGGCTAAATTTGGGTGAAGAGAAATTTTACTGCTCTTGGGATTTTACAGATATATTCAGAATTTTTATTACAGGACTTTATAGTTATTAAACTGTGTGTGTTTTAAAAGACCAATTAACTTGGTTGTGGTCAGATTTACTACAAGAAAAATTTGTTTCTTAAGTAACTTTACCATCACCACGTAGTTGTCGTATGAAAGCCTCGTGTCTGTGCTGGATCACACACAATTAGGGATATTTTGATGCTATATGGTCTTCAATTGTATTTGTAAGTTTGTGTTGTTGATAAATAAAGCAAAAAGCTTTCTCCACTCATCAAACATTTTTTATTTAATTTACTAATAAGTGTTTTTTTAAATAACTTTCAAATAGAAACATCTCCTAAAGTCAAATTTTATTTTTGTTACAGTTATCTTTATAAAGTATTCTCTGTTGTGAATGAACTCATCTCTGCCAATAAGATGTCATTTTACTATTTGTGTTGATGCAGATTTATCAAAGAAAAGTCCTTGGCAAATTCCCATAACTAATAAACTGAGTTTTGTATTTGTGATACCGTCAAAACCATGAAGAGAGAGAGAGGGGATGATATACTCCTTCTGTCAAAGTTTCTAACAATATATACGTGGGGATTTTTTCCTAAATATATTCATTTCTAAGCAGAATTGTTGGCTTCTTGAATCTTCCAAGTTTTATCGGCCTGCTCTTTTGATTTTTATTTCTGAAATAGATAAGATCACTTATCAAGTAACTCAAAAATAACTATTGAAGAGTCATTAAATAATTTTACAGAATTTCAATGAATTTTCAGTAGACAACTAGATCATAAGCTATTTTAAAACCAACTACTACTCCTTTTTTATTGTTTAGGAATAGCTTGATTAAAGGTGGTAGAGTTTTTAATTATCTGAATATATTACTCATTTTACAGTGGGACCAAGTCTTCATTTTCAGTGTTTATGTCATTATGTTGGAGACAAAGGATAAAAACAATATTTGTGTGTGCCTATATATATAATTTATGTGTGTGTGTGTGATCAGAGGCCTATCTTTAGAATTCATAAAGCTGGGCTTACCTCCTTTTACAATAGAATCTTCTTGCCATATCTTCATGTGTGTGCTCATTGGAATTTTGCACAAAATGTTCTGCAAAGTCAAGCCCTAGTGCTCATCATTTGCTTATCTGGAAAATCCTTTTCTTCTCCACCACACTTTTTCTACTTACTACAACAATCTTGCTCACCAAGTAAAAGTGTAAATCCATGGCCCTTCTTCTGTCATATATCCTTTTGAAGCTCCACGCAGAATTAATCATTTCTCCCCCTGTACTCCTATACCAGTCTGGTTCAAACATATCTTCATTACTGATGATCAAATTATAGCCCTGAACTCATTCTTGGTCCTCAAAAGCAAGGACTCTATTTAGTCCATCTATGTATCCACTAGCAAGTGGATAAATGAATGAGTCACTCAAGTACCCTCACATATAAACAGTAGTAACACTTATAGCCAACATTGCACTCACTATCTCATTTGTAATAGCCTCCTTATTTTACAGATAAGGACAGGGAGGCACAAAATAGCTAGGTAACTTTTAACGGTTTCGTAGTTTATAACTAGAAAATGTCAGATACTAACCTAAGTCGGTCTAATGCGCGAGTCCCCACATTTATGAATGTCTCTCATTGCAGATTGATATTCAGGTAAGTGCTCTTATTGTTAAAAATAGAGTGCAACAGAAACTTGAAGAGTTACACAGTGAGCAAAATATGCCTGTTTTCTGTGGTACCTGTTAATCTCCACATGCCTAACTCCAGGCCAGATTCATTTTAGGTAGAACAAATTATACCCTATGAATAACCATCAGGATGGCTAAATAGAAAATCCAGTCAGCCTTCCCATGGGGTGAATGAATCCATCCAACAATTCATTATGGAGCATGTCCTTTGTGCTCAGCACTGTGCCAGGCACCTGGAGGCCACAGGAAAGTCTATCTGTTCTGAAGGCCTTACAAACTGGATGCAAGTGGCAAGACTAAGATGAATGGAATGAACTTGAAAAGATTCTCTTATACAAATTTAAGGTAAGGATTTTTAGATGGCAGGGAGATAAGTAAGGGCTATAGGCCTCAGGGAACATGTCACAGAGGAAATGAATTTTTAGAGAATTTTGGTGGAGAGGAGAAAAAATATTCCAGGTGAAGCCAAAAATTCAAGTGACAGAGAGAGAACCTAAGCTAATTTTTTTTTTTTTTAATAGTTGAAGAGAGTTGAAGGATTTCTGTTCATTTCTCAGGATGAAATGATATCACATTATATTTGATTAGTATGAATTTGTTCAAAGTGCTTTCATACTATTTCATTTAATCCTCATGCAAATTCTGAAGAGTGGGCAAGGCTGACATCATTGTTCTTGTTATATAGATAAGGAAACTTGAGTTTTGCAGAGGTTAAATTCAACTGACTTTTAAGATAGAGAAGCATATTACAAAGCACTGTAAATATATACTACTTCCAGATAGTTTCATATGCGTTTAATCAAGTTTTGTAGAGAGTGTAATTTTGTAATCCAATTTCCCCTCAGGTTTCTTTTGATATTTTTTTTCCTCCTGTGAGTCTGTAAGTGCAAACAACTTTTAACGGCTAATTAGAAAGTATGAACTGGACTTTTCTAGGATTGGAGGCATCAAAGCTAAATTGTGCCCTCTTTAGCAAGAAGAATATGCATGTTTTTGTGGAGATCCAAAATAAGTACGTTTGTAGTAGAATACAAACCTCTGAGGTTTTATTTGAATCTGCTGCTTGCATGTAAAATTAGGATTGATTTTAACATAATGGAAAATTATTGATGTTTGTGGAGTGAATCTATATCAATCTGAATTTACTTTAGCCCAGACTTTAAGATTAAAACTTTAATTTTAGTAAGCAGATTAACATTCCATTTAAATTTTTATCTGTGGCAGATTTCCCTAAATGCCTTGGGCCCTAAAGTGACGGTGCTGCTTCTGTAGCACCAATTTATGGTTGAAGCAAGAGAGACTTGAAAGTGGCTGTCTCAAGTTCCCTCCAAAGAATAGGGTAGTAATCCCAATAATCCAAGAATTGAAGATTATTCTTGCAAGGAGCGGGGTATGTCAGATTTTTGTTCGTTTACTTATTTGTCTGCTTTCTGATCTTACTTGACATAGGTAAGCTGTTAGTAGAAACCCATACTAATTCTCCATAAAGGGAAAAGGACGAGAACTGTAAGGGCAGCAGACAAAGTATGTATTTTGAGAAGAATTGTATTGAGAAAAAAAAAAAAGAATCTTTTCCCAGAGAATATCTGAAATTTGTGAAACAAAAAATATGGGGAAATGAGTCCAGGATTTGAACCAATACGAACTAGTTGAGCTTTGTTAGGCTACTTTCTGTGTGACTTTGAAAAAGTCACTGGACCAATCAGGGTCTGAGTTTGGATGCTTCTCAAACAGCAAGAGTAGATGGAAGGAACCACACAGGTCCGGGAAGAGAAGCATTGCTGGGAGAAGACACAGCGCGCAAACGTCCTGGAGAAAGGGGAGAGCAGGGCATGTAGCTGAGTATTGCGGACATACAGAATAAGACGAGGAATGATGCCAGAGAAGAGACAGAAGCCAGCTAATTTAGGGCCTTAAACGCCACACAAAGGAATTTGACTTTACTCTGACTGCAATTACATTTACTGAGTGCTCTCTATGTTAACCAGACAGTGTTATCACTTCACATACACTATTTTACTTAATTATCATAACCTCCCTTTGAGGAAACTGAAGATCGGAAAGGCCAACAAGTTTATGAACATAGCACAGCTGGTTGGTAGGAGAGCTAAGATTCCAATTCTGTTCTCCCTGATTTCAGCATCAAGACTCATCCACTCCCAATACTACACTGAAAGATTTCAAATTCAACAGTGACATGATCAGATTTTTATTTTAGAACGAGTCCTCTGATTGCAGAGAGGAGAACTGATTTGAGGAAGGGCCTAATTGGAGACAGAAAGACCAGTTGGAAAGTTGATGGAGTTTTCTAGAAATGAGATGGTGACCTCCAGAAGTAAGGTAGAGGCAGTGCGCTCAAGAGATATTTAGAAGATGCAATCAGTAGGACTTAGCAATTTATTAGGTGAAACCGAAAAAAAAAAAGCAGGAGATAAGAATGCACCCAGATTTCTTTCTTTTTGTTTTTTGTGGGTTTTTTTTAACGTTTTCTTAACATCCATCCTATACTGTAGCTACACTTAAAGTTTGTTCGCTGGTACCCTCATAGGCATTCTGCTTGTCTTCTGAACATTCAATTACGCTGCTTCCTCTGCCTGGAAAAGAAATCTCCCTACCCCACCCCACCCTACTAACTGTGGCAAAGAAATCCTGTTGCCCCTGCTTTCAAGGTTTCTCCTATTGTCCCCAAACTTTTGTGATATCTTCCACTTCTGGAATCCTCATACCTCTGAGTGTCTCTCTTGAAGAGCATATTGAGAACTACCTTATATTTTATTTTTTCACTTCAAATTTACTGGGGACAAGAACTATGTCCTACTAGTCCTTAAGAGTAATCTGATACCTTCTTGCATAGCATAGGTGTTAAATCGATATCTGTTGAATTTGATGAAGTAAGTTCAGTCTCTTGTGAGGGCGTGAGATTCACTAATTTAGTAAATGTTGTAATTCATGGCTCATAAATCACATCATCAGAAAGGTCTTTTTTGACTCCTATTTGAAGTAGCTTTGTGACTCATGATTCCCGTCTTTATCTTATTACTTTGTTTTCTTTCTTTTAAAACACTTACTACTATCTGAACAAGACAGGCCCCTTAACTGGCAGAGCCCAGCGCAAAATGAAATTGCAGTCCCCGGGTTAAAAAATTACTAAGAATTTTAGGAAGACAGTAGTAGCAGATTCTTAAATCAAATTCAAGGCCCTTTGGAGAGTGGGTCCTGTGTGAATTCACGGGTCACATGCTCATGAGGCCGGCCCTGGGTCTGAAATTATCTTTAAAATTTTCATATGCTTTTTTTATTTGTTTGTTTCGAATCTCTCCCCCTTCCCCTGAACTCCAGGAAAGTGGGGATCATATTTGTCTTCCTCCCAGTGCCTAGAGGAAAAAAACTGCCAGATTAGGTAGGTACCTAATAAGTATTTGTTGAATAAAAGATTTTTTTTTTTTTTGAGGAAGATTAGCCCTCAGCTAACTTCTGCCGCCAATCCTCCTCTTTTTGCTGAGGAAGACTGGCCCTGAGCTAACATCCACACCCATCTTCCTCTACTTTATATGTGGCACGCCTACCACAGCATGGCTTGCCGAGTGGTGCCATGTCTGCAGCCGGGATCTGGACTGGTGAACACTGGGCCACCAAAGCAGAACGTGCGCACTTAACCGCTGCACCACTGGGCCAGCCCTAAAAGAACGGATTTAGACTGGAGTTCTACATTTTGAAATTTTTGAGGGTAAAATCTTTTCTTCCATGTAATTTCACCCAGTGGTTCCTATCTCTGCTACATGATGTATCCAAGAGATGACAGCAGTGATTTTTTTAAAATTAAAAACCAACCCACGCCGTGTTGAATAGCTCCAATTATCATCCCTAGGATGTGCCCATGGACTGAATGGACCAGGAAGACTCAATTACCACTACTCCCTTAAGGCAGTCTTTGCCTAAATGTATTTGAGAGTCTGTAAGAGCCAACAATTTTAAGAACATTGCTACTCATTCTAGTCAGTACCTATTTTGTGTGGTAAAGATCTTAATTCTCCATCCTTGCCAATCTTGCTTCTTTCAAAAGCATTAAATTAACTTTTATGAAAGAAAAGAAAGAACCTGACGGAAGGCAGTAAGAGGTTAATTTAAGCTATTGTTTCTGTGACATGATGCTACTCCACAAAGTGTAATAACTTCATCAGATGGAATTCAAAACTTCAGGGGAAAAGAATTATGGCCTTTCAGGTATTCAAAATGCCTTTTGAGTTGTATGTGAAAAAGATAATTGAAGAGTTTGGATTGTCTTTTGAGAAGATGTCGGAAGATAGTTTGAATCCAATCAAACATTGTTTTAAATAATAGGAGGTGAATTCTCAATAGAGCTGCTCAGTATCCATTTCTAAAGAAGAGAGAAAAGTGCTGTACAAGAAAATTCTACTCTTTCCTTGGAAATTCTCTCTTTCAGTTTTATAAATGTGATTAGTCTCCTGAAGTTCAAAATCGCGTTTGTATTAGTGATTATATCATTTCTTGTAAAGGACAGCGCATAACTAAAATATAATAAAACTTGTCATTTATTAAGTGACCATGATGTGCCAGACAGAGTGCTTTACTACTTTAAAAATATCTAATTTAAAAATATCATAACAAGCCTAGAGGCAGACACCCTCTCTCTCTCCATGTTACAAGTAAAGAAATCAAAGCTTAAAGAAATTAAATACATTGACAAAGGGCACAAAGTGAAAAAAAGACACAGTCAAGATTACAACCAAATTTCAGTTGAGAAACAAATATATAATATGGTCATCATAACTTTTATCTGAGCAGAGAGTTTCTATCCAGGGTAATTTCTAATTTTGCTTTGTTTTTCAATGAGTAATGAATAGCTTTGTCATAACTAAAATTCCGACAGCATAGTCCATCATAATAAGGTTTTGTTTCATTTTACTTGTGCAAATAATTTCCTTTTTTAATTAATAACCAACTAAATGGGGAAATACGAGTTAAAATCAAATGCTTCAAGGTATTTTATAACTCATTTGCTCAAAATGGCCTTCCCCATCACACAGGACTTCGCAGAATCATCACCGCAAATCAAGATGGAGTATCCAATGCCTTTTGGTATAATTTGAGGTGCTTTGCTAAGCCCCACTGCCAAAACTGTATCCCTCAACTGGTCTTTCCTCTTCTGAAATACATTTAATGAGCTTAATTCCTCTGTTTTAAGGGACTATGTTCAGAGGGTCTTGAGGGAATTAAAAAAATCGTTCCAGAGATTAACAACACAAGTGTCAATTGTCAGAGATTGTCAGACTATATCAATTTATTAGATTATCTTATTATCAAAAACTTGAAGGAATGTTGCAAAAGATAAGTACTCTTTCGGAGGATGGCACATAAGACCACAGAATTCTGTGAGGTTCTCTGAGAGGAATAAATGCAAGAAGAAACATATTTAAGGGGATGAAGATGAGTGTGGACAAAGATAAATTGGAAGGTGAAGTTGGATTTGGTGGCGTGAAAGAGACTAGACCATCTTCCTGTAGTGACTGGGATGTGATAGGGGCCTCGACAAGAGTGGCACAAGACTGTGCGAGATGTGAAAAGGTGGTGACAAAAGAAGGGATTAGATCACAATATTAATAATTGCATTAGGGAGATGACAGTCTGTATTGGTGTCCAGACCTGTGAGGATTAGATGCTGGGAAGGCAGCCATGGGGGCTGGGGTCTTGGCCATTGAAAGTAAAGTGATAGGAAGCCACGTACATAGGAAATTAAGCAATGACTGCACTGGGCCAGGTGTTTGAGATGCTGGGTGACATCATACGATACTTGTCTCTTGCCGCAAAGCATGGTCAGGCTTCTGTTTGTAAAACAGAAATTGATTCTAGATAATTCTGGCCAAGGAAAAATGTAGTATCTGCATGATTTAGGGATAAAATTGAGTTATATATGAAATTCGGCTGTATGCTCTCCCCTTCTCTGTACTCTTTGCTTATTGGGAACCAAGGTATAGCAGAAAATACTGCTGAGTTGTGGTCAGAAGACAGGGATTCACTCTGTGGCCTTGTTATATAGGCCACTTAACCTTCTCCTGGCCTCGATTTCTTCTGTAAAAAGGCAGGGTTGCTTTAAGTGATTTCATATGTCCCTTTTCCCTGCAGGGTCATAAGCTCATTATAAATTTAGTACTTTATTTCTTTGCCTAGAGAACCTTTTTGAAAACTCACATTTAATTCCCTAGGGATCTTTTTCTGCATAGTGTTGGAATTCTTTGTGTTGTTGTGAATTTGTGGTTTAATTTAAAATATTAACAGACATGATGTCAGTCTGACGTGTGGGCGCTCTCACCATTTGCTCCTCTGATGGTAATGCAAGTTGCTGCTTCCCTCCTTTCCTCGGGCATCAGAAGGACACCCCCTTTCAACTTGGCAGCATATGATGATGTAGCTCTCATTTTAGAAGCGTTAGCAAAAGGCTGTTTCCACTTCAGGTTTACTGATCTCAGTAATGCCCGGGGAGTGAGTGGCATGGTATGATATCCTACCATACTTTAGAGAAAAAGTGTAATTTGATTCCTTTTGTTTAGACAGTTCTAGATATTGATGATATTCATGGGAATTATTTCTACACAAACTCACAAAAAATGTTCACAATTCTGAAGAAACTAACATATTTGCTAGCTTAGGAATTATTTTATATTTGGGTGTTAGTCTTGGAAGGCACAATTCTATGAGACAAAAGTCTTTCTTCTCATGCATTCTGATCATCGTGAAAAGGACAGGCAACACCGTGTATCCTCAGGGATTTTACTGTGGATCCTAATGCATTACTGTGAGTGGAAAAGGAACACAAAATATGTCCCAGTCCAGAGTTTAATTTTTAATCCATTTCATGTCTATTTTGATGGAAACCCACTTTATGGTTCATTTCTTTTTCAGGTTAATGGTATATTTATTTTTATAGTCATACACACATACACACACAAAAAGAGGTTTCTCAGCTGTGATGAAAAAGAAGTAAACACATGTATTTGGCCTACTTTTCATTTGATTAAGGCATGCACGCACCTACACTTATTCTAAGCCCCAATTTAGGTCACTGAACATTATTCAGTCAGTTCATCACAGCAGCGTCTGCTCGTAGCATGATTGTGGTCACAGAATTCTGCTGAATATGTTTCTTATGTGTTTGTACACGCACGTGTATGCAAGCGTGCATTTGGGGGGGTCTATGATAATAGTTTTAATAGACAATAGTAAAATATTGGTAATTATTTAGGCCTAGACGTGTATGCATATGTGTGTGTGTGTATATGTGTGTGTATATATTATATATAATATATATACTAATATAATACTAAAATATTTTAGTATTCATATATACGTATATATAAATTCTAAAATACAACTTCAATTAACCACAATCACAGTTGTCTTTTTCTCAATTAATAATCCCTAAAGCTCCCTATTTTCCTCCTACCCATCACCTCTAAACTCTTCTGCCTGCCCACTTAGGTCCTCCCTTACCTACTCCCATCCTAGCTTACTCCTGCCTTTCCCAGTATGCACCTGCTGCTGTGCTCAGGCACATTTCTTCCCATGCCACATTATAATGTGATTTTGTCACATGGTCCTCCAATATTTGGTTTACATATTTGTTTTTACTGTCAAACCACAAGCTCTTTGAGAGTAGAAACAAGACCTTCTTCATAGCTGTATCGCCAGACCTCATACACAGTAGTGGCTTAGTAATTTCTTGTAGA
This sequence comes from Equus caballus, assembly GCF_041296265.1. Classification (NCBI taxonomy): domain Eukaryota; kingdom Metazoa; phylum Chordata; class Mammalia; order Perissodactyla; family Equidae; genus Equus; species Equus caballus. Next base: position 43,253,614 of record NC_091706.1, on the reverse strand, counting down.
AGAAAGGAAGGAAAGGAGAAGGGAGGGAGGGAAGATAGAAGTAAGGGGGAAAAATATCTTTTCTTCCCTGCGTCTCTTGTTTGTTGTGCAAACTAGCTGAGTTTAGAGATGTATTTCATTCCTTCAGATAATTCATCCCTGTACCCACAGTAATCTCCAGGCTTAAAATGCCTTCTGATTTTCTTGCACTCTCTTAAAATTTTATCTCTTCTTCATGATCCAGCTAAAGCCTCAGTTTTATCAGGAAGCTTTCTCCCACATCACCCCCCTAGAATTAGCTGTTCCTTCTCTTAATTCCAGCGGTAAAGATTTTGTGTGAATGAGTGTGCGTGCGTGCATGCACGTGTGTGTGTGTGTGTGTGTATGTGAGTCTGCATTTATTTGACCTCATCACATAAGCTTCCATTTGTTCTGTGAATCGTTTTCCTAAAAGTAAAGTCTCTCTCCCCCTACCCACAAATACCTGAAGATTTTCTTATTCAGGTTCTGGCTACTCTGGGTTTCTTCTCCTTTTATCTTTAGTAAGGATCACATGTGTGGATTTCTTCCTAGTGTGAAATGTTTATGTACTTTAAATTTTTCTGTGTAGGGAAAGGGTGAAAGGGAAAAAAATCCAACTTAAACTGGCTAGAGGAAACAAAAATATGAATTATGAATGGCAGTGACAAATCATTTTTCTTTTGACATGTGTCAAAGTATCTTATTTTTGGTGTACATTTCCATTGATTTCTGAGTTCAAATCACAGAACTAACTTTCTTTTAATATAATTTCTGCCTGTAATTTATAGAAAAGCTGAATTTCAAGCACTCATTGCTGAAATACCGTATGGACTGAATGCATATTTCAGCATATTGATTTGTGCCAGTAACCTCTGATCTAGAAGGTCACTTCATTTATCTAAACAATTGATGCTGTCTTTAAAGAAAGCTAGCACTTTGTGAATTTGTATAAGGCTGCTATTGAACCTTACTATAATTTCCATTGTGCTGTCTTACCTCACAAATGTTTGACAACAGATTTTTTAAAATGAGTGGGTTTTTTCATATTTTCCTCTCGCAGGCAGCAAAAGATGGTAGTCAGTGAGCCCAAGACATTACATTTCAATCATTCCACATACTTTGAAATAAATGTTTGATTTGGAACCAGTATTAGGCAGAAGGTTTTCCTCTTTATTTTAACTATATCATATATGCCGAAAATAAAATATTTGAAACCTTAGGATTTTTTTTAACTTGAAATATGAGTTTATATATGGAATAAAATCTTTGAAAACCAGTCATCCAGTAAACCTGAAAATCAACTGCTTGCCCGGGACTCTATTAGGATTTGAAAATAATCATTGCTTGGATTTTCTATTATTACTTGGAATGTACATGTTTCTACTTTCTGCATCTGCTGCTTCTTCCTTATGGCGGGTTCATTTACTCCTGTGGTTTGTAATGTTTATATTGCAAGTTCTTCTTTAGTGAGAGGCTTTTCTCAGTAGACGTTCTATGTGCTCTCAGTCAGTTGTGGGAGAGTCCTTTCAGATCTTTTTGGAATTTGCTTCTATTAACTCACAAGATGTGGTACTGGCCTTGAATTAGTTTAATATCATTTTTCTGGCTTCTAAAAAATTATGCTTAATTCAGTATTGCTACATATTTGAATTGATAAAGGATTTCTGCATCAGCTTAGTGGACTGTATTGCTAGCATGGGCCCAAATATATAGTTCCACATGGGAGAAGCAAAACATTCAGATGCATAGGAAATGACCTAAAGTCCAGTTTGATAAGTTCCACCTACTGGATATTATTGTAGGTGACCGTATCTGCGGCAGGAGCAGACAGGTACGTAAAATACTATCATAGGGAGAATAATACTGACTTTATAAAAATACTGTGGAAAACAATATACTGAGACAAGTTTGGTGCATGTACACTCATTTTTATGTTAGCGCATGTATACTCATCTTTGTCTTTAAAACCAGAAAGCCTAACGAGAATAATGCACATCTATCCTTGCCAGGAAGGAGTATTCTAGAGCAAATTAAACACACTTCAGAAAAGTTATACTTACAACAACTGTGTCTACATTTTGGTCAAACAAGTTGTAGTCTGCTGCTTTCTTGATAAATACTGATTTTAAAGGCCCTAATACATTTGGGATATATTGAGTGATATCAAGAAAAGTCTCTAATGAGTCAAACAAAACACAAAAATTGGGAAATTTCTATTTCTTAGAAGGAAATACTTTAAAAACGGAATGACAAGGGCCAGAAAATGTAAGGTAACTGGATACGTATTTTGTATCAGGTTGTGTGAGGGTGTTGTATATTCACGATTTCCTTCAATCCTCACAATCACCCTTTCTACAGATGAGGAAACTCACTCAAAGTCAAATATTAGTAAACAGTGGTGTTGATTTTCAAATGAGGCTTTTTCTAAAACCCCAATTGTCTATTCTTTCCTTAACAAAATACTTCTTAATATAATACCATTTTGTTCTATTTATGATAGTCTTTACTAAGAAGCAGAAACTGATGAAAATTATTCTTTCACTTTCTTAATTGAAATGAATCCCCAAATTGAGAGTGCAGTTAAGTCTCCATTTTACTATAATGTTCTAGGACTCTGAACAAACAAGCACTGCAGGAAGGAATCTCACTGAGAACATATTTGTAAACACAACACATACATTTTAGAATCATAGATGAGCTATATGGGTTGGAAAAATTGCTTGTCATACTTGTAATTTTCTTAAATACTTCCTTATAAATGGTGTTTCATTTGTTTTAGATTTTGCCAGTTCAGTTGAGTGTAGTTCCCAGCTGATCCAATATTTTAAGAAAGGGATACCCAATTTGCACATATAATCATTTCCTTTGCTGTCAGAATGTTAAAAAACAAAAACACAAGCGTGAGAATCATCAGTAATGATTCAATCAGTGCAGTGAGACAGTAAACTGCCCATATTTTTCCTCTCTGCACGGCCAATGTTACTCTGGTGGCTTCGGTTCATAGATTTACAGCCCCACTTCTAGGTAGCTTACCCTACAGGTGGTTCACTACCCTGTGCTTATAATGTCAATAAAAATTAAACATTCTTCTGATTCTTTCAGCATTTGTTTTATTTCTAATTACTATACTATAAATTTTCCCACATATCTAACCCAGATCTTGCAAGAAAAAACTTATGGGAGGGCAAACTGTGTTCTCTTATCATAAATATTGTCATACAATTTGAACAAATATTTATTGAATGATTAGTTTTTGCCGGGAACTGGACTGAATCTACATGTTTTATATAATTTATTTATTCCTTGCAACCATCCTTGAAGGAGATACTCTAATTCTCTAATTTTGCACATTAGCAAATAAAGAAACTGAGCCCCTCAGCAAGGTTAAATAATTTAAAATATTAACAAAAATAATTAACAAAATGTAAATAAAATAAGAAGCAATAAGTAGTGGCACTAGAATTTGAATCGAGTTTTTTTTTTTTTTTTTTTTGCCGAGGAAGATTTCACCCTGAGCTGACATTCACTGCCAGTCTTCCTCCTTTTGCACATGAGCCATCATCACAGCATGGCGACTGAGAGACAAGTGGTGTAGGTCTGTGCCCAGGAACTGAACCTGGGCCTCTGAAGCAGAGCATGCTGAACTTAACCACTAGGCCACCAGAGCCGGCCCTGAGTCAGGCTTTTTGATGCCAGAACTCATGTTCTAAATAACTACAGTATATCAATTTCCAAAATTTGTTTTTATTGTAGAAAAGTTAGAATAAGTCAAAACTTTTCTCATATTCCACCACCCAGAGGTAACCACTCTTATTTCAGTGAAGATGTCTTTTCTGTGCATTTGTTGCTTACGCCTTCTTTGCGGATATGTATCAAACAGGATTGTATGCATATAATCATAAAGCATGTACAAGTGTGTTTATAGAACCATTATTCATAATCATCTTAAAGTAGAAACAGCCTAAATACCACCAACAGTAGAATGGATGAATAAGTCATTGTATATTCATACAGTGGAATCCTACACAGCAGTGAAAATAAACTACTGCTGTATACATCATCATAGTTGATTCTCATAAATATAATGTTGAGCAGAAAAAGCCAGACACAAAATTAGACGTTTCCTATGATTCACTTATTTAAAATTCAGAAATAGACAAGTTAATCTATAGTGTTTGAAGTCAGGCAATGAGGCCTTAACTGAAATTCTGGCTGTGAGAATGAAAAGAAGAGGTAGTAAAAATTAAATGAGAATATGAAACTAATTATTTTTTGTATGTGGGCAGAAAGAAGAAGAGAAGTTCAGGTTGACTCTGCGATTTTAAATTGGAGGGTGACAGGAGTAACAAAAGTTGGGGAAACCAAGAGAAAGTCTGTAGAAAGGATAAGAATATTGACTTCTGAATAATGTTACTCTGAGGTGGCAGTGGAACACCTAGATGGAGAAGCCACCTTGAAAGTTGAAAAATAAAGATTAGGAAAGAAAGTTTGGTGAGAGCTATGTATAATATGAAGTCTTGTCTTTGTAAATGATAGTTGAAGGCATGGTAATGGATAAAATTGCCAAGGAAAAGGCTGACAGAATAGTAACAAGATGATTCTGAGATCTCAGGCAAGTCTTATTTTCTGAGTTGGGAGGAACAAAGAGGTATGAAAAAGGGAATAGAAGAGACATTGGAGAAATGTTAGAAATGACAACTGGAAGAAAGAAGAGAGGGAGGAAGAGGAGGTTGGTTGAGGAATGGCGTTATGCGAAGTTCATTACAATACTCACCAGTTTGACTGCTAAGCTTGTTTAATCCACACAAAGACAGTGTTTTACAAAGTAAGTACCATTATTATTCCCATTTGAGAAAACTGAGGTCCAGAGAATTAAGTAGTTTGGTAATTTTCTCAAGAGCACACAGTTAGGTAATGGCAAAGTCTTGATTCAAACTGAATCTTTCCAGCTCCAGAGCTCAAGTTTTAACATTACCGTAGAGAAGCAGCAGAAAAATGCCATTGCTTTGGAAGGGAATAAAGAAAAGAGCTATCAGGAGAAAGTATTTTCAATAATGAAAGACTTTCAAAAGCAAGGCACATTAGTTAAGACCTTGCAATCATATATGTCTGATAGTCCTAAGGCCTCCTGTGCAACAGACAAGGGAAAGAGAAAGTGGAGGATAATGGAGATGTTTTGAAATGAAAAGGAAAGAATTCATATCAGATATTTTTTCAGGGTCACTGTTCTTCAACTCTATTCGCTCTTATTTCCCCTAGAAACTTGTACATTAATCATTCTCCCTCCCCATGGACTCTCTCCTTAAGTATCCAAAGTCTCTCTCATACCAAAACATTCTCTGTCAATCTCACTATCGCTTCATGTTCTCACAGGCTTGCTTCAATTCCCTTACTTCTGGGAGCGGTATTGAAAACTCAAGAGTATATCAAATTCTTCCCTTTCTCTTACCATTTTGGAATTGTGGGAGGGGACGGGGGAAGTGTCATCCATTAGAAAAATGGGTGAATGTTTCTAGTCAAGGTCTTGATTTTAGTGTAAAGGTAGAACTTTGTAGGAAAATGAGGTTTCTTCACAGTAGAACAGAGGATATGCCACGAAACTGAACTGAAGTCTCTGGGAACCATTGTACTCCATACTGGAACATTTACCCTCAGGTAGAAATCAGGAAAAGAAGCGCTGAAGAGGACAGAGTTTACCGTTATAGGAAAGTACATATTAATTGTGGGACACATACTGGGGAAATGGATATGAAGAGTAGACAGAGATTCCAGTTGGAATATTTACAGGTTTGTAATACTTCCTCAAACCCCCACCAAGCAACCAGATTCTACAGCTCTAATATGAGGAACCTGAAGAAAGACCCATGGACAAGACCAGGGATGAAGGATATCAGGAATATATATTTGAAAAGTATTAATTTATATGTTATAGATTTTCTTGTTATATAGAATCATAATTTTCTCAAAGGTTCATATGTTTCCACTGCGCAGCTTTCTCCTCCCGTCTCTCCTTCTATTCATTCAATTGATTTATTTCATTGAATGGAACCACAGCTCATTGTTTACTTCAAATTCGACGTTCTAAGGCTTCTACTCCATAATCGGAGACAATAAAAACACTGATTCCAGCTGTTCCTACCCCCAAATCAAAGCAATGGCCTGAACAATGATCAGTCCTTTCTCTGTAATGACAACTTTCAGAGGATAACTTTAATATGTTTCAAAAACATTTATCTTCTTAGGTATGTGAACATTCTCTTTGAAATCCTGTTTTAGCTATTCAATATTAGTATATTTTACGTCTCTAAATAGAATGTAAAGGTAAATTTTACATTAACACTTCATATTCCAAACCAAAGTTATCCAAACAATACAAATTTTTTTTTTTTATTTTTAGGAAGATTAGCCCTGAGCTAAGATCCACTGTCAAGCCTCCTTTTTTTGCTGAGGAAGATTGGCCCTGACCTAACGTCTATGCCCATCTTCTTCTATTTTATATGTGGGACACCTGCCACAGCGTGGCTTAATAAGCAGTGGGTAGGTCCACGCCCAGGATCCAAACCCACAAAGCCCGGGCTGCTGAAGCAGAGTAAGCGAACTTAACCGCTGTGCCACTGGGCCAGCCCCTCAAAGAATACATTTTTAATGTACAAGGAAAATAATAGCAAAATTAAACAACAAATTTGCTATTTTTTAGGGCAAACATTATACATGCAGGAAATATGCAAAGCTGTAGTGTTTCCAGTTTGTTAGCAAATTAAAAATTATCTAAAGAAAGAGAAAAGCCAAAGGACAAACATCAGTACAATTTTCAACAGCAACAGAAAAATGATCTCAGTATTGGAAAAAAAGTGTAGATGAAGACAATTATGAAAATGGGGGAAAGTGTGTTTTCTTAAGCAACCGTCTCCCCAGAGTTACGGGATAAAAATTCAATTTTGCAACAACAATGTTAAAGTCTTCCAGAGAGCCTGTTTTGTTTACAGCTTCATTTTGCCTTCACAAAGAATAGTTTAGCATTGCACAAATCCAAACTGTAACTTTACTAAAACATGGATCCTGAATTTGCAATTTTATTAATTGAAACTGAAGCAGATTTACCCAGGCTCGTGTTATAAACCAGGCCCTGGAGCAAGACGCTGCCTGTGCAATTTGTTTCAAGTTGTGTCTGTCTACATATTTCCTTTAGGATTAAAGGATTCTACTGATTGATTTTTATTTTTACTTTGTTTATTCTACTGGTGTTAGATGTACATTGTTGCTTTGCCTGCAACTTCTATGGTGATTGGTGACACCCCAGGAATCTGAGAGTCCATCCTGTTAATCATTCTTATTGAAGAAGCCATTGCAAGTTTCCATGTGGCTCAGTTATGACCTGCAAAACAATAGGATCAAATGAAGTAAATAGAACAACAGTAAGCTGCAATTCCACTGTGAATTTGTTATATCTCCTTTTCCTGAAATGTGTAGTTCAGGGAAAAACTATATCATGATGCCATTTTTTTTCCTCTTGAAGTAATCTGTGGGTTTTAGATTTTGAAAGGAATTGGGAGGAAATGAAGGAGAGTGGTTGTTATAAAAAATGCTTAGTACTGGAATAATAAAGAACTGGTTGAAACTGACAAATTGTTAGAGTGTTCCTGGAACGTTATTGTGAATCCAGAAATACTGGAGAAAGAAACATAATTTTCTTGAATCTAAACCAGGTGAGGCGTAAGTCAATTTTGTTTATTAGGGCACCTAGCACAGAATGTGATGTTAAGTAGGGACTTGGTGAAGACTCAATTATATTCCCCCCTCTAGCTAAGCCACAAAACTTGATTGTAATTTGCTTTCAGTTCTCATTCTTAATATTGAGATTTCCTAGGCTCTTGCCTAAGCCTTCCATTCTTTGCTACTGACACATTCTCCAATTCCTGTGTCTTTAGATACCATCTTGATAATAATGATTCCCAATGTGTATCGCCAGCCCTAACCTCTGCACTGAACTATGGATTTCCACATCCCACTTCCCGCTTGCCATTTGTACTCATGCAACTAAGAAATGCCTCAGCCTAATATGGCTAGAATAGAATCACCACAGCCGATACTCATATAATAAATATCCTAAAACTATGTTCTCCACCAATCTTGCCAAACTCAGTAAATAACACTAAACACTCACTCATTTACCAAAATCCCCAACCAGAAATCATCCTTTATCACTTTCTTTTGCTCACTACCCACATCCAATCCATCAGTAAATTCTGTTAACTCTGTCTCCAAAATGTATCCCAGATTTACCCCGAACTATCCAGGTTTCTCCATCTCCAAATCTACTTTAGTCTAAATCACCATAAGCTCCTGCCTGGAAAGTTTCAAAACTGATCTCTCAGTTTTGACTCCTTCCTCTGCTTTCCATCTTCCAGAGTAGCCATAGGCATGTTTAAAACAAAATCAGATAATGTCACTTTACTGATTAAAACCCTCCAATGACTTCCCATTGCCCTTAGAATATAATCCAAACTTCTTAGCAATGGCCTGCCATGAAGTCTACAATCTGGCCCCCACCTACCTCTCTAACTTTGTCTTTCACCACACATTTCCTGCTTGCTACATTCCAGTTACATCGACCATTTCTTCTGTTGCTTTAATGTGATAAGTTCACACAAGCCCTTATGTGTTCACTATCCTTTTACATAAACATTCTCTCTCTTATCTTACATGGGTGTCTTGTTCTGTGTTGTTCAGGCCTGACCATCCAATCTAAAGTATTCCTCTTCTGAGTCACATCACTGGTTTCATTTTATTCATTTCACTAATTGTCGGAAATTATTTTCTTACTTTATGTGTCTACTTGCGTATAGTCTTTCTCCCCTTCACCCTTCCTTGCTGCAAAGATGTAAGTAGGAAACATGTCCACATGGTTACCGCTGTATCCCAGTGCGTAGAACAGCCCACAGTGCATAATAGATGCTAACAATTTGTTTAATAAATGTTAAAAATGCTTGTTTAATGAATGACTAAGGAAAAAAATAATCAATAAATTGCTCTTTACTCATTTTGACACAGTATTTTGTTATTTGCTTGATATTGTACAATTGTTGATTCATTGGATTTATCAACATGGTGAAAATATTTTCCATAGTGTAAAACATTTAAATAAGGGAGCAAGGAGCACCAGGGTAATCTTTCATGGAAGTACCTGGAGGTGGGTAGAGTGACTAGGAGGGATCTCAAAATCTAAGAGGAAGAATGACAAAAAGAGAGAACAAAAAAGTAAAAATCTGTATTGCCCTTTATATTCTGGAGGCATGACGCATAGCAGATGTTAGTTGAAAATCTAGGAGAACCAAAACTCCCCTTTTTTTTTTTTTTTTCTTTGCCTTGCGACTATCATGGGGGAATGGATTCCTTGGGCTTGGGATTTTCAGTTTTAAAACCAGGACAAGTTGGTCACCCTAGTTAAAACTAAGAACTTTTTTCCTTGCTATTTATGTTTGCAATATCGTTCCTTCTACTTTCCTACCTACTTCTACAAGTAGAAGCCTTTAGAAAACTATAAAATAGCTTTGTTTGTTTTGAAAACATATCTTCAGTGGAACTGGGAGAAGAGCAAGTAGATGCTACTGATGGTGAGGAGAAAATGATTAGGAAGGGTAATACGATCCTGGGGAGTAGAGGAAGGAGAGAGGCAGACTCTGTCATTAACTAGCAATTGAGTTCATTAACATTTTATTGGAGGTCATCAAAAGGATGTGACCTCCGGTTGACCCTTGAGCTGGCCTGAGCAAACAGAGGCAATTTACGCCCTCCTCTGCCCTTGGAATGTACGCTCTGCCCACTGTCCCCACAGTCGGAGTTGGTTCAAGGATGCAGCCTTGAGACAGTAATGTGTAGTTGAGACCATTTGGATAGTGTTTGTGACCGAACCCTGTTAAGGTCACTAGATAAACCTTTAAGATTCTGGCAGGTGAGTGCAGAGATCCACTAGTCTTGCGGCCACCCAAGACAAACCTTGCATGTAAGTTCCTTTGCTTATTAAACCTGCCACCTACCAATCTGGGGCAGTATGACTCTTTCTTGGGTCTCTCTCTCTCTCCATGTAAGGGAGGCAGTTTCAGATTTCATGGGGGGAATTCCCAAGGTTGCAAAACAACACATGGTTATGGTTACTGATATATTTGGATTTATTTATATCATTTTGTTTTGTGCTTTTAATTTACTCAGCTTATTTCTATGCATAATATTTTGCTCTTGTTTTTCTAGTAATCTTTTTCTTTTTTTCTTCTTAATCAATTTGGGTATTATATTTTCTATTTTCCTTCTTTTTGTCTGTGTGGTTACCTTTAAGTTTTAATGCTCATGCCTCACTTAACAAAGTATAAAGCTAATAAATATCTTTACCCTTCTCCTAAATAATATAAGAACTTTTAAGAACGCTTTGATGACAACCTCTCCTACCAGCATTTTATATGTTTTTGATGTCCAGTATTTTCAGTCACTTTGGTTTAATTTATCCCAAAATTGATTATTAATATTGCTATGTTATCAAATTTCTGTACAGTCAGTGGTTTTTTCAGATTTACCTATTAGTATCAATTTTTTACTCACCATTCTTTCTTATATCTCCCTTTCTTTCTGTATTCAATCTCCTGCTTCCTAAATTATATCTTTTAGATTTCCCTCAATAAAAGTATGTGGTAGAAACTAATGTTTTTTTGCCTGAAGATACCTTTTTACGCTTCATTAATAAATTAGCATCTAGGGTGCGGCTCCGTGGCCCAGTGGTTAAGTTGGCGCACTCCACTGCAGCGGCCCAGGGTTCTGATCGTGGGCACGGACATGGCACTGCTCGTCAGGCCACGTTGAGGTGGCATCCCACATCCCACAACTAGAAGGACCTGCAACTAAGATATACAACTGTGTACAGCGGCGGGGGGTTGGGGAGATAAAGTAGAAGAAAAAAAAAAAGAAGATTGGCAACAGTTGTTAGCCCAGGTGCCAATCTTTAACAAAGTAAAAATAAAATAATAAATTAGCATCTAGATAGGTAAAGGTTACTGTAATAACAGTTATTTTTCTCCTAGCACTTTTGAGATATGATTCTTCTGTCTCCCATCTTCTACTACTCGGGTTGAGAAGTTTGCTGTGAACCTAATTTGCCTCTCTTTAAATACTTATTTTGTCTTCTGGATATTTTAAGTTTGTGTTTATATGTTTGTTTGTAGGGTAGATTTAGTTAGACCTATGTTGTTTGAGATACATTTAGCTTCCCAAAGAGAGAGATAGATAAGCAGATGGACAGACATAGATTTATGTAGATGTATAGATACATATCACAATTTATATATGAGATATCACAATTCTTGAATTTTTCAAATATTACTCTTTTAAGACTACTTTGTTCATTCTCCTTCTGGCTCCTATCAGACAAATGTCTAATTTGTCACCTAGATTTTTATGTCTCATATGCTCTCTCTTGCCACTTTTTTTCCATTGTATTTCCGTCAACGTTATGGATAACTTCTTCAGTTCTGTCTTCCTGTTAACTCTTTCTTTAGCTGTGGTTAATGTATCTGTTTACTTAGTTGCAAGGGCTATATTTTTATTCCTAAAATTATAGTTGTACTGATTGAAAACAGTCTTGTTCTTTTGATAACATCTTGTTTCTTTCATATTTTTTCTTTCCATCTTTCATTTTTAATAATTGTAAACAATTATTTCATTGTCTGTGTTTAGTAATTCCATTATCTGAATGTTTTTGTTTTTCTAGTCTCATTCTTTGATCCTTCTCCTGACTCTCACTCACTATGAATGTGAGCTCTTGCTTAGCAGAGCTTTATATTTGTAATCTTTAGGTGTACTTTATTGAGGGCGTGCCCTTTCAGAGAAATTTTAAGATTGAGTGCACAAGGTACCAACCCAGGAATAATTTTTTTTTTTTAAAGATTGGCACCTGAGCTAACAACTGTTGCCAATCTTCTTTTTTTTTTTTTTTTTTTACTGCTTTTTCTCCCCAAATCCCTCCAGTACATAGCTGTATATTTTAGTTGTGGGTCCTTCTAGTTGTGGCATGTGGGACACTGCCTCAGCATGGCCTGATGAGTGGTGCCATGTCCCGACCCAGGATCCGAACCGGTGAAACCCTGGGCCACCAAAGCAGAGCATGCGAACTTAACCACTCAGCCACAGGGCCGGCCCACCAGGAATAATTTTAAGTTAAATACTTTCTATGGAATTTCTCGTCCTTGTCAATAGTATAAATTCAAGCCCAAAACCTATATGAGAGGTTTTTGTGAGAGGCTTTTTAATCTCTTGTCCTTGAAATCCCAAGGCTCTTGGCTGAGATTGATAAATGTCCCAGAAAAAACAAAAGATCAGAGCCTCTGTATCAGTCATTTCCACTTTTTTCTCCAGTTTTGGCTATTGAAGATTTTCTTAACATATTTCTCTCAGTTGTGCGTTTCAAAGAATATTTGTTATATTTTATCTAATTGTCCAAAATGTTTTTGTACTGAGATCATTTGTTGTTGGTTTACAACATCTGATGCATCTTTTTGACTGAAATAGAACTACTTTAATTGGTCTTTTTACTTTAGCTCTGTAAGCAAAGATAAGGAACTCACAGCTAATTATGACTGAAGTAAGAGTTATTTGTATTTCAGCAGAAAAAAAGTAAGACCTAATGTTTAGCCTTTCTTTTTTTTTTCAAAGGAAGGCTATTCTGGGCTTTGGCTCAGGGGCTGTTTATGGAATATATGTAGTGAGGCTTAATCCTGCTAATTCCCTTTCATTCTTGGTGCCTTTTACTATTACCACTCGTCTTCTGCCCCTTCAGTCAAGTCCTGGACTTGCTCATGACCCATACAAGAAATGAGGACTGGAGTTTTGGTAAGAAATGAGGACTGGAGTTTTGGTATGGAGAAACGGAAATGCCGAAAGAAAGAGAAATAGGATGAAATTAGAAAAGAGGAAAAGTTCTCTAACCATCTATGTATGTATCTGTATTTGTGTGTGTGTGTGTGTGTGCACACACGCACGTATGCCAGAGAAATAGAGAGTGAGATTCATATGAAAGTATGTATTATATATGCATGTATGTATTTCTGTGATATTATTGGAACTCAGGAATTTCATTGCTAAAATAATTTCCTATGCCTAGAGTAGATACCTATTTGCATTTGTTTTTCATAATTATTTCTGTAATTGATTCTACAAGTAAATACAGAAATAGCTGGCTTATTCCCACCACCTGCCTAGTACAGATATACAGAGAAGGCAATAATACATATTTAATTTGTTCCTCACTTTATTTTCTAACAAATCATGTGATTACAATATTGGAATGATATCCAACTTAGTCTTTTGTTCCTACATTCAAACACCAGGGTTCTTTTATAGAAAATAGATGCCCTTTATGAGAATTAAATGGTCAAATATAGAGAGGTGGGTGGCTAATTATAAATGTTATTTGAATAAATTTGCATATGAAAGGTTCTCAGAAAACTTCTTTTAAGAGAAAAGTTTTATAGGTGCACGTGCTATCTACAAATCATTCTCTTTGGGGTGACTCCATTCCCACATGTATGCTGGTCTCTCTGGAGTCAAAACCAAAGCTCCAAAGTTTTTGATAAGATTTTCTTCTTTTCTCTCAAGCAATTGGTTATCCCCTTGTACGTTATCTGTTTTACCTGGAAGGACTTCCATATTTTGTGGATGCCATTCTCAAGACTTGATCAAAATACAGAAGAAAAAAGGGAATGGAAAAGAAATTTGGCCAAAAAAGGAAAAGATAGAAAATTTGGATTGATAAAGCTAGTCAATTGGATAGAGGAGCATGTCGGACATTATGGATCGCTGAAAATATTTTGAGGCACTAGAACTAGAGGTTTTGATTGATCCTGTTCTTCAGCAATGCCAATCATGTCAAAGAAAATGTCCATTTAAATGTCCCTAGAACAGATATTGATTAAAACATTCCCTGCTTCACATTTGTTTCTAATGGGATTTTCTTTGTTAAATTGTGGTTGCCTTTGAGTGAAACAGGAGACTGCCATTGGATCATTGTTCTCAGGAAGCCATAGACCCCTGAAGTCCCTCCCAGCTATATGTGCACAGAAGTGCAAGGCATTCAAGGGTGCTTTGTTGTTAGTGCCTTCAAGTCAATTCCAACTCCTAGAGACCCTGTGTCGTGTAGAGGGGAGCCCTGCCAGGTCTTTTTGCACCATCCTCTCATCTTCCGGTGCTCTATCACACAATGCTTCACTGTTATTCATAGGGTTTTTATGGCCAATACAGTGTAACAACTGACAGACAGGTGTGGCTCCCTGACTGGGAAACAAACCCAGGGCCACAGTAGTCAGAGTGCTGAATCTTCACCAGCATACCACCAGGGCTGGCCACTGACAAGACTGCTTACCACTGATGTTTTTCTGTTTCCTCCTCTACCAGTGCTCCCCCCAGCAAATCAGTATGTGAAGTCCATACTCTATTTTATAAGAAAATCAAAGTAATATATAGATGATTGTGAGGTGTTAATAATTATATTAAAACTGAATGATCCATTTTTATTAATATTTCTAGATTGCTCCCATAATGATAGCTCATTACTCTTGTTAAAACACTTTGCGAACTTTGATACTTGTAGCGGAAAGTGTCCACTAATGACCTGGTCGCAGACTCAGACTATGAACACATGTTAAATTACTGAGTATTACTCTACTTTAGAAGCTTCCGTGAATCACAAATTTAAAAAAAAAAAGTTTTATTTGTCTTAATTGTGTGTTAAACCCATGTTCTTCCTACGAGAATGAGTAGGAGTTGGAATGAACACTTAATCCAAGAAGCTAAAGGTTGAAATAGCACATTCTAGGCTTAGATAAAAAGAATCTAAAGAAGTTTTTCCTCTCACCAAATTAAGAAACGCTTTTATTTTCAATATCTAGATTAAAATTTTTACATTTGTTATTTAAAATTTTATTATTCAATTCAATAATACTTACTCAGGACGTTTAATATATTACACAAAAACAGTAAGAAAGTCTTCAATAAAATGGGTGAATAGATAGCCGATTTATAATCATCTAGGAAAAAAAAAAAACCTGATATGAGTAATTGCACAGAATTGTTTGCCAACCTTTTGAAGCCTAAGTGGGATTGTGGGCCCAGAAGGAGAATGAAGGATGAGACGTTGTGAGTATGTAATACACATGCATGCTTCCTATAAGCAGAGTCTGATCTGGCATGGTTATCTAGGCCAGGAGTGCAAAATTACCAACAATGCAAGGATGTCACTTCATTCTCCATAAAAAGATAGAGGCTCTTTTCTAAGATTGTGCTACGATTTCAGTCTTGCTGCTGGGGTGACCATGTTAACGGTTCAAAGCAAATCTGTCGCTGTCCCTCAAAATACTAATTTCAAACTTATGTAGTGCTAATAGAGGGCCAGAAAGTACTGTCACCTTTCCATACAGAATTCAAGCCTGCGAAAAAAAATGTTTTTTAAATCAAAAAAGCAGAAAATGTATTCCCATGTGATGCAAAAAGTCTTAACTTAGCTCAAAAGTCATTTATCAATGGAGGAAATTTTCTTCAACTTCAATTCCTTAATTCATTTTGTCATGAAACTAAAATGTTTCATTGATAATGGATTTACTATTCCTTTAAAATTCAAGCTTAATTAACAGAAACAGCTATACTTTTCTCTTAAAAGATGGCAGATGAACATAAGGAAAAAGCACACAATGTACTATCTCTATATTAAATGCATTTTTCCCTTTAGCTCAAGCAGCATCTTCTGGACATTCCCCATGCCAAAGACAGCAGGAAGTCATCTGAGTAGGCAAAAATAAACAGGGTCATGGCATGAACACCTGTATCTTTAACACAAGATAGAATTTGTTGACTACCGTAATGAAGTACAAAATACACTGGGAACACCTAGAAAAAGAAGAGTAATTCGTTCCTTCTCTGAGTGTCAAGACAAGCTTCACTGAGGACATGTTAATTGAGGCGGCCTTAAAGAATGGGTAGAAAGAATATTGAGGCAGAGAAAAAGGGGTGAACCAAAGCATTGTTCAAAAAAAAGAAAATGTGTTTAAGATGATGTTAGTATAGGGCGCAAAGGAAAATAGTGGGAGATAAACTGGAAAGGTAGAATAAGGATGCACTGGAGAATTATGGGAGAGAATCGTAGGAAGGTACAATAGGGTGAATGACTGAAGGTGCTGAGCGCTATGCTAAATACTTTCATTTTTTTTGTATAGACAATAGAATTTTTGAGCTCAGCAAGGTGATTTCTATGGCATTATCAGAGCTGTGTATTAGGATAAGTATTTCACAATTGTGTTCATGCCAGAACCAAGACTATATTACACAGGAGACTCCATTTCTGCCTACCTTTTAAACTTGAATATAAGAAAATATCAATGCAAAATATAGATATGTCAGTATGTATATAAAAAAGATTTTGAAAAACAACCAGTTATCTAATTTGAACCTAAAATGGTGAGGATGAAACCCTTCAATTTCAAAAAACTAAATGATCGAGATCAAAGTATCCTTATTGCTTATTTAATTTTGGTTCTGTAGACACATTCATAATCTGTGTTGGAAGCCAATTTGAAAGTTTTTCATAGTGTTTATGATTGCAATATCAAAATACTTTTCTGCTGTTTCAGATGATGGTGCCTGTGAATTAACTGAACGACTGTGGTAAGTTGCTTTTTCTCTTTTCAGATCTGCATAGAATGTTTTATTCTTTCTGTGATTCAAAAGGATTTATGTTGCCTATAAAACCTATAAGAACATGAACACTGGGGCTAGCCCGGTGGCGCAGCACTTAAGTTTGCACGTTCGCTTCTCAGTGGCCCGGGGTTCGCCGGTTTGGATCCTGGGTGTGGACATGGCACCGCTTGGCAAAGGCCATGCTGTGGTAGACGTCCCACATATAAAGCAGAGGAAGATGGGCACGGATGTTAGCTCAGGGCCAGGCTTCCTCAGCAAAAAAAGAGGAGGATTGGCAGTAATTAGCTCAGGGCCAATCTTCCTCAAAAAAAAAAAAAACAGTGAACACTGACATGGACTGAAAGCCAGGCATGCCCTAAAGTAGGCTGCATTTTTTCCCTGGGGGTAACCTTTCCCTTTTTCCTTCTGAACTGAGCCAAGACTGAACAAATCAGACAGTCTCCCGTACATGCACACCAGGAGTCTAGGAGAGGCTACTGTTTTCTGAATGTTTTCCATGTCACATGTACCATCTGCTTGCCCAGGGATGACCCTGAGAAAACACCCAAAGGTTCACACCATCAAAAGCAGAACGGCTTGTAAAGAAATAAGTTTTTTTACAAAAACAATAATTTAACATTATATAGAGGTTTGGTAAGAAGCAGCAGATGTTTCCCTCTTTTCTGTCCCCATTTCACGGCAGTGTTAGCAATCACGGCCGTGATGTACGCACAGGCTGATTTTCATTTTTCCAGTTTCATAGCTGATTAAATTCGACTTTGTTGTAGTTGAATTATCATATTGGAAAGCAGACATTGAAAGAGAGTTTTCTTTTCTGTCTTTGTTATGAATATGTTGTGGCTCATTTTAGGGGCTTCTACTGGGTAATATTCTGTGAGGGAGAAGGAAATATGGTATTAAATATTGTAAAAAATGTTAATGATGACAATAAAATATATGCTGCAATAGTTTGCCCTTGAAAAAAGAAAGAGCTTTCCTCTGGCAATCCATCAGGCCTTTTAGGATCTTTTGTTTCTTCAAGAAAAACTAAGAATCTACTTTTCAACCAGATACTGTCAAGAAAGACGTTTGTTTTCATAGTCTTCACTTAATCAAACCTCAATCAGTTAGAAAAGTAATAGCTTGCTGTTAGTTACTGTTTTGGTAGTTGCAAGGTATATTTTATAGTGTTTGTATTGTTAGTGAAACACTCAACACTTACTGGCACAAATCTATTATTCTTATAAGAAGAGAAAGAGGAAAAATAATTTCTCTATCTCAACTTAAAAACGCCTTGGATTATTATGATTACTCACTGAAAACTAAGATAAGTGGGTATAGTCTGAATCCATCTAATTCATCTCTGGAGAAGTTGGTATCCTTTTATCTCTGTCTTGGAAGAACAAACCTAACATATTTGTATATTTTTACAGTACTGGGAAATTGGTGTTTTCGTGGATACTCTTCACATTGTCAGACTAGTAAGAAAAAGACTTTGCATCAGGTTGTTACTCATTTTACTTCCGTGAGGTTTTTCCAGTTTAGAATAGATCAAGAGAAAGTGTCACTATTTTTGTTTATTCAACTCCAATAAAGAAAAGATTATGAAAGAGTAACTTTGTATAGCATCCTGCTCCTACCCATAGACTAAACTGCATGGTAAAATAAGAGATGGCCAGAGTGAGAGATGGTTGGAAGGAGAATAATGAAAAGTTTGGAAGTGTAAGAAAAATTTACAAAAAGTTTGGATAAGAAAGAGGAATGGGTAGCTGGATGGGATGCTGTATAGGATGTTACTTAAGGAAGAGCAAATATTGGGGAAAAAAATTTGTGAGTCTTACTGTGTATTACATAGTGATTCTCAAACATTAACTTGCCTATCAATCACCTGGACTATCTTGTTAAGATGCAGACTTTAATTCATTGGGTCTATAGTAAGTCTCAAGAATCTGCATTTCTATAGCTCCCAGGTGATGCCAAAGCTGCTGGTCCAAGAACCACGCTGTGAATAGCAAGATATTACATAAATTATTCTCTCCTTTTGACTCTTATTTGAAGAATTGCGGTCAAGACATTACTTTTCAAGCATTTGATTTGGATTGGATTTTTAGTGTTCTTATTTCACTGTGTAAAGATCAATCTTAAGATTACAGAAAAAATGCCCAGTTTCAGTTCAGCCACACACAAAAAGAACTGAGTCTTGCTAGCTCCCAGGGTCTACTTTCCCTTTCATTAACTGGTTAATCTATGGTAAACTGTGAAAGATCAAAGAAAGTCAATCTGTCTGAGTCAAAAAATTCTCAAGTGAATGAGATGTAAGACTTTGCAAAAAATAAATGTATTTTTCTAATATTGCAATCTATTCAATAGCAGTCATATCATCACCTTGAAATGGTCAACTTATAAAAAGCAACAGTGGATGTGGTGGTTAGAGAGTTCTAACTATAATATAACTAGACATGATCATCATTGCTATGCTTGCAAGTGCTTGACTTTTTCCTCGTAAATGTAGTAAAATGTCATTGGTTTTGTATCATGTTTCTATTTACATTATGAATGTTCTCTAGTCTAATTGTTAAGCTTATTCACATTCCAGGGAGATTATCAAGAAGACAGAATAGAAGTCAGACCAGGCATGGTGGGTCAGTAACCATGAATAATAAAGCCAAGAGGGTAGTCCAGTGATGTAAGGAAATTTGAAGGGCTTTCCAGAAACTGGATTCCCATAAGAACCTGGAAAAAGCCTTGAAAGTAGAAGCCTAAAATCAATCTGAAGTTTTCTGCTCAACCTCTTTCCTCTAGATGAGTGTTTCTTTATCCAAACTGCATGTCAGAATCACCTGGGGAGTTGGGAAAAAAATAGTTAATGCCTGGGCTGCACCCAGACCAATTAACTCAGTCTGTCCCTCAGGGTGGAGCCTGGTATCCAAAGACTGATGCTCCTGCTTCCTGGTGATTCCATGGTGAACTGAGGTGAGAACCAGTGCCCTACATTAGGGCCTGAAATTTGCATTTTTGACAAGCTCCCAAGTAATGTTGATTTTGCTGCCCCATGGACCACATTTTAAGAATCAAGATTCTACCAGTCCTTTTAAGTTTTTCCTCAAGTTCTGGAAGGGTCAGTGTCACTTGGAAGTAGTTATCTTCTCTCTAAGGAAGAGAAGAAAGGAGAGAAGAGAGACCCAAATGGCACATGGTAGGGACCCTGAGTAGAATACTCAAATCCCCATGACTGGATTTGAAGGGCAATGGAAAAATCTCTGTACTCCAAAATATCTCATCTAATTAAATCGCATAGTACCTGAACTTACACTAATTAAAACTCATTTGATTTCAGTACTTTCCAAGCCTGACTATGCAAACATTATCTGATGCGGGTTGGCAAGCCGAGGAGTCGAAAGAAAGATTTCTTGGACTCTCAAGGTCTGGCAGTAATGCTCTTTTATTTAGAGCATAGTGTGGAATAGCATGGGGACAGGACCCATGGGCAGTCAGAGCTGCTGCAAACATGGGTTGAACATAGGACGAACTTTAAGGCATAGGTATGTGAGTTATCTCTTTACAAGACAAAGGAAAGAATACGTAAAAAGTCATTAAAATGGTATCAGTGTAGGTGGGGTCTGGTTATTGGGTGGTCCTATAACTTTAGATAAGAATCAGACCAGATTAAGTCAGGATGTCCTATGCTTCCCAGAGGATGTTGGTGGTGGGGGGAGTCAGCTACATGAGGTTACCAGGCAAGCACAATAAAACTTAAGTCTTTGCCGTCCCCATTAAGAGTTTCTAGAGATAAGGTCATCCCCCTTTCCTCCTGGTGCAGAGAGGGAGACACCCACACAGATGGAGACTTCCTTCACAAGTGCAATTGTCTCTCATCAAACGGCAAGCAAATTCCACTCCTCAGAGCCTCCTTCCCTTCTGCAGTTTTTAAAAGTAAGCAGCCTAAAATAATCCTCATCATTATCCTTTGGTACAATTGTTAAAAATACAGAGGATAGATGGAAGGGGTGGATTGTGCAGGAAACTGAACTTTACCAATCATTCCAGATGATTCTAATCAAAAATGGAGTTTGACAGCCATTGTTTTAGACCACACACTGTTACCATCCAAGGAGGAAGTCATCTGCCCACCGAAAGACATGCCAATAGCAGAGAGGCAAGGTGGTAGGAGAGAAAGGGTTTTATTACAGCTTGCTAACAAGGGGGAAGATGGCTGACTAATGTCCGAAAGAATCATCTTACAGAACAAAGACTATAGGCCAGTTATATAGGGGGCTGGTCTCTGGGTGGGACAGACATCTAGTCTACAGGGAGGACAGACATCTGGTCTTAGTTCCTGTTAATCTTTTGTTTTCCTGGATATGCATCAGAGACCAGAGCAATGACCTATACCCAGATCTTTCTGTTGTCATTGATGATGGCTATCAGCATAGACTCTCTGCCCAGGGGTCATCACATTCCTAAAGAACTCAAAAAAACAAAGTTATCAACTTATAGCAGCTGAGAGGGGCCATAAAACCTACAGAACATGTATGTCTCCTGGAGGGTGCATATCCAGCTGGGTTAATCAGAGGTCATTCAAAGTTACAATGTGGTTTCTTTTCTATACTATGGCTTCCTTTATGTCAACCTTGTTCTGAGCCAGTATCAACACTACCTTCTTTTGATATGTATAAATATTCCTCTTCTTTAAGTTAACATTCATATATACTATTCCATGTATCAACAGAGCTCAATGTAACAGCAAATAGTAATAATAGCTAACAGTTATCTGGTGCTTATTATTTGTCAGACACTGTTCTGAGTGTTTTATGTGCACTAAAACAATCCTAGATAGTATGTGCTATTGTTATCCTCTTAACATATAAGGAAACTGGGGCACAGAAATATTAAATTGCCCAAGCTCACATAGCTGGTAACTGGCAGAACTGGGATTCAAACCCAGGCCTTCTGACCACACAGCCCTGCTCTGCCAAACTACCAATCAATTGTCAATTGATTCATGTTTTCAACAAATATTTCTGGAGAAACTTTTATACACAAGGTGTTAGGAATAGAATAGTAAGCCCAACAAAATCTCTGCCTTTATGAAGATTTTTTTTCTCATCAGAGACATAGACTCTTATTTTTAGAATAGCCAGAATGTTTAAAAAGACCTTAGAATTTGTGACGAGAGGACATGGGATTCGAATACGACCATTCCATTTGCTTTCTGAGTGATCTTGGCAAATCTCTTTACCTCTTTAGCAATCTAACGAAATAATGTAAAGATATATCTAAATGTGTTATTTTTATTACTTTACATCATCATTGACTATAATGAAAGAAGTTTTTTGTGTATGTATGGCTTTAAAAACATAACTGAAAATGATTGATTTTCCCCATGGCAGCAGATACTAAAGGAATCGTGAAAGCTAGATTTGAGAAAGGCATTGGTGGCAATGTTAGTGGTGTTGGTCTTGGCGTTGGTGTTGGTAGTGGTGATGATTTTCATAATGGTGGTGATGGGGATGGTTGACATTGTGAAATTGATGGTAACGACTACCACTCATTAAGCACTTATTATGGCTCAGGCATTGTGCTAAGTGTTTTTTACGTTATTTTATTTAATCCATTCCACAGCCCTGTGGGGTAGTGCAATTATTGCCCATAATGTAAAGCTAGAAAATGTGAGTTTTAGAAAGCTTAAACAACTCAGTCAAGTCACATAGTTAAATAAGTAATGGAGCTTAGATTTGACCCAAAGTCTATCAATTATCTATTTTTGTGTAAGTAAGTACCCCAAATCTTGGTGGCTTAAAATAATTGTTATTCCTTATGATTCTATAGGTTGACTGGGCAGTTATTCTGTTCCACCTGAGATTGGCTAGAGTCACTTATGTGGCTGTATTCACTTAGGCGCTTAACTGGAAGTCTCAGTTCTCTATGTGGCCTGTCTGCATACATGGTGAGTTATCATCTTCCAGAGGCTCTCCACATGACCTTTCTTTCTAGCAGAATAACTTAGACTTTCACATAGCCTGCAGCTCAGTTCCAAGGAGTGTTCACCTCGTGTTCAAGTGTTCAAGTGCCTCACCTTATATCATGCTTCCTAAAGCCCCATTTTTCAAAATAAAATCAAATGGCCAAGCCCCGAGTCAACTAAGAAGGAACCAAACAAGGACAAGAATACCTGGAGGCGTGGTTCAGTCTCCCATACCAGATGTGGCTGACTCCAAGACCCACTGTGCTTTTAATTACTATAATATGTTCCCTCCCTGGAGATATTGAAAGTGAACACGGGAAGAAAACAGACTGTAGTATTGTTGAAAGGACACTATAGACAGACTTGACCTGGGCTTATTGCAACAACGGTGAGCAGATCTAAGTATTTAAGATGAAATTTATCAGAGAAAATTCAGTATTGGAGTGAACGGAAAGGTTCAAAATTCAAGAATTAAGAGCATTTGAAAGGATCTCTCTATAGTCTGATTACCAAACAAAATCAAGGTGTAGTTGGCAAAATTATGAATATTACGACATAGATTTCCTCTCTTTTACTAAGGGAGGATCCCATTTTCACAAGTACATATCTGCGTGCAGGTGAACAACAGGAGGGACGATAATAATATTGTGTCTATTTCGATTGCCAAATTGGGTCTCAGATGAATCCTCAAGGCTGGTTCCAAAAGCATGCAGAGAAGATCTCGATCTGAAAGATTCAGAAGGCAAAAGACTCCTGCTCTTACCAATGGCCCATCTACAACATAGAGAAACCTCTTAACATGAGCTTATGAATAACTTTGGATTTTGAAGAGGCTTGTATCCCGATAGGCCTGTCAGAATGAGTGAGTTAGAAAACAGACATCCCACTTATCCAGAACTTTGTCATTGTGGTCATCAATTTTCCCAGCGTATTGTACCACAACACCCTTACGCAGGGCCAAGGAGAATCTTGATTGTACAGCAAGACCATAATAACACAGAGTTTTGCCTCGCTGCTTTTCAGGCTATATTTTTTTTTTCAAGAGCTCTACAGAGAACATCTGTTTCTAGGACTATAAATTTGGTGCTTTTTACCAGCTCTAAATTTTCTCTATTGCTTAAGAGTGGTAGAGATCAACAGCTTCCTCCCATCATTTAGGGACTAACAATGTAGAAAATTGAGTGAACTCAGTATGATCACCACTCAAGGGCTCTCCCTGTGAACCAAAATCTTTAAATTTTGAAATAACTTCCAAATAAGAAGGCAGAAAGGAACAAAAAGGTGTGTGAGAAAACATGTTTTGCTTCTTTCGGCAGAGAATGGAAGTGGAGTAGCATTCCCCTCTGTCATGAGTGGAAGCAGAATTCATTTCCCATGTTCTTCCGGGGAGTTCTATTTTACTAGTCAATAAAAACTGAATCCATATTGCTACAGATGGAAGAGAGCTAATTTCCTAATATATCAAATAGGGATTTCTAAGTTGTCCCAACAAAATAATTGGGTGCATGTACAAACGAGGATTCACATGGGCAGAATTCAAATTTTGTGTATGCAAAACAGATAATTGTGCAATCAAATAGGTATCTTTGATTAAAATCATTGTATATGCAAATTCATCACTTGCTGAAGCAGTCGTCTTTTGGCACATGCATACATAATTTGCGGTTTCTAATTTAAGGTGGTTTCATGGCAGAAATAGTCTTACCTATTGGATCTTAGGTTTTGCATATTAGCCAAATACCATTTTTTCATTTTTTTATTTTCAGTGATCATATTACTATTGTTTTAAAGATGAAATTTCTCCTTGTAACAGTAACATTTTTAACATTTCTGAAAATTAGATGGATTTTAAAAGCAGTTAGTACATTAGTCTCTCATTTATCCTTAAAGTAACTCTTAATGGGCATATTACAATAAAGAACGTCTTATAATGAAGTTATTAGGTTAAATGCCATCTTTCAATCTTATTATAAATTTCATTTTGTTATCAAAAACAATAACAACACACACTTACATTTATTTATTATGTGTCGAGCTCCTGCTCTTCACAACCAGCCTGTGAGGCAGATTTACCGTATTTCATAGATAGGGAAACTGTGGCATAAGTCATGTGACTCCCTCAGGTTCACACAGCAACCACATGGCGAAGCTAGGAAATTCAGAGCTTGGTTAGATGGGCTGCTGTCCTCCTTAGAATCAGCACTAACTGCTTCAGTCGCTCCGTTAAGGCAGCTGTGACAGAGCTATAATGAGACCTACTTGGGTAGGAATGACCTCCTCTTTCTTTTCCCTCTTTTATCTTTCTTAAGGAAAAAATATATGAAAAATAAAAACTCAGAACTTTTCCCTTTTGCTTTTCTCTCACTCTCTTGCTTATCTTTTATCTGTTTTCCGAAGACTCAGACAGTAGCAAACTGGTTAGAGCCTCGAGAACCTGGAGGATGGACTCTATGATTGACTGGCAGCGGGCTAGTTTTCAGGGAGCTCAGGAATTTGTTTTCTTATACCTCTTGATAACCATGTTAAAAGCAAAAAGCTAAGGACCACTGTATTCCATTTTCATATGGTCTTTGTTCAAAACCCTCCAATGGCCCTTTGATCATACTCAGAATGAAAGCCCAAGTCCTTACGATGGCCTTGAAGGTTGTCTGTGATCTAGCCTCCTCTCTGACCTCATTTTCTACCTTCTTCCCCGTCCGTCATTTGTTCAAGCCAATCCTACTTCCCCACTCTCCCTGGAATCTGCTAAGCAATCTCATGCCTGAGGTCTTTTGCTTTTGCTCTCTCTACCTGGAATGCTATTCCAGTATAACAGCCTGTGGCTTCCCCATGTGACCATCAAGTCTCTGCTTAAATGTCATCTTATCACAGTGCTCTTTCTCTCATCTCTGCCTCTTCTTATCCCACTTAATCTATTTTCTTTTGCCTCCAGAGCACTTACCTGCCATAACTATTACAAATTTGTTTATTTGTCCAACTTTTCCTGCTATAATCTATAGAAGTTATAAGGAGGCAGTGACTTTGAATGGAATGTTCCCTTCTGTATCCCCAACCCCTGGCACAGAATAAATGCTTGGTGACTAATTGTTATAGGAATGCATGAACAATCAAATGAAGGAAACAAAGAAATAAATGAATATTCTAGGTTTCTTGTCCAAGGATTCCCTACTTAGCTGTTGTTAGAATGATTGCATTTTAGGTACATTACAAAATGATTTTCTTTACAGTATTGATACAGATAAAGGTATATTAAAGCGTTTGTCGCTGGTTACTAAATGTCATGTTACATAGAACTGAAAGTTACTACAATTAAAGATAAATTATTGGAAAATATGATGAGTTTTATTATTTTAGGGAACACAATAAAAGCAATAGCTACCCATTATACTGCTTACTATGTATCATCTTTATTTTACCATATTTACATATATTATACAATTTAATCCTCACAACAGCATTATAATAGAAGTATTATTATATCCATTTCATAAATGAGAAAACTGAGGCACAGCAAGCTTAAGTTATTTGCCCAAAGTCACAGAAAATCCTGTAGACTCACATTACAAACTTAAAAAATATATATTTTTTCATACTGTTATTTATTGTTCAATACTAACTCTCCCTAATGATCCAGATTAAGGTTCCCACTTTGAAATATTTTTTTCCACAAGAGTGGCAATCTTATTGCATCCCTTTATACTCATTATCTCAGAAAGCTTGCTTTTAATTTATTCTTTCTTGAGTGTTTCAGAAATTATCTTGGAGAAATTAACAAATGCATTAGTGTACACTTGCTGCACACTTTCCTGCACTAATACCTATAATTACAGGAATAAAATGTTTTCATTTTCTTTCCCTGGCAGCTTTAGCCAGGCATATTTAAGACTTTCCTGTTAAAACGCATTTTTTGAATCATGTTTCTTCGTAAATCCGTAAATGAGAATAAGCCTGTGATTGAAAACTAGTTTTGCAATGGAGCCTTGAAATCATTTACTATTGCCTTTCTTTAATATCTGATTGATGCTTAAAACTAAGGTAACTATATGACCTAGTTTACTTGGAGAGTCTCATTCATGTCTGTTTCCCATCGTAATTATTAATAAACATAGATAGATTATTAATAATAGCACTATAAACATTGCTTTCAAAAGTGTCTCAAAAGTGTTCAGCATGGACAATACATTTTATAATAACCTATTTAAAGCACATATGCGATATTTACAGAAAGTCTTTACCCTCGATGTAAAAGGAAAGATTTAATGTCTTTAATAATTTTATTTTAATTTCAAAAGGAATCGGTTAATCAAAATCTGGAGAGGGGAAAAATGCATGCTCACCAAAATGAGACACACTAGGCCTAAACTCTTCATCTCCTTGCTTAACAGAAATTCTCTCAACAGATCTGATAAACCAACTCGAATTATTAAAAGAATTAATTTTTGCTAGAAAAGGTAAAACATTTACTTTATTACTCTAGATCTTTGCTAAATTTCACATAAACACGTATTGAAAGAATTAGAGAAGCAGTAGCTGAAATATTGTGTTCCATTTACTGTTCCACCAAATTCGTTCAAATGTAAACCTGGTCCTTGTCCATGCTGGCTAGCACAAAGAAAAGAAGAAGCTCCCAGTCTTCCTCAGCACCTGCGCTCACACGCAGTCCTCAGTGCCTCCTGGCATTGGACAAGCACACAGCCACAGCATCTTCTGCTATTGCTCAGTTTAGTTCTGTTGAGACACACATTCCTGGAGGACCAGCCTGTAGATTTTAAAACTACTCACCACCATCCTCTGTGAAGGCTCCAATAAGGCTATTGCAACTACCATTCATTTTCCCCACACTTGCCCTCACTCCTCAGTCTGTTTTAATTGCTGGAGTCTTTTCTACTAAAGTATCCTGCTAGGTATGCCATCTCAGAAGATTCAGAGACCTTACTTCAGTGGCACACCTCTGGTTCAATGCGAGGCAGATTGGCAGGTAAACAGCACTGGGTGATGAATCCCATGTGGTGCCTGCCAGAGACTCATAGACTTCAGACCAGTCACTTAGACAGAATTAAACAAATCTAGAAGGTGCCTGGCAGTGCAAATAGACACGGGAAGTTATCTTTGTAGCTGAGCCTACAAACTAGGGCCCGTGTAAGTCTTTTCCATCTAAGTTTAGGGCAGACAAGTACTTGCCTCTTTTTTAACCTGAAAGTCTAAATTTTTTCCTGAGATAAGTCTTTTCTTATAACAGGAAGAAGGCTATATTGGGCTTATGAAATCTTTCAAGACAGCTCTCTTAAAAACTAATGGATATATATGCAAATGAGGCCCCCAGTGGGTGGTCATAATTGTTTTATGAGACAGCATATTTTAAAAGACATGGGGGGCTGGCCCGGTGGTTGGGTTCCAGCACTCCTCTTCAGCAGCCCAGGGTTCGCCAGTTCAGATCCTGGGCACGGACCCACACACCGCTCATCAGGTCATGCTGTGGTGGTATCCCACATAGAAGAGCTAGAACAACCTCCAACTAGGACATACAACAATGTACTGGGACTTTGGGGAGAAAAAAACAAGGAAGATTGGCAACAAATGTTAACTCAGGGCCAATCTTGCTCAAAAAAAAAATACATGGTACTGAAATCATAGGTTCGAGTTGCACCTCTGTTACTTACTTTCTGTTTATCTCTAGATAATTCACTTTAATTACTGGGTGTTGTCTCCAAATGCAAATGGAAATCAAAAGTGACATTCACTCCAAAGTTGTGTAGATTAAATGAGTTAATGTAAATAAAATGCGTATAAACGTATCTGGCTTAAGGACTGGTCCCTCACCCAGCATACTGGGAATAATCACTCTCCTTGGCCATATTCACTTTCACTAAATTTTGTCAGGTCTAGGCATGCACACCCACACACGTGCACACACACATAGAGCCATGCTACAGAGTAGCTAGAAGCTCTGTGGGATGAAATACGTGTACACTGAAAGAACCGGTAACCTTGTTTCACACACTTTCCTGAACAATACGTGTGGAGGGATTGGTTTGCTGTGATTACTGACCCAGGGTAGGCTTAAAGCAGAGGCAGGATCTGCAAAGCATTTTGAGCTCCTTGTGTAAGACTGTCTAGAACTTCACTCTCCTCTCATTTATCTTACTCTCTGGGACTATGTCTGAAGGCTGTTGATCAAAAGGAGAAAAAAAATCTATATCCTGGGGGGAAAATTGTGCACAATAAATATTTAACTGAAACCTCTGGCTGTCTTCACAGTGCTTGTGAGTACAAGTGAAAACGCCAAACAATTTTAAAGACTTTCGGACATGGGGATGCTTGTTACATGAAGACAGAACATACGGATTCATTATTCTTTTTTATGTCGATATTATGTCTGCATTATGGCATTCTGTTGGAAGACCTGTGTTTGTTCAACCTGTGAAATAACTTGCGCCAGGAAATAAAATTCCTGTCACCCAGATAGCATGGAGAGAAAAAAATGTAAATACTTCAAAGTTTGAAATACTGCGTATAGAAAAATGATGTATTGAATGCATGTATGTTCAATAAATTGTAACGGATACTATGAGCAGCTTTGAAAACTATTTGAGTGTCTCAGGATGTGGAATTGTTTCAGAGGGACTTTATTTTTTAAGGTCACATCCAATGTGGAACCTTTTTTCAACAGCCATCAAATAGAAACACCACTGGACATCTGAAAGAAAATAATGAAGCATGAAAGAATTAGTGATGTGAAAATTCATTATACTGGAAAGTCCCAATAGCAGTATTTAGGGATCAAGGAGTTCATTTTATTGTACAGTTTGGCAAACAACCCACACCTACAATTTACAAGAAATAGTAACAACCAGGGTGAAAAAGCAATCAATTTTAAAATGTCAAGGAATCTACTTACTTAATTTCTAGGAGTTAGCTTAATTAGAAATGTTGTTACAAGTGCCAAGACCCTGGAAGAAACATATTTTACAAGTTAAATGGAAATGTGGTGGATTCCTACTGCAAGAAGTCAAAGACTTGGCTTCAACATACCAGGTGATCAGTGTTAGAGTCATACACAGATTATGTTTCTACATTGACTAAGCCCTTTGGATGGAGCTGTTTGACCCACAGAAATCCTGGTCTTTTGCTCAAATGTCATTTTCCAACATAAAACTTTTCATACTCAAAATAAATGGGACACAAAATTGTACAATAAGCAGCACGGGAAATTGAAAATCCGGATCAACCATGTTGAATAGCACAGCCTCAATTTTCTGGCCAAAGTCTTCCCGTAGCTTAAGCTTTAGAAGAAAAAAGTTTTCCATATTGAGTTCTTCCTAGTATTCAGGCCTGAAATTTGGTCTGCTTGTCCACTTTTTGGAATTTTCTCAGTATCTATTGTAATGAGGTTTCTGAGCTCATTACTGAATACTGAAGAATGTGTATTCTGCACATTATGTTCTGTGTATAATATGATGTTTCATTGGGGCCTGGCTTTCTTTTTTCCTCCCCAAGCCTGTGAGTAAAATGTTATACTGCTTCATAATGAGAGACCGAAGTGGTTCTCTTTTAGTCTTACAGGCCTATTAAAGGCTTTTGAACATGACTCTATTAATTTTTCTTCCTTTTAACACTAAATTCATTTTCAAGACATAGACTGTTCCATTTCATATCTTAAAGCTCTTTAGTGTTTAGGAAAAGTCTCTTTATTAAATTCCAATTTTGGTAGAATATCAGTAATTAAATACTTACTGTCAAATTTCTTTTAGGTTGAGTTAATGGGTTTGGGCTCATAGGTGAACCTTACTTCATAGTTCTAAACATTATTTAATACAATCAATACATTTCATGGAGTAATTGCATGCATATCACAATTTAAAAGATAATTTGATTAATGGAGGAAGGTTTGAATTTTTATAGTCACAGATGAAGTTGTCTATATCTTAAGTCAGATTTTATAGCAGAAGGAAACTGAGGCAGCTCAAAGGTTAGTGAATGCCCCTGCAAGAGCGGTTATCCAGCCATTTGATTTCTGGGAAGAGAACAATTTTACATATCTTATACATATAGATAAAAGTAGAAAAACAATTTTGAATGTAGACTTTTTTTCAAGACTATGCACTGAATTGAGATTATTCAAAGGTTTTCAGTAATGAAATATGTAATATAATCAAGAGGAATTACAGTATGATAAAATGTTAAGATCTAATAATGATAAGATCTTCTTTGAATAATTTCTCCTTCCTTGTGCATTACAGTATGAAAATGATTTAATACCACTTCCTTTACAAGAGAATCTCTTCTCAATCTTCACAGGCAGCATTTTATTTTTATTGTGGTAAAATATACATAACATGAAATTTGCCATTTTAACCATTTTGAATTATGCACTTCAGTGGCATTAAGTACATTCACATTGTTGTGCAACCATAGTCACTGTGCATATCCAGAACATTTGCATGATCCCAAACTGAATTCCATGAACGTTAAACAGTGGCTCCCCATTATCCCCTCCCCCAACCCCTACTAGGCAACATTCTGTCTTCTGTCTCCATGAATTTGACTATTCTAGGTATCTCATGTAAGGGGAATCATAGAATATGTGTCCCTTGGTGTCTGACTTATTCCACCTTCCATAACGTCTGGAATATTCCTCTATATTGTAATGTGTATCAGAATTTCATTCCTTTTTAAGGCCAAATAATATTTCACATTCACATTTTGTTTATCCATTCATCCATTGATGGACATTTGGGTTCTTTCCACCTCTTGACTATTGTGAATATTGCTGCTACAAGTATTGATGCACCATACATTTTAATTTTATTATGTATGAAGGATATAACGGACTTTTGATATTGAACAAAATGCTTATTTAAGTTTTATTTGAAACACATACACACACAAAATACAGAGTTGAGTTTATTCATAGGCCTATATTTAACTTGTGCTATTATCTTTTTAAATAATAATTGAGAGCATGACTAAATATTTCTGTATATGATACTTTTGCTCATGATATCCATTTCTTCAATAGCATTTTTTCTATCAAGACATTAAATTTTCTTTGATGTCTCCTCTATCATTGTTTTTTTTTTGATAGCCAGTCATCATATCCATAACACTTCTTTTTTTCTTGGTTAGTCTTAAGACAATGAGAGCATTTAGAAAGCTTGGAAGATGAGAATGATGATGCTCAGGACCATACCAAATATTATACGAAAATTTCTGCAGGTGGGTCTCTCCCAAGCTTGAGTATTGTTTTTCTTTTTGTACAGATTACTTTAAAAGAGCTTAGGTAAATTTGGCCATACTATCAATAGTCAATGACTGTCCTCTAGTTTCTGTGCTTTGACGTTCTTATTCCGGGAGGAATAAATCTAAACTCTCTCTTGTATTAAAGCCTTCTAAGATTTGATCTAAATTAAACAGTTCATCATTATTTCCTTTCACTTATCTTATTACCCTCATTTAGTCAGCATTCTCTGGAGAAGGATAACCAATAGGAAATATATATATGTGTGTGCATATGGACATTTATTCTAGGGGCCGGCTCCGTGGCCGAGTGGTTAAGTTGGCGCGCTCTGCTGTGGCGGCCCAGGGTTCGGATCCTGGGCGCGAACAAGGCACTGCTCCTTAGGCCACGTTGAGGCAGCGTCCCACATCCCACAACTAGAAGGATGTGCAACTAAGATATACAACTGTGTACAGGGGGGATTTGAGGAGATAAAGCAGAAAAAAAAAAAAAAAGATTGGGAACAGTCGTTAGCCCAGGTGTCAATCTTTGGAAAAAAAAAAAGAAATTTATTCTAGAATTGTCTCACATGGTTATGGAGATCTAGAGGTCCTCTCATCTGCCATCTGTAAGCTGGAAAACCAAGAAAGCCTGTAATATAATTCATTCCAAGTCTGAAGGCCTGAGAACCAGAGAGCTTGGTGGTGTAAGTAATGGAGTCTGAAGACCCGTGAACCAGGAGCTCCAATGTCCAAGGTCAGAAGATGGACATCCCAGCTAAAGAAGAAAGAAAGAAAATTTGCCCTTCTGCTGCCTTTTTGTTCTCTTTGAGCCCTCAATGTTTTGGAAGATGCCTGCCCACATTGACGAGGGCAGGTCCTCTTTACTCAGTCTACTGATTCAAACGCTTTCGGGAATGTTCTTACAGACACACCCAGAAATAATGTTTTGCCCACTTTCTGAGCATCCCTTAGCCCAGTCAAGTTGACACATAAAATTAACCACCACATTCTCATTCAACTTTGTTCCTATTAAACTAAATTACCTTCTGGAACACACTTCTAATCTATGTCATGTGGTCAAATCTATTTTTCTTTCCTCAAATGTTGCCTCTTTGAATTCTCTGAGACGTAAGTATTTATTTCCTTCCTCTGAAAATCTATAGCAATTTAAATATACTTCCCTTTTGGCTTTAATATTCCTGTTTCAAATTTGTTTACAGAAGCAACATAGAACCATATTTATTGTTTAAGCTGAAGCAGTTCAGGTCCTGAGCCCATATTTTTATCACTGTAGTACACAACCTTTCTAGGAACTATCAATTCAAGAAATAGAAGTTGATGGCTAAGGGACAAAAGTGGTCAAATTGAGGGAAGGATGGTGGTGGTGACAACTAAAGAGAGTCAACATTAAGTGTTGGCAAAGATGTAGGGGAAAACATGTCTTCATATCATGTGGCAGGGCTGTAAACTGATGTTACTTTTGGTGGTAGCGGTGGGCAATTTTCAAAGATTTAACAAAATGGATAGCGTGCCTTTCTCTTTAGCTAAGAAATTCCACTTACAGATCAATCCATTGCAGCACTGTGTGTAATATTCTGAACGTATGAGCATTTTTTCTAGCTTACATTGATTATACTTATTTATAAATATGGTGTTATTACCTTGAGCTTAAGCTAGTCTGCTAGTTTGATTTCCAGTAAGCCCACACACACAATGGAACATGTAAGAATAATCTTTTGGGCTTTTTCAAAGTACCATATTCATTGTTGCAACCTACCCTCCCTCCAACTCTATATTCCTCACTAGGAATGTGAGTCTTAAGCTCTCGCGGTGAGAAACACTGCTGCAGTAAGCGGCTCAAGTTAACCAAAATATGGGACATCATTCAGTGGGTTGTAGTAGGTGAAAGGATGAGGATCAACAAGAAGTGAAAGGACTAACATTTATTCTCTTCTGCAACTTTTCTGTGCCAGATTTGTGCTGGTACATTCCATGCATTAGCTCATTTAAACTTCACAAGATCCCACGAAGTTCAAACTGTATCTTCTACTGTAAAATTGAGGAAGCTATGGCTCAGTAATGTTAAGCAAATTCATGCGGGTCACACAGTCAGCGAATGGGAGAGGGAAGATATAAATGCAACTTTAACTTTTCACTGCAAGGACCTTGATCAGTTTTTGAAATGTTAAAGTCACATTTGGCAGAGAGTTTTGCAAATCAAATGCACAAAGTGAAACAGGATCCATATTGAGTAGGTTTCAGGTCCTTAGTGAAGATCACTAACATGTGTTCCCTGGTTTAATCATGCCAGCTTGAGCTCTCCTATGTCAACCTAGATGACCCTCTAGTTGTTGCTCAGATGGTCTACTGGGCGTTCAAGCATGATAGTAGTTCTCTCTTATGACAGAGGTTAGAGAGAGAAGAAAACGTACCCCAGACTATCCTACTCTAGGAAAAGAATATATAAGAAGACTGTGAAATGGTACAAGTGTCACCTTTTCTTATTACTGCAATTTGGTGTTTCTCAGATTCCTTTGCAAATTAGAGTAGCATGTGATATATGAGCCCATGATCTCCTCTCTCCACCCGAGAAATCGGAGCTATTCTTTTGTCTGAAATTGTCTCTGGCAGTTTTGGTGGGACCAGCTCACATGTCTTTACCAAGGAAAGTCTATGGATTTAACTTCTCTCTATCAGCTATGTCTTCCTAATGCCACAGTTTCAGTCATAGTTACTCATTCAAAAATATTAAATTTTAGACTTTCATTGAATGATACAGAATCCTGTACCATGTAACACAAAATAGAAAATTTTCTAAAATTGCTATCAAAATAGCATATTTCATTGGTAACATTTAAAAGTGAGAGATAATTTATTGAACTAGAGATGATATAATTTTAGGCTAAAATGTCGATGAGCTTAAATATGACTATCTTCCTCTCTTGTCGTTTAGGAATATTTTAAATTTTTCAAAACACCTTTGTATCTTCTTCCTTTTATTTACTGGAAGATATTAAAATCTAGTGTTCTTGAAATTATATTTTTGCCTGTACTCAAACTTGTTTTCCTTCTAGTTAACTTTTCCCTCACTATAATTTATACAAACTCTTTCTAGTTTTCCATTGTGAAAACTTCAAAAACGTTTTATCAGAATATAAAGTTTTACATAAGATACATAAATAAAAACAGTACTACAGTAATATTGGTTATATCAACTTTTTATTCATAAGCCAAAGAATCATTTTCTGTGGCATAAAGTCTTTCATTTTTTCAGAAAGATGTTTTCTTAAAATTTATTGTTCAATGTACTATCCTGAGCTTTATTTTATTTGGTAAAATTTTGCAAGTGATATTGTTTATTGATCATGTTGCTAGGGGGTCTGGGAAAGAATTGTAGACATTTTATTAAATATACTTTTGAACAAATTTTGGATATAATCTTTATTAAAAATTATCACGACTATTTTTTCTCATTATACAGTAATGAGAAGTTACTCAGTAATACATAGTCGAGAGATAAATTCAAGAAATACATAAAAGTAATAAAAAAAGAAATATCCTTCTACCCACAGATCTCTTGAACTTTATGTTACCCTTTGTATCTTTAGCTCTATACATTTTTATTACATGTCTGTTTTCTAAAAAAAAGAGTTTATTTTGTTCTTTTTGTAACCTATTTTTTTACTCAGAAGAAATATTTCCATGCTCGTAATGATTCATTGTTTTAAATTGTGTATTTTTATTTCTTAAAATCATTACCATATAAGAAATGTAGCGGTATGATCATCGATGAAATCTTTCAAATTCATGGATTTTCTTCATTGTTGTGTTCATGGCTCATTTTACAAAAATTTCCGGCGGATTAAAACAGAACCAGGCTATTTGTTTCAATTCAGGAGTTAGCGCTTTCTTCTACTCTGTACAGCATAAGTTCTTAAATGGTGAATTCCAGTAATTTTGCTTGGCACTATAAATTAAGCTTTCTCTTGCTTTTGCTTTCTCTTCAATAAAGTCTATCTCTAGGAAATGAAAATCATTTGCTATCTACAGGTGACATGCTCTCAATGATTCAAGAATAGATAGATCAGTGTTGTTTATTTAGAAGACTTTCAAAATCAATGTTTTTCAAAGAGAAAATAAAACATCTCATAAATCCTCACCAAAAAGAACCCTTGTTTTAAAAAATCCCAATCCTTGAGATTTAAGCCTTATAGTCAATTGTACAACCAATGAAATCTAAATTACTTTTTAAAGTTTTCTTTGATAATAAAATTGTTCAGTTGCTAATTATTTTCCAGTAATTCATTCCATAAATAATTTGGTGGTTAGTGTGTAGATAAGGTATCCATTTTAATTCTCATGCAATAGGCTTAGTCCCAGGAATTAGTAAATCCTCAGGATATTGGTAAGAGAATATTATTTTAAAGACTTATAAGATTATATTTTAATATCTTCACAGATCAATGCTATATTTATATCAAAAGAATTATTTCATTACTGCAACTCTGTTCAATTACCATAATTCTAATGAATGGATATGTTTAGTTATATTCATTACCTTACAAATACTGTATTATATGTCTCTAGAGTTTAGACTTTCTAAGGGGTATAGATTTGGGAATGAGGCCTCTGGTTGTTCAGATACCTGTTTGAGAGACCCACGGAGGTACTGGGTTAAACCATAGATCAACATCACACAGAAAGGAGGTCAAACCTTTGGATCGTCCTTTCCCAGCCTATCTGTTTAAGCCCATTTAATAGTCTATAATCTTTGTTTTGAGAAAACATAGACATCTACGAAGAGCTCTTGATTATAATGTCTTTTAACCCAGTGTGAACAGCTGTCCATTTCATTATGTTGGCCATACTACACTTTAATGAATGGAATTTTACAGAATTGCCTCAGCTAAAGATAGAAAGCAGGCTGACATCCTCAGCAGGAAAGGATAATTAGGGAAGTCATGAATTAGATAACTATTTTCATTTTCATAATATTATGAAGACATTATTTCTTTGATTGTACAAAAAAATCTGCAGTCTTTGTTAAGGCTAATACCACCTGCATGTGAATGATGATGTATTTGAATTTACACTTTTAAAATGTCGTGTTTTGAATCACACTGCTGGACATGAGGCTCAGTCAATATCTCCAGTCATATAATAGAGACACATGATTTTAACTTGAGTGGCAACTGCCCTATCCACTAGAACTATAAATAAAACTGTGATTCAGTAGTTTTCTTATTTGTCCTCTCTGCTGAGGGTATAAGCTCTGCCTGAGCTCTAGCATACAGTGTTGTCCATCTCTGTATATGACAATGGCATCCTTAAAGTTTTTCAGGCAAGATAGAAGTCATCTTGGACTCCTCTGTCTTTCTCGCACACACTCATATCTAATCCATCAGTGAATCTTGTGAGTTATACAATCAAAATATACCTAGCACTTAACCTCTTCGTACTTCCTTCACTGCCACCACTCAGGTCTAAGCCACCATGAGGTCTTTTCTGGATTACTGACAGCATCTCCTCCCTCACCTTTCTGCTTCTGCCTTTGAACCATCTACACTTGATGCTGCTCACAGCACAGACTGAACCTTTGAAAATGAAGACAAGTCATATCACTCCTCATCTCGAAACCCTCTGCTTCACATCTCACGGAGGACAAACCCATGTTCTTATGGCAGCATATGGGGCCCTATATAGGTAGAACCTTTGCTCCCTCACTCTTCCTTCCTCACACTCTACCTCCCTTCCTCCCCTCTCACCTCATGACTTGTTCCCTCTGCTCTAACCATACTCCTCACTATGCCTCTGCCACTCCAGATGGTCTCCCAAATGGAGCTTTTCCTCTTCCTTCTGCCTAGAATGCTCTCCCCTTATATACCTACATGGCAGACTCCCTCATCTCTTTCAGAGATTTCCTCAACATCACCATCTAGTGTGATCTTCTCAACCATCTTCTTTAAAATTGTAACTTCCCACAACCCAAAATTCATTCCCCTCTCCAATACTTATCAATATCTGACATACTTTCTCTGGCATTTTTGTGTGTATCTGACTCCCTCCATTATAATGCAAGCAATTTTAAGGAAAAAAATTTTTATAGGTTTTGTTTGCTGCTGTAGCCTGGTGCATAAAACAGTGCCTGGTATGTGAATTGTGAATGGACTGCACTTCTGCACAGACTTTATGTATGTCTAGAAGTATATTAGGCAGCTGATTCCACAACAGAGAAAAATTAGCAGCTTATTAGTTTAGAATCTAGATTTCTATTCTCAAAGCTAATTGCACATCAATTTCAGAGAGGCCATAGGCCT
Source organism: Equus caballus (assembly GCF_041296265.1). Lineage (NCBI taxonomy): Eukaryota > Metazoa > Chordata > Mammalia > Perissodactyla > Equidae > Equus > Equus caballus. Next base: position 43,215,406 of record NC_091706.1, on the reverse strand, counting down.
TGATCTGAAGTTCAGCACATGAAAATGTTGTAAAACCATATTGATGGTGTGAATTAAGACATAAAATAAAATAAGCTGTCAACGAACACTTACCACAAAAGGCCGTATGCTAGACAGTCTGGGGATTTAAGGAACTGCAGAGGATGGTTTCTTTTTATCATTTAACTAACAGGACAGAAAAGACTACCTAAAACAGTAATGCATAATAAATAATTAAATATTGACAATAGACAATAAACATGTTCATTCATTAGAATTATGGTAATTAAACAGTTGCAATAAGAAAATAATTCTTTTGATATAAATAAATATAGCATTGATCTGTGAAGATATTAAAATATAGCCTTATAAATCTTTAAAATAATATTCTGTTAGCAATATCCTGATATTCATTCTCACTGGACTTTTGTTCCCTCGGCTATCAAATGTATTTGATGGAAAAAAATCACTAGTTTTTAACATTTTATTTGTTGAGATTTTAAAGAATCTTTTAAAAGTTCCCTTAGAGGATCTAGGGTGGTCACCTATAGGGAAAGCTCTCTTATGGAATCTAGAGCGGTAACCTATAGGAAAGGCTGCCAAGTGTCTGAACTTCAGGCCCCGGACCTTGGCTATGTGCCAACATCATCCTATGTGGGAGGAAAAACTATTCCTCCACACTCTAGGTTCTTCTCGCTGGCCTGAGAATTAAATTGATATGAGACAGATTAACAGCAGAAAATCAAACGAATTCATTAACATGTATACATGGAAGAAACTCAAGAAAACTAAGCAACTCACCAAAATGGGCAAAGCCATCACCTTAAATACTATCTTCAGCTTTAGCAGGATGTTGTGGGTGGTGGTTCTAGAATTCAAAGAGGAGCAAGGCAGCGCATATCGAGATGGAAAAGCAAATGTTTAGTTAACAAATGTTTGCCATACCTTACAAATAGTTTAGTTGTCTATGGTGATGTTCCTTCCTGAAACAGACCTTCTATCTTAAATTCTTTTAGGCAGTTAGAGGGAAGATCAAATTTTCGTCTGGAGTCTTTTGATCTTAAAAATAATCAAGCCAAAGAGATACTTTTTAGGGTAGCAAATTCTGATCCTCCCCAACCCCTTTCAACAAGAAAATCTCTGCATGTATGAGTTTACCTATTGTACTGACACTTAAGATTTTGTTTGAGCAAAGAGAGCTAAGCCCCACCCACCAAAAAATAAGTTGAAACTACACCAATGCTCTAGCAATCTATGATTGGTTTAGTACTTCTTTCCTAACCCTTAAAAATGAAAATCTATACTCATAGGCAAGACTAAATTACCTCTGAAGTATAATAGGAACTTTTGAGAGGCCATTGTTTCAGGTCCCCGAGTTTGTGATTCTGTTCTTCAAGTACAAGGGGTACAAGGCCAGCTCTTATATGAAGATTTCTAAGTCCAGGTCCATTACAGTTGTCGACAAGGTACAATACGTTTATGATTCTTAAAGGTATTTATGATGCTTTTTGATGGGCTGACCAGTAATTGTTGTTGTGGTCTTGTGATTCCCCATTTTGGATGACAGAAACAAGAAAGAAACAAAAAAAAAAATATGTTTTATATCCACTTCTAATGTGGCAACAGGCACATTAACAACAACAACAAAAAGAATATTTTACGGCTGATTACTCTTCCCTGGAGCCCAGAAGTACCCAAGAAAAGGGTAGTAAACTGGGAGCTTGAATACCACGTAGTAAACTAGAGCTGCCTCTTTTTAATTTGAAAACTTCTTAAATTCTGACTAAAAAGGTTTACCAAGAATATACTTTCTACAACTTCCCACTTTGTACATCCGATGAGAAAGATTTCCTTAAACTTACTTTATCTACCTAGTATTTTCCTTCAAACATGAGTTCTTCATAGAAATTTATAGCTGGCTTATACTATTCTTTTGAAAAACCAATAAGTTAAGTCTTATAATTAATAACACATTTGTTATCCCATCAAGGAGGTCCTAATTTATAGATTTCAAAAGTATCATAGATTTTAAAAATAAGGAATGGAGATGCTGTTGACAAGCTGTGAGCACATATTGACCCATTGGGAGCCAGCCAAAAATTGTTTCTGGGGGCTAGTGAATTTTGAGAACAGGGAATATGCCCTTTTGTATCCATCTGGGACAGATACATCTTTTAGAAATGAAGTTATACAAGATATGTTAGTTGATGTTTCTCTGACAATGCTGACAGTGAAGTACCACAAGGGACCCCATTCCTGCTTTCACGCATCGTCTTTGAACTGTAACATCGTTGAACTGTAGCTATCACACTGTGTTGTTTGTAGTTGGCTGAAGCTTTTAAAAATAGTCTTTGCCCTTTTTAAAGCATAAGGGAAAAGCATAAGTATTTTTCTTTTTTTCTAGGATCTAATATATACTTATTTGTGTTTTATGCACCTATGTATTTATTTATGCTAAAGAAAGAATCTAGTACAATTTTTCTAAAATGCATGACTAAGGAAGTTTTGAGGGAAAACTATGGAGATGCTATATAAATATTTAATATGTCTTGACTTCCCTATCATATATTTGCCTTCACTTCATCTATCTGTGGTAAAAGGGAAAGAGTGTTCCAAGTGACTTAACAACAGATGTTTAATTCCACTCAATCTTTAAATTAAAAAAAAAACAATATTTGAGCATGCACGTGTTCTCAGCTAAACTCTTTGTTTTGGACTCAAGAATGACTGTTATCTTTTCCAAAAGGAGCTAATGGATTATGGTAAATGTGTAAGTATCCAACATATAAGAAAATTCAAGAGAGAACGGGATCTTGATTGTTGGGCACTCCTGGATGGTCATTTTATAAGAATGTTTTGCACATGGTAGGCATTCAATAAATAGTTGTGTAACATACAGTTGATAAATACTAGTTATTATACAAACAAAATGCCAAGGGGGAAATTGAACCTTCCAGGTAGATATGAAAAAATTTGTCACTTAAGCTCAGCCTTAAAAACTCAACACTAGGATTGAATTTAGCACTGAAGAAATACGGTGTGTTTTAAAGAACAATGTAAAAAAAAGTAATCAGGTATGAAATTGAGGAATGCCAGCAAAGGAGAAAATATAGGGCTTATAGAAGAATATACTCTAGGAGAAAATTACAAGTGGCTTAAAATATAATAAGGAATCACTGAATATTTATCAGTAGCAGTATGACATGATCAAATGGATAGTTTTGAAAGATATCTCTGGTGATAATGTGGAGGATAAATTGAAAGGAGGGAGAAGGCATTTTCAACTGTAAGGATTGTATGAAGAAAAGGAAGCTCTAAGCATTTAACGTCCCACCAAAATTTAGTTGTAAGCATTTGACCCACAGTGTGGCCCTCAACTGATCTGTCTTTCTGACGAAAAAGAATAAAATGCATTTAAGCATGCTGTGATTGGCTGTATTTTTTCCTGAAAATGATCCATTTATGTAAAACAAGTTGAGAACCGAAGTACTAAACATGATATTTGGTCATGTGTCAGATATCCTAACCAGCCCATCCCTATTTTGCACTGCTATTCTCTCTGTTTACTTCATTTTACTAGAATTTAAGGTAAATTCTAACAATGATGTATGCATCTTGCTTTAGTGCTTTGCCTCATTCTGTATTTCTCTGTAAGTGAAAGATATTAATAAATAATAGCTTATCAAATCTACTCCATCACGTAACACAATGAGGAATCTTTTCCTAGTATGCTATTGTTAAAAATTATAAAGCTATCCATAATCAAGCAGTAATTTGCCATTATTTACGGAGAATATATAGACTCAAAAAAGAACCTGTAATTCCTAAATAACATTTACGTTTTTATATTCATTTTAATATCTTGGCTAGATCTTTTTTGTACTGCACTAGAGCTTCGTTTTATTATCCTTATTTCACATCTAATACATTCAAATTGATAATTTTTAAAACATTTCTCCCATTATCCATTTTACTTCAAGATAATTTCCCAATTTACCTAGTACAGAGATTCAAACAAATTTGCATCCACACTCCCACTGGCCCAGACACAAACGTGGCCTTGTTAAATCAATGATTACTCCTTCAAATAGTCATTTTTAGGAAAAGCCATTCAGTATAAATTTTCCAAAACATCCCCTTAGAAAATGAGAACTTATTTGCCTAATCTTGCCTAATTCCAACCTAGAAAATTTCATAGGTTCAGATTTTTTTTCTTTTATTTGTTCTCGTTGCACTGAGATAAAGGACTGCCCAGTTTTTACCTTTTCTCTGTTATGACTTTACCAATCACCTTTTTTCCCCCTCTACCATATAACTGTCAGTCTACTGGAAATAGTCTTCTTCCACTGTCTAATGCCCAAAATGAAAAACATCAAACTGTCAGATTGTTAGAATCACTTCCATTAGAGGGCAATTTAAAATCTAAACACTGTATACCTACCATAAATATTAAATTTGAAAACATAATGATTTTTGTTATGAAACTTGACTTCTACAAGGAAAACACCCAGAATTTTTAGTTCATATGCTGCACTGTAACCGAAGTATTAAGGCATCCTTACTAGAGACTATTTGCAAAGATGTGAAAAATGTTTTTAAAAAGTTATGATTATGTTGCATTGAAATGGAATTCTCTGTATATTTCTGCTAGTCTGGAAGGGCTGTGAAATAAAGGTCTGTGTCTTCTTTCACTGTTTCACCAGAGCCCAGCTTACTGCCTCTGCATGGTAGACACTCAGTATACTTGCTAAATAAATGAATGAATGGATACATGGAAATCAAACTGAGTCAGATGCCATTAAAGCCCTTACCAGCATGAAATGAAGTCTGATTGGGAAAGTCATCTGAAGAAAATAAGCTTAAAAGGAAGTTGGAAGAAGATCTATAATTCCACAAAAAGCTGACTGGGCTCGGGAATTCACAGCACATTTCCAAGTGAATGGTCACTAGGTTTAGTGGATTTCAAGTTCAATTTAATTTGGGAAGGTAAAAGTTGCTGCATCCCATCTATACTGCAGAACTGTTCTTTAGCTGTGTCTTTGCCCATTTAGCTACATATTTGCAAACAGTGTTTCTATGAAGATGAGGAAAGAGATGAAAAGGGAGATATTGTCAAAAATCGCCACAACCTCTTATGAATGGCCACTTTTATAGAAATTGAATGTGAAGTCATGCATACCATTAAATCAATTTCTTTGTAGTCCCCAGAGTGTCCTTTCCTCTCCTTTAGAGAAATCATAAATAGCTTCAGCTAATACAAATAGCTCAAAGACACATTTAGCCTAAGGCAGCTTAAATGAGATTTTAACCCTAGACCTTTCTTTTTAAAAAGCTTACTTTCTAATTGGATAGTGCCTTTTATAGAAAACTGAAGGATATAATGTTGATTAGGTTCATACAATGAAGGAAAAGTTGCCACCCTAAGGTCAACATCTGTTGACTCTGAAAATGACAACCAGTATTCACAGTTTGAGATAATGACTGTCTGTGACAGGAGTCATTAGAAATTCTACCTCATAATTTCCAGAAAATTTATAATAAATGCAAGTGTAGCAAAATCTGAAGGAGACAGTTTTTCTCCCAAAGTGCTTTTTGTAAGTCCTGCCCACACAGCTTGTAGGTTAATAGAGGTGCGACGGTAAGGTTGGACACAATCAGATTTGATTGTGGGCTTCTCGGAGCTGGTTCATTCTCATCTTGAGTCCCCTACACAAGAATGCAATTAAGAAACAAGCAGCTTAATGATGTTAATGATTGGTACTCAGAATGCAAAGGTGTTGGATTAATCACGAAGTCTGAATCTGATTCAGGCACAAGCCCTTCTCAACATGTACTTTTTATTTCTACCAGTCTCGCTGGGTCATTGCTGTGACTCCTGAGATGTAGAATGGCTAAGCTTGTGGACAAATTGATTTCTGGAGCATGGGAGCCAATCAGTTCCTTTGTGACTGTTGGCATGGGTAGCAAGTGTATACTCAGGGTTGCAACTAGAGGGGTTCTCTGTGAAGGCGAAAAGTGGACATTTATTTTAATTCTGAGCTCCGTAGAAGCTACCTTTCCAAATTCTTCCTGGAAGAAGTGAAGCTAAAGTGTTTCTATGAATATTTACTAAAATATTATAGATATAGATACAGATACACATATCTACATATCTGCGTATGTTCCTTCTGTGATTTCATTATAGTAACTATTAAATTTTCAATCATCAAAATAATACATGCTATTTGAAATAAAATCGTTTCAGTACCTGGAAAAGTAATAGGCACATAGTGTAATATGAATGATTTGGATCTATTTCTATTTCTAAGTAGACAACAGACTGAATATAATCAATTTAGAACTAAATGGAGATAAAATAAACGTACCTATCTAATGTATTTTTCAAAATGTTACAAACGCTTTTGAACAATAACACAGAGTAGGAGAATTTGCTTTGTCAGAAAGCTCTTTGGACAATAGATCTTCCAGTAGATGTGGTCAGAAACATGTTTTAATTCCTTATTTATGTAATGGTAAAAATAAATCCTGATAGAAAATCTTCGTCTCTCTATAGTCTGTTCACAGGAAGAAAGAAGAAGTCAGATTAGCGGAACGCCAAAGCAGTAGTGTATCGGTTAGGAAAGTGCATATTCCAGAGAGTCACAAAATACAAATTTCACAGTACATAGAGAACAGAAGTAGTTGTGGTAGGTAATGTTACCAGAGAAAAAAATGAGACACATGTAAATCTCAAGTCTAACCAATAAATATAATACTTTTATAATGTCAAATATATTCCAATTGCTTGAGACAGGGTCATTCCAAAATAGTCTGCCCTATTGCCCTCTTAACTGTGTGATGGTTTTTTATTTTAAAAATTATTGAGCAGCACATCCTCTGATTTAATAGTGATACTGTAATACCTTTGGCCAAAAGAACTATATTTAACCATTTATTTCTTTCCCTCATTCGTTTGCTACTTAGAACTATTCTGTGATTCTTCTACTGTCTGTTAAGATTATTGGCCACGTTTTAGGTCTTCTGGAAGCTGCAAAGGGACTTATATATGATTTCCCAGGCATAGGACCTAAAGCCATTTGAAGCATTCACCAAGCCCTACATCTTGCCTCATTTCAGACCTAATGACAGCATGCACATTCCTTCCCTGTGTAACATAGGGTCAACGGAAGTGCACAAACCTTTAGGAAAAAAAATGGGTAAACTGAAATGAATTTTATGTGGTTTAACTTCCCAGCTGCAAGAGCAGAAGCAAGAACTTAAAATTCAACCTAAGATTAATATCTGACATCCCACAAATCCCCATGGAAAGAAAACATTGAGTGCACATCAGCCTCTATTTCAGTTATCCATATATTCTCACAGTATTTATAGAACCAGATTTTGCTGGTGTCTAAATCAGCCATTTGCTGGCAACTGTTAAAATAAGAGACTTCCTCATTCCAAAGCTCTCCAATATATAACCGGAAAGGAATTCAGGCATAAGAGAAGTAAAGTCTACTGATGGGTTAGCAAATGAGGAGAAGGAAGGAGGGAGAGCAGAAGAGTGCATATTGCATTGAAGAGCCAAATCCCCTTTGGATGTCTTATACCTGTGACTTGACCCTGTTTTACAGATTTATTTGCCTCTCATTTTCTGTTAGTTGACTGTAACTCTGTCTTCCTCACTAGCAAGATGCCAGCTTTATACATTACCTCTTATACATAGCGGTAATTCAGAGAATGTTTTTGTATTGAATTTGTTAGAATGGACCTTAGAGATCATCTAGCACAATGTTTTTATTTTTTAAATAATGAAAATGAAACCCAGAGGGAGAATTGTCTTTGCAAATGTGGAAAAGCTAGTCAGTGGTACTTGGGCTCAAAACGGAGTTTTCTGACTCTTAAACTATGTTTCTTTTACATGTGTGTTCTTATTAACACGATTAGCTCTGCTATATTCACACTTCTTCTCCCCTAACTACAACTTTCAGCTGTAACTCACTTTCTCTAAATGTTATTGGAACAGGGAAAATGACACCTTCAAGTCATCTGTATTTAGTAAAATGTATGTGCAAAGGGTGGTAGGCTCCCATGTGATTCATAATAACAATGCTCTGAGGATTTCAAGTGTGTATTTGTATTTAAATTGGTTTGTTTATTATAACATAGGCTGTGATGGTTTTTGATAGGCATGGAAAACAAGACCAACAAGAATAATCTACAGTAGATATCCCTCGACCACTTGGTTAAAAACATTCCTCTGACAATTCTTCTCTCTGTCCTTCATCAATTTTTCACCTCTACTATTTTGGCAGTTAAATTCCCTGAAATATATTTTTGTATTCATTTTCTGCCATTCCTCTTCTCATGTTCTTTGCTAAAACTGCCCCAGCCAGGCTTTTATCCCTATCTCTCTATCAAAACTTGTCAATCTCACCAGTGTCCTCCAAATAGCTAAATCCAGTGCTCCAGTCTCAGAGAGTACTTTGTTGGGGGCATTTGACGCAGTTGGTCACTCCTTCCTTGATGCATTTTTTTCTTGGCTTCTGTGATAGCTCATGCTTTAAGTTCCTTCTCTTTCCCTGGTTTTTCTTTTGCTCTCTCCTTTACTTGTTTTTCATCGTCTTCTGACCTTTTAATGTTGAAGTGCTCCAGGACTCAGTCATTGGTTCGCTCTTATTTTCTGCCTTGACTCACTCCCATGTGTTCTCATCCAGTCTTGTGGCTTTAAAATACCTTTTTTGGGAGTCTTCTAAATCACTCCTAAATTTCTATCTTCAAGCCAGATCTTTCTGATAAATTCCACATTTGTATATCCAACTGTCTACTTAACTTATTCACTTGGATATCTAAAAGTCATCTTGAATGCAACATGTCCTCAAAGTAAGTCCCTGAACTTTCTCACCTTCTCCATCATCTTCTTCAGATGGTAGCAATTCATCCAGCCAGCCACTCAAAATAAAAACCTTGACGTCATTCTTAACTCCTCTGTTTATCTCATATGTCACAATTGAGCACAATAGGAATACTATTAGCTCTACCTTCAACATATATTCAGAATCCAATTCTTACCACCTTTACTCCTAAAACCCTGGTCCAAGCCATTGTATCTCCAGCCCGAATTTCAGCAATAGCTTCTAAATAGGTCTCCCTGCTTTTATTCTTGCTCCTTACAATTCATTCTTAATCAAGCAGCCAGAGTAGCCCTTCTAAAAGTTAGGTCATCTATGTCACCCTCCTGCAATGGCACGCCATTTCATCCACTCTCTACAATGGCACCTCAACATATGGTTCCTCATTTCCTCTTGACCTTGTCTCTTGTTTTCTTTTTTGTCCTCTCTTCGTTTGTTGCAGTCACATGTTCCTCCTTGTTGTGTTTTGAATAACCAGGCGTGATCTTGCCTTAGAGCCACAGCACTTGTTGTTCCCTCTGCCTCAATTATTTCTCCCCACGCATCTTCATAGACAACTCCATCACTTCCTTCATGTCTTTGCTTAAATCTCACCTTCTCAATGAGCAACACCTTTGATATCCTAGTTACCTATTTCCCTTCTGATGTTCCAGATCCTTCTTACCTGATGTCTTTTACTTTTATTCCATGGCACTTTTTACCTCCTGGTATATTAGATAATTTACTTATTGAGTATATTTATAATTTATTATCTATCTCTTCCTATTAGAATGTAATTTCCACGAGGGCAGGAATCTTTGTTTTATTCATTGATGAATTCCAAGTTAGAAGAGAGCCTAACCCAATAAATATATATATATATATTTTTTTCCTTTTTCTCCCCAAAGCCCCCAGATACATAGTTGTATATTCTTCATTGTGAGTCCTTCTAGTTGTGGCATGTGGGATGCTGCCTCAGCGTGGTTTGATGAGCAGTGCCATGTCGGCGCCCAGGATTCAAACCAACGAAACACTGGGCCGCCTGCAGCAGAGCGCGCGAACTTAACCACTTGGCCATGGGGCCAGCCCCTAAATATATATATATTTTTAAATTCATTGTAAGAATAAATAAATTTTAAAGAGTATACTTTAATATTATAAGACTTTATGAGTGTATAACCTCTGTTGGAATACTAAATTATACATCAAGATACTGGAAGAATCATGACAACCACAAAAGGAAGTAAAATCTTCTGTTTCATGAGGTCTATCTTAGTAAGAAAACTTTATCTTGTTGTGGTAGGCAGAATTCTAAGATGACCCTCAAGATCCATGCACCTATACATGCACTATTCAACCCCAGACTTGTGAATATGATGGGATAATCGCTGTTATGATTTGATTATGTTATATGGCATAATTGACCTTAAGAAGGAAAAATCATTATGAGTGATACTGACCTATAAATAGCCCTGTGATCATTTACAAGTTTCGTAAAAGGAACCAGGCACTTCCTAAAAATGAGAGTTAAGTGTGAGAGAGAGATTCAACAAAAGGGGATTCTCTATTGCTGGCTTTGTAGATGGAGGAGGTCATGTGGCAAGGAACTAAGAATAACCTGTAGGATCTGAGAGCAACTCCTTATCCAAAAACCAGCAAGAAAAAGGGACCTCAGTCCTACAACCACAGGAACTGAAATATATCAACAAGCTGAAGGAGCTTGGAAGCAGATTCTGCTCCAGAGCCTCCAGACAACAAAGCTGAGCCAACATCTTAACTTCAGTCCTGTGAGACCCTGAGCAGAGAACTTAGCCATGCAAAGCCTGAACTTCTGACTTAGGGAATTGTGAGCTCACGAATGGGTGTTGTCATAAGCTGCTAACTTTCTGGTAATCTATTCACAGCAATAGAAAACTAACATATTTCTTGCTATTGTTTTTTTTTTTACTTCTGCTTTTTATTCCTCTGCTTTACTTTTAAATTGCAAATCACTTAATGCTCATGTCTTAATGTGGAAAAACTTTCAGAAGCAACAATTTTTTTCAAAAAATAATGAAAACAGGTTAAGATAAACATAAATAAAAATCCCATGTGAAGGGAATAGAAAAAAAAAAATTGAAGCAGAGTTAAATGACCACATTTTTCCAAAGCACTTCATGCTGTAACATAAAGAAATAGACTGTAGCTCCAGCACTCTCGATAGTTAGTTTGACCATATACAACATATTTAACCTACCTTGACCTTATTTTCCTTCTTCATTAAATGAGGGAATTTCACTAAAATAACTCTAAGACTTATTCCTGCTATGAAATTCTATGGTTCAGTAAAATTCTCTGGGTCTAAGATAGTCTGTGAGTCTCTACATTCATATAGAAATATAATATTTTCCATACAATTTAAATGTTGAATTTTGTATGCAAAATAACACTTTAAGAGTTTGATGACAGACATTAAAATATGTTGGCACTTTGTAACCTGTCAATTGAGTCAATATACTATAAATATATCAGTATGAAGTCGATGCCAAATAAAGTTTTAGTATTTCAAGGAATATCTTCCTCTGACTGAACTTGAACTTCTGCAATGAAAATTTAATAGCATTGTTTTGGCCACCAGAGGGCTCCCACATGATTTATCCTTGCATTAAAATTTTGAAAAATTATTCAAATTTTATCACTGGAAATTAGAATACTGAGGATACAATAATATATCACCAGGCCATACAAATAACAAGGAAACTTTTCTTTTCTGTGCACACTGTAATTATAACAAATTTCTTATGTTGTATAAAATCATTTAGTAAAGACTCAATCAGAAACAACAGAGAATTGCTTCTGTTCTTTGATACATGGCTTATTTGCAAACCCTTTTCTACAAATTTAAAAAGAGATTCTTCTCCCAGACATTTACAGTTATTAAAACCCTGAGAAAACTCAAGATATTCTGTAGATTATGGTACTCTAATATGAACTGTATAGGCATAATTCATGGTAATCCTTAATCTGCCATACTCATAAGAAAGTCCTTACATTTATATTTGGTAAATTATTCCAAGTTGGCTTTTACTTCCAAGTATTATTTTCTGAATGTGTTAGAAACCTGCTGAATATACAAAGAAAGACTAACCAGCCATTTTTGTGTGAAGGCAACAGAGCAAAATCTTTGTCTCCCAACTGGTTCCAGGAACTGAATCAATGCAGAATTTCATGAAAACAAATGAAGTCCTTTTTTACGATTTTCAGGAGAAAATTTTAATATATTTGCTTAGGTATTAAATATAGATTACTGGGGAATTTTAACGAATAACCTCAATTTTGAGGAATCTGTTTAATCCACTGAGAGAGAGACAAAAAATGTCACTTGTACGTGTATTGGCTTTTATTCCATATTTGTAGTGGTTTAACACCCTTCAGATAAATTTGCAATTTACCTTTACTAAATCCTTAATCTGTTAGGTTTCCTTTAAATAGTAACTCTTGTAGTTAAACGCACTGAATAGCTGTGCTTTGTTTCTTGATAGTAGAGGTCTTCCAGTGTATGTCTCTGTGTGTGTGTGTAGTTGTATAGTTGTATCTCTGTATGTTTATATTAATCCTAGAAAGAAAGAAATATTTTGAAAGTGAGAGAGAAGGGATATTAACTATTCTTGACCATAACATCTCAGAAGAAAGAGAATGGGAGCCAGCCCAGTGGCACAGCAGTTAAGTTCGCACCTTCCGCTTCAGAGGCCCCGAGTTTGCGGGTTCGGATCCCTGGTGCAGACATGGCACCAGTTGGCAAGCCATGCTGTGGCAGGCATCCCACATATAAAGGAGAGGAAGATGGGCATGGATGTTAGCTCAGGGCCAGTCTTCCTCAGCAAAAAGAGGAGGATTGGCAGCAGATGTTAGCTCAGGACTAATCTCCCTTAAAAAAAAAAATAAATAAATAAATAAAAATAAACTTTAAAAAAAAAAAGAAAGAGAATGATGTTTGAAAATCCTTCCATGCAGAGAAACAAAGACACCCAGTTTGATAATAACTACTATTTTTACTATGCTTGTCGTTTTACAAAAAGGACAATAGCACAAGATATTTTGCAATCAAGACATTGTTTCCTCTTAGCCAGTGTAGAAAAATCAAATTAGAATGTTAATCAGCCCTAAATAAACTTCTTCATGACCAGTTTGGCAAAATTTAAGGTTCAAGTGACTCCCAGGGCAAGACTTCTCAGATGCAGGTGAGGGTGTTGATGCGGGTTTGCCATCACATCTTTGGAGGGCGTTTTCACGATGACAGATTTTCAAAGGTCCATAATCTTGATCCAGAAATTCTGCTCCTAAGAATATGACATAAGAATTTTTCAAGGAAGCACTCTAAGTAATTTTTAAATAGATTTTTTGTAGTATTATTTGTGTTTATCACCTACCCAAACAACATAAATTTCCGACAATGTACAGTTGGTTAGTTAAATTATTTTGCATAAGTACTATGGAACACTATGCAATTGTTAGAAAGTGAGATTGCACTGAATGTGCCCAAAGGGAAAGCTCCCAAAGATATGTTATTATGTGAGGGACAAAAAGCAAGATGCATAAAAATGTATATAATGGAGAGTATCATCACTTTTATGTAAATAGTTAAAAGAATGTTTAATAGCTATTTATACATTTTACTGAAAAACCTCGTAGGAAACTCTTGACAATGGAGGGAAAAGATGGAAAGATGGATTTTGCTTTACATTTTTACTTTACAGCATGGTTTGCATTTTTATAACAAATGCATATATTAGGGTGTTTTATTGTTTGACTGATTGTTTGTTCTTGTTTTATTATCAAGGATTATCTTTCCAATAAGATTATCGGATATTTTCTGTTTTCTGTATATCAGCATTATGATACCATTCTAATAAGAATAATATGGCTCTCATTTATTGAAATATTATTATATGCCAGGCTACCTCATTTAATACTCACATAGGCTCATTGGGCTATGTGAGGTATTTGTATTATCTCCATTTGACAGATATAGAAATGGAGGCACAGAGAGTTTAAGCAACAAATCCAAAATGACAGATGGAGCCAAACCATGAACCCAGCTGACCAACTGCATAACCTACACTCTTATGCTTTATAATCTGTTGCACATACATACATTAGAATACATGTTTAAGACATCAGCAGCCCACAAGTCCTCTTTAAATTGAAAAGAGAAAATAAGACAAGCTCTTCAGTGCTCTTTATTCTCCAGCTAACACGTGTCTCTCCAAGGTGCCTTGTTTGCTCCACTGAAAAATATTTTTTGTGCCAGTGTTTCTAGGCTTTATATTTTGTGTCCCTGATTGATAACGCCTCCCATCTAGTGAGGTTCACCTGAACACCTGAAAGGAAGTTCAGATAGTGTGTCCTTTGTGATTTGAAGAACTAGAATAGATAGAATGCAACGTTATTGTTCTCTTTCCCAAGCGCCTTCTTCTTTTCCTCCTTTCCTTTCTAGGCAAGCTCAACAAACGTTTATTAATCAATTTGAATTCTTCTAGTACATGTCCCAGTGCAGGCTATATTCAGAAATTCAAGTGCCAGCTATTTTGTGTTTGCTTTACTTTTGTTTCATCCCTTCATGCTCTGTTTTTTACAAGATATCTTTAGAAATTTCAGTTTCCTCTGTAAGTCTGCAGAAGTGAAATGAGGTACAACTCAAATCTGTACGTTTTGCTTCTTGTTGGCAGCCCTTCTGAGCAAAGCTTGATGATGGAAGGTATTGAGAGAACTGATGGAGGGATGTCTGGAAATTGTCAACAAATGTCCATGTAATCCAATCTCTCATGCCAAAGGTAATTGAGAATTGACTTTAGGGTACCAGTTGTCCTGCGATCTTTCACAGAAATGACTTTGCAACCTGAAAAAAAAGATTACCTGAAGCACTGAAGTTGAAAGATCATCAGAGTTCATTTTTGATGACAGCTGGACACATAGTTCAGAAAAGGATCTTAAAAGATTGAGATTGGCTAACCTAGTCATCTGAAGGATATTGTCCTTTTGCTATTTTAATAAGATGTTTATTGTTGTTTTATAAGTTGATGCTTTATGCTCAGCTTAGATGATACCGTAGTATTTTTCTAGAGATCCTTTTCAAATCTGATATTTTCAACTCCGCATTCAAAATAAAAGACTAATTAGAATGAAGTACAGTATAGACCTCTTTCTAGTCCCTCTCTGAGGCAAATGCTTTGTAAAAGAGATATGAAGTTTTTCATCACCAAAGATATTTATGACCGACTTGTATTGGAATTAAAATAGAAGAATGAGACCATGACGCTTTGTCTAGGGGTCAGAAGAAATTAGAATGTTGACACAAAAGGGGAAGCAAATAATTTGGCATTATGTTTTCGTTTGAATCCCAGCTGATTACACAAAGAGTTTGGAGAGTGTTTCAAAAAGATTCATACAATACCAAAGGATGTATCACACTGTTGAGAAAGTCAGAACAAGGGGCCTTAAAGTGCAAAAATAGAGCTAGAAATTAAATTAGCGTGCAGAAATCCACACTCTACACCTCTGCACTTGTAAGAGTTAGGCTGCCCATTGGCTGCTGAGCTTTCCAATTGTCCAAAGAAAGGTGAGAACATCTTAGACTCCAGTCTAAGGTTTATTATTTCCCTATGATAAAAATGAACTGCTTGTTCAGGAGAAGCACATCTTTGATGATGCTAAGACCAAAAAGAGATGTTTGCCAAGGATTTTCATAGGAACCTTATGCATTTTATCTTGGACATTATCCATAGAAGCATCTGTACAATGATACCTAACAAGTTTTATATGGTTAATTTTTATATTTCAGTGTAAGCTTATGCGTTGGGAAATGGTCTTTCCTCATTTGTGATGATGGTCATGATAACTTTCACCAGAACATTTCTTTATGTCTTATTGTACCACTGAGATTTTTGTTAAATAAAAAACATTTGTCATTTTACCTGGCCAACCCTGGTTTGCTAACTCCCAACATTGAACTGTCTGCAAAATCAGGTGTATTAGATAGCACCTGAGAACATACGACTTTGGTTTACTTCCTGATGAGTTTCATGCTTTACATAGTGCCCTGTCCTAGAAATATGGCAGCCTGAGGGCTACCATGCTGTCTGTAAGGATGAATGTGGGCTTTCTTAGATCAACACAGGATTCACAACCACTCTGCAGCATAGCTCCTGGGTCCCTTTTCATCTCTACCTTCTTATGCATTTGTATGGCTGAAAGGAATTTCTGAAAAAGGAATTTCAGGGACCAGGATGACACCTACCCTGATGCTAGGTAGCCTTGACCTCAGGGTATCCCTGTAATTTTAATGTTGAATCCAGACAATGCTGCCATTTTATATGTCTGTGTTTATGAAATGACTTTCTACAATGTGTGGGCTCCAGGCTGAGTATTGCAGAAATGCTCATTTATGAGAGACGCTGATCTCATCTCCAGAGGTGATCAGACATATTTGCAAATAAATATAACACAGAGAAGTGTGTGATAGGTGTCACTTAAGTGGTATATACAAATTGATCTAGAAATCAAGGAAGAGAAATATCATTAGCACTGAAGGTGATGAGTGGAGGCTCTGTGAAGGAAAAAGAATTTGAACAAAGTCATGAAGCAGTGATTCTCAAACTTTAGTACGCAAAAAAAAAAAGCAATTATGGAAATAAAAACAATTCCAATTTCAGAGCTTGACCCACAGAAAGTCAAAATTACTATGCTTTGAACAAGGTTCCAAAGTCAGAAATATAAATAAGTTAAGCGGCACTTCTATGCTACCCTAACAGCGGCAGTGGTCTTGTTGGGAGCCAAGGGGGCTTGTCCTAAAGCTTATTTGAAATATTCCCTATATGGAGAGAAAAATAGCAGCTTATGGCACGTGTCCAAGATAAGGGGTGACAGTGAGGTGGCTGATGGTCTGCTAGTGCTCTGCCAAAGAAGGAGTAGACCAGTAAATTTAAGCTAGTCCTTGACGCTTCTTGTTATTCTATGTTAAGAAGCACCTTGCCATTCTACATTGAGGAGTTCTGAAGTGAGTTAACAGATGGCAGGGTGTTCGTTAAGCAAAATATTTAAGCAGAAGAGTGATACGATCAGATCTTTGTCTAGGAAATTTGGTTTTTCTTAAATGTATTTCCATCCCCACTGATGTTTTGATTTTTCAAGATAGATTGCTTCTTTTTAAGGGTGCTATGATTGCTATGATCCAACCCCCACCCCCAATTATACTAGTGATTGGCTACAAAAGACAGACTATAAATCTGATTATGAATATCTGTACTTAGACACTGATCACCTCAGAAACCACTTCCTATCAAAATAGGTTTAGCCTCCTAAATTTATTAAAATTCAGGGAGACCCAAATCTCAACTGATTATTGGAAGAAGAAAAGCCACACATAGGTTGTCATCTTGTAGAGGAACTTTCATGAAAAGAACACCTTAGTTAGAGTAAGTGGGGATCTTCAGAGCTAATACAAACCACGTGAACCTCCATTACACACAAATGTTCAAGAGATGCCACATAAAGCACCAAATAACATCAGAGAATAAATTATCTGAGAGATGTTATTTAATCTAGAAAATGCTAGAATATTCATTTTATAGGCTTCTTAGTTTGTCAAGATCATTACAAGTTCTAATACTCAGTGTGTCTTAAGAGAAGAAAACTTGTGCTTTTTCCACATCAAATGTCGACTAAAGGGGTGATTTTCACCCACAGTATTTGCTCACCCACCCAGCATACTAAGGCAGTCTTTCAATCAGCAAGTCCTTTATTCTTAATGTTACTGTTTTACTTAAGAGATAATGTCAAAGGAATTGAACGTTGTGACTGGATAATGGTCTCCCGCTGCAAGATAAATGCTTAGGCGTTTATTGAAAATAAATGTTGGAGTGAAGCCAAGACATTTATTTGTAAAGTAGAAAACTATTTTCTAGTCACAACTTCCAGTGCCAGAGACATTATAGCTTTCTTACCAAATGATTTTTTAAGTAAATTGAGATCATCCAAAGGAACAGAATACCTAATTTGTTCTCACCTCTATAACAGGTAACATTCTGGTTTCTTTTCCACAGTTACCAAATCAAATTTAGATATGCTGTTTGTTTGGTGGGGAACATTGAAAGAGTGCATTAACAACATATTCAATCAACTCTCTAGCTTGATTGTACAGACTTGGTTTTTGCTTTTTTAAATAAAGTAGATTTGAATATGCATGCTGAAACAGAAGTATAAAATTTTGTGATGCATTACTGAAATTTGTTTTGCCACTTTATGGGCAGGATTGGTTACTGATATCTTTATGATGTGTCTGAAAGGCACATACGCAGTAACTTAGGGAGCTTTTAGCAGCAAAGCTAATGAACTGGGATCCAAGATAACGATGATTTTGATTCTTCCGGTCATTGAGGAGTGCCTTCTCTATGTGAGAGCAATGTAAGTGAATTTCAACAAACACTACTCACACTTTTCCTCAGTGTTGAAATTCAACAGAGCACCATTTAACCTAACTAGTTATTAATGGAGTTGAGATGCACCATGAATCAAGCTCTCACCCTCTTCCCCAATAGCTGATGCTATATATTTAACTTATAGTCACATTCGTCTCGTGATATAAAGTAACTCTATATAGACTGCTTGTTTTTTTTCCTTGCCATTCTCTGTAATAGCTAAAGAAAACTGAAAATTTATAGCCAGAACAGGCTTTATAGAAACACAACTTCTACATCAATGTAAACACGGAGAACCACTCAGCAAATGGTTTTACCCTGAAGGATAAAAAAGAAAATAGAAATATAATTTAATATAATGTTGAAGTGAACGGGAATTGTTATTCTTCATTGTGACGATCGTGTTATAAGAATGCCATCCAGTGTGGTATTTATACACCATGGACTACTACTCAGCCATAAGAAATGATGAAATCCGGCCATTTGTGACAACATGGATGGAACTTGAGGGTATTATGCTGAGTGAAATAAATCAGAGGGAGAAAGTCAAATACCATGTGATCTCACTCATAAGTAGAAGATAAAAACGACAAAAAAAAAAACACATAGCATTGGAGATTGGACTGGTGGTTACCATGGGGAAAGTGGGGAGGGGGGAGGGCAAAAGAGGTGATTAGGGTCACATGTGAGGGGATGCACTATACTTAGTGTTCGGGTGGTGAACATGATGTAATGTACACAGAATTCGAAATATGATGTACATCCGAAAAAAATAAAAATTAAAAAAAAAAAGAATGCCATCTAGGATAAACACTCATATGTATGTATATATGTGTGTTTTAAAGAATTAAAACACATTTTATAAAATATTATAAATAAAGAACATAAGTGTAGACACAGTTAAAGAGCATAGAGTTCTTTATATGTATACATATACAACCAGAGAGTTACACACTGCTATTTGGCATTTTAAGTGACTTTAAAGAAATCTTCCATCTTTCCAAATTTTAGAAATAAGCATCACTAATTAATAAGTATTTATAATTACATTATAGACTTGTTTAACAGTGTTAGTAATTATATTTTTGATTATTATGGTAATAACTGCAGGTTTTACATATCATTCATTAATTTTTGGTTGCTTTTCTTTAAATTACTTCTTCTCAAAATGGAACTTTATTAGGTGTGAGTCATGTGGTTATTGACTCGCCCATGTTGCTATTTTATGGTAAGCGTATGTCTGCTATGTAACATCCTTTCTCGAATATCTGGAGGAATGTCTTCTTTCATTAAAAATGCCATCTACATAGTCACCGTGTTAGAAGAACACGGGCCTCCTTTAGCCACCTTAGGAGGTTATAGCTAAGGACATATAGTCTACTTTTCAGATTTGTTTTCAAGGGATTTATTTTCTACCTCTGCTCTGGGGTGCCGGAGGAGTCCGTGGCAATTCACACATGAGGGAGCTTCCCAAAGGCAGCCCCCATTCTAGCCTCCTCAAGAGCAGAACTTCCTTTGCATGTCGAACTTTCACCTGAATTTTTACTTCAAGAAAGAGTTCCACTGGTAATATTACAGATGCATTAATGAATAAAGAAATACCTTCAAATATTCCAAAGCCCCTGTTTAGAGAATAGTAGAAATACTTATGCAATGGTTTATGGACCAGCTACTTGGTATCTATTAACTTATCTAATCCTTTTAATAACGTTCTGAGGTTGCATCATTATTGTTCCCATTTTGTAGAGGAGAAAACTGAGGGATGGAGAATTTAAATAACTTGCCAAAACCATACAACTGGAAGGTATCAGGGTTGGAATTTGCCTGTAGATAATGCACCTCCAGAATCCATGATCATTTTAGCCTCATATTAATCTAGCTGGATGGGATGACCCTAGAGGTTTAAAAGTGACAATGCAAATTCTGTAATAGAGAAGTGACTTCTAAGGAAGCAATTTTTTAAAAATCTGTATAGTGAAAGTATTAAATAAAAATTTATTTGATGAGGGAATTTGGAGGTCAAAATCAAGGCCCAAGGTGCATGCCTGATGCATGACCTCCCAGCCTCTGCCTCTACCTTCTCCGCCCAGGACTCACACTACTCAGCTTCACAAAGAGCGAGAGCGGCGAGCACTGAAGGGGCACATGCAGAAGAGGGGCTGGCCTCAGAAGATTGCTCATGGATTAGATAATATATTATTACTGAGTTAACTGATTTCACTATTTAAATGATTAAGAAAAATTCTGTCTCTAAGTGCAACCTCTTATCATTGCTTAAAAATATTCATAACGGTAGCCCACATGAATATTTTGAGCTGAAATTAGCTATTGTAAAATTCCACTTTGGGAGTCAAAACATCTCAAGAGACTTCCTTGATGAACCACTCTCCTGTCTGGAAAATCAGTAGTTGCGTGTGAGTCCGAGCGAGTGGCTGCTCAACCTACCAACTCCAAATATATGAATCCTAGGACATCATTTTTATCCCTGATCATGTAGTCCCCTCCAGTCCCCCACGTCCTGTTATTAGTAGCAAAGTAGTTTTTTCAGAATATCCTCTGGCTTTCTAGCTAATTCCTAGAAATATTTTTCTCATTGATAGAATCAGCAATATACATTCATTGTTCCCTATAAATAAAAACATATGTACGTCTCTTGGTTTTTTTCCTAATTATATTGTTTCAAATAAATATTTCTCTGTTAAATAAGACTTTGCTTCTTGAATAAAATGTAAAACTTGATCAGAATAAAGAATATTAAATGTGTTCATATCACTGGCCCTATTTTGGGTTGTGTCTACCACATAAAATGTTTAAATTTTTAAATTTAATTTTTTAAAAGTTAAGCTGATTTTCAGGATACAAAAACATTGTTGTGGAGACTTTCCAGATATCTTCTCTCTCTATTTGTGAATTTTAGGCATGAACGAAAACTGAACACAAGCATCACAATACAATATATATATATATATATACGTATATATATATATATATACACATATTTCATTCATTAAAGGGAGTTAACTCTCTTGATATAAGTTGTTCAGCTCTCTTGCCAATGTAATAAAATATTCTTCATAGAATTAATGCACTTGCCAATTGAGAGATGGGCGTTTCCAGTCTTCTTGGTTATCTGGGAGATATTTACAGCACCTTAAGATACACATCATTGATGTGTACAAGCTCAATTAGGAAGAAAAGTGAGTTTAAGTTCCAAAAGAAAGTTGGAATGCTCTCCCAGGAATTTACATAACCTGTCTCTTCTCATTGGTATTGGGCCATAAATAACACAGGAAATATGCGGTAGCCGGAAAATTGAAGAAAAGAGGCGCATCCTTCCCCCTTTCATTTCATCCCTATTTTTAAAGGGAGTAGATTTGTTTCACTTCATTTCATTGTAGAAGTAGACCTGCAATCCTCAAAGTGTCTCCTGTGCATGATTTTCCAATGGAATTTTTTTGTTGTTACCTTGCTTTTTTGAGATAACATTTTATCAGATTTTATTGACTCTGGAAAAACAGTTTCTCCATTGCATCAGACTCTAATATTTGCAGTTATTTATATTGCTAGGTTGTGTAGACTCAAACGTCATTTGAAGAAAAGTCAGAGACATGCCATTTGTGGGAACTGCTTGGATGAATACTCAGGTGACCAAACTTTGTTAAACAACAAACTGTATATAAAGATTCCTGAAGTGTTTTCCTTAGGACTCAGTATTCCCCCAAAAGCTGTGTTTTTTCTTTAAGCAACAAATCCACTATTTCCCCCTGTATACATGTAGTGAATCATGTGTCTCCCATTTCTTTGACCAAATTAGAAAGCAAAGAGCTAAAATATGCATCAAACTCCTCCCTTGGAATGGGTTTTATTCACAAACATTGCTCCTGTTTGCATTTTTCTCCCCACTTTTCCTTTCAACCATGTATCATCATCTCGAAAAAAATAGTAAACAAATTTACTTTCACCATCTTCTCCACCTCTTTCTAAGTTTTAAGTAAAAAGGGCATAAAATAATCTGGGACCCAGGAGAAAACTACATAGAAGTATGTTACAATAAGCCAAGTGTGAGACTTCTAAAAGGCAGCGTAGTATTCCTTAACTACCCCTTGGCCATGACATCTCCCAATCTTTTCATTATTAACAAGAATATTGTTCAATATTCCTGTCATCTTTGTCAACAAATAAGAGGCATAAAGTGTAAGGGAAGCAAAAAATTTATTTGAGGTCTCAGAGTTACAATTCGAGGCGCGTAGATTCAGGTAGAAACCCAAAGAGTGTCCCGTTAGGGAGTAACAGTCAGGGGCTTTAAAGGTGAAGAGGGGAGGTTGTATTACAAAGACTTTGAATTGGAGTTGGAAGCAGACAGCTGGTCCTGGCTAAACTCTGATGACTATTGATTCTATCTTCAGAAAGTCCACAATCCCCAGGCTTTGTGATTAGGTTGTCTGTTCTCCTGCTGACTTCTCAAACAATTGCTTGTAAAAACAATTGCCATTTTAACCCACCCAGTCCAAAGTTTGGCCCAGTCCGAGGGTAAAGACAGCAAAGCAGTTTCTTTGGAAAGGCAGCTCTGACTCCGTTTTAAAATGGCTCCACTAAAGTCAATTTTGACATCTTCATGCTACTCAAAGACTGCATTTTCTTAAATCTTAAAGTGCTTTCTTGAGAATTATTCCAATCTGCATATGATTATTTTCCTTTGCAAGTACAAGCAGATATTCCTTAATCCAGGAAGAGGAACAAGAAATGATCATTCCAGAAGTCAGCTGCCAAATCAGATCTGTCCAAGGTCAGATTGGGCACAAGCACTGTTACCCAAGGTCTAAACTCAAGGTCCAAAACCAGCATGTCAATGAAAGTGGGTCAGCAGAGCAGTAAGTGGAAATCCAAATGCCTGGAGTCAACAGATGCCCATCTGACATCAGCAGGCCAAGTGCCAGAGAACGAGGCTGTTAATGGCTATTCTGGAACACACGCACTGGATGGAAATGTAGTCAATGAGAATTGGGGTTCACAAGGGAGAAGATGAGACACTAGCTGACTCCTGGGCCCTGGGGAGATACTGAGGTCATAGTGGAGCAGCAACTGAGTCAGGGGTTTCTGATAAAGGGCTTCTTTTAGAGCTCATCTGCCTAAAGTAACACTCATCTCAAGGCCCTGGGTCAAGCTGAACCCACAGATGGAGGTTAAATGGAACAGCTGCAGGAGTGAAAGGCCCATGGGGCCAAGAAGAAAGCCAGAAACACCTTCTTTTCCTTAAATGACCACAATCTACAGCTGCAATATATGTTTTTATGATATACTTGTTTACTATAGTTTTATTGTCTCTCTCTTGATTTGAAAAAGCAGTGGGCAAAGAATTTTATATTTTCTTTTAAAACATGTTTATACCCATCTATTAATAGGAAAAGATTTTATAAGTATGCCTCATTCTGTACTGAACATAATGAAACTCGTAAACTATACATATTGCTAGAATAATGGAATGCATTTAGCCTCAAAATTTGCTCCTGTCACTATTTTTGTCACTGGTGATTTATTCTTATGATTAGTCAAATAAAAGAACTATATTTTTTGTTCAAGACTCTACTAGCTCAAGAAAAATCATTTACCAAAGAAATTAATATTTATCTCTAACTTAATATTTCCTTTTTACTTTGAATTTTATTGGTATTAAATCCTATCAGTAAGGAAATATAATTGTTTTCCCATGATGTGTCTAACAGCTTTCCAGCTGAGGCCAACCCTATTTAATTCACAGCTCTTTGGTCCTAACAGACCCTGAATTCTGTACCATATATTCCCTCACAGTGTGATCAGACACCCAGTGAGTCTCTGGCGGTAATTAATATATTACATGGGGATAGATCTTATTAACTGAACAACTTTGAATAATGTATTTCAGGTTAACAACTACTTGCAGCTTCCTGTGGCATTTCCACATTTGAACCATTTCTTTGTGGTACATAATAAGTATAATTAAAAGGTTGAAAAAGAGATTCATACCGTCACAAAATAGTTTAACTTACTTCTAAAGAGGTCTTCAATGCTCTGAGAAAATAAATTAGTTTCTTCATATTACAGTCTCTGTTTTTCATTTGTTTTCGTATTTGCAAGTAGGATCATAGACTCTCTGATGTAACATCTATTTTCCTTTCTTGAATGGGAGGCATTTATTCATACATTTATTATTGGCTGTTAATTTTCTCCCATCTTGATCAATCATCCTGATAGGTCAGTATCACTTTACTATCTTTTGTGGTTTTTTTAAAGTGCATTAGCTCAAATTAAATGTTATTTTTCCCTCCTTCCTAGAGTGCCATTTATCTGTCTCTCTTACTGAGACTTTGTATTGCTAATGACTTCTCACAGTTACTCTCATTTTGAATTAAATTTGCATGCAGTTTATTCAATTAGAATATGTTAGTCGCTGAATGATAAAGGGCTTCTAAAATAGATTAGCAATTTTTCAAAATCTTCTTATTTATGATCCTATATATTGATATAAACTGACCTAAAACAAATGATATTATTATATTTACTGCACTCCAATTTGGTACTAAAAGCTTTCGTGAAGATGTTTCATTGCTACGGCCTTAAAGTGGTTAGCATTTTTCATTCTAAAGTAATTAATTAGGTTGACAAGCAATGATCTTAAGATTTTTGAGAACCAACCATACAATTAGCTAAGTAGGGAAATATTCATTATGTGTCTGAAGCACTTCCTACCTATCCAGTTGATATAAATAATTGAATAAAACTGCTAGACCATTTGATAAACACTTTTTATTTATTCAATAAACATGTTTTAAGCAACAGCTTTATGCCAGGACTATACCGGGCACTTGGATATAGAGATGGATGGGACAATGCTATTCGTCAAGTTAACTCCAGTTTAAGTAATGGAAAAGCGTGCACTGGAAAGAAGAATAAGGAGGAGGGAGAGGCCAAGAAGGGGAGAGGGCAGGGAAGAGAAAGCGAAAAAGACATTGGAAAGAATGGAATTATTAGGTAATACAGAAGAAATTCTGACAAATTGATTGCATAGTGGAATTTGGCCATATTTTTGCCTGACAAGTTATGTATTTATTGGTAGGACAGTCACATGCTTGCAATAAGTTAGTGTAAATCAATCAAACGGGTTGTATGTATAGATATGACAATATTTATATTCTACAAGTCATAATTTCAAAACCAAAAGACAGTTGTTTAAAATAATGTACTTTTAGGTTCCTTTAGTTTCTTTGAGCTAAAAGTAAAGTCATCATGAAAAGAAACATATTATGGAAAAATTTTAAAATGTCTGAAAATTATATTCATCTTGCTACAATCTGATTTAGAACGAAGTGCCAAAGGGAAACACATTCTAAATAATTGAATTCTTAACAAAGAATAGACAACTAAGCCTATATTCTGTTGAACTTTGTCTTCTGAATATGATACAGCAAGAAATTTAACATAAGAGTAATTCATTGCGCTAGTTCTGAGTGTTACTCCCGAGGCTTTGATGAACGCTAAATAAACAGGAAATTAGCAGCTTTTCTTTAATGACTCTTTGTTATTGTATGAGGGTATTTTTCAGATGTACTTTTTCATTTGAATAGAGCAATTTATGCATGAAACAAAATAGTCTTCTGAATGAATACATAGGATGTTGTTTTGATCAAAGTTATCTGATCTTAATGCATCTGTTTCTTTGGCAAGGAAAAGAATATATGAAGAAAATAAAATCCTGCAGCTTTAAAATTACTTATGGTTGCATTTTATTCATCATAACAATTCCTAGCTATTTATTTAGTAGCTGGTAGGGGCAGAAACACAAATTATGAAGCAATCTCGACCCTTGATGGAGAAGCTTATAATATACTGGGTGAGAGATGTCCTATATGGATCAATTTGAATGAAAAGGGACATTGTCCAGGAAGCTGTTTGTCCTTAAGCAAGGCCAATTCATTGCCCAGAAAGTTCTCCAGAAAGGAGCATTTTTTTCGTTTGTTTGTTTTGGAAAGTCCCCATAGAACCAGTCCTTGCCCTCAAATTTGCGGATTCAGACATTTCATTTGTCAGATTGTCCATCAGTTATAGGTAGATTCATATTAAACAAATTCACAGAGACCAGTATATAAAACCAACACTTTAATTTATTAATTTAACATGAGAAATATAATTATAAGGAAAACATCCCTGGCTACCTGGGAAGAGAATTGTGACTAGGAATTTTCTGTGTCTGCATGAAATTAGGACAAGAGGAATTAGATGATCAGAATGGCTCCTGTGAATTGATCTATGAGACTTCCTTTCTGAAGACAGGCCTGGGGCAGAGAGCCCTCTCCCCTCAGGAAGAGGAAACTCACTACCAAGAACTGTCTAGAATTTTCCCTTTTCTCAGCTTTCACTGCAGAGTAAACTTTTTTTGGGGGGGGGGGGGGGGAAGATTAGCCATGAGCTAACTGCTGCCAGTCCTCTTCTTTTTGCCAAGGAAGACTGGCCCTGAGCTAACATCCATGCCCATTGTGGGGGCCTAGAATTGGCCACCCAAAGATATATCTCTTTGGCATGATGATTATTTGGGGCTGGTTACTTTGCAGACAGGAAAGCAACTGAAAAGTAGAATTTACTTACCCTTTGTAAGAGACATTTACATTGTAAACAAATTTCCATCTGTAAAGATATCTCCCTCTCTGTACCCGGAAGAAGGGGAGATCACCTTACCTCTAGAAACTCTTGATCAATGGGGAAGGCAAGGACTTAAATCTGCGTTTGTTTATTGTGCTTGTCTGTTAACTTCCTGTAACTGACTCCCCCCACCCCCAACATCCTCGTTTGTCTTTAGCTGGATATGATACTTAAGGTGGTGGTTTCAGCCATTTTGGCTAGTTGCTCAGCCTGCCTGAGCCTCTCCCATTTATACATTGACAAATAGAAATGGCAAGCAATATGATATATTGGAGTACATGAGGAAGCCATTTGGTGTAAACCTAATTCGGCCTGACTTTGTTTTTTCCAAAAGGGCCTGACTGTGGCCATTGAGCATGCATTGTATATCTGCTTTAAAACATTTACTATGGAGGGGCTGGCCCCATGGCTGAGTGGTTAAGTTCTCATGCTCTGCTGCAGGCAGCCCAGTGTTTCATTGGTTCAAATCCTGGGCACGGACATGGCACTGCTCATCAAGCCACGCTGAGGCAGCGTCCCACATGCCACAACTAGAAGGAACCACAACGAAGAATATACAACTATGTACTGGGGGGCTTTGGGGAGAAAAAAAAAAGGAAAAAAATAAAATCTTTAAAAAAAAATTTTACTATGGCAAGAACAAATGGCCTTAAGATAAAGGTGCAACTTCCCCCCCACATTGGCATTTCCTCAAGCATAAGCATCTTTCCTTAGTCTAGGAACTGATTGCTGCACTCACCTTTGACCATCCCGCTCACCTGTGACCACCCAGCTTGAGACAACAGACCTACCACCCTGCTGTGTTCAGCGAGACAGCAGACCTATCTACTGTTTCCATCAATCACTGTGCCGACAAAGCAGTCTCGCGACTATTGTAAAAGGGACATTTCAATCCTATGTAAAACATCCTGTTTGGAGGTATATAACCACTATGTGCACCCCACTTCTCCGGTGCCCTTTCTTCCTTCAGGAAGAAAAGCCCTGGGCTATGGTCCTCAGATTTTAGATAAAGCTTTGTTTAATTTTATCCTGCTATTCTGTCTCATGTGAATTTAATTTGTTCTCCAGCCAGAGGAACCCAGAGAGGGTAGAGGAAATGTCTTCCCCCCCTACACCATCTTCCTCTACTTTATATATGGGATGCCTACTACAGCATGGCTTTTGGCAAGCGGTGTCATGTCTGCATCCGGCGTCCAAACCTGCAAACCCCTGGCAGCCGGAGTGGAATGTGAGCATTTAACTGCTGCACCACTGGGCCAGCCCCTGCAGAGAAAACTTTGATGGATACATTGTTTCTATAGTTATGTTGGTTGGGGGATGATGTCACATTTTGTTTCTCAGTGGTGGTATCATATATTTCCATCCCAATCCCTTATTTATTTATTTATTTCATAGTTGCATTCTGACAAAATATTTCTCTTTTCCTATTTTAAAGTTCTTTGGGAAAGAGGCAGGAGGAAAGTGCCAGTGACCCCAAGAACTGCCTACTGTATTCCATTTAGTAGACTTTGTCAGCAGTGTATTTTGTTTAAAAAAAAAGTACTAAAATGACTCATAGATCTTGACATCAAAGAACTATTAGTTTGTAGAAAGATATTTGTAAACAAAAGAAAATTGTAGCTATTATAATGTATTCTAAATGTCAATAAACAGTATGATGATGATGGTGGACAGGCTATCTGCAAGGTCAATATGCAAAAACTCAGGCCATGTCCTCCATGAAAAGGTTAGGGTTCACAGTTTCTAGTTAGCAGTCCAAAAGTTGATAGAGAAACATCCTTCCTTGAGTATCAGAGCACATAGGCAAAGGATTCTGCCCTCAAAAAAAATGCGGTTTCTTCTTATATCTGTATGACCAACATCATCACATTCTTTCCAGAAAAGCATCAAAACCAAAGGTTTGTAAATCTCTGTGGAGGGAGTAGCTTTAAAAAGATATGTCAGAACCCTGACTTAGTTTTTCTTATGAAGAGGTCACAGAGATCCCATCTGTACATGATAATGAAAGATGCAGAAGATGTGTGTGTGTGTGTATAGCTGTAATATGTGGTTTTTATACATACATTCGCCTAATAAAAACTTAGAAAATAAAATTACTATGATATTTAGACCTTCTCTGTAGTTCACTTTAGACCTTGAAATTTCACACTGGATTCCAAGCAGCTCCCTAGAGTTGAATTTGTAAGTCTTCTCTTTAATATCCTGGTTTTGAGTTTATGTATTTTCTTTTTCCCAAAGTTCCAAATTCTTTGATTTCTCATTCTTTTTATTATGAAAGGGATGTTGCCTAAGTTTATAGGCTCCCCTATTATTGTAATCAAATACTATATTATTACACCCTTGTGAATATGGATTTGAACTCATTAGATTTTATTGGATGCAGAGATGTATCTTTTGTGACAAAAGTACAATTTGCCTTCAAGTTTAAAGATCTACTTTTTTCAAGTTCCTGGGGCCTCATTTGTAAAAAGAGAGGATTGAATTGTCTCCAGGGTCCAATTCACCTCTATGCTTTTTGTACCAAAAATGAGTATGTAAAAGATAAGAAAATTAAAAAAGAAACACTGAATACGTGATTGCTATGTATAACGTTTGGTCAAAATAATTTATTATTTTACTTTATGATAAATTCATAATTTAATTTAATTTAAATTTAATTTAAATAAATGCCATGTTTAAGAAACTATTCCAGGGAAGATCAATTCAAGAAGATTTAGTAGGAAAACGTCTTCACTATTGCATATAACAAGTGAAAAGATGAGTTTGTTGATATCTGTTGTAGACTGTTCACCCACTAAAAACACGATGAGGAATAATTTCTTTGACTATAAAACTAAAAACTCTAATGATGGATTCCAAAATTGCCTTCCATCCTGTTCTTTGTTCTAAATCTAGTTGTCTGGTATTAATATTCAGAGTTTATCTTTCACCAAAAAAGTCTAATTATGGAACAATGATCAGATTGGTGATGAGTAATTCAACTGGGGATGAAATTCTACAGGTAATGTAATATGAATTGCGATCAGGAATGACAATGACTTTTTAAGGCTTTTTCAGACTGCTTATTTGAGTTTAAAATAGCAATGCTAACACAGAATATCAGGCAGAAACCAAATTTTCAGTTGATGCAATTTTGTCATTGGGGAATATTAAGATTAGTCTAAGAATTGCAGTTGACTACAAGATGAGCATATATTAAAAGCATATAGAGTAGTGGAGTCTGCTTTTCAAACAGATGCCTTTTACTCATTATGTAAGCTGGAACATAAGATCACATTTTCAATTACTCTGCCTTCACAAGGGTTTCTTTTAAAATTATTATTACTACCTTTTTGACTCATGTGCCCATATTTATAGGTATCTAAAGTTGATTTCTCACCTAGTATCATTTACTTATCCTAAACTTACGTTAGGGAATCTGTATTTTCACTGCAATTCTGAATAAAGCAACATGATTGGGACGAGAATAATCATAATCATAATCATAGAAGCTAACATGTTTTGAATAATTTTTGTATGCCAGGCAGTGTGCTCAGATATCTGCATATGTTATCTCTTGTATCTACCCATGAGGAAGGTACCATAGATTAGATCCATTTTACCGACTCAGTAAACAGAGGCACAGAGAGATCAAGAATCATATTCAGGAGGAGAGGTCAACCAAGATGGCAACCAGCCTCTCCCTAAGGAGTTTGGAGCCCATATTTAACACCACAACTTTTAAGATTCCCACTCATGGGACAGGTACCCAAAACACCTTGCTCTGAAAGCCAACACAGCTTGGGTCTCTGTGACCCACAATATAGCAAACAAAGGAGCGGTTGATAACAGGCAGAGAAGAACTTGCTGCAGCAACGCCCTCACAGCTGAGCCCTGGATTGTCACTTACACCTAACACAAACACTTATTTTATTGGTTCTGTCAATGTTCTTTGTGTTTCTTGGTTAATTTGTATATGAGCTGTCTTAATTGTAGCTTCCTGAAATACAAGTATGACTGAGATTATGCTTGCTTTATTTTTAAGCAACTATTACTGAATTATCATCCTAGAATGAGCTTTTAAGAATTTAAAAAAAAAATTTAATAAAACCTAAATCAAAGTATACATTATGGGTGTATACATCTAGGCATATTCTTTCAACACTTACCAAGTTAAGCACTTTCTGTGCGCCAGGCACTATTAGGAGCCAACACTAAATTGGTCACAGTTCCTCCCTTTCACAGAGGTTCTAATCTGTGGAACGAACAACCTTGAGGACTGATGGGACTGAAATATTCTATTCCTCTGCACTGCCTCCCCTTCACCATTAGACACTCAGGTACTTAATATGTACTATTTCTCTTAAAAGATACACATGGGAAATACATTCCAATTTTCTAATTATCTCATTCACCATAATTATTTTCTACCACATCAACAAATTAGTGTTTTTCTTTAGTTAAAGTGTATTGTTTTTGACATCATATGAAGGTACAGTAAAATAGTTGTAAATATTGGAGTCAGAAGTTTCCATCAACTGTCTGTGAGCTA
This sequence comes from Equus caballus, assembly GCF_041296265.1. Lineage (NCBI taxonomy): Eukaryota > Metazoa > Chordata > Mammalia > Perissodactyla > Equidae > Equus > Equus caballus. The sequence continues at coordinate 43,183,898 of NC_091706.1, read as the reverse complement.
AGTCAGGAAACCAAGTGACATGTTCGAGATTATACAGGATGTTAGTCAGACAGCTGGAATCAAGTCCTGATCTTCACATTTCCAGGCTAGTGCCTTTTTATTGTATGGCAAGTCCTGCCCACCCCCTCCTGACATGAGTCCACTTATGATTGCATTGCAGAAGATGATTCATATCTCCTGGTTTCCAAGTAGCCCATATAGAACTAAAGCTCTATTTGTAACTTTCTCTAAACACAATCCAATGGGACACCTTAGTTTCTGCCAGGCCAAGCTTCTTACTCTCCCCTAAACAAGCCACACTCTCCCTGTCTACTCCATCCTTTCCCCTTCTCATGCACTTGCTCACATTCTTGTGCATGCACTTTATATACATATGCCCCTCAAATGCCTTCCTTCTTGCCATTGTGTTACTCTATACCCACCTTTTCAAGCCCTTATTTTATGTTGTCTACAAAGCCTTTTCTGATTATTTCAGAATGGCTGATCTGTCCATTCTGATTGTATGTTCTATATTGTTCCTCTTTCAGATGTGCTAATCTTGCCTTCCCGAGTATATTTCAGACATCTTTGTAGCCAGAAATGTAGTCTTTGCTTCTTTTGTGTGCCTCCCCAAGAACTCACACATGTAGTAAATGCTTGAAGGGCACCATGTTGCATTGATATGGTGTCCTATTCATGCTTTTATGATACAAAAATATTTTAAAATCACTTTAGATCACTTGTGCTTCCTTAATGCTAAACTTTTGAATAACATTGAGTTCCTTTTAGAACTCTCATAGCACATGTACCCACCCAATGAAAGTATCAGGAATTGAATTTCCACATGTAATTTATTTTACTTACAGCAGTTTGGGCTTAATTTGACAACTCTGTCATTACAACTACCAAAAAAAAATTCCTTCCTCTGTACAAATGTATTTCCATATTTCCATCTCAGTATAAGCACAGCTGTGAACCAATTACTTCAAAGTTCAAGAGCTGGTTGTTTCTATCCTTAGCATCGCTAGAAAATGTTGAGCATCGTCCTAGGGAGAGACTCGAAGGCTCAGTAAAAAGAAGCTTTTTTAAAAAATTTCTTATTTTTTTATTTTGTTTTCATATCCAGCACAAATGGGACACAATTTCTTTCCTCTACTATCACATTTATTTTCTAATTTAGTACAGAGAGATAATAGGTATCTGTTTTGCATACTCATTTGAATATGTTATGTGGTTGTTTTTTAGTTATTGATAGCAACCAGATAAAAGCACATACACTATGTGGCATATAGATCAATCTGTTTTTCTGAGGAAAAAGTGCTTCCTCAAGCCATCTGCACTGTGAATATATGTATATGAATATGAAAAACAAGTATGAATGCTTTACCTGCCCTTTCTGGAATTAATTATACTCTGACCCTCTCCACACCCGCCCATGGGCTTTCATCATCTCAGAGAAAGAAGAGGAAATAAATGATGGATATAAACATATATTTCAGATCTCCATACTCTTACCAGTTGGTGTTTTTAGCGTGTCATTCTCCATCATTTTCCTTAATGGACCTCCTGATCTCTACTTGGGAACAGACTAGCTGTCATGCAAACTCCATAGAGAGGGAGCAAATATGAAATTAGCCTTTTTATCCCCTTCATTGAGAGGAAAAAAAGAAGGGGAGTTGTTCTCTAAGCAACCACTAAAGGTCATATTAATTTTCCCTATACTCTCCCTCTGGTTTCCCTGGGAGAAGTTGCTATGACGTTAGGTGTATCAGAATGAGCTAATTAGTAGGCACATTCTACCTGATGGATGATCCCCCAAACCCGAGCACAGCCCCTGTTGCATATGCCCCTCTTCTGCTGTGCCACTGCACCTAATTATTTGAGGTGGTTTGATTCAGTGACTGATAGTAAGTGTGAAAGAGGTGGAAGGTAGGGAGTGAGAAGAGAAATCTGTTCCATGAATGTTATCCACGTGTGTTAGATGGCCATGGTTATATGGCTCAGTTTAAGACTCTGAGAAAGCATGTTCTCTGGCGTCTGATTTGTAAAACGTACACCTTTTATCGATTAGTGGTCAATCCATAGTTATTTGTTCTCCTGAGAGATGTCATACTGACTCTTCCGACAACACTCTCTTTTAAGGGAAATCTTCTGACAAAATGTGAGCTCTACTTCTCCAGTCTCAACTGCTGGGATCAGGCAGGCATCGAATCCAAGGAAATCAATCTACACAGTCTTGCCGATGATGTATGACCTATGAGTAACCAAAAAAAATAGTCAGTCAATCATATTACTGTTTAATAAATGTTTAATTAGAAAATAGAAAACTCAGTCAATTGGAAGCAGGGGTAGAAGAAGGTAGGATACAACAAGATGTCTACAAGATATAGATCCGGAGAGATGGTAGCAAACTTAAGTCATGTGTAAACTACAGGTATAGGGGAGTAGCAACTGTATGGAAGCTGGTTTTGGAAAGACAGGCACAGAACACATGTGAATAAATATGATGTGGCCCATGGGAGAGCTGAATAGAGTAGTTTGGCCCCGGAGCTGTCTCATGCATGACAGTATTCCAGCCCAAATCCTCATCTTCATGTTTTCTTAAGCTGTCATCTTAGCTAGCTTGGCCAGGTTGTCTATTCCAGGCAACCAAATGACCCGAAGTATTCCATTCACTAACATTTATTTAGCACCTAGTACAGGAAAAGCTTTCAGCTAAATTACTGCAAAGAAATCAAAATATTTTTTAAAGTGCCTCTACCCTCCAAAAATGCTCCTGTATGAGATTTTCTATAAATCAATATTACTAGAAACCCCCCATGTCTCTTTCTAGAAAAAAGTGAATTAGTATTTTTCAAAATTCAGGTTATGGATAATTGTACTTTTTCCCCTAAGCAAAAATTTAATGACTTTTCCCTCCCTAGAAATCAATACCATATACGAGTTTGGTTCCATTTAAGGGCATTGATTATACTAGGGCAAAATTAATTCCTTGTCAAAATTTAATAAAAATGAATCAATATGTATTATTAATAGCCTCATCATACATTTATACAATTAAAGTGTAAAGATGTACTGACCAGATTTTTAATAATATTATATTGTATTTACTATTTGACTATTAGTTTTCATATTGAATATATGTTTCCCCCTTAATATGGCCATACATTAAGATGACATGATGTGAAGTTGTAATTTCAGTTACATGTATAGAATATAAATCACAAAAGTTTACCGTAATTGATTTCATTCAAGAAAACCTTTTTTAAAAAATGTCTGGAGCAGATGGGGAGAAAAATATATACATATTTCTTTTTATATAGCTACTGTCAAGAGTTCCTCTTAGAAATGGAACTTTATTTTTTTTTTTTAAGGGAAATAGTTTATAGAAGGCAGACATATAGTAAGTGGTTTGGAAGGAGACAATAAAAAAGTTGACGTACATAAGGAAGGAGCATGTATTTTTTTGTCAGGAGCCCAAGGAAGAGAGAAAAGAAGAAAATAAAGAAGCAAATCAGAAAACACAGCAGGATCTGGAGCTCGAGGCAGAAGATGGTCAATGAGCAATTCCAAATAGTGTCATAGCCAAAGAGCTTTAGTGACATGGGAATCTGGTGTTCATTTGTAGGTTGTTAGTGTTTCTATGGTATAAACCCACTGCCTCCTAAATTTTCAGGAAAGTTGGCTTATTACATGAGTGATCTTTGTGAGAATTGGTTAGAAAATCAAGGAAAAGCCCCTTTTCTGTTACCCATAACAGGAATTAGTAGCTAGAAGTGACTCTGGGAATGTAGGGCCCTAGGGATTGCTGAGTGAGTTAATTGGTTTGTATAGAACATGAGAATGAATGGGTTCAAAAATTCTGTTTAAATCTCAGAGGCCAAAAGAAACTTGGCTAAAAACTCATTTGTGTTAATATAGTTTTAGCCTTAAGTATGAATTCATGAAACTAACAGCTCCAAAGACTAAGCCTCTAAATCATAGTGGGATACTGAATATTCTTCCAGTTTGTTACAGAAATCATGTCATTACTATCATTTGGCCACACGCCCTTGTGTTCCCTTCTTGCGGTTCTCTAATGGAAGACAGAAGGATTTTTTTAAGGCTTGATAACAGGCTGTGGGGTTGGGCTGAAGGAAGTTGCCTTTAATTATTGCTCCTTCTTGGTTTGTGTATATCCAGCCAGAGAATAGCAACAACTGTAATTGTTTTGTTTTAGTTAAACCTCAATGTCATCATCCAAAATGTTTTTAGTCTACTAGTAAATAATCTACTATCTACTGTTATCTCAGTCTGAAGGACATAGAATTTGTGTTCTCCTAGCACTGATAAAGTAAAAAAAAAAAAAAACAAAAAAAAAAACATAACCAACTCATGAGTATGAAAAGATGAAATGACAGAATATAGACTGTCATCAATGAATTAATCTTTTCCTTTGGGGAATAATGATTTTGCACATATTTTTTCTTGGCATGAATTTACAGAGAATAACCAGCCAGCTCTCTGATTCCAACTGGGAGAGCTCTTCCTGTTGTTATCAGCTTTTATTGAGAGATTTTTCCTGCACAATTCGGGGAGGTTTTGAGGAGAGAATAGTTGAATTTTCCCACAGCCACTTTCATTATTATCTGAGAAATTGTCTCAAAAAAGAAAAAGAGAAAGAAAAAAAGAAATATTGTCCTCATCGTGTCAACTTTTACCCAACTTCAACCCTCACCCCTCATCACTTTACCCAAAGTGATCAAAAAGAAAATTTGAACAAGTTTGTTTGGAATTTCCCTGATATTTAAATATGAATGCATATGCTAAGTTGACAAATAAAAAGCCAAAGACGCATTGAAGCATTTGGAACATAGAACAGAAATTTAGTTTAAAGAAGTATAATTAAAAGATGGAATGGAAATCTTTTCCTTTCATGTTAAAATCCTTTAAGCTGGCTCTACCCTAAAGAGCCTGATGAAGAGAGAACAGCAGACACAAAATATATCTAAGAATGGATCACGTAAGTGGAACATCTGTCTACTTCCTGTCTTGATAAAGAAGACTTTAGTATAGATCATCCTACATCCTACTCTTGGCAGCATCCCTCCCTCCTCAAAATTTCATCATTCAACTTATTTATAATTAGCTCTAGTAAATAGAATATAAAAATTGTTTTAAAAACTCAACTACGTATTTTTCTAATTCCTTCGTTTTTAATTAGTCATGTTGGAATCACATTGACTTAATCTAAAATTCATACTTTAAAGTAGGATTAAATGGGATGACCAAAAATAACATTATTTTGGTTTGACATACACTGCAAACACTGTGTGCATGCCAGCATACATTCTATGCTATAAATAGACAATTGAAATATACGGAATATTATCTAATAGTGAAAAAATAAGAGTACTCGAACTTTATTCTTGAACTACAAAACCACCTCAAAATCTACTATTATTATTATTATTACCCAAGTTTCTCATTTTCTGCCTTATCTTAAAGTAAACCTCTTGCAGTAGAAACAAAATTAGGATAAATATAAGATATTATTACTATCTATCATGGATATGGCTAAAGTGTTTCCTTTCATGTTCTGAGCTTTGCTACATATATCTTTATGTAATTCTTCCAAATTTTTGTGAAAACAGTCATAGATTTACCATTTAATATTTCTGGTTGTCTTACAAATGTAAATTTTTTAATGAGAAAAAGCAAGGTGGAAAAAATATTACTGGAGCAAAAGTCAAATAACTGTTTCCATTTTGATTACTTTAGATTCTATAGCAAGTGTATTTAATACTTTGATTTCTTATCAAGAAAAATAGACCAAAACAGGAAATATTCCAAAAGACGTAGCACCATTGAAGGACTCTGCTAGAGGCAGATTTGATTTACATTCTTGCTGTTTACGTGTGGGACTTCTTTTTTAATCTTTTGCTTCTACTCAGTATAAATGAGTCTATGCCAAGTGTTTAATAATTTACCGTGAATTTCAGTCAATGGTAACATTTTCTGCCAGGGATTCTATGCAAGATTGTTCTTGCTAAACTGTAGGACAGCTTCATGCTTTGAAATCACTTGACCTCTTCGGTAAACAAAGGTCTCATCCCTTTTACTTTGTCCATTTAGCTTTGTGACTTATTCTCGAAGCCGTGTACCCCTCCCAACCTAATAATGACAAGGCACTGCTAATTGGTGACAGGCCTTGATGCAAAGGTAATTAGCTTCTGGGGCAAGAAAGTGGGGCTGTTCATGGCTATTAACTCCTAAACTGCAGGCTGAATGATTTTATGTCTTTAGAAGATAGAACAGTGTATTTGAGCAATCATTTACGAAAAAGTATTTTTGTTCTTTTCTCTACCTTTTGGGATGCCTGCATATTTCTGTTTTAGGTTCTCCTTCTTTCTTTCCTTGACATTTCTTTTCTTTTTTTTTCCCTTTTTTACGGCTTTATTGAGATATAATTCAAATACCATACAATTTATTTCCCAATTTACTTTATTTCAGGGTTCATTTTGTCTTTATCTTACCTTCTCACTTTTTACAATACTCCCAGTGCGTTCATGTTTTTCCTTTTTACTCAAACTTAGCTTCTATAATAATTTATATCCTTTTCATTGTTTTTCTTGACTTTGTATTTGGAAGAGTAAGTATCTGATTTCTAATCTTGATCTTTTTCTTCCCTACTTAACAGCATTGCAATCTTAGGAAAATCACTCAATCTTCTTGAATCTCAATTTCCTAATTGATGAAACAAGAATAAAGGCAGAGCTCTATGCATGGCAAATTTTATTATTCTGAAGATTTCATTATACTTGAAGGTTTTTTTAAATTAAACATCCTCTCAAAAAAATGTTCTCTCAGTTCATAAGTAATTTTAGAATTACGTAAACTTGCCCGTTTTCTGTTATCCAAATGCATTATTAGATATTACTGTTGTCAATAAAAAGATACTTTGAGTGAAAAGATCACATTATCCAAAGCTAAAAGATGTGGCTTCCTGAAAAGGCTCCTCTCTTTCCCTTCATCAGGACACACTCTCTCTGTTTCATTTTCCTCAACCCTAATAATTACATTAAAGTTATTGTGGGGTTCACTTAACAAAGCACATATGGAATTGACAAAGTCACCTCAAATGTCCTCATGGTCACCATTAATTAGTACTAGAGAAGTAGATTTTGGGGGGATAAGAGTAATACAATGGTTCTTGAATTGGTTTCAGAAAATGGTACTGCTTAAAAACATTGAAGCAATTCTTAGCAAAGCAGATTGTTAAAATGCAAGTGCAGAATTTGGAGTTAGATGTCCTGATCTGAATCAGATTTAGTTTATTAGCATTGAGCATGTTACTTAACTCCCTTCAGTCTCAATTTTCCCACCTTTGCAGTTAGGATAATTGTAATTCCAGCTACCTCACATGGCTGTTTCCAGAATACATTACATGAAAAATGTCTGGGTAAACTATAAATCTCAGTGTAATTTGTAAGCATTATTATTGTTATTGATTTGACTAGCCATATAAGGTTTTCTCTTCCTTTTTTTTTGTAAAACAGATTATCTTTTCTCATTTTGTTAATGCACGGATTAACCATCTGAATGGTATAATTAGGAAAATCTTTCTCAAATCTTGATCTCCTACACAACAGCATTTTCACAAGAATAATCTATTTTGATATATTCAAAATATCTTAAATAAATATCCAAAAAAAAAAGTAAAGACTAACTAAAATTTTGAGTAATTCTTTTAGACCAGCTTTAGAAATTTGTTTTCTTGGCAGGGTAATTTTTTTTATTAAAGAAAGAAAAACCTAATATAATACAACTTGTTAAAAATCACTTGATCCAAGTAATTATGCACAGAAATGCTGTAGAATAATATGTCAAAATGCAGAAGCTGTTTTAGCCAGGTTTCCAGACCTTCTCAATGACTCACTCTTGCATTCCAGAGTGGCAATACATATTCAAATTTCCACCTCAACAAAATTACAAATTATTAAAGTCCATGGACCCTTGAAATCTCTACAAAATAGTTGAAACCATAATGCTAAATTCTCTAAGCCCAAGGACCTACAGTGTTCACTTCTCATTGCACTGATTTACTCATTTAATAAAACAAAGCAATAATCCAAGTACGTGACTGAGGTCCTGCCTTGCCCATGTGCTACTCTGAGACCTTTGCTGCTACATACGTATGCTGGTTGTGTCAGATGACGCTGAAATGGTTTCTTACATAAGAAATAGGTATTCGAGAGGTGGCGTGGTACAGTGACACGTCTAAGATGTAAACTAGGACCCAATTCCAGCTTTTTTGCCATCAGCTATGTGACAGAACCATGTTTAAACTCTCTGCACATTAGCTTTCTTTTCAAATAATGATCGTATTCTTCTCACAGGAAAATTGTTAATTAAATGCAGCACTGCACATAAAGCATTAACGTGATCCCTGACCCAAAGTAGACATCCAATAACTGGCAGCTTTTATCAGTTTGAATTTTAGCAGGAGATGACGGCAATAGATTTCTCTGCTGAAAGTCATAGGACTCTTTACTGGTGTGCAATATTTAACAATAGCTTTAAGCAATAGTATCTTTCATACCATTTTGTTGACTGAACTCAGAAGTGTGCCCGTTTTCCAGGTCATGAGTTTGCCTGTACACTTAAAGCATAATTAGAATAACTGCTTACCTTTTCAGGCAAGGAGAAGTCAGAATTTCCAGTGATTTGGTAATTATTTATGGCAAATACTTTTAAGACTGTAATACTTAACCAGAGTGCCTTGCCAATAAATATTAGATGATGGATTAATGTATATTTTAATGAGGGCAATAAAGCACCTCAATCAAAATCAAGTTAACCAGCTATTACCATAAACCTGCTATAATAGATGGCATATATTAAGCATTTACTGTGTGCTAAGCACCTTACATGAATTATCTCATTTAATCCTCTCAACAACCATGTGAAATAGACCCTTCTATGATTCCCATTTTACAAATACATAAACTGAGAAAGAAATAAAATAAATCACCTTTTCTCATGTCACATAGCTACTCAATACTGGAAAACTAGCATGTGAATGCAAATAGTCAGTCTCTGTAGGTAAAGATTTTAACTGCTATGTTTTGTTTCTATGATTTCATGAAAGAATCAAGTACTTGTAGCCTGCATTTTCACAAAAACAGAATCCTCATTTTTATGAATTCTAGGCTTTAGAGACACATTTTAAATTTCTTTAGGGTCAAAATAGTTTTTGTGCCACATAAAGTCAGAAACATAACAAAAACCAATTAAGAAAATATAGTTTGAATTTTATACTTCCATATCATACACAGATTTTACAAGATGTCTCTTGCAGGAAGTGAAGTCAATTTGTAACTCAATGTCGAGCTCTCGGGGATTCTCATTAAATACTTTGCACTGAGACTATAATCATTGGCTTGAATTTCTTGAATATTCATGGCTCATATTGTTTACTAATAGGTATTGAAGGCGCACAGTGTCTATTCACTTTCTTTGTTAAAGGAGGAGCCTGTTTAGGTAATTTACTTGAACAAAAGTCTTGTTCAGGATATTTCTGGCTTTCGAACAAAATAAAACTTCTCAGTCTAATTAAAATATTGGTATTTGAAGAGAAATAAGACCTTCCCATGCCTCCTCACAAATGCGGGTGCTGTGAGGGTAACAGAAGAGTAGAAACTCTTAGAGGCAAATGGTGTATCTGATGGAGATGTTTCCCTGAGATGCTGATTGGATTAAAATGATGAATAATAAAATATGAGAAGTTTAGGACTCTATGCTTTGGCTGTCTCATTACGGTCAACGAGTGGCGTAAACTCCTTCTTCAAAGGTCCTGCAGTAAACTGTGGCGTATCTTCAAGCCCATGTATTGTGTGCATATATATGAACGTTTGCTCTCCCACACTAAGAAAATATTGTCAATTAAAATTTTGCACTATGATTTTATTGAAAAGCCCTATAGTTAATAATCACCACATATCCACCGTTCTACTGCAACCTGAGCATACAAGATGGTCTCATGTAGTCTCGAGTTATACTTGCTTATTGGCCACCAGAAAGGTCTGCCTAATTCATGCCATGTAATAAGATTAGGAAGGTCATTCGTGAAGGTTGATGACATGGCGTCCCTGAGAGGGCCAGTGTAAAGGACCAGTGTGTATTAGCGATGTCAGAGTTGTGTGGCCAGGGGCCAGGAGGATGAACCAAACATTTGTAGCAATGTTTGATTTTCTCTTCTGTTTTCTTCTCTACTTCATTTTAATAACTATACAGTGATATATGTTTTTTTTTTTTTTAGATTTTTTTTTTTATTTTTTCCTTTTTCTTCCCAAAGCCCCCCGGTACATAGTTGTATATTCTTTGTTGTGGGTCCTTCTAGTTGTGGCATGTGGGACGCTGCCTCAGCGTGGTTTGATGAGCAGTGTCATGTCCGCGCCCAGGATTCGAACCAACGAAACACTGGGCCGCCTGCAGCAGAGCGCGCGAACTTAACCGCTCGGCCACGGGGCCAGCCCCTACAGTGATATATTTTTAAATGAGAATTCTCATAAATAGATTTAACTCTTAAAATATAAGTTTTATCCCCACTGATTGGGTTCTCACCAAACATAGCTTTAAAATAAGAACACAATACCCAATATTACCTTCTTTCCCACATTATCTATAGATGCTGACATGTGGGTGAAGAAAAGTAGGTCTTCAAGAAGTGATCTTTTAATTAAGACTGGGAAAAAATAAGAACAAAAAGAAGAAGAAAGAAAAAGAAAATATGGCTTCTTTAGTTTTCCTTTTTTTTTTTTTTTTTTGGTGAGGAAGATCAGCCTTAAGTTAAGATCTGTTGACAATCTTCCTCTTTTTGCTTGAGGAAGACTGTCCCTGAGCTAACATCTGTGGCAATCTTCCTCTATTTGGTATGTGAGATGCTGCCATAGCGTGGCTTGATGAGCAGTGTGTAGGTCCATGGCCAGGATCAGAACTGCTGAACTGTGGGCCACCAAAGCAGAGCATGCAAACTTCACCACTACACCACTTGGCCGACTCCAAAATACGACTTCTTTAAATTTAGCCTTAATAAAACATTTTCAAGATTAAAAAAAGAAAATCTTGGGGCCAGCCTGATGGCATAGAGGTTAAGTTCCCACACTCCACTTTGGTGTCCCCAGGTTCACAGTTCAGATCCCAGGTGTAGACCTATGCACCACTTGTCAAGGCATGCTGTGGCAGCATCCCACATATAAAATAGAGGAAGATGGGCACAGATGTTGGCTCAGGGCCAGTCTTCCTCAGCAAAAAGAGGAGGATTCTCAGCAGATGTTAACTCAGGGTTAATCTTCCTCAAAAGAAAAAAAAAAACCAAGGAAATCTTATTTATCTAAATTTATGTTGATTTCTATTCTGGTCTATTCTCTTTCAGATAAAGCACTATTACTCATATCGAAAACACGAGGTCACTTTCTCAAAAGTTAAAGTTGGACTTCTCATCTAATATATTGTAGGAAGTTTCCTTTCTAGTATCAGTAATATAATTGAAGTGAAAATACCACTTCTATTCTTTATTTTTACGGAATTTATGAAACTATACAGGTACTTAATTAAAATTGTTTCAGAATAAATTTGTTACAGAGACATTTTCAAATTAAGTGTAACCTGGTACAAAATGCTTATATCAAACCATAAGTTTATTATGGGATTTCTTTGTATTTTCTCGTCAATTATTATTAATGCTAGAAAATTTTTAAGAAACCTCTGGTGATTACAAAGCTGATGTGCTCTCTTTCTGAATTTCTTGAGTATTTCTTCTACTTGAGTCTGACAGTCTTCTGAACTGCCTAAAAGTTTCCCACAAGAAGAAGTGTTTAGAACCTACAAGTACACTTAGTAAAGTATGAAGAGTAGATGACGTGTGGGGAATTGAGGCTCTGTATATTAATTTTACTCTTTGGTAGATTGTACCAAGCTAATTGTCCAACATAAATTCCCAAAATTTCTATTAATTTTGAACCTAACACTGTGTGTCATGGGTACAAAATGTTCTCCACATCTCTCGTCCTGAAGTGATGGCCGTGTCCTGAGTGTCTTCACCTTCTATTTATATTTTGGCCAGCTAAAGAATGTGTTCCTTTTAACCTTCTCATTACATAACAAAGAGAACAGCAGGGTCAACACAACAGTCATAGCTGATTAACAGTCAATCTCTGACTTGATTTATGGAGAAACCAGGCTGAAATCTCAGGCACTCCCAAACCCTGAAGTTCAACAAGTCATCCAAGCAAAGAAGAAGCACAGTCGCAATCTGAGTGTATTAAAGAAAGGAAGAAAGAAAGGAACATCAGTTCATTCAGCTTCAGGGGTGAGTCATTCACCCTGTGCCACTGCCGAAGTGAAACATTTTTATTGATTTGCAGATTAAGGATCTATTTAAATAGTGATAAATCAATCCTTCTCGGCAAGCCTACCGCAGCGTGTTCAGGAACTTGAAAGCAATCACTGCTGTTTGAGGAAAGCTTACTTAACTTGTGTTTCTTATAATGATAGAGAAAACTATAGTTCCTAATGAAGGCACTGTGTATTGAACATCTCGATGAAAAGTCAGAAGATTGAGCTGGCGTAAATCAACGCAGGAATCCAGATGCCTGCAGGTGGGATGAAGAGCAGAGTTTATCCACCTTGATTATCCTTGCATTTGAAAGTCAACGAGGAGCTCACCTCCACTTTCTGCACACGTGTAACTGTTGCTCACAATTTTATCTTATATTATAATAAAGAGCAGAAGAGATTAAAAATAAAAACTATCTGGATAACGTCTGTGTCGTATTAAAATAGCAGACCATCATCAGAGATAAAATACTTTTTATCAAATCTTGAAATTTAAGTCTGTGTTTATAAAGGGAAAAATGATTCTACTTCTTTACTACTTTAAATCTGTGTGCTAGCAAAAAAATATCAAAATGTAGTGTTTCTCAAGACAAATCTGAAATATTTCCATACTACTATTATTATAATTTTGTAGTGCCTTGGTCTTTTTGCACAAATTAGTGCTTAGAGTGGGAAGAAGAGACAAAAAAATGTTACTTCACCAAACTGATTCTTTCTTGGGATTTTAGAATCTCACTTGTGGGCTTTCTTTGACTTTAGAGAGTATCAGAGTAAATTCAGATATTGCAAGGAAGTCTCCTACTGCCACCTCTCAATGGCACATGGGAAGGCTGTTTCATATCTGTATATTTTGATGGTGGCAAGCCTCTTTCAACAAATGTTAAAGCCTACACTTTTTTTAACCCGAATCCAGGGTTTACCTCAGGTATGGCATGTAACTGATCAAGATTAGTGAGTTTAATAATTTTTTCATACCTGAAAGATCATTATTATGAAAATGAGTTGGGTTTGTTTCAGTAAATAGAAGGTGTTCATAAGATATCATAGTTTGCTTGAAAAAAGATACTATAAATTGTCATCAATTAAATAAAAATGTTTCTACAATGTTGTGTAATTAGTATCCTAATCTTTAAAAGTCAATCTCCTAGAATAAGTCGACTTTCCAACTCAGAGATATGTTTGTAAGTCAGGTTTTTATAGTGAATCAAAACATAGTGTCGGGATTCATCTAAATCTTCTAACCTTTGATCAGCAATCCTGTTTAAGGGAGTTAGACTGTGGAAATAACGTAGAAAAGAAACGTTACATACCGTAGGCTATTAATCATTGTTTTCTGTCATTGTGAAAAGTTAGAATTGAAATGTCTGATAATAAGAGAATGAGTGAATGATGTTCTATACTCTGAATATAATATTATGCAGCTATTAAAATTATATTGACTCACATTCTTGGGAAATATCAGACAACTAAACAGAAAGCTTCTAAATGACAGAGGTTCCATTTTTACTTGACTCATTTTTGTCTCTTGTATGAGTTATGGTTACAATAGCTGTTGTAATAAATAGAGCTCAAATGGTAGTAGTTTACTACAATAAAAGTTTATGTCTTCCTCAATTAACAGTCCAATGTGGATGATCCTTATTGGCAGACAGTTTTTCTCTATGCAATGTCTCAGAAATTCAGGCTTCTTTCATCTTATGGTTTTGCCTTCCCTAGCAACTCGTTGTTCTCTGCATCTAGCCAACAGAAAGGGAAAGATAAAGAACATAGAGATGACACAATGTTCCTTTAATAACTCGACTCAAAAGTGTCACACAACAATTTCACTTCCAATCCATTGGTGAGAACAATATACGTAGTTAAACTAAATGCAAGGTGATTTTCTAGTGATAACTCTATGTTAGAGAAAAGAGAGTACGTATTTTGGTAGGTAATTTGCTGTTTCTGCCACTTTTTCTTCAGTATAGAGTTTGGCTTTATAGAATTTATATAATGTTGGTTCCATGTATTTCTTGCCAAGGATCACTGGGAAAACAGCATGAAGGCATGAAATAGTTTTTTTTATTGGGCGTCTACAAATCATTCTTGAAAAATGAGCTAGAGACTGAGACAGAGGCCAGATAATATACAGCCTTGTGCATCAAATGAATAAGTTTACACTTTAACCTATGGAAAATGAGGAGGTATAAAAGGATTTAAAAATGGGGGATGAGATGATCAGAATTGAAATTTTTTCAAATGTAACATTAGCAACAATGTGGAGCATAAACTCTGGAGAGTCAAGACTGGATGTAGTTTTCTAAGTAATTAGTGCAGAGGATAAAGGCAATAGCAGTGGGTTATGAGGGGAAAGCAGATGTGAAGCTTAAAAGGTAGGATGAACGTAACTTCATTCCTAATTATAGGAAAGAGGTAAAAGAGACACATAGAGGATTACCTACTTGTTTAAACCTTGGGGTACTGCATTTACCAACATAGGAAATTCAGAAGGAAAAACAAAGTTATAGAGAAGAGTAGTAAGTTGTGTTTTGGAGATATTGAGTTTCACACGCCTGTGAATCTTCCAAAAGAAAGGAGATCTTCAGCAAGTGGTTGACTGAATGGGTCTTTAGTTCAAGCTACTGGACTGGAAGTTATCAGTAAATAGGTATAGGTTGAAACAGGGTGATGAATGGTGCCATCTTTGGGAAGTCTATAGAATGAGCAGAGGACAGAACCTAGAAGATTACCAGTTTTGAAGGAGTAAGAAATCTGAGATACTAAAGAAAGAAATGGACTAGTAGAGAGGAAGACATTGAAATTATTCTTGAGATAGGAAATAAAAATTGGACCGAGGTTCCAGATTAATATAGGTGAATGAGAAGAGACCAAGAGCAGTGGTGAGATTTGTCTTAAAAGAGAGAAGGGCCATCTGTTTTATCAACACTGTTAAGATGGAGATAAAGGCAGATTCAGATATAAATGATTTTGTAATTTTAGAGGCAGAGAGTTTATTCCTGAAGACCTCGATATGCTCTGTAAAATAGGAGACAAGAATATTTGCAGTCACAGAGATCACTCACCAAAGATTCATAAAAGGATTGCTGTGTGGTCCCCGAGAGCCCCAGGGAAATTGTTGACCCTACAGTAGCTGCAATTTGGTAAATGTATTTATGATTGATTGTGTTATTTTATTTAATGTTATTTTACATAGAAGCCACGCTGAGTGGCATTCCATGCATCCAACTTTGCTCCCTTAATTTCATGCTATAATTCTTGGGAGAGAACTGGCAAAGTTGATTCTGTTATTTTACTGTTTACATATTTCTCCCTTACAAAACCACATCTGATGATTCATGAAAGGGTAAAAACTGGCCTTGTGAGTACATGTCACAAAGAGTTATTTGGCTAATAATGTTCTCAATTTTTTATTTGGGTCAAGCAATGTCTTGTTTAACTTATCTATAGATCACCTTAATAAAAGTATTGTTTTTAACTTGAGGATAATTTTGTCTCAGAAGCTCTACATATATTATAAAAAAGATTTTCTAATAGCAAAGGTTCAAAGCTTTCTAACCTGAAAACCATATCTGCAATCCAATCGATATTTAGGGGAATTGTTTGCTTATCAGATGTTATACTAGGTTAAAAACATGAGTATCAGAGACAGAGAGAGAGAGAAACTGAGAGAGGGCTTTATTTGTGTGAGAATCTCATGGACTGGAAATTTCAAGCAAAAATGTGCTTCATAGTGGTATAAAATGATAAAGGTAGGGTATTTCCAAGTAAACATCTTTTTCGTTTCTTCTTTTTAAAGATTGGCACCTGAGCTAACAACTGCTGCCAATCTTTTTTCTTCTGCTTTTTCTCCCCAAACCCCACTAGTGCATAGTTGTATATTTTAGTTGTGAATCCTTCTAGTTGTGGCATGTGGGATGCTGCCTCAGCACAGCTTGACAGACGAGCAGTACCATGTCCACCCTGAGGATCCCAACCAGAGAAAACCTGGGCCGCTGAAGCGGAGCAATCGAACTTAACCACTCAGCCATGGGGCTGGCCCCCCCAGGTAAACATCTTAATTGACTGCCAATATGTAAAGTTTTCTTCAGGATTCTCATGGACTCAGGAGTGTGCACCAAACAAAGTTTTGTGGTATAAACTGTATACTGGTAAACCTTATTTTGTGTATGTCAATATCCATAGGATTCACATGGGCATGTGTGTGCATGTCAGTTAGTTAGAATATCTATTGAGGAAATTCACAGGAAAAGCTCTCTGCATCTTAAGTTCTGTATATGTGTTTTGAATCTTCGTGTGACTTTCAGTAGCTCACATATAGCAAGCAAAGGTGTCTGTTACTATTATACAGAAAATTATCTGAAAGAGCATGAACAACATAACGATTCCACTCCAGGTTTCGTTTGTTCTTAGTCTGAGTTTTTTCTTCCTTTGTTTTTAGACAGTTAAGAATTAGGAAGGAATGTTTTATAACAGTAAATATGCTTATGACTACAACAAGGTAGAAGTAAAATATATCTAATATTACCTATAATTCAACAAAATCAGTGTTTGAGGAGTGAAAATGCACTGACCCAAAAATGGATTTCACCAGATTAGGTTTCCACTCAGCCTTGTTTCAAAACTATATTTCAAGTTATCATCTGGTATGGTAGAAAGAAGACAGACTTGGGAATTGAATGGGAAAGTTCCTAAAATTCCATTTCTACATTCATTATGTGGTGATCCTAGACAAATAATTACTATAGTTTAATTTTCTAGAATAGTAATATCTACTTCACAGAGATGTTGTGAAAAATATGTGTGCGTATACATAATAAATCTCTGTAATATAGTAGCATTCAATAAATTGTAGTTTCTCTTTAATTTAGCTGTATATATAAAAGTAAAAAATATTATGGATAAAGATACAAGACGTTTCAGGAGCTATCTCTTATAATTAGGCAAGCTTGGTGAAGTCCAGGTTCTACATCTTTTGCAGCTAAAAAGAAATACAAAGAAGAAGAAAGGGGAAAAATCATGTTCACTGTAGAATAATGTGGTATAAGATGAAGAAAACTTTAAAAGTCAATTTTAGTTGGCCTTAGCCAAAATTTAGATGTAAAAATAAATAAACTCTAGATGAGTTGTATTATAAATATTTAGTGGTGAGATTCTACATGGAGCTGGAATGAGAAAAAGGAAAGATCGGGAAGCTGAGATTGACAAAGTAAATTACCTTAATAAATGCAATTGGTGTCTGGAGAAATGAAGAACAAAATGGAAGATTGTCATGGTCCTTTGTGTTTATTCTATCTCATCAGTTATTTCAAACACATTTAAAATTAAATAAATAAAATAGAGTAAATTGCCCTAGAGATATTTTAGATTCATTTTGGTAAGTTAGAGAATGAAAATAAAAACCATTCATTTTGACACTGGTTCAGAGTTTATGGACAAATTGTTCAGTCACATTGTAACTCCATCCCATTGCATTTTAAATTCTTTTGCTTTAAACTAACAGGCACTTATTACATTTCTACCCGAAGCAAAACACTGCACCAGACACTGGAGAAGTGAAAGAAAAATAGGAAGCCTTTTAAATCTCTCAAATGTTAGCTACTCCTCCACCTTCATTTGATAAAATTTTGCCAAGCTGGGACATGTGACATGAAATCAGGAACTACCAAAAACTGCAGGAAAAAAAAATCACCTCCGTTCTTTGAGGGGGCATTTGCTATTAATTTATATTCATTTAAATTCCATCCATGTGTTTGTCACCACAAAACTGAATTTCTCATACACCACCTCATTACATGAGTGATGTAAGAACAGAACTTGTTTCTTCAACTCATTCAGCATGCTAACGAATTCAGAATACAAATTTTGTTCCATAAAAAATAATAGACTCTCACTATCCTACAGCCATTTAAATTCTTTATAATAGAACAGTCCTTTTTTTATTCCAGGAGGCGTATACAATAAATCTCATTACGAAAATTACCATATTCAGACTATCTTAATAATGCACATGCCAATATCTCCACCACCTTCAAACAAACAAATAATGGTGAAAATTATGCTAGTACTGACAATGGCTAGGAAATGTTATTGAGAAATAAACTATTTTCCTCCTATTTGTTAGAGTAAAATAGGTTCTGTGCTCATTTAACTAGCAAAAAGACATCTAGATTTTGAACCTCCAAATGTACTGAGTACGCGGAAGAAGTCTACAGAGGGACATTGATAGGTGTTTTGTCTCCAAGCATGCATGTTTATGTGCCTGCACACAGAGAAGTCAACACATAAAAGCAAATCTTACCAAATTTTGTATGAGCATTAAAAAGATAGAGAAATCTTCCTTCAGTGTCATAAGCACCATTTGAATTGATTATCCAGCTGATATTCCATTATTGTTCTCCTTGGATTGAGGCACCAGTTTGAAGAGATTTTTATTGGAGGCCCTTTCAGAGATAAGTAATCTAAACATGTTCTAGGCCCACCCAGCTATCAGCGAAGCATTCATTTCCTGATTACCACACCAGGTAGGTGCCTACTCTTATTCCCCATGAAAGAGACTTAAGAAGATTGCATTGTGCACCAAGCAGCTAGATTTAGGCTTCTCTCTAATGTAACTAGAAGCAGAAGCAGCTAGACGCTAGATTGCATCATTGGACTGATCCTGTAGAGTCTCCCATCCTTTTGCTGGGAAAAGCAGAGGTCAGGTTTTCTGTTCTGTACCTACTGCTTACGTTAATGCTTTACTTCCAGGAACAAGCCTATTTACAGGTACAATTGTACTACCTCCTAGAAGTTTTCTTCTGCATTTGTTGCACCCCTACCCCCAAATGCTCCAACGGAGAGATCATCTATACACGTTTCAACACGTTTCTCTTACAGGATCTTATTCCTCACTTCTCAAATATGACATAGAGGCCAACCTCTATGTTGACTAGGCAACTTCTAAAATCCTCTGTAATCTGGAATGTTCTTGATATTATTCGATGAATCCACATGGTTTTTGAGTTAGAATCGAGTTGCAATCCTGGACGCTCTAACATTCTAGCTTGATTATTTAAACTCTCTCATCCTCAGTTTTTAAGTGGATATAGTAAAGCTGGTCCTCCACATCTTTTTAGGTGGGTATAGTCCACATCTCATTCAGCACTTTTAGGAATCAAATGAAATCTTTTGATTCAAATAAAATCAAATTTAATGTTTGTGAGATGAGACACTAACTAAATGCAAGGAATTTTTAAATTTTTAATCAGAAAATATATTTTCAGGATATTGCACTTACATTTCCTTTGTTGAGAATAAACAGGCCTAGCAAATTAAAATTGCAATTTATTTTACTACAGTTAGCTATAATTCATAATGTGTCATAAAACTCATTATTGACACAGGGATAAAAAGTTAATGTGCAAGTTTAGGACTATTGTTGACCGATTATAGTGTAATTAATTGCTGTATGCATTCTATTTTTATCTACTTAGGATACAGTCAATGAGCACAATTGCTTGCAAAGTATAGGTCAGTTGGTTTCAGTGATTTTTCAAATGGAGAATGAGAGTTTTGATTCTGTATTCTATTTAAAACAATGGTGGATCTCCAAGCCTTACATTTCTATAATGATTGCTGCTTAGATTAAGGAACTATTTCGTTGTCAGAGATAGGAGTCTCTAATCTCATTTTTACAGCTAATTATGGGGTAAGTTTAGAAAATCACATGCAAGAAAGAGCATCCTTCTTCTAAATTCTCCTTAAGTAAAATGATAATAAGCTTTAGCTATTTTCTCTGCAACAGAGGTTTTTGGGAGTAACTTGTTAATATAATTCAGGATTAGAGAACTTCCTAAATTAAGCAAATAAAGAGACACTGGAGCAATTGCCTTGTTTCTGAAGCCTTTGGATGATTCTGCCCAGTTTGTCTAAGATTTATCTGTGTTGTTTCTAAAGTAGAGCTGGTAGCTGTATGTAATATTCCAGCCTCTCCGGAGGATCTATACATCTTTTGTTATACAGCAACATAACATAACAATTTAGTGCTTGACATGGGATTAAATGCCTACTCGACAACTTCCTGGCTCCGTGACCTCACGCAAATTGTTTAATCCCCCGAACCTTTGGTTTCTCCTTGGAATTGGAAATGAAGACATCCACTTCATTGTGTTATTTTGAGATAATTTAATGAAAGCAACTAAAGCATGCAGTAAATACTTGTAATTACTGGCATTTGTCTTTCCCTATTTTGTCCTGTGCAAACTTGGACTTAAATAGACAAGGGTTTGAATTTGAGTACTAACATCTATTTGCTATGGTTACTAAATTATTTACGCTCTCGGAGTATTCATTTTCATATCAAATGCAGGGCTACCACCCAGAATTAAATGTGATAGCATAGATGAAAGTGCTTTATACATAGTAGGTGTACAATAACTGTTCATTAAATAGACTTCAAATTGGGGCTTTTTTTTCTGCCTTTCTGCTAAAGACATGGCGGTCAAAGCAGGTTTGTTGATTTCTTTTAAAAGCAGTTGGCCCACAGAGTATCAGTTCCCTTCAGCACGTTTCACTCCAGGCCAGGGAAGGGAGAAGGGGTAAGGAGCAAGGAGAGAAGCAGCAGGCAGGGCCTCATGCTGAGAGTCTGCACCGTGATAGGGCAGGTATGGAAACTAGATAAAGGTCTCAGAACTGGAAGGCGTGCATCTGCCGTCATGCTATTTTGAAACCTGCCCTCACTGCAGCACGTCCCACCGTGCTTCGTCATTAAATCCCTGAATGCTTCCTCTGTCCTCCTACTTTCTCTCCAAGCACCACTGCACAAACATCTACAGAACCAAAACAGTAACCACCTGTGTGAGGTTGCCGCCTTGGTATATGCAGTTTGGAAGAAATGAGACCTACAGGGAATCCTGGAGGAGAGTTTCTTTTCAGCATAATATTTTTTCCCAATCAATTTGCAGAATGCTGTGACAGTAGAGAAAGTTTTTAGATAAGCACCCAAATCCCATAACATGATTCTAAATTGAGTCCTATGCAGGATAAAAACAAACTTCTTCATATCATTGTAGGGGGATATCCACGATCCGTCTGAAGCAGACCGGTTCCTATTTGAATCACTCCATATTACAATTGAGCTCAATTCAAAATCGAAACTACTATTCCCAGATTGGAGGAAAGGAATAAATTGGAAAATTTTACTTTTTACAAATATCTTACTGAAATTCACTCAGCCAATATTTGTGATCACTTACTACGTAAGATAATGTGGCAGTACAGGTGAGAGGGTAGATGAACTGAATAACATTGTGCCGTATTTTGTCTTCCAAGATTCTATGCAGAAATTTTATTAAACAGCATAGACAATCTGGAGTGTCAGCGATTCTACTCTGTGGTGTAGTAGTGTTCTTTCAGAAGCCTCCTTTGGTGTGTGCTAAGAGAGAGTTTTCTATGATTCTGTGACCTCCAAGAAATGTGTCCTGGCTCTATGACACCAGTAAAGAGGAAATACTTGGTCTGAGGTTTTGTTAAAGAAAAAAATGTTGCATGAGACCTATTGAAGATGGTGAGGCAGACTTTATTCAAGAGGAGCTAGTACAATGAGGTTTTATAGTAGGGAGAGAAAGCGGCCTCTCTTCCAACTCCAATAAGGACAAATGGGGATTTATAACAAAGGAGCAGGGTAGGAGTCAGTGGAGGGAAATTGCCTAAGAAGAAACATCAGGATGAGGGAGATTCTTGCTAGATATACTCAACAGAATTCTCACTGAAGGTAGGCCAGGGTGACATAGATGGTGGGAGATAAGCAACTGGGGTCAGATATGTACGATGGTCAGATATCTAGAGTCGGGGATCTTCACCAGGCTATCTTAGCAGGATTCTTGCTCAAACTGGATTCAATAAGTACAGAGAGGGAAGCTCAAAGTCAGGCCAACTCAAGCAGAGGGCTCAAAGGGGCCTGATTAAAGGTATGTCAAGGAGGAGTCTTTGTCAGAACCAAGAACTATCAACAAGTGAATATATGTTGTGAGGCAAAGGCGTGGACCTATGAGATAAGGTAAAGTAGATGGTTCTAGCAGCTGGATAGCTTTTTCCTCATTGCTACCACTTACTGTTGGCTTGTGACATTCTCCTGAAAGCTGATATTCTGCTAAAAGTCTTTTTTATTTTAAAGAAATATTAACAATAGTTTCTTGAGAGTTTAGCTACACATTTTAGGAAAATGGAGTTTTGTGTTGGGTTTGGGGTTGGAAGGAACAGGGAAAAGTACAGAAGAGATACAAAACTTACAGGCCAGGCAGCAACAGGGCGCCAAAATGTCCCAGGTCTACATCTCAAAAACATGAACTTCCTGAGAAAATAATATTTTTTTATGAAAGAAAGGAACAGGGATTTTCAAATAAATTACTGCTTCTTTCTTTTGACTTGTGCTTTTCAAAAGACTGAGAAGAAAATAAGTTGCCTTATTTTGTGATTCAGCTTGACTTATATCACTTATATCATGTATCACTATTAAATGATATTTCTGGAAAATGTGCTAATATGTAAATCTCACCAAAATAGTTTGAAGACTTTACTTTAAATGACATGTAATGATATTTTTCCTCTCTAATGCTAATTAACCCAGCATGCTTCACAGGGTTTGAGAGTTTTGTAGTTCATGTGATAAAAATTCAACAAAAATATTGTTTCAGCTGTAGCATATATTGTTTTAAGTTGTGTCAAATATCCATTTTAATAACTCTTTAATCTACAAAAATAAACTTCTAATTATATGGGTATTTTAATGTGGTACAGGTAAACAGAAGATAAAACTGCTCTCAATTTTTTCTTTGGATTCTTTCCACTGATAAAACTAAGACAGTTAATAGCAACCCTAGGTAGCAAATATCAGTCTTTAGTAGATTGGCTCTATTCCTGGTGAGAGCAGGTGAGGAATTACAAAAAGAGAATCTCCCCACAAAGTCCATATCTTGTTTGTCTTTCCAATGATTCGTTCTCAAGAAACAGTGCTTCAATAAGCAACATAACATTAGATGGTGCTGGGTCCTATTACTATTTGGCCAGCCAAGGATTATTGTAGCAGATATTTAACATATTACAGCAATATTCTCTCAATTCTCATCATTTAGGATCTAGACTATCACTAAGCACAGATAAACCTGTTCCCTTTAAAATATATTCCTAGGATTTGCATCATAAAATCATGAATGACCTGAAAATGAATATGAGCTCTGTGCCATCAGTCAGGGGTATTACTTTATTGCAATCTGATGCTTAGGGAAGTATTTGCCCAAAATCACACAACTGGCAAATGGTAACACTAAGATTTGAACATATGATGTCTGAGTCCAGAGACCATGCTCTTGAACACTATTCTTAGCTACTATACATTAGGGATTAAATAGTCTAACACAAATTAGATGATATATGGTAAGCGTAAAATTTACTTTAAAATACCATAACCATAAATTCCTTATTGTCTTAATTTTTTCCCGAGCTGAAAGCTCAAATATTAGGCTGGCTACCTGGCTAGACTAAAACTAGACAACTGAAATTTGAATGGAATGTTGTAGGATAACTTATCATCAGCTTATCATAATGGTGAGGAGGGATAGCCCCAGTTTAAAGGGAAAGCTTGGGCAAAGGTATGGTGGGGACAAACAGACTGTGTCCCCAGGTTTGGATCTGGTAGCTTAGTGTAACTTGAGCAAACAGAGTGAGACGAGGTCTTGAGACATGATGCTGAACTATTGACAGGTGAGAGATCATAAAGGGCTGTTTGTGCTTTTCACTCTGAAAGTTAGGGGCAGTGGAAGGATTTTAAGCAAGGCTTAACTTGACTAGATTTGTAATTCTGAATGATCACTCTGGCAGCAATGTAAAGAATTGTCTCAGAGAGGTCACTAGGGAGACTACCAGGGTAATTTAGTCAAGAAGCAATTGGATCTTACCTAGAGCAGCAGTAGTTAGGAAAAAGAAAAACAAAGACAGGAAATTAGTGGTTAAGGACCCAGCAACTGATTTCATGTTAGGGATGAATGATAGCTAAGGAAGACGTTCAGTTTTCTATCTTGGCAATTGCATAGTTCAGTTTATGAATAAAGGGAATAAAAAAGGATGCATTGGCCTGGAGGCAAGCTAAAATTTAGTTTTGGATGAGGTTTAGGATTTTAGAAGAAAATAAAAGAAAGACTCCTCACTTTCCAAGCTTGAGAAAAAGCATTGCTAGTATGTGCTCGGCCTCCAAGAGAAAAACTGAACCAAACTGTTTTATTATATATTGTGAGTTACTCAAGTGGAAATGTTTGATCTTCCAAGTGATAGATGAAGTTGTTTTTGTCTCTCTCCAAACAATTTTCAACTAACTGCTATGTGTTTGCAACCATAGCTGGTTTCACCAGTTTAGCTTCCCTAAAGATTTTGGTTAACTTTTAAAAATTGGATTGCAAAGCTTACTTGAAATGTCTCAGGAGCATCAATTCTATATTGATGGGGTGGTTCTTTCACAAGTAATTGCTGAATGAATGTTAACAATTTGGATCTTACATCACCAGCACTTTCCGTTTTCATTAGAATGTCTTTAGAATTTGTCAAACAGGATTTGTCTCTTTCTAGGCTTCAATTTCTTAAACTCATCTCCACTTCCAAGGTGTTCAAATATATATATATGCCAAAAACCATTGCTGTTGCTTTAGCTGAGATAATCTTGGTAATAATTTAGATTATAATAACAAAATAAAGTACTTCTTTAAAAGTTACTCTCAATGTTAATGAAGTTAGAAAGTCAGCCTAAAATCAATGAGGGCATGTCTATCGATATGAAGGAAATCATGAGCCGAGAATGCCTTGTAATACCATTCAACTTTCTTTCAGAAATAATGGTTACATGATATTAAATGTGTGTGATTTTGTATTCTCAAATAATTAAGAAAGCATTAGTGACTATTTTTGAAAAAAAATGTGATTTTAAAATGTAAATGTGTGGACGTGTTCATATCTCCATTTTAGCAATTATCAGTGAAAACTCAGTCCTTAAATAATCAAGAGCTTCCATATAGTTCAATAGTATCAAACACATTTTTACTTGTAGAATTTCCACTTGACCAAAGGTAAATGCAGAGGTGTTGATCTTGCCGGCGTTTATACGTGATGAGCTGTGTTCTACTATGTTCTCAAACTACACTTTGTACTGGTGTTCTGACACGCACTGGTTTCCCAGGCCTGCCATAACAAAGTACCACAAACGTGGCAGCTTAAAACAACAGAAACTCATTCTCTCGCATTGTGGAGATTAGAAATCTGAAATGAAGTTCTCAGCACGGCCATGTTCTCTCTGAAGTCTCTCAGAGAAGAATTGGTTCCTTGTCTCTTCCAGGTTCTGGTGGCCCCAGGAGTTTCTTGTTTTGCAACTGCATCATGTCAATCTCTGACTTAATTATCACAACACATCATCACATCACCTCACATCTTCACAGCCTTTTCCGCCATTTATCCTCTGTGTCTCTATAGCCAAATCTGTCTCTCCTTTCTCTTGTAAAGAAATCAGTCATTGGATTTAGGGCCCATCCTAATCCACTATGACCTCATCTGAACTTGATTACATCTGCACAGACCCTATTTCCAATCAAGCTATGTTCTGAGGTCCTGAGTAGACATGGATTTTAGAGGGCGTTATTCAACCCAGTACATGGTCTTTATCAATCTGATCTGAGTTAGAGTTGTGTGAGAGTATGTCTCTCTCCCAAACTAAACTCGAGGCTTTGCAGCATAGAAATCTTGCTTTAATAATTTGTATATTCCTAATAGCACCTTGCACCATGACCCACTAAATAGAGCCCAGATAAATATTTATTTAATTGAATTTTAGTGACTTCTGGTTAAACATGGCAGATTGAACACATATCTACTGATATTCTCTCAGGGAATTCTACCAATATTACTATAAAAGAATAAAAAAAAAGTTAATATGTATAATGACAGAATAGAAATGAAACTGCAGCTGGACAAGATATGAACAAAACTTTGGAAGCTGGAACTCAGTCTGAGACACGTTAACTGAATTAGGGAAACAAAACAAGCTGAAATGTGCACACAGAGAATGTAAAGATGAGAGGCAAGTTGATTTTCCAGCAGATTCCCAGAAAGGCTCAGGATTTGAAGGGACCAGAGACTCTGGAAGGTGAGAGTAAAATATGGGCCTGAAAATAAGAAAACTGGAGGACACAACTGTTAAAGGCACAGACTCCTAGGATATACAATCCTCTCCCATGTGGCCAAGTGACCACCCCAAACCAGGTCTACAAGAGACAGTAGCTTTCCTCCTCCCCTCATGGAGATATTATTGAGGAGTCCCCAGATGCAAGGCCACCAGGCATATTGAAGGGTGGAGATTAAATAAAAGTTTGTAAATGGACAGTAAGACCCTCAGCTCTGTCCCCTTGTCCATTAGAAGGCCAGCAAGCCATGCTTATGCTCCAAGGTCAGGGAATACATATAGAGATTTTTTTCTCTAGAGAAACTGAACCACCTTAGAGAACAGAAATAAAATACTCATGTTTGAGACTTTCCAATAGAAATGATGATTTGCTGCTTTATAACCCTAAAATGATTCTACCAATCAACAGCCCTACCCATGTACACAGAGAATATAAAGTGCTTTAAGTCCCTCATTATTAAATCCAAGTCAATCTTCAAGGATCAACAGATATTTCAGGAAAGTCTGAAATAGGAAAAACAGAGAATACAAGTAGCAAATGAACAGAGTACAAGAAGAACTCTAAGGAAGCATCCAAATGGGAACTCCCTCACCTCCCTCAAGTCTTTGCTCAAATGTCATCCTCTTTGAAAGGGTACCCTGACCACTTTAATCAAAGTTGCAGACTGGTTTTTCTCCAGCACTCTCCACTCATTTCAACCTATTCTTCTTTTTCCATAGCAATCATTTTCCACTCTACTATATAAGTCACTAATTATGATCTACTAATTTATCAAATCTGTCTGTGGCGCTCCCCTTAGATTACAAGATCCATGAGGGCAGATGTCTTTGTTTATTTTTTTGCAGATTTGTCCCAAGCACCTAGAACAGTGCTTGGCACATTGGAGACATTAAATACTTGTTGAATCATTGAATTGCATAAATCATTTTAAATGATGAAAGTAATAACTGAAAGAATTGAAAGGGGTTGCCTCCTTGAGCCCAATTGGGGAGTGGAAAGAAGTGGGACCAAGTGTAATTGCTATAAGACTTTTAGAACTATCTGTCTTTTTAACTATTTACAAATATTCCTTATAGGGAGTTTAAGTTGAATCATCAAATCAGAAGAAAAATTGAATTTTATGTTTAGCAGATAATCTACAAATGAGGGCAATGAAGTAGCCAATGTTTCTTTCTTTGTTTTACCATAGACAGCATTCTAACTTTCCATCTGAGACCATGGGAGGGATTCCTATATCTCTGATTTACTTTGGGATTCTGTCAGGCACCATGTGCTGAGGAAAATGGGTGTGTAATTCGAACTTTCCACTCTTCTGTTTCCATTAAAATCTCAGTTCCAGTCCATATTTCAGACTGCTCTCATTTTTGTTGAATCTAATTGCAAATGGTAAACTTATTCAAAACATTTAGTAAAATCCGCATAATCACACCACAGCAGGTTTTCTTCATTTTGTAAAATGACTTTTTAAAATAGTGACTAATATATTGAAAGAGTTACAAAAGTGTTATTGTTATTGCTGCACGATTTTGTTATAAGAATTAATTGTTTTAAAACTAAGAAATATATAAAATGCTTATATGACAGATGTGGGTTACTTTAATAATCATAGTATACTACTATAGTCAAGCCTATGCAATTTTCCCCCATGAATTATTCTTAAAATTTCATATCTTATATGAAACCAATTATGTGCTTTGGGCTACCATTCTCAAATTCTCCAAACCAATTATTATTGTCATCATCAGTAGTATAAACTGGTGTATAAGACTAGGAAAACAGGGCCCTGGACTGAAGGCAAGGAAGGTATTTTTCTCCTATGAATAGGCTGTAGTTTAGCTTCTTTTAGAGTTTAGTTCTAGCTTATCTCTCTCCTTACATTAGGGATAATTTTTGTGCTAACACCTTTGCGATTATATTTTTAAAATAGCACAGGGTCTGCTCTTATCAAGCCAATGAATATTTACTGCCATGCAGTATGGTAGGATATACCCTGAATAGCATATAATCTAAAGAAAAGAGCAGTTATGCAAACTAAAAATGCCAATTCAGTGTGCCAAGTTCAGCAGTACTATTTGCACAGGGTGCCAGACATTTGCACAGGAGTTGCTTCAGACTGCTGCAGGAAATTAGGGATGGTTACCCAGGGAAAAGGGAATGCTATAGCTGAGTCATAAAGGGTGCATGGGGATTAACTAATTGGAAAAAAAGAATGGAAGAATTCTTAAGGCAAAGTACAGAGTACAAGGAACGACACCTGGTTATAAACCACATGATGCGTCAATATCACTGGCACATACAATAGAAGTTAGAGAGGAGAGAAGGGTGAAACTGGAAAAATAAGCAGGAATCAATTTGCAGTGGGTCTTGGATGCCACATAAATTTGTAAACTTTGTCCCATGCCCCACATCCGTTTTCTCATATGATTTGCGAAAGGAATTGTGGAACCGCACAAGTAAAATAAATCATCTCTGTCAAAGAAAGATGCCTGTTAATGACAGGTGTGTGTATGGTATGGGGGGAGGAGTGCGATAGGAGGAACATCTGTCTTCCAAGTTTCTTCCTAGCTTGCCAAAGGTCATAGGAGATAATTCTTGGCAGTTACGGCCAGAAGGAAACACCATGGCATATTTTCATAAAAAAGAACCCACAGTGGAATTAAAAAAGAATAAATTTTTAGCAATTGCAATGAAAACCATGTATCTTAAATTGATGACTCCTAGGACCATATAACATTGCTTTAAATAACCATATAGGTGACCCTTGACATTCATAAGCTATGCATGAGCAATCCAAAAGAGCCATGATATTCAATAATCTATCAATTTGCTAAAGATGGATTTTGAGTGATGGCCATGGCAGGCTCATGTAAAGTAGATAGACCTTAAATAATAAATGAATCAACATAGCAAATGAACAAACAAATGCATATTTCCACTCAACTTCTGCTCATGTTGTTTCCTCCTGATGCTACGTGGCTATTAATGAATTTTTTCTAGTATTTATAAAGATTAGCTATTTGGGAAAGTTCTTAGGCTATGTCTCTTACGAATGAAAGGAGTCTACCAGACCCATGACAGCAGTTCCTTTCTTCAAGATAACTGATAAACCCATGATTAGTGTAATACAATTTTACAGCTAGATGGAAGTTCTATCTTTAGCAAACCCTATTTCTCAATGCATTAAACAATTGAGACAAATCAGATTAGCGTTCAATCTAAAGTAAGATTTAATTAAGGCGGTTTTCAAGGGGAAAAAAAAAATGATGAACATAAGATTCAAAGTGGCCGGTTCTGTAAATATAGAACAGAAACCATAGGTGAATGTGAATTAGCAGTTTGATGCAGTCCCACAAAATGTATCCCCACGGCTATGCTCTCATTGGTTCTGGTTCAGTCTAGTTATGTGCCATCTTTATAATGTATCTTGTTGTAATAGTATAACTAGGTATGTTTTCTTACTAATCATCTTAATACTATAAATAAACTGCCTTACAATTGTTTGAGGTGGAAAACATCTTAATTGGCAGTCTGGGGGTAAAAGTAGGCATGATTTCTGCTTTGAAATCTCCTGATTATGTCATCCCAAACAATATATCCTCAAAAACTGTATCTTCTGTAGTCTGGAAGAAAATATTTTTTAAGACCATAGTTCCAAACATATTAGAATAATAGGCATATGAAAACATTAAACAATTGTGGTAGTTATTGTGAATGGTAAAATGTTACTCACACTTGCCTTAAATTATATTAAAGAATGCTGCTTATTGAGTGCCTGCTTTGTGTCAGATACTGTGTTGGGCTTTGTTAAGACATTGATGAATAATAGTGACATAATGTTAGTGTCTTAATGAATTTACAGTGTAGTTGGAGACATGTCATTCAAATGCTTATAAAATAGATGAATAATTACATACTCTGATTGTGCTATGAATAACAGAATGAGAGACTAAAGCAGGGGCTCCTAATTTTAAATGAGCAAAGTCAAGGAAGGCTTGTGGGAGGAAATGACATCTAGACAGATGATAATGATGAAGAGGACCTATCTAGAGAGAGGACTCAGCACATTCAGAGCTTCTAAGACAGGAAGCAAAGTTGGTGTTGTCAGAACACAGTAATCTTGAGAAGAAGCTTGAGAAGAAAAATAGTGCTGGAAAAGCAGGGGCCACATGATTTAGGGGCCTGTAGGTCATTTTAAGTATCTTGAATTTTATCCCAAGCACAATAGGAATCAGTTTAGGACTTTAAGCAGAGAGTGATACACAAGTATTTTTAAAAGCCATTCTAAATGCTGTGTGACATGTATATTGGAGGAAGGCAAGAGATGAAACAAGTCTTACGTGGGAGGATGTTGCACAGTGGCAGTAGAGGTGGACAGAATTGATGAGATTCGTAAACAGTACTAAGTTAAAAAAAAGTCATATGTCAGTGAAAAAAAAGAACACACTTTTATATATATATATTTTGAAATACATGCAGAAAACAGCATTAAGGAGCTATGTGTATGTTGTGGAGACCTATAGCGATCAAATAAAACAAAAATGAATAAAAGGTTTCATATTTGAGTTTTCCAGTTAGGTTAATGAATGAGTAGTTCTTGCTCAAGGACACGAAGACACAGGTTGTCCTCGCCACATGTATGTGTTTTCCCAGACACCAACCTACCTTGTTGTAAACATGAAGTGGAGAAAATAATTAGGTCAAACTAATGGAGATTCTCCTTTAAGCAAAAATATTTTGGACATCAAGTCACTGTTGTCATCATTTAATGATCATTAAGACATGTAGGAATGGTCTTGCCCAAGTGACCTTTAAAAATGACTGCTTTTGAGAGTTATTATAGGTAATCTGAAGTCTATGATAACATATAAATAATCCCAAATAAGGAAAATTTAATGACAAACAACCTTGAGAAATACATGCTGAAAATCGGAATCTGCCAACCCTAGAACTGTTGACATTTTGGACTGGACCATTGTTTCTTATGGAGGCTGACCTGTGCCTTATTGTACTCATTAGATGCCAGTCACAACACCCGTTCTCCCAAATCGTGACAATCATCAAAAATGTCTCCAGACATTGGAAAAGGTCTCCTGGGGGCAAAATCACCCTTGGTGGATGAGCACTGCTATAAGTCTACCTTTCTGCATATTTGCTTTTTTACCTGTTAGCTAATATTGTAATAATAAAATCTTGTGTTCATTACCAAAATTAATACACTATATAGTTGATCAATCAATTTGCTATTCTAATTGGATTTATTGCACACCTCCCTATATTTGCTGGAGACACAATTATTTTTCCTCACCATCTATAATCTTCATCTGCCAATAGTCATGATCTACATTATAATTATAGTAGAACCCAAAATGATTAGAGTAATAATAAAATTGGCACTGAAACTGTGAAGCTTAGTCAAAGTATATTAATTAGCAAACACATTTAAGTCTTTTATATTAAGAAAAATAGACTCTTTTCCATTTCATGCTCATTGTAATGGAAGCATTTTTTTTAAAGCTGGTATTGCTGGCAGGATTAATAACTGCCTTCTTGTCTAATCATATTTTATAAGTTTTATTATACACAAATTTATAATGGACTTGCATTGAATGGCTGATGGTTTGGCTTCTAATTATTCAATATGTAAATTATTCAGGATAATTTGGAGAAAGAGAGGAATTAAATATAGACAGCTCATTGCTAAGGGAATTTTCTGCTGCACGCTTATGTCTTCCCTTCAATAATCCTTATCTTTTTCCTCCTGCTCCAGCTTCTTCATTGCTCCTCTACTGATTTGGTTATCATAATCTTTGCAGCACTGCAAAATACTCAAGTTTCCTCTGCAACCTTCCAAAATAAGTCACTGAAAACGGCTATGAGACATCTTATAATTAAATATTCCTTTAGCTTTCCTGTCCCATTTAAGCCAGTATCTTGCCCTATTACAACTTTTGACGTTTGTCTGTGTATATTCTATCCACTATAAAAGTTAAAGTGTACAGAAGAAATTAAATCTGGTTTTTTAAAAAAGGGCTCTGAAGAAAAGATAGGTCTCTGAGGATCAGAAAGAAGCAATCCCAGCCATCAGCATATATCCCAATCTCCTCAACCATGAGCGATATTTAACATTTTATGAGATGCCACGGAGAACCAAAAGAATTAAAAGAGAAAACTCTGCTCACATTTGTTTTTCTTGAAACTCTTTTTCTGCACCCTTTCGGTTAATCACTTATTTCATACCAAATTTGTCAATTTCCCAAGCTCAGATTTTCTTCAGTCTTTCTATTGGTAATATTGCTACTTTCCCTGTTCCCCAAGATTAATAACGTGGAGTTATCTTTTACTCATCTATTGTCTCTCACATTTAAGTCATTAATTTATTTAATAATATTCACTGGGCATCTACTATGTGCCAAGCTTGTGCTAGGATCTATCCATACCACCCTTAAGTAGTTCTTAAGCACTCTTCATTTTTACAGAGTTTATCTTATGAGGCTGTGCCAGGATTACGACTTCCTATATGTAAAGCTCTAACTAACAGAAGTCAGCTCTGTATCCCTCGATCACTGCCAACACCCTAAGTTAATCTTAATATCCAGCCCTCATATTAATTCTTTATTCTCATCCCTCTACTTTGAATTTTCCAGTATTTCTTCCTATTCTACTTGGTGATGAAAAGAAAGTTTCTAAAATTCCCCACTCAGGCAGCAGTTTTGAGTTTTATTATCTTTTATGATAATCAAGTATTCTGGCAATTTATACTTAGCATTAAAGAATATCGAGCTCTTACTTAAAACTTCTATTCTTAGGGTCATTTTTATTTATTTCTGGAAAAACTAGCTGAAGTAACTTTCTCTTCCAATCTATAAGCCTTTTTTGGTAGAACTCAATAGAATATAATATGTACAAATACTTGCTTAGCTTTGGGTATATGTGTTTGGATTTTTGTACATCTGTTGTTCACCTTTTTAACCAGTGTCACGGACTGAAAAGCGTTCATCCTGAGATGGTGGAAGGAGGCAAGATTTTGCCATTTTTCTGATTTTTCATTCATCTAATTCTACTTCTTCATGATACTCATAACATCCCCAAACCATTTGTCTATCTCTGCATTTTCTCTCCTGTGAAGATGGCAAAAAGATGAACACAAATTTATTTATTATTTTTTCCCTGCTACAAATCCTAGACTGACTCCAGACTTGCAATTAACAGTGAATTTCTGAATCTTGGGTAGGAGGCCAGGAGGCTCTGGATGTGAAGGGCAACTGCTGGAGAAATTTGGAGAAGGTGCAGCAGCTGACTCATGTCTGTGTCATTAGCGTCTAAAGCCAGAGGAGCTACTAACATGCAGTGTATTTTCACTCTCGCAAAACTATTTCAGGAAGAAATATGTTCTCAAAGTCAGTATGCTTAAAGGTCCAGAGACTTGAACATTTATGAAAGTCTTAAAGCCTGCCACCAATTTAAGATCTTAACACTAATCGCTTTAGATAGAGCTGTCTCATGCTCCGCTTTAATATCTTCTAGATCCTCTCACATCACTTAGAGTAGGCTTTGTTTTAGGACTCCCACTAGGACGATCAAAGGCAATGTGAAAGTGGTTCAAATTCATTTCTGTATTGTCTTCATTCATCCACATGAGTCGGTTAGGGAGCAGTAGGATAATACAAAAACTTCTTCTTTATTTGAAATGTCAAAAGCAATCAGAGCCACATTTAAAAGCCTCAGTCCTCTCCATTCTACATTTTCTCTATTCACTGACCTCTATTCTATAAATCTCAGGAGGCGAATGCAAAATAGATCCTTAACACTGATCTAAAACTGACTTAAACTCCACTTTCACCCCTTCCCCATCATCTTCACAAGGTATAGGAGGAGGAGGAGGAAATAACCACAGTTTGTATGTGAGTATAAATTTCTAAATTAAAATAATGTGCTGTTAATTGCATAGTTTTGAACATATGGTCAACTCAATTATAAAAAAATCTAATTTGTCAGAAGGTAAAGAGAAATAACGATGGAGCAATTATCCCTCTGAACTTACTTCTTAATTATCCAGGCAAGACTGCTAATGATGTCCGTTTCCTAGGTTCCACTGGCAGTGCAATAATTAAAGGTCATGGGAGAACATTTGTCCCAAGGAGACATAAAGTCAAAATGGTAAACTCAGAATATAAACCTGAAGTCTAATATGAGTCCAAGTTCATGGTGCAGAACCAGCAGTCTAGAGATTTTTATAGCCCTTGTGTTAATCATAGAATTTATTTTGTTTCATAACTCTAAACCCCATTAACTGGCCATGATTGGTGGTCTAATACTGTAGGTATTGTACTCAAAGCTGAGAATGAGTCCGATGAGATTATTTGAATCCTCATTACCAACAAAACAAAACAAACAAACCAAAAAAAAAAAAATAACAAAACAAAAACTGAGATGCCATCTAATGTTAAGAAGCTATTTTAAATTTAATTTCCAGACTCTCAATTCAATCTCATGAGTCGTAAAGCCATAAATGTTAATATGCTAATAACAGAGGCTTCACAACATGAAAATAGTGCCATAAGCAGGGCCTTTGAGTCACCCTCTGGAGCTCCGATCAAAGTCCTATCACGGACAAGAGCCACCCACAAGCTTGAGTGTTCCCAACTCTGGTTGTGAGGAAATGTTTCAAAGAATCAGCTTCCATCTAAAGTTAACCTAGTGTTTTCCTACTTTATTTCATAACGCACGATACCATCTGGTTATACAATAAAATGTAACCACTCTTGAGAGAAAAGTCAGTTTTTCTCTTCAGAAGAATCCAAGAAAGAGATTCCTCCAGTAGCCTCTTGAAATCTACCTTTGTTGTTTGAGCATAGCTGCTCTTATTACAGTACGTATTTCAAATAGTTATTTGATTGTTCATCTACTTCTAAAGCAACTGTTTTATCCTCAACAACTATCATTTTCAAATAGCTAGAACTACATTGTATATTTCTTTAAGTAACAGTGATAGAGTAAATTCTTGTGTGAGAGAAATGACAGTTGCAATTTATTTTCAGCAAAAAATAGTACAGAAAAAATAGAGGAAGCTTGAAAGATTCACTTATTTTACTTCTTATGTTGATTTTAGAATACACACTATTCTCCTGACATAACCTCACCTTTAGGTTTATAAATAGGAACAAATAGATATTTATATTTTCGATAGGTATTAATTAGAATAAGGATAACTTTTGCCTTACTTGTTTAAATAAAATTTAGATGCTTGCCTCTAAAATCTGCTTTGAAGGGTATATTTTCTTTTCCCATCTACTGAGTGTTTCACTGAGGACCACAAAGCTCATATTTAGAAAATTAAAATTCTTGGTCACTGTTTTTGATTAGCATAACAAAGAAATCAAATTTGATTTGAATAATACGTTATTTTCTTAAGGTTCATTGATACAAGTTCTCACTAACTAGATCTTAGTTTTTCTTTACTATTTCATTTAAAACTTTTTTTTGGTGAATCTGAAAAAGAGAGTATTCAGATTCATGGCTGCCTTATTTTACCATAATTTTTAAGTGTATACTTACCCAACAAAGTATAGGTGTCCATATAAAAATTACCTCTTCAAGTATGAACTCATGTTTATATTAACATAA
This sequence comes from Equus caballus, assembly GCF_041296265.1. Lineage (NCBI taxonomy): Eukaryota > Metazoa > Chordata > Mammalia > Perissodactyla > Equidae > Equus > Equus caballus. The sequence continues at coordinate 43,147,719 of NC_091706.1, read as the reverse complement.
ATACAGATTACTCCATATAAAAATATTCATAAGTATTTATATATACACAGGTTAGAATATATATATATTTCCTTTCTCTGTAAGCTGAGAGGGCCTAGAAACAACAACCCACAGTAACAATGAGCACATCTAGCTCCCAGATCTGGTCTCTAACAGCATTTACCAGTAAAAAGATCTTCTTGGAGAAATGGGTGGTTCTAAGACTGGAGCAGGAAATATGCAAGATGAACCTGGAGCATCTTGTAGCACAAGAAAGTAAGAAACACTGAAAAAACCCACAATGAGGGGAATATGTCAAAGGAACAAAAGATACAATTGAAAGAACTCCCAAGAGACAAAGCTGGAACAATTTGTTCAACAAAAGAAATAATGTAGTATTAATTTATAACCCAAAGTATAAAATATATGTTCATGAAGCCATGCTAATATGAAAAACTGATTGAATAAATAAATGGCAGAGGATAGAAAAATCTCCCGTATAAAAGAATTTTAAATAATTTATATTTTCAGAGAAGTGAAGCATAGCATCCTACTTCTTCCCTGTGGCCTCTGTGTAGTAACTTCCAAAGTGTGTACTATGCAAAGGGGGAATAAAAGAGTAACTTTAGAGTGTAAAAATTCAACAAATTCCAATACAGAGGCCTCTTACATGATGCCTGATCAGTATGCCCCCAAACCGTCAAGGTCTTCTAAAACAAAGTTAGACTGAGAAACTACCACAGGCAAGAGGAGCCTAAGGACATATGACCTGTAAATGTAATGTGGTACCTTCGATAGGATCCTGGAACAGAAAAAGGACATGAGGTAAAAACTAAGGCAATCTGAATAAAATATGGAGTTTAGATAATAATAATGTATCAACATGGGTTCATTAATTGTGACAAGTGTACCATAATAATGTAAGATGTTAATAATTGGGGAAAATGGATGTGGGATATATAGGAAGTCTTTGTAATTTTTCTGTAAATCTAAAATTAAAAGACTATTAAAAAATACCACCTCGGTAAACTAAAAGAAAGAAAATGTGTTATATGCTAGTTTTTAGTCATCTAATCCTATATTGTAAACCTTCCTACATCCTGGAAAAGTGGCAGAGATGACCCTGGGCAAATAGTTTTAATTTCTTGACCTTGAAGCCTTCTATTACAGCATCTAGATAAAGAGCAAGTTACGCCTCAGTTAACTTGGAGGTACCTCAAGTGAATAAGATGATGTTGAGTGAGAAAGGCAAGACCTAGAAAAGAGAGGAAAATATTCTGTGGTCACTACTGGGCATCTAAATGGCAGGAAACATTTTTAAAAATCTTTCCAGAGCATTATGTTCCTTCAATCCTTCTGGCCTTGGAATAGGCCCCTCATCTCGTAGGTAATGCAAAGCTTCATGAGTCTTCTACGGAGGTGGAGCTTACACATTTCACCTTAGCTGGTAGATTAGGAAACCTCTACAGCAAAGAAAACACGTTAATATATAAAACAATCATGGAGGAGAGATTAGGTTAAGTAAATGAATTTTAAATCAAGAAATTTATGATACATGACCCAATTTTATATGTATATATATGTTATATACACACATATACATACACACACACACGCACACACACACACACACGCAAAATTCCCTTGAGATAAGATTTTTCCCAGTTGGAAACCTAAAACGATAAAAACTGAGAGGGAATATTATAAAAATCTTTAACTTTATAAATTTTCCCATAGAAAATTTTCTGACATTTGAAAAGTTATTATAGTAAATAAACTTCTATTTCAATTTACCTTTGCGATAACAAACCAATGGAAGAGATAGTTTACATGTATAAATAATATATATACTTAATAGTTGCTTACTGTAGTGTATCCCAAATTTTGTAACATAATATTAATGAATTGATAACATACTGCAAGCACAACTAGAAGGACCTACAGCTAGAATATACAACTATGTACTGGCCGGGCTTAGGGGAGAAGAAGAAGAAAAAAAAAAATAGATTGGCAACGGGTGTTAGCTCAGGTGCAAATCTTTAAAAAAATTTAAAAATTTAAAAAAATAACCTACTGCAAAATCAGGTCTTTCAAGGAACACTATTTGGGAAATGCTAGTTTATGTTATTGATATGTTAAAATCTAATCAAAACCTCTAATGAATTTCCAGAGCAAAAGGTTAAGATGTTTTCCAGTAATTATTCAAGGAACCAAGTTATTCACACCTCTCTTGGGGGCATATTCTTCAAGGACACAAAATCCTGAGATTTCTTTATGTCTGCATTTAATTGTAAGGAAAGCAGTCACCTAAATTTCCCATTTAAAAGGACCATCTTATAAGAGGCTCCATGTTTTGAAGAAAAGTATAAGATTTCTTTCCTAAAGGCTGTTAACTGTATAATAAAAAATCACCACTACTCATGATTCATTGTTATGGTAATACTGCCACAAGAAATGGTTATATATATCCAAAAGTTAATGAATATGCCTTAGATCTTGACAGTATATATCACCTCTTCATGTTATCTGTTAATGCTTTTAAGAAAGTGTTACCAACCAAATTTAGAAAGAAATATATATTTTATAGCTAAAGAGAGTATTAACCAATGTATCATGTTGAGTCATCTTTGCTACTATTTTTGTGATCTTAGGGAACTAAGACCCTGTTGGTTTTCAATTTTCTACACTGTGAAAAACAGCGAAAGCACCTGATGATGTCTATGACCACTTCTCATTTTAAAATGCTATGATGTACACTTGCTGTTGGCAAAGACTGGGCCTTATAGCTATAGCACAGAGGAGTGCTTGGCACAAAATAAATATTTCTTGACTGCCCAAATGAATGGTGTTATAACGTTCATCACTGGGAAAATAAGTTATCTAACTAATCACCCATGTTTATAAATCATCTCCAAATGTTAACTTTTATTGTTTGTGCTAATCATAATGCTTTGATTCGCAGTTTTCATAGAAAATCATTAACTTAGTTTGGCTCTCTAATGTGAAATTTAAGACTTGTACTAGTTAAACATAATTATAAAATACAAGTGGTTAATAAATGGTCAATAAAAATTAACTATTTATAAATGGTTAATAAAGATCTACTAGTGTTACTGCTTGACACATAAAAATAAGTTGCTAACTGTTTAACTTGTTATCAACCAAGTTATCTTTACCACATGTATTTATCTAGGTATATGTTTGCATGACAGTTTTGTAGATTTCTAAAGGAAAGTGTTAGACTAATCAATAACAGGAAATAGGTACCATTTGAAAACTAAAAAAACTAAAATTCTATTTGTAGTTGTGTTCTAGAGGATAACTATTAGCTAGCCTGCTTCACTTTTCAGTGAACTCTACTTGCATGACAATGACTACCAGAAAATATGAAGCTTCCATTTAACTTACCTGTGAAATTCAAGCACGTTATGTCTTATTGTCAGACAATAATTTTAGTAATTAACTAAGGATCCCTTAATTCAAATACTCTTAACAAGGAAAGTGTAACCATCATACTTTTTGATAGTTTCCTTGTTTATGAATATTTTCTCAAGTTTTATCTGACATATGCAGATATCCCATCCTAAAGACCAAATGCTAGCTAATGACTGTAGAGACATTCAGGTTTGTACATGGTTTTAAAGTAGTCATTATGATAGTGGTACTGGGAAAGTTTAAGAAAGCATAAGCATAGAGATGTTATGACTGGAGAAGGTCCAGGATGGGGGAGGATAGAGTGATTTTATTTAATATACGTATCATAACATAATATAGCATAGCATGATATGATTGCATATGTATATATATTATACACATACACATGTAATCTCCTTCAAATGTGATTTTTCCAGATGGAAGTCTAAAAAGATGAAAACTGTGGGGAATATAATAAAAATCTATCAATTTATAATTTTCCCAAAGAAAGAACATTTCCTGACATTTGGGAAAGGCAAATATAGTATATAAACTTTGATTTTGAATTACTCTCTAGATAGAAGACCAATAGAAGAAACTAGTGGAAGAATTCAGATCAGAGTGTAAACAAATTTGCGGTATGTTCAGAAATCGCTCCAAACCATCGTTTTGGAGATATAAATCTTTTAAAATCTAATGAAGAAAATAATACAACTTCATAAAACTTTCCTTTTATGAGACAGAACACTGGGTTAGAAGAAACAAATTGGTCCGACCCAGCTCGCCATTTCTTGTGTTTGCCCATAAAAAGCCAAGAGTTGCTGAGAAATTGCTAGAAAATCTTAATGAGAAATCTTGTGCTGCATTTAACCATTATAGGTCGCTACTAGGCAGCCTCACTTCGGTTCCCAACGTTTGCTTCAGAATTTGGAAAGCAGATGGGAAAGTTAAAATTGAAAAAGGAAAAAAAATAAAGCCATGTTTTCAAAGGCATCTGAGAACAAATAAATAGACTCTTTTTCACAGGTGCACTAACACTTTCTTACTAGAGAGACATGTCAAGGTTGTTTCCTAAACTCTAGTTTACTGGCTGAATACGAAATGCTTATTTTAGCCACATCTTGATGCGAAAAATAGATTTATACAAATATGTTTCTCAGGAGTATCTTCAACATATTATTTTATTGATGCTCTCAAAATTAGTGTAAATAAAAATCCTTTTAGATGTAAATTTGTTTTGTAAAGGGCCTTTAATTATCTATTTCAATAATACAATTTAAGCTCAGCAACCATATCTGTCCGTGATCATCTAGACTCACAAAGTAACTGAGAAAACTTTCAAAGCCTTGAGTTTTAAACATAACTCACAATTACATTATCACAAAGGATAATGCACTGAATAATTTCCTCCTATATGTCCAATGTAACTAGTCCTCATAAAGGTTGGCTGGATGGAGAAATTATAAAATAGCTTACAATCTGACAAGCTGCAAACTTAAGAAACCTTGTATCATTTAACACTAAAATCTTATAGTGCTGATTATAAACATTAGAGCAACTTCTAGTAGAAAAAGGTGGTATTTAAAAAGTAAATAGATATATGGTTACTGGGTCATTTTTAAGTGGGAGTGGCACATTAACATTTCTGCCAAAGTTCTATACTAAAAAGCTTTTAAAATATCAGAAACTTTTAGTAGCTTCAAGACTATGTTCAACAACTTTGTTCATGAATTCATTCAGAAGTTGGGGGGGCATTTATTTGCTAGGCCCTGTGTTGGGCACAGAGAGATCAAAGATAAATGAGATAAAGTCCCTGCCCTTAAGGATGTCACATTTCAGTGGAGGGTGTAGACGTGCAGAATGAGAATTACAGTAAAATGTGATTAGGATTAAAATAAGAGAATGAACAAGGAGCCAATGGATCGCAAAAAAGTGAACAAGTTAATTGGCCTGGGAAGATTCAGGAAGGGCTCAGCAAATCATGTTTCATTTGAATGATATTGAAAAATAGATAAGAATTTTCCAAGTGCAAAAAATCATTAGGAAAATACATGTCCATCAGAAGAAGTAACATGTGCAAAGACTCCAAAGTGTGAATAGGACTCGAGTTTGGGATGTACAGTGGGCATAAGAGATAGAGATGAGATTGAAATGCTGGTAGTGGCAAAATTATGAAGGAAGGGCCATGTGGATGATGCTAAGGGGTTTGGTCTTTACTCTCTTGTTAATGGTATAATCTAACGCCCAGCTGGGGCTCATTTGATAATAAAAGGGAGTGCAATAGCTGAGACAACAGGCTTACCACAGTACTACGGTGAGCAAACCAGAGTATGTGGTCACCTACACAAGAGACAGAAGTTTTTAGGTAGGGCAAGAACCTAATAAGATCTGCTTACTTATTTTAATAATTCTCATAGCAGTAAGAAGGAGAAGAATAAAACAAAACCCTTTGGGAGCCTATTATAATAATTGCAATAATGACATAAGCCAGTAGCAATGGAGATGTAAGGAAACAGAATTCAGGAGATGTATCTGAAGCAGAATTGATATGCTGTGACTGATTAAATGTGGAATGGGAGGGAAGAGAAGAGACAATTTCCTCACTGTCTTAAGAGGGTTTACCACAGAGAATGTGTATATAGTGACAACATTATTTAGGATGGAGAATTCTGTAAAAGGGGCAGTATTGGGTGGGGGATGGGAATAGAAATGAGGCTACACAATGAGTTCGATGTTTGAGCATGTTAAGCGTGAAATGCCTGTAGTAGACTAGGAAATTGAAAACATACTGTGGACTGAGAAAAGAGGTTAATTTTTCAGATATATAGTACTTTCATAGCTATCCACATAGAAAGAGTAATTGAGGCCATGCAAGCAGATGAGGTCACTTGTCATTTACTGAGAGGTAAAGAAAAAAGAGGACTAAAATTAGTGTCATAAGAAATACTAACATTTAATAGTTCTCAGTAAGAGGAGAAGCCTGTGATCAAGACAGAGAGGGAATGACCAGAGTTAGGAGAATTAGCAAAGTATGCTGTCCTGGAAGACAAGGACAGAAAGAACTAAAGAGGTCAACACAGTCAAATGCTTCTGAGATAAATGGGGTGAGGTCTGAATAAAAATGACCGGTGGATCTGGCACTTACACAGTTACTAGTGACTTACCAAGGACAGATTCAGTACAGTGGTTGGGGCCCAAGTCAGAATGTACTGGCAATAAAGAATGTCTGGAGATAGCAGGACTGGCGCCATCAAGTGATTATTCTTCCAATGAGTTGGTGCTGGAAGAAAAGAAGAAAGATTGGGTGGTGATTTGAGGAAAATTATTTTTAGGATAGGTGAATATTGACCATTCTTTGTAAACTGAAGAGAAGTCAGAGAAAAAATTATTAGCATTATAGGAAATAGAGTGAAATTTGATGGAGCAATGTATGAGGCAGGTGGGATGGGATTTGACTGTGAGGAAAAGTGAGACATGCCTTCCTATAAGACTGGAGAGCATGTGACAAGAGAGGACACTATTTTCAGAACATGTAGAGGAAAAGAGAAAAGAAGATGAAAAGGTGGAAAGCTTTCCATTGTAAAAGAGTACACTTAAACAATGATATATGTTATTCAATGATATAACTATTTCAAAAGTATTCATGGCAAACATGTATGATCTTACATTAAAGTGTAAGTAGTGAGAAATGGAAGTGGAATATTATTTTTATGGCCATTAGTGAAAATTCATTTTCTCATCTGCCCAAAGATGATATCAGATTTGACAGATGTTGTTCTATGTTAGCTTGACGTTGTGGAACATTCGCTATAACAAAGAGCAGGCAAAGAAATGGTGAGCTTCTATTCTGTACCACATACTGTTTGTCATGTTTTCCAAAAGTCTGTTGATAAAAGCATTGTTGTTCACACTAGTAGAAAATGCAATCAAGCCTCAGAGATGTTAAGGTTAAGCGTTCACGTAACTAGTTAATTATGGAGCCAAGATCCTATCACTAGAATCTATGAGCTTTCCACTATATCAGGTTACTTTTCTCTGCAGGGTTGTCTGCATTTTCGATATTACCTTTAAGCTAAAATTCTAGAAAACATGTTAATGAGGAATGACTAAAAGTATCACTTTAATATTTTTATCTTCAAAAACATGTCTGTGGACTGATGGAGAAATTATTGAAGGAGATGGAGGAATGGATCTGTGGCATTTCTTCACTGGTGGCAACAGGGGGCTAGCAAATTTGAGTAGTTAATGTTAATATTGTTTCATTTATCCTCTCAAGCTGATCAGTTCTGGAAACATCTGAGTATATATAAAAAAAGAAAAACAGGGCATCAAGGGGGAAAAGGTAAAAATAAAAGTTGTAACCATGGCGGGAGACTGTAGAATCAAGCTAGTTTCAAAAAGTTTAAAGGATGCCTTGAAATTAAGATGGTTGGAAGACTAGAACCAATAAACTGTATTACCTCAACTATGGTGCTATGGCTAAGCTGAACCTCTAGGAAAAGGGTAGCTCCAGCTATAGGGAATGGGTATATATAAGACCTGAAAGTTAGGATGGAACCCCGAGAAGAGGATTATTTAAGGGTTACTTATCTTGAATATTATATTCCTCTGACTAATCTTGAGCATGACTACAAAAAAGAACACCAACAATGTTTAGGTTAATTATGTTAGAGATATTACATTCAATTTAAAATATCAAGAAATCTGGTAGGGCATGCCAGTAAGATTATATCATGATGGAGTCATGTCCACACAAAAACCTGCAATTTTTCCAGTTGCAAAGCCTACTTGTTTGTGAAAAGTCACAAAATTTAAGAAAGATTGAATGTAGTAAAGGAAATTATAATTATTGCTTGCTTTTCAGTTTCTCTCTATGTAAGTATATTGAACAAGGAAGCATGAGATGCTCAGAATTCTTCAGTATGGGCTATTTATCACACAGGGTCAATATACTTCTAATATATTCACCATGATTAATGCAGTACAATTAGAGAGATGTATGTTTAGACAGAGGCAAGACTCATTTTATGGTAAAGAGAAATCATTTTCAATTTTTTTTCCAGCCTCAGTCTAACTTTTTTCTTTGTTCAATAACAAATTTCAAATGATGTTCGGTTAATTGAACCAAATGGTCATAAGGAAAAGGCAGCTGCAGACTTATAACTAAGCAGATAGTTTTGAAGAACACTGTCATTTTTCTATTTGTTCTACCACTAGTGATAATTGAGCTTACTTCCTAGCAGTTGGATACCTTCTGTATAAAAGAAAATATAAAACTAAATTACAGACGTTATGCTGAGCCTGAGAGAGAAAAGAAATGAGAAGACATAATTGAACCTGTAAAGGGTTCATTTGTAGATGGGACATTTCCTTCTGGGAAATGAAAGATCTCACAGCAATACGATGAATATACTTCTGATTTATGGTAATTAATTCTGAATGTGGGTTATCTACCACACTGCTCACTATAGAAGATGAATCGTACAACTGAATTATCAGGATCTTGGAAGTAAAATTAACATAACCTTAGCAGAAAGTGAAGTTTAGTACCTTGTCTTCACATTGAAAGCATAGATCAAGCCATCTTGTCTTATTTCACTGCCCAGAGGCCCAATTATAAAGAGGAAATGAAGCAAAGAAGGAACAGCTTTCCTATGTATTCTTCCATGACACCAGTTTTTTGGATATCACACCAAGTTTAGAGCAAGATTGAGATACCTCCACTCCATTAATTCTGACCTCAAGATAAGAGTCAGATGAGAGGAGATATTATTCCCTGTGGAAGAATGTTTCTTCAAACCCAGTTTTGGAAGAAAATAGTATAGTCCAAAATATTGAAAAGTACACGGACTTTACTCAACTAAAATGACAAATAATTAGAATGCATTCCTAATTGAAATTTTGGAGGTGCCTTGCTTAAATTTGTATGCTGCTTCCTTTTAAACAGTTTATTTGGGCTTCAACCATAATTATTGACTGTATCAAGACTGCAAAATTCAACATCGACATCTAGTCTTCAGCTATTTCTAAAGCAAAACAACTAGCCATGTTAATTCTCTCTTTGAACTACTAGACGGTAAGTTAGTTTAATCAAAATGCTAGAATCAGTTAGGTTTAAAGAGAAAGCTATGAGGCTGGCCCGGTGGTGCAGTGGTTAAGTTCACAAGTTCGGCTTTTGTGGCCCAGGGTTCGCTGGTTTGGATCCTGGGTGCAGACATGTCACCGCTTGGCAAGCCATGCTGTGGTAGGCGTCCCACATACAAAGTAGAGGAAGATGGGCACTGATGTTAGCTCAGGGCCAGTCTTCCTCAGCAAAAAAGAGGAGGATTGGCAGGAGATGTTAGCTTAGATCTAATCTTCCTCAAAAAAAGAAAAAAGAGAAGAGAAAGCTATAACTTCGTGTTATCAATATCATGTATTCAGGAGAAAAAACTATGGGGTCATTTGTACAGTCAGGATCAAATGTAGGGGCTGAATTTACACAAATTCAAAAAGTCACAGAAAGGCAGAAAAACATATGTTTCTGAATATCCAAGATTTAGTTTCCAATAGAATAATTGCTTAGTTTTTAATTATTATTTTTGTTATGTTAAAAAAGTTATTATACTTTATTTTAGAGCAGTTTTAGTTTCATAGGAAAATTGAGTGGAAGGTACAGTTTCCCATCTTCCCTCTGCTCCTACATGTGCACAGCCTGTCCCACTATCAAAATCCCACACAGGAGTTGTACATTTATCACCATCGATGAGCCTACATTGACACATCACTGTCACCCAAAGTCCATAGTGTATATTACAGTTTCCTCTTGGTGTTGCATGTTCTGTAGATTGGGAAAAATTTATAATGACATGTGTAGACCATTATATTGTCATTCAGAGTGGCTTCACTGTTCTTAAAGTCTTCTGTCCTCTGCCTATCCATTCCTCCCTCCCCTTTAACTTCTGCAACCAGTCATTCTTTTACTTTCTCCATAGTTTTGCCTTTTCTGTAATTCCACAGTTGTGACCAGATGTAAGTTCGCTTGCTCCGCTTCGCTGGCCCAGGGTTCACTGGTTTGGTTCCTGGGTGCGGACCTACACACTGCTCATCAAGCCATGCTGTGGTAGGCATCCCACATATAAAATAGAGGAAGATAGGCACAGATGTAAGCTAGTTCAGGGCCACTCTTCCTCAGAACAAAGAGGATTGGCAGCAGATGTTATTTCAGGGCCAATCTTCCCCCCCGCCCCCCAAAAAAAGTATGTGTAGTTTTGTAAGACACTACCAAACTATCTTTCCAAGTGGCTGTTGCATTTCCATCAGCAATGAATGAGAGTTCCTCTTGCTACACATTCCCACCATTTGATATTGTCTGTATTCCAGATTTTGGCCATTTTAACAGGTGTGTAGTGGTATCTCATTGTTGTTTTAATTTGTATTATCCTAATAACATATGATGTGGAGCATCTTTTCATATGCTTATTTGCCATCTAAACATCTTCCCTGGTGAGATATATATTCAGGACTTTGGCTCATTCTTTTTCAATTATTTTATTATGGTAAAATATACATAACATAGAATCTACCATTTAACAATTTTTGTGTGCAGCTCAGAGGTATTAAATACATTCAAAATGTTGTGCAACTGTTACTACCATCCATCTCCAAAACTCTTTTCATCTTGTAAAACTGGAACTCTATAGCCATTAAATAATAACTCCTCATTCCTGCCTCTCCCCATCCCCTGGCATCCACCATTCTACATTCCGTCTCTATGATTTTGACTACTCTAACTACCTCATATAGGAAGAATCATATAGTATTTGTATTTTTGTTTATTTCATTTAGCATAATATCCCCAAGTTTCATCCATGTTGTAGCATATTGCAAAATTTCCTTACTTTTGAAGGCTGAATGGTATTCCTTTATATGTACACCACATTTTGTTTATCCATTCTTTCATTGATGGACACTTGGGTTGCTTCCACATTTTGCTATTGTGAGTAATGTTGCTATTAACTTTGGTGTACAAATATCTCTTTGAGATCCTGCTTTCATTTCTTTTGGGTATATACACAGAAGACAAATTACTCTATCATCTGGGAATTATATCTTTAATTTTTGGGGGAAGCTCTGTACTGTTTTCAACAGCAGCTGTGCCATTTTACATTCCCACCAACAATGGACAAGGGTTCCAATTTCTCCATGTCCTTGCCAACACTTGTTGTTTTCTGTTTTTTTTTTAAAGTAGCCACCCTTATTCATCTTTGTCACTTACTCTTGTGAGTCGGGTATTGAAATCTCCAACCATTATTGTGGAACTGTCTATTTCTCTCTTCAATCTTGTCAGTTTTTTCTTCATTTATTTTGGTGGTCTGTCATTAGACGCACAAATGTTTATAATTGTTGTATCTTCCTCCTGTGTTGAACCTTTTATTAATATTGAATGTCCTCTTTGTCTCTTGTAAACTTTTTCAATTTAAAGTCTATTTTGTCTATTAGCATAGCCACCCCTGCTCTCTTTTGGTCACTATTTGCATGGATTGTCTTTTTCCCTGCTTTCACTTTCAATCTGTTTGTATCATTGGAGCTATAGTGAGGCTGTTGTAGACAAAATGCACTTGGATCATTTGTTTTTATCCATTCTGCCAATCTCTGTCTTTGGATTGGAAAGTTAAATCTATTTACTTTCAAAGTAATAACTGATAATGACGGACTTACT